>NC_136063.1:413846599-415046599 GCF_964261635.1 Lissotriton helveticus | reverse complement strand
GGTCGTTTCTGACAGAGGTACAAACTTCATGTCAGGATATCTGACTGCAATGTGGAAGGAGTGTGGTGTGAACTACAAGTTCACCACACCCTACCACCCACAATGCAATGGGCTTGTTGAGAGATTCAACAGGACCCTGAAAGGGATGATTCATGGACTACCTGAAACTCTTAGGAGAAGATGGGATGTCCTGATCCCCTGCCTCTTGTTTGCTTACAGAGAGGTCCCACAGAAGGGGATTGGCTACAGCCCTTTTGAGCTTCTGTATGGGCATCCTGTAAGAGGACCCCTGTGTTTGGTGAAGGAAGGATGGGAGAGACCTCTCAAAAAGCCTGCAACCAACATAGTGGACTATGTACTTGGTCTCCGCTCCAGGATGGCTGAGTATATGGAAAAGGCATCCAAAAACCTTGAGGCCAGCCAAGAACTTCAAAAAGCTTGGCATGACCAAAAGGCTGTTCTGACTGTGTACCAGCCAGGACAGAAGGTGTGGGTGCTGGAGCCAGTGGCCCCAGCAGCTCTGAAAGACAAATGGTCTGGGCCCCACACCATCATTGAGCAAAAGGGAGAGGTTACCTACTTGGTGGACCTTGGAACTCCCAGGAGCCCTCTCAGAGTGCTCCATGTTAACAGGCTCAAAGCATATGTTGACAGGAAGGACATGAGCTTGCTCATGGCCACAGATGAGGGACAGGAGGAAGAGAGTGACCCTCTCCCAGACCTGCTCACTCAGAATCCTGATGATGGATCAGTTGATGGTGTTGTCTTTTGTGGCAGCCTCACTGAACATCAGCAACAGGATTGCAGGCAAGTTCTGCAATCCTACAGACATATGTTCTCTCTGACACCCAGCCAAACTGATTGGTGTACCCATGATGTTGACACTGGAGACAGTCTGCCTGTCAAGAGTAAAATCTACAGACAGCCTGATCATGTTAGAGACTGCATCAAAACTGAAGTGCAGAAAATGTTGGAGCTGGGAGTCATTGAGCCCTCAGATAGCCCTTGGGCTAGCCCAGTAGTTCTAGTGCCAAAGCCTCACACCCAGGGTGGTAAGAAAGAGATGAGGTTTTGCGTAGACTACAGAGGCCTCAATGCAGTCACTAAGACTGATGCCCACCCAATACCAAGAGCAGATGAACTTATAGATAAATTGGCTTCTGCCAACTTCTTAAGTACATTTGATTTGACAGCTGGGTATTGGCAAATCAGGTTAGCTGAGGAGGCCAAACCCAAGACAGCATTTTCTACCCCTGGAGGGCATTATCAATTTGTGGTAATGCCCTTTGGACTGAAAAATGCACCTGCCACCTTCCAAAGGTTGGTGAATCAAGTCCTCACTGGGCTGGATGACTTCTGTGCAGCATATCTAGACGATATTGCTGTCTTTAGCTCCACCTGGGAGGATCACCTGGTCCACCTGAGGAAAGTGTTAGAGGCCCTGCAAAAGGCAGGCCTCACTATCAAGGCCACAAAGTGCCAGATAGGGCAGACACAGGTTGTATACCTGGGCCACCTTGTAGGTGGAGGCCAGGTTCAGCCACTGGAGAGTAAGATACAGGCCATCAAGGACTGGACTCCTCCAATCACCCAGACTCAGGTTCTAGCTTTCTTGGGCCTGACTGGGTACTATAGGAAGTTTGTCAGAAATTATGGGTCCATAGTGACCCCTCTTAATGACCTGACAAGCAAAAAGATGCCAAAGAAAGTTCAGTGGACAGCAAGCTGTCAGAAAGCATTCAATGACCTAAAGCAGGCCATGTGCACAGCACCTATCCTAAAGAGTCCAGATTACTCCAAGCCATTCATTGTCCAAACAGATGCTTCTGAGTTGGGTGTGGGGGCTGTTCTGTCTCAACTGAATTTTGATGGTAATGATCAGCCTATTGCTTTCATTAGTAGGAGGTTGACACCCAGAGAGAAAAATTGGTCAGCTATTGAGAGGGAGGCCTTTGCTGTGGTCTGGGCCCTGAAGAAGCTGAGGGCCTACTTGTTTGGCACTCACTTCACCATTCAGACAGACCATAAGCCCCTCTTGTGGCTAAATCAGATGAAGGGTGAAAACCCCAAACTGCTTAGGTGGTCCATTTCCCTACAGGGGATGGATTTTACAGTGGAGCATAGACCTGGTACTGATCACAGCAATGCTGATGGGCTCTCCAGGTATTTCCACTTAGAGCAAGAAGACTCACCTGGTCAAGGTTAGTTTATTGTCCCAAAGTTTGGGGGGGGGTCATGTAGGAGAGTAGGGTCTGCAATCCTATGATCACCCAGATTTTTGCTTTTTGCTGCACTGGTTTACGACTTTCCCTGGCTGTGGGCCTGCTAATCAGACCCACAGCCTAGCTGTTCTCTCTATCCAAATTGTACTCAGGTACTGAATTGGCACTGGGCCCTCTCCAAGTCCCTGTACCCAGGGCTGAGGTGTACCCAGAAGTCTCCCAGGGGCTGAAGCATGTATTATGCCACCCCTGGGCTGACTAACTAAACTGACACAACTGGCTGCACGACAGCTGGGGCAAGGTGGTGTACTCACCCTTTGCTTTAGATATAGTATACCTATATCTAACCCTAAAATGGACACACAGATCTCCTATCAGTCACTCCTATGGCAGGCCTTAACAATCCTGAAGGCAGAGTGCTTGGAATCGTGTGAGATGGTGCTCTGGCATGAGCTGAGCCCGTCTGCGGCTTTCGGGATCCATCCCTTAGCCGTTTCCATGATATCGCATACCATATACTCTTAAGTGCATTATAATCCTCGCGGTTATATGCCAACTCTGGTATCGCTTTATCAAAACATGTCGAGTAAGGTGTCATACGAATTGGAATACTAACCCCTCGCCAATTCTGGCGACGGGGTTAGCATTCCACCCTTCTAGAGGGACACGACGTGTATGTAACCCCTAACCCCGGTTAAAGTCAAACAGAGCCTCAGCTCCACAAAATGGATGCTGCCACCGAGACACAAGTCTGCCCTCCTGCTGCTGGGAGTCCTCCCAGAGCAGGAGATAAGGACAAAGGGTTTCCTGCCAGGGGCGGTCCCAGACAGGGTTTTGTGTATTGTAGGTAGGCAGGGCTTTAGAGGAAGGTGACTGCACGTGGCACCCCGGTGCTCACTGTGCATAGGCTGGCTGGAACCAGTTCCAGGGTCACTCCAGACCCTGTGCTGGGGAAAAGCCCGCCAAGGAAGTGGGTGTAACCACCCCCCTCCTAGTCCCACCCATAGGGCAGGACTTAGTCGCGTGCCAGCCCCTTTTTACAGGATAAAGGTAGGAACTGGCCCCCTTCCAAATCAGATCATCTTTGAATCCTGAAACTACTTTCCACGAAAGGAACTCAAGACTTCTTCCTAAGATTTCTCCCTTGTGACTAAGGAGTAGTCACCCTGCATCCGCAGGCACCATCTTAAGAACACTGCGGTCTGCTGCAAGTCTCTCCTCCGGATCAAGACTGCCCAGCTCGACGAGAACCGGCTTCCCTGGCACCTCTGACCTCTACCTGCATCATCAGTCACGCTGAGAATCGTGGGTGTGACGAGACCTCGAGGGACCGGCCATCTTCAAGACTGCACGACTTCTTTCCAGCAAGCCCGCCGAGTAATTTCCTGGTGAGTGCTTTGGGGTCCGAGAAGCCCCGACCCTGAGCAGCTCCAGCACCGAAGTGCAGCCTCCCAGTATCTCCACGATCTGCGTGGGGCCCTTCTGCTTTTTGCTGCTCACCGCGTTGTTTGGCTACTAGCCCGCTGGCTTGTGGCCTCCTGAACGACGCCCGACGACATTTCTGCTGCTGGTCTGGTTGCTCCAGGCTGGCCCTTGCTCCCTTCCAAAAGAGGAGCACCCCGGACCCTCCTGGTCCACTCAAGACGCCATTTTGAGTCCACCGCGTGGGCTTGAATTAGCCAAGGCTTGTTGCCCAATCCTGGGTAACTTCGACGCCGACAGCTTCATCCATCGTGGGTCAGCTCGCCTCTCCATCCTGGTCGCCGACAACGCCTCCTGGTCCGTGAGATCTGCAGAGCCAGCGTCGCCCACTCACCTAGTCGAGGTGACTTCGCCCGGTGCCATCCTGGTGCCCACTTAATCACTGGCTAGTGATTCAAGAACTTGGTCCCCTCTGCTTTCAGGTTTCTTCTTCCTCGATCCAGGCTTGGATCCAACGAACTTTCCTTCACTGGTCGCCTGCCAGCAACTTCCTTCTTCCAGGCTCCTGGTCCGGCAACGAGATCCCCGACGCCTTTTCAGACCTATGCAGCTGCAGCCTCTGGGCTAGGTAACTTCGGCACTTCGGTGTCCCAGCATAGCCTCACTATCCTAGGGTCAGGATCCACTGTCGTTTTCTTCCTACCAGGTCGGGTTCGCCCGTGAACACTAACTTTGCCTTTACTAGCCTCCATAGACTTTGTCCCGCATCCCGCGTGAGAGTGCACACTCTGCACCCGAGTCCCCTAGGTCTCCTAGAAGTAATCTAACGATGCCCTAGTTAAGTCCTAGCGATTCCAAAGCCTATTAGTACTGTACTTACCTGCTAGTAATTTCGCATTCCACTTTTTAAGTATATGGTTTTTCGTGCCCCTCGGGCATTTGTGTATAACGTGCTAACTTAAGTATTTTCGTAAGAGTTTTGTTGTGTGCCTAGCACCCTGTCCTCATAAAGAGTACAGGGTTGTTGTGATTCTAATAAATACATTGTTTATTTTCATAACACTTGTGTGGTGTCCTTTCACTGGGTGTTCAAGGGGTAATGTGATGGTAAAACAGCTGGCTTAACACGCCCTCTAGAGTCTTAGCCTTAGACTGCTCGTATCCATGCTACTAGGATAGCTGGTCTATAAGGTTGACTTACAACCAATCATCAATAAGGGTTGTTTGGACTGATATATAGTGATCACTAGAATAGTGAACACTGCACATCAGGCCAACTTCTCACACCTATCCATCCCTGCGTCCATCACCACATTCAGGTCTCCCCCCACAAGAAGTGCCGCATACGGAGAGGCAAGAACTTCAGAGAGGGCGAGGCATAAGAAAGGTTCTTGCCACTCATTCGAGGCATATATAGACCCTATTGTCATTTGTGTGTCCCCCCATTGTACGCAGAGTGCCAGAAACCTATCTTTGATATCCTCCACAGTGGAGATTACTTTGCATGGTGAACGCACATTAAAAAGGATTGCAACCCCATTTTTCTTAGCCGACCCCAAAGACCATAGCTGCAGTGGGAAACGTTCATCTCTCATCGGCTTAACTTCTTTGGATAACAGATGGGTTTTCCTGAAGCAAACAGACATCACTTTTAGCATTTTCTAAGAGAGAGAATATTGCAGAGCGCTTAACTGGGTTGTTCAACCCTCGTACATTCAAGCTTACAATTTTTAAGTCCCTACCCATTGTATCTAAGGGGGGGAAAGAAGGACATCTAGCTGCCCAGGCCCAACAAAGCCACAACCAGTGTGGGTCTACTCCCTGTATCCAGGTACCTGCCAAGCCTGTCTATGAACAGATGCGGAGCCCCAAAAACAACCCCAAAAACCCCCAGCCGCTAATAAAATGCCATAACAAAACAAAAGGAAAAAAACGGAAAACCAATCTAGACAAAAGTTCGTCTCCTAGGGCAAATGTTCAGGGGGACATGGAGCAGTCCCAATTCGAGTCATGAACGAAGTACAGAGCAATCCCTCTGTATGAAGGGGAGCGATGACTCTGCTCACTACCAGACTGCACCCCTCCTCCGGCGCCAACAAAAAAGCCCAACTGGATACCAAACTATTCGAAGATCAAGGAACATCTGCATTGTCCGTCACCTGCGACACTGATGTAAGGGCCACTTTTCTCTCCAGCTGTCTAGTGGACGTGTCCGGTTTTGAGACGAGGGGTGATCTCCTTACTCTCAGCCATTCGGAAGAGCACCGGCGCCAACGAGGAGGTCTGTCGTTCCCAGGCATGGGAGGAGGAGACTGATCCAATCCCAGTATATCATAAGTTTCCTTCAAAGAGCGGATCTGTAGAAGTTTACCCTGATGCTTGAAGATGAGGCGAAACGGATAGCCCCAAGAGCAGGGGATGCCTTGTTCACAAAGGTAATTAGTGATGGGTTTAAAGTCTCTCCGCTTGATCAGCGTGGAGGGCGCTAAGTCTGGGTAAAGAACTGGCTGATGACCCCGGAACTGCAACGGGTTGAGATCTCTGGCCTTGCGAAGGATTCGTTCTTTAAGTTGAAAACCGTGCACACAGACAAGTATGTCCGGGGGGGGGGGTTTGGGGGAGCTTTTAACACCTCTTGGAAGACCCACACGATGAACTCTGTCCAATTGTATTTCCTGCTCCCCGTCTTCCCCTAGAATCTGATGAAAGAGATCGCAGACGTAAGCTCGGAGGTCATCACCCTCTCCCTTCCAAGGGACCGGTCGGATTCTGATGTTGTTACGTCTGGAGCAGTTTTCCAAGTCCTCGGCGGGGGCCTGAAGATCAAGATTCTGTTCCTTGAGGCGTATCATATCCTGCTGAAGCTGATGAAAATCGCCTTCTCTCCCCAAATCGTGTTCCTCCAAGGTCGCCACCCGCCCTCCTATGGCATCCACATCACTTCGAACTTCTCTCAAGTCTGAAGAAAGCTGGGAGCGCAGCTCCATTATATCTTCCTTTATGGCCGTGAATAATTCGACCATGAAAGCCTTGGTTGCTGGCGCATCATCCTCGTCAAGTTGCGGCATCTTGGTGTCAGACTGAGAGGCAGAGTGGCCCAACGTTTTTTGCAGTAGATCCTTCAAGGGTTTGTCCTTCCTACCTCTGGACGTAGACATGGTGCCGCAAGCAGGGGCCTGTGCGCAGATGGACACGCAGCAAGACCACGAGGCCTCCACAACAGAGGTGAAGGGACACACAGAATGAGGGGGGGGTCCCCCCCGCTCGTCGCCGCCTCTCCCGTACTCCACCTCCAATATATCACTGTGTGCGTTGGTCACAGCCGGGTCGAGCCCCCACCAGCCCGCCCAATATCAGAAGCTGCTCCATAGATTCCAGGCTTCTCCCCCGCCGTCATCCACAGCAGCCCAAGTGCCAGCCAGAGTCCACCACAGGGCACAAAATCCCTCAGCCAGCAGGGAGGGGGGGTCCGTGGAGTCAAAGATCACCCACCAGATGTATGGAGCAGAGCCCCCCCCCACTACCGACACCAGCGCTGCGCCGCCCGCCGATATGCGGGCCGAGCTACAACAACCAGAGGCCGGGAGCTGGCCCACCGCCCATCCGCTTCTCACCTCCCTACACTTGGGCGTCAGTCGTCACGATTCCAAGCAGCAAGGGCAGAGTTGAGTGCAGGTGCTCGCAGGGAGTCCGCTCACATCTGTGTCCGCAGGGAGGGTCATCTGAAGCCTCCGACACCGAGTCCCACCGCCTTCAGGGTCCCGGCTCGCTGCAGGCAGGCCGCCTCTCCCGGCTTGGTAAAATGGCAGCCACTGCGTGGGGCCCCCTTCAGAACTTTCACTGGCGGCCGCCGCGTCCCTTGTCTCCTCTCGTCCGGCCTCACAGCAGCTGCTATCAGGCTCCCGGTCACCTCTTCTCAGCAAGCGTGATCGTCGCGAAGCTGCGTCCCACGGCGGTAGTAGAGTCCCGCCAGGCACACCGGGCCGCAGCAAGGCCGAGCCGGGCAGCCCAGGCTGTTTCGCAAAAGCCACCGAAGAATCGACAAAGAGGTTCCCCGCAGGTATCGGGGCAACAGCGGGCCCCTCTACGCTCGATGGTAAGCGCGGATGGGCAGCAGAAGGGCAGATATAACAAGGCTTATGGCAGGCGGCGCCGGAGGGATAGGGAAACCCGTCCTATCTCACCGCCATCTTGGCCACGCCCCCCTAAAAGGTTTGCATTTATATAGCGCTTGCTACCCTTGATGGGGTGTTGAAGTGCTTTTTCCGTGAGTAGTATAGTGAAAATTAGCTTTTTTACTCCAGCTGTAAAACAGGCAAAACATGGACATGGATCTGCTGCGCTATCCAAAGTGAAGGTTCCCATTATCAAGCGCGCCAGAGCAGGAGGTCGGTCCTTCCGGTATCTAGCTCCTCGTGCTTGGAATGACCTCCCGATTTCTCTAAGACAGGCTTCTAGCCTGCTGTCCTTCCGAAAGGCCCTTAAAACATGGCTTTTCCCTTAGACCGCTGCTGCTTTCTTTATGTGTGTGTTGCATGTCCCTTCAGTGTTATGTTTCTCCCTCATCTGGTGGGTACCTTCGAAAAAGCGCCGGGATGCTCCAAATGGAGTGGCCGTGCGCTATAGAAGCATAAAAAATAACATAACATAACATAACATAACATCAGTCAGGAGGGCTGGCAAATTATATTTCAATAGCCAGCCTAGCCTCGGCTACAGTCCTAGACAGTAAGGCCAGAGGAATGAATGCAACAAAATGCACCATCAACATTAAAGGCGTCGCTACTGATGTAATTTTCCATAATATCTGTTTTTTTTCCGATAGACAAATTCAGTGACTGTAAAAAGAATTAACGAGATTGCTGGAGGAGGAAAATTCGACCCATTTTGTTATATCTGGGTACTTTAATCTATATTTAATGGCCACTTCGGCAGACGACTTAACAATATCGCAAATAGAACTTTGAGAAATACCCGACCAGTGTAGCGATACATCTGGGCACCAAACGAAAATTGGGAGTCTATTACTGGACGACCTCGAACACTTAAGCCTTATGGCCCTGAACGGCAGCTTCCAAACAGATAATCTGCCGAATGCCACATTTCACTTCAACAAAACCAGAACTTGCTTGGACTACACCTTTGTATCCCTGTCAATATTTCAATACGTTTGTTCATTTCAAATCACAGACAGATCCGACAGTGACCATCTTCTGCAAGAAGTCACATTTGCGCCATACATCACCACCCCAAATCATGTAAGGGAGACAACGGATACAATCTACCTCACAAATTGAAGACACATTAAGAGCACACCAGTCGGTTTTACTAAACTGAATGTAACCGTAAGGGACATATCTCAAGACATTTTATGGAATGCAACAACGGCGGTAAATACATGGGAAACTCAGTAGAACACAACAGGATAAACACGCCAAAGAAAACAAACTCAAACGTGATAATAAAGTACATAAAGTGGTCATTAGTGCAACACACGGGGCGTGGCTTGGGCGCCGATGTAGACGCTAGCAGGACTCCGGGGCTCCTCCGCATCCGCCCTCGCACCCACATATCCTGACCCTCGACACTGGACCCCTGACCCCCACCTGGCATCGGAAGGTCTGGGGGCACAGAGGGTGAAGACTGAGGGAGCTGGGTGGCCCCGAGGCCGCCGAAAACGGCCGTCTCTTCCCCCTGATGCGGCTGGCGCGCTGATAGCGCAAAATGGCTGCTGCGGTCCTATTCCGGGCTGCCTGACACAAGCGGGCAGCCGATTGAGGAAAGCTCGCTGGAGTGACGGACCCGGCGGCACCTAGAGCGGAGTGCCCTACATACAACTTGTGGTGGGGAGAGCGGGCTGCGAGGCGACTTTACGGCCCCCTGGACCGGCGAATTTGTGGGCCGCCTGACCCCAAGATGGCGGCGCCCGCGTGAGTGCCCCGGGCCTCGGACTTCTGGCTGGACACGTTGGGGGGCCTGCGATCTCTTCCCCCCTCGTGGAGGAGTCCCCCGGATACTGGGGCGGGGGCGATGGCGGACTCTGCACCGGGAAGAGCACTACGGCCGGAGGTGGTGTGGCAGGGGGCTGCTTAAGACTGTGGACCTGTCATGAGGAGGTGTCAGGGGGTCCGGTGGTCGACTTCCTGCGGGACCTACAGGTAGCTGCCATGGCCCGGTGAGACACCCCCCTGACAACTCTGGTGTCCCGAGGCCGGCGGCACCGGCACTGATTGCTTCGCTGGGTGCCCCCGGGCGGGAGCGGAGCCGGGGGGCCTCCTCTTTCTCCCCATCCTTGGCGGGTCCTACGCTGAACTCGCGGTGAGTGGCCTAGAACTCTGAGAGTCTGCCCCTTGAGACGGAGGGCACCCCCTGCGATCCACGGGCCGGCCTCCCCACTTTCCTGTAGCTTGCTGCAGCAATTGACCACCTCGGACAGGCCTTAGAACCCTCTCTGTGGTCCCTGGTTGGGACGCCCTCCCTGCGCTGGATTTGCCCCTGCATCCATTATCAGGGAAGTGAAAGTGCTCTTGGCCGCAGGAGCCGAGGGGTCGCGAATCTGGTGCCGGGGTGCCCCTGTGGAAGCGTCTGAGGGCTGGCGGGCCCGGCGCACTGGGCCTGAGTAGGCGACTTGGAGCGAACTCCCGAAACCTCCCACACGATGGTCCGGGGGCCCGGAAAAAGGGATTTGAAGTATTGAAGCTCGACGACCCGGGTCACACGATGCCGGGGGGAGAGGAGGCATCTGGCTCTGGGGGCTCACCCCCGCCGCGGGACCCCTCCCTGAGTGACATCATGGAGGCCATTATGGTGTCGCGGGAGGCCCTGGAGAAGCGAATGGACACCATAGGCACTGACCTGTCCCTTTTGAAGGATGACCACAGGAAGCTGAAGGAGCGAGTTACGACCACGGAGGCGACCATGAAAGACATTCCAGGTGACGTGGCAACCCTGAAGGCCTCCTTGGCGGAGGTGGCGCAGAAAGTTCGAGTGCTGGAACTCAGGGCCGAGGACAGCGAGGGACGCTCCAGACGTAACAACCTCCGCCTAGTGGGAGTCCCGGAGAGGGAGGAAGGCCAAGACGCAGTGGTCTTCTTGGAACACTGGTTGCGGACGGAGGTGGCGCCGGAGGGGCTCTCCCCATTCTTCGCTCTGGAGCGCGCCCACAGAGTCCCGTCGTGCCCGCCTAGAGCCGGGGGACCGCCTCGCCCGATGGTGGCGCGCCTTTTACACTACCGGGATCGTGATCACATTTTCCAAGCGGCTAGGGCCCTGTCGAACCTGCGCATAGGTAACAGCAAGGTCATGATTTTCCCGGACTTCACCAGAGACGTTCAGCGTCAGCGATCGTCTTTCCTGGCGGTCAAGCGGAAGCTGAGAGCTTTGCAGCTGCCCTATGCTATGTTATTTCCGGCCCGCCTTAAGGTCATTGCTGGCGGGAGCACTCACTTCTTCCTCACTCCGCAGGAGGCTTGGGACTGGATAGAGACTAGGGGGACGGCGGATGGAGACATCCCTGCTGCATCCACGCCTGGACACGGCTCGCCTGCATTGACACCGACGCGACGGCCTGGCTCCCCCACTGGATGGCAACAGGAGAGAAACAAGGCGGTGCTGGCGGTGGCGGCCATCAGCCAAGGGGAGGTCAGCCCCTTCAGTAGCGGCTCGGAACGATCAAAGAATGCTGAACTGAGTCCCGGCTCCAGCAGCGCTCATGGCCTCTCAGAGGCGGATCTCCCGGTGGTTACCCCGCAGACGGCGGACGGCATCTTTGGATGAAGCAGCTGCGAGGACATGGGACACTCTTTTACACGGTATTGGGTCAAGGGGGGGGTCCTGCTTGTTGTTGCGGGGGTCAGCTGGCTTCTGTTGCTCATAACTGCACTGTTGAGGGGGGGTAGACTGGGTGAACAATTGGATGCTTGCGGGGGGAGGAGGCTCCGGATATGACTGGCATTGACGTTCCGCATAGCCTAGCCTACTCTTGTTGACTGACGCTTGTTTTACAGGGTTTGGATGGGGTTACCACGTTGGTTATCTGTCCTGGGAAGAGGGAGTTGGGTAGAACTGTTGGATAATGGGTATGCGGGGTGGGGGGTGGGTCCTGGACGTGTCAGAGGCTCCCACAGGAATCTGTGTGAACTACAATGTGTACTGCCATGGGACCCGACTTAGGATACAAATGTCTCACGTGGAATGTGAGGGGGATGCATACCATGCATAGACGCCACAAGATTCACTCCTACTTAATTCGGCGGGGCATACATATGGCCTTCCTCCAGGAGACGCACCTCTTGGCGCAGGAAGGGAAAGCATTGCAGCGACGATGGAGGGGACAGGTGTATCACACTGATTACTCGGCCTATGCCAGAGGGGAGGTTATCTGGATAAGGGCGGGGGTACCCTTTCAGTGCACGCAACAGCTTATTGACCCGGAGGGTAGGTATGTAGTGGTGAGGGGCAGACTAGATGGGAGGGACCTCACGCTGGGATGCATTTATGCACCGAATACGGACCAACCTGCCTTCCTCTCCTTGCTGTCCCGCACACTGGCACCGCTCTTAATGGGCCCTCTGCTCCTGGGGGGGGGGGGGGTTTAATTGTGTGTCGTATACTGCCTTGGACCGGTCACATCCCCCTTTACTAAATGCACCGGCGAGTAGACTGGCGCTTGCGCGTTCCGACTGGCAGCGGCGTTGGGGGCTAATTGATACTTGGAGGGCCCACCACCCGGCAGACAGGGACTACTCCTTCTTCTCCTCCCTTCACGAACTTCACGTCCGCATTGACGCCTTCGTGTGCTCCCCGGACGTGCATGGTGGGGTGCCCCACAGCGAATATCTTACGCGCACGATCTCCGACCATAACCCGTTGCTGGTGCACCTGCGATGGTCGCGGTACCGCCCACGCATTCCCACCTGGAAACTTCGCCCAGAGGCGCTAGATGATCAGGCCTTCCGGTCCGCGATAGCCACGGAGATAGAGCCATATTTTCGGGATAACGCAGGGACTGCGGGATCGGCGACAATCGAGTGGGATGCCTTTAAGTCGGTGGTGCGGGGGCGCTGCATTGCGACGGGGTCGGGGGTGCGGAAGACCCTGCCTTGCGCAGTTGACCAGGAGGACGCGAAGCTACGCTCGCTGGAGAAGGACCGGCCCGAGCGGCCAGACATTCAGGAGGCACTCCTTGAGGCGAGGGAGTCGGTAGCGGCGGCGGTGGAGCGCCTCAGGTGCTTTGATCACAAAGCCTACCTTAGACGTGCGCATTTGGAACGGGACAAATCCGGGGCGCTCTTGGCCTGGCTAGCCAATCCGGCTCGCCGCAGTTCGGTTATTCTCGAACTCAGGGACCACGCGGGACTGGCGCGATTCGACCAGCAGGAGATAAATGCCTTATTCCATGACTATTACACAGAGCTTTATCGTAGTTGGGTGCTTCCGCTGGAGGCTGAGTTCCAGAGCTTCCTGGAGGAACTGGACATACCGGTACTGAATGGGGAGACTGCAAAACTCCTAGGGAGTAAAATTGACGAAAGGGAGGTGAGAGTCGCCATCAAGAGTTTGGCGCGGAATAAACGCCGGGCTCTGATGGATTACCGACGGAGTTCTACCACGCCTACGCTGACCTCCTAGTGCCCCGACTGGCGTGGCTCTACAATGAGGCTAAACGTCTGGGCAGCCTACCGAAGACCACTGGTGAGGCGCTCATTGTCCCCCTATTGAAGCCTGGCAAGCCTCCTTGGGACAGATCGGCGTACCGCCCGCTGTCCATGCTTAACCTGGACTACAAAATCTTGAGCAAGATCTTGGCGACGCGCCTACTTCCCCACATGGCCACTCTGATCCACGTGGACCAATCGGGCTTTATCCCGATCCGCAACACCGCCCTTAATATACGACGGCTACTCCACGTCCTGGAGGCTGACACCTACGAGATGGACGAGGCAGCGGTGTTCGCCGTTGATATGGAAAAGGCTTTTGACAGCCTGGAATGGCCGTATCTTTTTTATGTCATGCGCGCCATGGGGTTGGGTGCGAATTTTGTGAACTGGACGGCACTCTTATACAAGAACGCTACGGCGAGAGTCAGAACGGGAGGTGTAATATCGGAGGCCTGCGTGGTAGGGAGAGGCACGCGACAGGGTTGCCCACTCTCGCCCCTGTTGTTCGCCATAGCAGTCGAACCGTTGGTGGCGCGTGCACGTTTGGGACGGGCATATCAGGGGTTGGATGTATATGGACAGGTGCACCATATCGCATTATATGCGGACGACCTTCTGCTGTTTCTGGCGGACACTGCGGCCTAGCTGCGGGGAGCTAAGGCTCTACTTCAGGCATTGAGCAGGGTGTCGGGCCTCAAAGTGAACTGGGCAAAATCGTACCTGTTCCCGACTCGGGGCGCGCGTACTATGCCCACAATCTTCGGAAGGAGTGACCTCGGAGGAGAGGAGCCTTCGGTACTTGGGCACTTCGATCTACCATACTAACATCGACATTCTGGAGGGCAACATCGGTTCGGCTATCCGTCTCACTAAAACAAACTTGAGTACGCTCCCTCTGTCCCTGGCGGGAAGGGTGGCACTCCTTAAGATGGTGACGCTGCCTCGGCTGCTATATTTTTTTCGGACTCTTCCGGTCTGGGTCCCGGCAAGCTACTTTCGTCGTCTACGGACCATGGTGACCGGTTTTCTGTGGGGCTCGGGTAGACGCAGGGTGGCGCTGACTACGCTTATGCGGTCTCGAGCTGAAGGGGGGCTAGCGGTGCCGGACTACGAACTGTACTACCTGGCCGCCCAGCTGCAGTGGTTGACACAGTGGGCAGCGAGAGCCACGAGGGAGGAGAACGGATCTGGTGAGCCGGTGGGGCCGGTGCAGGTGATCTCCCGGATTATACTGGGCCTGCCGATGGGAGACCTCCATCTTACTCAGGAATTTGCGACGGTTCGGAAGTGTTGGAATAGATATCTGCGGAGGGACCGCATTGCGGCACCGTACGCGCCGGAGATCCCGCTCAAGCTCTGCAGGGCGCTCCCGCACGGGGGCTCATGGCACCGGCTGGAGAACTGGGAGAGCCAGGGACTGACGACCATCGGGGACCTATACGACGATGGGGCGCTAATGCCCTTTGACCTCCTCCGGGATCGCTTCGAACTGCCGGGGGGGGACTTCCTCCTTCATGCGGCGCTGACTGCGGCGGTCCGTAAACACTGGAGGGCGGGTTTGGCGGAGCCTCCGCTGTCCACGGGTTGTCAATACGTGGTGATGGCCGCGGGGACGGTTAAGGCTATAACGTGCCTCTATTAACGCATGACTACGGAGTCTCAGACCCCACTAGCAGTTTTGAAGGCGAAATGGGAGGCGGACCTAATGACGGAGATCCCTGACGTGGCGTGGTCTGGTATAGTTGAACGGTCCTGGAAAGGGACGCGCAATGCGAGGTTTCAGCTGGTGCATTTTTACATCTTACACAGAATGTAAATGTACATGTATTTATGTACATGTATTTATATAGCGCAAATCACCGACCCGGTATCTAAGCGCTTGCTTAGGGAACCCGTCCTGGTATTCCCCTGTGAGATACCCCGGCAGGGTATCCACAAGGTGAAAGCCAGGCATCCCGCCGCGAGGGGCCGTAGTGGAGATTAAGCAAGCTATTGCCCAGAGTCGCAGAGTGTGACCCCGTGAGTTGAGTAGGCACCGGAGCGAGAATTGTCGAGTCCGTGGAATTTTTGAGCCCGAGACCCGCCGAGGCGGGGAATCGAACCCTGGTCCACGGCCGATCTCAGCTTCCAGGTCTGCCGCCTCTAACCACTGAGCCACGCTTCTCCAAGAGCGTACCTGACCCCTGACAAGCTCCATAGGTATTTCCCAACACACTCGGCGGCCTGCCCACGCTGTCCGGCGGAGGTGGCTGATTTCCAGCACATGTTCTGGTCCTGCCCGGCGCTGGGCTTCTTCTGGCAAGGAGTGGTGGAGGGTCTGCGGGAGGTCACTGAGAGGGATTTGCAACCCACAATGGCACACTGCGTCCTGCACTGGTTCCCACACACATCGAAAAACAAAATCACTAGTAAGTTCCTGGATCTGGGTCTGCTGCTGGCGAAGCGAGCCATAACGTCCCAATGGAAAGCAAATAGGGGGCCCACAGTGGAGAGGTGGCGAGCGGAACTCACTAAATGGGCCAGCTGTGAGGGGGAGATACGTCTGCAACTGGCACTTAGGGCAGGCACTGATACTGCTCTGGAGCGGGCTCGGGCCTGGGGGCGGTTGGTACTGGAACTCACGATGCCGACCTCTGACAGCAAGGGCTCCCCCTCAAATAGCCCTGGCCCTTAGCCACCATGGCTTGGGTAAGTGCTCGGTCCAAATCCTTCCTGGGTTCGCCCCGTGCCCCACGTGTTGACTACATTTTAGTACTGCCTAATCCTGATTGTCGGTCCCGGACCTGCTGTGCCTGCGGAGGCATCGAACTTCCTCTTGTGGAACTCTGACACGCCAGGGGGAGGGGTGGGGGAGGGGGGGAGGTTGGAGACTAGGGGGGGTAAGAGATGGGGGTGTTTAGGGAAGGGGGAGTGTGAGGAGGGTGGAACGGTGTTTGTTATTGTTCAAATGCTCCCTGGAACAGGTACAGGGGGAACCGGATGTTCAGAAACGCAGCCATATGCACTACCTGAGAAACAGCTCTTTGTGAATGCCCTTACAAATCTTAGCGAATGATGCTCTACTGTATACTGCCGCTCGACCTCCGGGGTGTGAGCTGAATGGCCGTGTTAGACTAAGTTTTCCATATCAGAACTGTTGCACCACGAAGATATGATGCTGCCCTCATTGGGGGCTAGGTTGTACGTGTATTCCTGCTGCAATAAAAATTCTTTAAAAAAAAAAATCAGTGCAACACACGACTCTAGATTCAGGGAGTATAAAACCGGAATAAATAAAGCACTCAGAATTATAAAGAAAAAGCCAGAAGATTTAACTGCTTTTGCAGCCTTAAGGTCAAATAAAAAACTAATAAAGAAGTAAGATGAAAAATACAAAGTGACCAGGAAAATGAAGTAGTCTAAATTACATACTACATTCTGAACTACAGTGAAGCAAATTCTTAAACCCGGCAATAGAGGTATAAACTCCTATATTACTGAGGCATCATGGGTTGACTACCGAAAAAATCACTTCAATGACGAATCTACAGATAGCCTCCAGACGGGAATTTGGGATACTCTAACAAATATACAACATGAGGGACTGCCCCGGGGAATGCACATAGCATTAAAAAACAAATAATGAAAGTGCGAACAGATGAAGCCCCAGAACCAAACCGCATACCTCCAGCGGTATTTAAATATTACCCAGATCTCTGGATGCTGCCCGTGCCTCAAAAACACCACTACACTTTTGTTTTCTTGATTTTAAAGCAGCATTCTACTGTGTGGATGGAGGAAAGTTATGGCGGAAGATAGCGAACTGGAATATACTGCAATACCTTTTAAAGATGTTAATAATGTTGAAATACATGGGTTCAAATTAAATTAGGAGCAGGCACGCATCTCAAAAAAATCCAAACTACTCGAGGCCTAAAACAAGAATGCGTTCTGGCACCAATTTTATTCAATCTCTTTCGACCACATTTGACGGCACCACTACAATCATGTAATCCTCACGGTTCTAGACTAGGCGGAAAAACAATATCCATGTTTTTATGCACCAATGCGCATTCTGGTGGGATTTCAACGACTGCTCGACACAATGATGGTGGCGATGATGGCGATAAAAAATCCAGCGAAAAGCAACACCAGCCTGCAAGTCCCACAAGTCAGGCGGCCAAAATCACTATAAAAGCAGCAACCAAAAACACAAACCAGACCCAAACAACTGCGAGGCACCAAGGAGGTAGCCAGAGCAAGTACAGAGGACAACTAGAACCCCACAAGCCCCACGGAGGACCAGCCTGGAACCATCATTGGGGAGACGGTGGCAGGAATTGGGAGACCGGACAGTGCACAACATGACCTGAGCCTACAGCAACAGGGTGAGTAATGACCAGGTACTGGGGGGACAGGGGAGATGGGCACAATGGCACACATGCACAAGTAAGTAGAGCACATCTGCGGACAAAACACGCCCAAGAGTCACAACTCCGACAAAGAGCCCAATTTACGCAAGTCTGCAACATCTCAGCACTGCATAAGCACAGAAGTGAAAGGCACACCGCCTGAAAGGGATAATGGCCAGCCAAATCAGAGCCGAAGGGGCAACTCACCCACAATGCAGCACACACACATAAGATGCAGAGCACCCCAACATTGACAACAATGTGGTACAAACTGCCACACTTTCACAACAGAACAGAGGACACAACTGCTGCCGCTTGTGTGTAAAAAATGGCCTTTTACATTTGGCATAGCAGGAAACTGTGAGATGACAATGTACAAGTACAACCTCACATCCCTGATGGTATAGAAATGCCAAGTGTCCGCTTCAAATAGGCGTCTTCCCATAAACAGTCGCATTGTACATTTCCATGCAGTCTGACAGTAAATGTGTACAATGCTTGAAAATACATGTGAACACAATGTCAATCTGCATTTCCTCTTCACATTGCCGAGGGAGAATCAACACCTCCTGAAGAGCAGACCCAACAACACAGCACTGATGATGAAGAGGACCTCCCCAACATTTACACTGACGCACTCCAACAGCTCAGGGACAGCTCCGGCACCCCACCTCCAGGAGCAGGGCAGCCCAGATGCACCATGAAACCCCACCCCCTGCACAGACCACACAGCGGGAAGCACCCACTGTAGGAGAGTAGGGTCTGCTGTCCTATGGTCACCCCATTTTTTGCTTTTTGCTTCACTGGTTTTCGACTTAATGTGGCTGTGGGCCTGCTAATCAGACCCACAGCCCTGCTGTTCTCTCTCTAAATTTCACACCATGTACTTTAGGTACACCACCAATTGGGATTTGGGTCACTCTTATGAGTCCCTGTACAGTGTACTACAGGTACCCAGGGCATAGGTGCACCCAAGGCCTACCAGGGGCTGCAGCATATATTTTGCCACCCCTGTCTGGCCATCCAAACTGACACAACTGGTTGATCACTCAGCTGGGGCAAGGTCATGTAATCACCCCTTGCGTAGATATAGTATTACTATGTCTAACCTTATATCGAGACACATATGCACCTATAAGTCACTCCTATGGCAGGCCTTAACAATCCTGGAGGCAGAGTGCTTGGTTTTATGTGAGATGGTGCTCTAGCATGAGCTGAGCCTGTCTGCAGCTTTCGGAACCATGTCCTTATAGCTCTTCTAGGATATTGCCATACCATATACTCTTAAGTGCATTATGAACCTCGCGGTTAAATGCTATCTTTGGTTTGGCTTTATCAAAACATGTCATGTAAGGTGTCATATGCTTTGGAATACTACCCCCTCGCCAGTCCTGGCGACAGGGGTAGCATTCCACCCTTCTAGAGGGAGGAGACATGTTACTTCCATTAATCCCGGTTAAAGTTAACAAGAGCCTCTGCATCACAAAATGGATGCTGCTGCCACAGACACAAGTCTGACCTCCTGCTGCTGGGAGTCCTTCCAGCGAGGGAGGCTTGGACAATAGGTTTCCTGTCACAAGGAGGTGCTAGCACCACCCCAGACAGGCTATAGTGTATTGGGGCAGGGAGGGCTAAATGAAATGAGACACTGCCTGGGGCACACAAGGTGTCCCATGCATAGTCCAGTTCAAACCGGTGCTGGGGCACTCCAGCCCCAGCTCTGGCGCGAAACTGGACAAAGGGAAAGGGGTGTAACCACCCCCTTCCTGGGTCCCACCCATAGGAGGGACCTAGCAGGTAATCCAGCCCCTAGATTTGGTATATAGGTAGGAGCTGTGTCCTTAGACTTTAGATATATCCTGACTGATACTCTGATACGAAACTCTGGACCTTCGACATCCTACTCGACGTAGAAGACTGAAGAATCTCCCTTGTGGTCAAGGAGTGACCACCTTGTGCAAGCAGGCACCATCAAGCGCTCAATGGTTTGCTTTGTCGTTGCTCCCGCCGGAGCTCGAACACAGAGCCTGACAAGACCCAGACTTCCAGACATCCAACAGCCCGATCCACAGCCACAGCAAAGCTGAGACCCATGGAGGCGACGAGAGACGTGGGACCGGCCATCTTGGAAAGCCAGCGAATTGCTTTCCCTGCAACTTCTGAGGCACCCTCGAAGTTGTGTATTGGGGATTGAGAAGCCCCGAGCACCAACTGCATTGAAGATCACCTCTCCACACTTACTGAGTGCTGCGTGGGGCCCTTCTGCATTTTCCTGCTTGATGCGTCTGTCCGGTCACTTGCCCGTTGGCTAGTGGCCTCTGTGATGACGAAACCTTGAATTTCCTACACCTGTCTGGTTGCTCCAGACTGGCCCTTGCTCCCCTGAAAAGGAGCAGCCCATCATACCTTGCTGGTCTGATCCAGAAGCCATCTTCGATTCCTGCGTGGGTTGCATTTGCCAAGGCCTGTTGACTCCGAATCGAGATCCGACACCGCCAACAGCGAGAGCCTTTGTGGGACAGTCCGTATCCAGCTCCTGGTTGTCGTCGACACCTCCTGGTCAACGTGGCTGCAGAGACCAGCTTCACAACAGCACTTGATTCCATCCCAGCATCGCCTGGTTCCTTCCTGGTTCCTTCCTGGTCACTGGTTAGTGACCCAGACTCTGTCCCCTCTGCTTTCAGGTACTCTTCATCCTCGATCCACCCTTGGATCCAATCGGACTCTTCTCTCCTGGTCGCCTGCAGCATCTTTTCTCCAAGGCTCCGTAGAACTCCACGATGAAACCCGACACACTTTGACACCTATGCACCCGCTTCCTGTGGGTGAGGTAACGCGAGTACTGCGGTGCTCCTGTAAAGAGTAACTCTCCTAGTGTACTAGTTTCAAGTGCTTAGTTTCTAGTCCAGTCGGAAGACTCTTAATTCTTTAACTATCTAACTTTACGCACCCAATGACTTCTATGTGTGCACGCGGGTGCATTTAGACACTGCACCCGCATTCCGTAGGCCTCCTGCTCCCTAACAACTGTTAGTCCAGTGTAGTCCCAGCGATTCCCAAGGCCCTAGGCCTTACCATTGTTCGTGACGTGGTTCTTATACCACTATTTTAGTATATGGTTTAGCGGGCCACCAGGGCCTATCCGTATTTGTGCAACTTTTGTATGTTATATTAAGTAACTTGTTATGCGCTTGTGCTTCTGTTCTCATAAAGAGTACAGAGGGTTGTTTTAGAAATAAATACATATATATATTGAATATATAACCTGTGTGGTGTCCTTTCATTTGGTATTAAAGGGATATCATATGGTAAAACAGCTGACTTCACATGCCCTCTTGAGTTTAGCCTAAGACTGCTTTTGTCCATGCTACCACTAGGATAGCTGGTCTATAAGGTTGACTTTACAACCATCACCATAAGGGTTGTTTGGACTGGTGCAAGGTGCTCACTAGTATAGTGAACATCATATACCAGGCCAACTTCTCACACCCACCACCACAGCTGTCTCCCAGGACCCCCACGACCAACACATGGCATTCCAACGCTGTGTGTTAAGGTGCCAGGATGAGATGTCTGACCAGCTGCGGGTGGGGTTCGACCTCATGGCTGCCAAACTAGATGCCATACACGGGTGTCTAAGTCCCATCAGGGACTACTCACGATCCCTAATGGACACCCAGAGCCCGATCCTTTCTCTACAAGAAACCATGGCTTATATCGCTGGAGTCATGACTTTGAGCTAAGAACAACTGTCTAGTCAGAGTGGCTCTAGCGATGTCAACCTGGAGTTGGGACACATGAGGATGATCATGGAGAACATGGAGCGAATGCAGGCGGAAAGCATGTTTGCCACAGCTGCACACCAGCGAGATGTAGTTGTGATCTTCCATGCCCTGCAGATCCTCGTTATGGCATTGCCACCACAAGGCTGGCGTGGATATATGCTGGTGCTACTACTACATCCACATCTCCTCCCCCTGAAGTGTCAATGCCACACAGTGCGGCAGACATTCAACCTCCGGCCACTGATGTGTCACTGTCACACAGTGATGCAGACAAAATACCACCACCCGCATGTGAGGCACCTGACACATCAGAGGATGAAGATGATGATGAATCTGGTTCTGTGGTAAGAATTAAATGGTAGCATTCATCTCCGCCATATGGCCGTGTTTAGCTTGGTTCTGCCCTCTGCATCATGCCCTGGAATAACACCTCCCACTGTCCCCCTATACACTGAGCGACACTCACCTTTGACCTCGACATGGACTGCCATATTTGGTTTGGTAAACCAAAAAGGCACAGCAATCACACTGCGGACTGTAGTCTTCCACTCCCTATGAACTTGTCAATCCCGAAAGGACTCTGGCTGGCCCTCCACGGGCAACAATGTAAAGTGGGGTTTGCATGGCCCTGTACTGGTCCAGTTTCAACACTCCACTGAATGTGAATAAAACATTCCAATTCACACAGATGTATCATGGCCATGAACAATCAAGAATGAAAGTATGGATGAATGTAGGGACAGTGATTCCACAAAAAGATACTCCCTGGATAATGCTATCAATGTGCATGTATTGCCCTGCCCCAGATAGGCATTGAGACACACATTGTCATTCAAATCAACACTCATCACGGTTAAATACAAGTGAAAGTGCGTAAACTTTATTTGCATATGTGTGTCAGTATGGGCAAGATAAGTGCCACAACATGCAGAACAATTCAGCAGTATGTCAGAATGAGAAACCTTGGCAAGCGCTGCTGTCCACTCTGGGGGAGTGACTCACCGTTCACAGGTGTGTGTTAAGCCGCATTGTTGTCCCCTCATGTATTCGGAGTCCAGGCGAATGCAGCCATGTCCACTGTTGCGTGGGATATGTGACCTGATCTTCAAGATGCAACAAGTTATTGGGACATGTGAAATGTGTTACAATCTGTTGTGGCTGCAGGTACGTAGTTACTCGTCCATGAAAGCAATTGCAGCTTTGTAGGCTAATGTTTCCAACATGAGGTAATTGTCAACTTCATCACACAGGACGGCGAGTCCATCCATTAGCAGGTCCGGACAGATGTGCTGTGTCCACCCTCTTTCACCAATTTGCACTACAGCCCAATAGGGGAGCGGTTCAATGTGGTCACTGCACACAAGGATTTGTGCAGTCTCCCAGTTCTAGCCGCCAGCATGTATGCCAAGTATCAAGACATCCCATAAACGGGTATCACGGTGACACTCCTGGTTGTGGGCCAACAGGGGGCAAACACACATCAAAGTCCAGTTCAGCTACCGTCCAGTTGGATAGGCAGACATCCATGCACCGCTCGAATACGCACGATCGACAATGCAACACAGGCTGAACGCAGGTGATGTTGACAAGGCGAAAGCTTAGCCGGTAACTGATCCGCATCACTGCCAATGGCAGTGCCCCAGTAAATGCAGCATACGTGCACGGTACAGTTCCACGTGACAGGGGTTGTGCCTATGTCCGGGATGATCTGCCATTGCGTCAGTGGCTCTGGTTCTGACCTGTGCCAGTTCTGTGGATGAAATGCCACAGCTCGGATCAATGAGTTGTTTTAGTGTGCAACGCTTGTACTCCTGGGATGGTGTGAGAATAAGTGCGAAGGCCATTCCATGCAAGATAACTTCGAGCAAGGACTTCTGTCTGTGGGGTGTTAATACATTGTTCTTTCATCGGGCTGTGCGTTGTGTGGGAGTCGTCATGAGCTGCTATGGTATCTGTCAGGGGGTGCCGGGCACATGCAATTCTGAGGACAGAGGTGCAGATGTGCTCCAGCCTGATAGTTCATACAAAGGGGCTTTCATCTCTAATGTTTGTTTGTCATCTGCTTGTATTCAGGAATTGTAATGTGGCTTGTTAGGGGTGGGGTTTGAGATGTGTGCAACTTTGGTATTCATGTTTGACATGTCTTGCATGTGGCATATAAGCGGCGACACTGTGTGTTACGTTGCCTCACAGCTGCTCCTCCCTCGCCCCAAACCCATTTACTTATGTGCGCTGGGGACCTCATGGCAGTATCCAGTTACTGCAAGCTTGGCTCCGTTCTCAGCAGCACTGTTGTCTTGCTTACCCACCAGGAAACCCTCAGTTATCATCTCCTCAAAGTCCTGTTTTCTGCACCAATGGAGTTCATCCGCAAATCACCTCATCCCCTCCTAGCCCTTGCTTTCATGCCTTAGCAGGAGATCTGTTGCATTGGCATGTGTAAGTAATCTCGCTGCTGTGCCTTATATCTGTCACATCCATGTGCTTGCTCTTCCTCTCAGGTGGTGCTGGGGTCTCCGGGACTGAGGTATGTCGTCTTGTGACTGATCTTATGTTGACTAAGTCAAGCTTTGAATCTTTTCTAATTAATCTGTATATTGTTGCAGTGATTTATATTTATATGAAGGTGCCGTTTAGCCGCCTTCACCTTTCAAGAGCTTGTCTTCTGAAATTTCCAATAGACTTGGTACTGGAGAGGCAGAAGTGATCTTGGAGATGCCCTTGGTTGTAAAGCCTCCTTTATAATGAAAACTGCACCTTGGCTAGCTACAAATGGGAAGTTTAGTTTAGTTGCTACCCAAACAAGCATGTTCATGAAAAGTGGTAATACCCACTGGAGAAACTCTTGAGGAAAAAGCTGCCAGAGACTGAATATAGGATTCAATCAAATTATCATCTGAGCGAGAGTCTGCGAAAAACCCTTCAGAGGTCTGCGTCTATCAGGAATGTGCAGAGTGAGAACTCTCCTGTGGGGATGTCAGAGATTCATGTGACCCTGCTGTAGAAGGCACTTAGGTTGCACCTGTTTCATTAGTGACATGGACGTCAGTCTGGAGACCATTCTTGGTAGTGTTGGAGGCAGGTAAAGGGGTTTGAAAGGAACTTGAAGCTGATCCTCTGCTGGGATAATGAAGCAAGGATGGATGAACAGAAGAGAAGGCTCTTTTGGTGTAAGCTGCAGTTTTTTAATTGGTGTTGGAGTAAAAGGTGATGTCAAAACTTCGGCGTCCATCAAACTATTGATTCAAGCCTTGGAGAAGCAGCAACTCGGTGTGAATTGACAGTGAAAAATATGCAGACATGATCATCATGTAGGGCCTCATCTTCAATGGTGATGGCTTTGCCGCTGTCTTGTGCCACTTCAACGGTGAAGGAAGCATGCCTCGGATGGTGAATGTGCCACGTGTGATTGATGTCCCGCCTGTTGACCTAGATGAAGAAGTGAGTGGTGGTGGACCTGGAGTCCGTCGATGCTGAAGATCTAAGCGACCTATGTGGTGTCAATGAGTGTCACTGATGCTGATCCACACTTCAATGGCAAACATGTTGAACCAAAGCCTTCAACAATGTGATCTTTAAGATTGACCACAGATGTCAACAGAAATTCTGACGTTGATGTTTTCAGACGTCTTTCGGCCTCCTCTCTTTAGAGTCTATTAATGAAATTTTAGATATTTTCTGTCAGAACTCACATTTATTTACAGAATGTGTAGAAGCGCGGCAAACCATACATACCTAGTGTAAGTAGCTGTTTTTTTTCCTGTCATATGATGGGCTCTTCATGAATTGTGAAGGCATTTTGAAAGGGAAAATTCTGTAACATGCAATAACACAGGTCCACTCTAAAACCCCCGCAGTAGAGTTCTCGCTCTGCACAATCTTGATAGACGCAGATCTCTGAAGGGTTTACCTCAGACGACAATTTGTTTAATCCTATATTCAGTCTCTGGCAGCTTTTCCCTCAAGAGTTTCTCCAGTGTGTAAATGTGGTAAGACTAGTGTGAGCTCCTCAGGCTGAAGAGGCAGTTCAAGCTTGTTGCGCTGCTCTTGCTGCACGTGAATTAGAGACGTCCCCTGAAGATAGCTATCTGCATCAGTGGCTGTGTCATGCAAGAGACATATAGACTATGGTAGTATGTGGTAAGAGTTGTAATGCCTATCATCGAGTGTGTGATCCAACAATCGTTTAGGCACAAGACTAGTATGTTCAAGTGGGCCGTCTCAGCTCGACTCAACCATGCCAGTAGAAGGCCAGTCTTGTCTCCCTCAGGGTGCCTGCGGGCAAGATATTCTTGATAATCATAAAGGCACAATTATTACTTAGCTCTTTTTATGAGCGCTGTGGGTGCACCCTTTTTCGCTCTAAGGGGTATATTTACAAGTCATGTTCGCTACCGGAATGTCAATTTTTGTGACTTGCTGGTGGCGCACAGGGTTTAACCTGATCTACAAGCCCACGTAAAGCCACCCTGTGTGGCTTTTCATGACCTTGCAGATATGGAGTAAGGCGAGGTAGCGAAAGTTGATGCCTTTCCTTACTCTGCGTGAAAGAGGCGTTCCATGGGTGTTGCTGTGGATGTTCCCACTCAACACATGGAATTTGATGCTGCCCCAGATTTACAACATCAATTAAACCTGGGGACAGTGCCAAAACCTTGCAACTCCCTAGAGCAGGCGTAAAGAGAAATGTTTACATTTCTGCAGAACACATAGAAGGAGGAAAACACCTCTTGTGATTGTTTTTGTGCAGGAAGGTGTATTTTTGCTACACAAACACAGACGGCATATCTGATCCCCTCTTGATCTGGAATACTTACAGAGTGTTTGCCTAAACAAAGAATCAGCAAGCATAGACACCTGCTACTTCCACATAGGTATCTTAGAAACCCCATCGTAGAGTCATTAACAGTGGGCTGTGGTCAGATGAGGTTTTGGCTAGGTATTCTATACCCAGAATGCGTGTGGTCAGGTTGGAGATGACGAAGAATACATCTATACGATTGTGGAGCAAATGTAATGAAGACAAATATGAGTATTCTTCTTTTAAGGGGTTCAGTGCCCTCCAGCTGTCCACTAAGTTCAATCCCCCTAGTATCAGCCTTTCCACTAGTTTGCTAACGGGGTACCATATGTTGGCGGTTGTGAACTGTCCAGTTCTATGTCTTCGATAGCATTAAATTCCCCACCGACAATGAATGGATCTTGCTGGTGTCGGACAATCAGTATACCCACTCGACCCAGGTATGCCAACTGCTCAGAGTCTGGAGTGCACAGGTTGCATAAATGTAGTGCTTTGCCATCCAATCTACTAAATAAACACAATGAACGCTCTTCCCTTTCCACCTTGCATTCTGTGGCCTGGTAGAGGACCCCGGTGCAGAACCAGATCGCCACCCACGGCCATAGGCTAAGAAGGCAGTTATATGACCCTGTCCCCACCGCCTCTGCTGGAGTTGTGTTCCTTGCTGTAGCATGAGATGCATTTCTGGTAAGAGCGTCCCTTGCACTCCACTAGCTTCAGATAAGTGTGTATTGCATGACTCATGGCCTGATTCCCCAGGGCCTGCATATTCAAGGTTATCAAGGTGTAACTGGTTGTGGTTTGTGTCATGTGCATGCTCAGTACACTTAGCTTAGATTGTGTGAATGTCGCCCTTAAGGAGCTTGCCATGGTAGGAGCTGTATGGTCCATGTAATGGCTCACATTGCAAAGAGGACCTTCAAGTAACATCTCGAAGTGTCCCAAATTAGATGAACGGCCTTATACCCCCATCAAAGGCACACTGAATTCCCCACTCAGGCCAGGATGTAGAACTGCCTTCGCCAAAACCTGTCAATATAAGCTGCTCACCCTGCATTATGGGAAACCATGGAGCAGTCATCCTGCAAACAGAAAACAAGTATAAATACATTGTGACAAATAGCCAAGTGTGAGAAAAAACACACAAATAAAACGTATTCTAGCACCAGTCGAAATCAGTGGAGGTGTCCCTCTTGGGCCACCCAAAATCACATGCTCCTACAGACAAGGCGAGGGGACAATCATATTTCTGAACAACAGTGTGCGTTGCAGCAGCTTTATATCACCGATGTCCACTAGGTGTGGCGTAATGTGCGGCAATTCATCATCCGTGGCCTTAAATCTCTCATACCAGATCACCTCATCGTCGCTTGTGTCACTGCTGGCCTCTTCACTGGCTGAGTGGTAGGTCTTCGGAGCCATTGCCGCCACAGTGGCCAGGGCTTAGTCTCTACGCTCCGTGGCCTGCAGGGCAGTGTGGCCATTCTTGATCGGTCTATCCCTGGTCCTCCTAGGTGTGTCAAATCCTCAATCTCATGATGAATTTCAGTGATGTTCCGTATATACTTTTCTAGAGGTTTTGAATTGTCTGGAATGTAAGTACAACATTCCTGAACCTTCAAAGCCTTACAGACTCCTCCCTCTTTGGCTAACAGAACGTCTAGAGCAAGTCGGTTCTGAAGAACCATTGCCCTTATCGATTGCATCTCTCCCTCCACCAGCATTAATGATCTAGCAGTACTGGCGGACAACCTATCTACAACTGTTGCCAATCTTCTAATCTTGACATCATTCAGTACTATCCCTAAAAGAGGAAACATAGCACCAAATACGTCTCCAACTACCTCCTCATAGCTTACATCCCTTCTTCCTCTAGCTTGAGTTCCTCCCTCTATAATTTCTAGATCCTTAGCATGGTATATTTTGGGGAAGACAATTGCTAAATAACATGATCCATACCAATTATCCGGTAGTTTCACGTATGCATTTCTTCCACAAACAAAATATACATTCGGGATCACCTGCATTCCCTTCAAGAAATCCTTTGTATAATATTCTAATTGGAAAGCATGTTCACAATTTACTTCTCCCACAAACACATTCTCATAATAGGTTTTACCCCTATATATACACAGTTTCCCTTTTTGCTCTCGATCTAAAGCTATTGGACCATTACTACCCTTTCTTTTGTGTGACCTTTCTTCCTCGGTCCAATCTGTTTTCCATTGGCCTGAAGCCTTTAAGATCTTCTGTCTCCTATACCGATCATCCACCTGTCCTATAAACCTTTTCTCAATTTCTGACACTTTACAAGTCAAATTATTTCTTCGGGCATGTGAAGTATCCAACGTTTTCCAAGGAATGAAAAATTTCTTCAATCTATCTTCACTCTTATAATAATCCCACTTGTTCATGTGCTTGTAGTTTGGAACTTCTGGTAAAACAGCATCAAAATTTGAAAAATAATACTCAAAACCATCACGTTCATAAAATATACTAAGCAACAAACTACATGTGATTCCATAAGTCAATGGAAGATGATGATATCTAATACCTTCATCTACAGAGGCTGGCAATTGCATGCACACATAGCAATCCTTTGCCTCCATAGCATCAATATATTCGTAAAGCAATTTAGCATATGCATTTGATTTGAAATTTCCCTGTGATTCATCCACATGCAACCTACGAGTCTCTGCTGCTAGTAAAGCTTTATCTTTCTCTGTATTGTCCCCCCTTTGACCAGCAGTAGTAGGTTTCTGTATCGATACAATTTTTGCTTCCTTTGTTGCCTTCTCTTCATTTTCATGTCCCACTACATATGATATAGTAACTACTAAAACTATAAGAAAAATTACTCCCACTAAAAGTGTGCCTACTATGCATTTTGTCTTGCGGTTTGGGTTGCCGGCCTCCATGATCTCAAGACAGTGTAGTTCTGATTTTCTTTCACAACACAAAGTCTCTTTTCTTTGCTTATTCAGCCTTTCCGAACCACACCTGGAAGCTGATAATCCCTTCTGCAAGATCAGTATTTGAGTTCTATAGCAACAGACAACCCTAGCCCTTCTCCGTCCACTAAATGGGAAGTCCCTAAATTTCTTCTTCTTCCGTTTGGCGCTAGGTTATCTTTCAATCTGTTTTATTTACAAAGTCTTTAGCAATCTGGAATCATACGTGTTCCAGCTGCTCTAATCACGTATTCTAATATTTCTAAACGAAGAATGATCTCCTCGAGTGTTGGCATCGTTGAACAAAAAGTCGGAAACTCTATTCTGTTTAAAACCAGTTCTCTTATCCTGCTCAGATAAGGAGGATTGGGGATGGTGAGTGTCAGCAATCCTTCGACCTCCACTCCTGGTACCAACAACACTACTTCCAATGTTATGAGTATCAGTTTAGTAAAGATTACATAAGAGTGTCGAATTTATAGAGAGAAAATACATAAGAGTGTTTAATTAAAATAGAATGCATATATCAGTGTGAAAAGCTAATGTAGAAGTGTGTAGAGATGTTAGAATGATGTTGAAATCCCATGTTATGTGGCTGTTGTAGAGGAGAATGTAATACTGCTAAACGTAGAAATGTGTAGGCCACATGGCAGTTCACAGAGAATGAAAGGTGCTGTTACACTCTCACATGATATGGTTTTTAATGTTGTTGTAATTCAAAGTATTATTGATCATAGAACTGAAATATATGTTTTATAGAAGTGTTTCATATAACCATTGTGTGTAATAAGTTAGAATACTGTTTAGACTAAGAAATTAAAGGTTTACAGAGTGCACAGGCCCGTTCATGTAATTCTAATAGGCCTGAATAGATAAGGTCATTTCTTTTGATCTGCATGTGTTAGTTAGAGGAAGGTCATGTTAAGCATAAATTGCGGAGCCTGCTCGAAGGTTTACGACTTAGAAGATACGGTGGAGGCCGGAATTTGGGGCCCACTGTACAAGTGTCTGTTTGCAGGTGCGAGGAGGTTCCAATCAAGAGAGTGATGAATAGAGTTTTGTTCAGGGAGTCAGGCACAGGCCTGGAGGAGGCTTCAGGAATTTCCTGGGGGGTACCGTCCTGCCGGAGAAGAGCCTGAGAAGCAAGGTCAACGCTAACGATGGGCCCAGAGGAGTATCAGCATGGAAAATGCCAGAACCGACACCACGTGAGGGGCGTCTCTAAAGGGCGTTTCTATTGTAAATGTGATTTTTGTATTAGGGACAGCACCCCTGGGTGGAGTTAGGGCAGATGGTCTGAGGAACCTAAGAGAGCGGATGGGTAGGCAGATAGGATAACTGCGAGACACCGATTCACAACGAAGACTAAGGGAAGTGAGTGATCTTCTTTGGAAATCACCACGGCTGACACCTTTTTAGGTTAAGATTTTACTAAGTAGGGATGTCACTTAATCTAGTGTAGGGACAGTCTAATCTGGATTTTCTTCCTTTCTGTAAATGACTCACAAGTTACAGCTTGTGTCTATTCTTGCAACTCTGATGATTTTTGAATTGGTTTTGGTGATATTCTTCTGCCGACTAAGAGCATTTAGAAAATTTATGTTTGTATTGATACCAGTATATCTTTTTAACCTTATTTTGAGATGTTTGTATCTCCAGTTAACTTTGGCTTTATAATAAACTTTTAAAACTTATTCGTAGTAAGTGGTTCTTTAGAGTGGTGAAAGTCCTTAACTGATTGACCTAGTAGTGGATTGCCTTTTAGTCTATGACAGGTATCAACGGTTCAGTCGACCTGAGTTGGGATCTAGATCTATAGCAATAGATCAGAAATCCCGACGTAACAGTAGTGACGCCCTTGGAACACCCCTTCCTAACAGTAAGTCGATAACCCTATTTTGCAAGTTGCTATTTAATTAGCGACTCGCAAAATAGGATTAGTACATGGGCCATGGGTTTTTTGCATGCGTAAAAGGGTCTAAAATCCATTTGCGCATCCAAAACTCTGTCATACATCTGGCCCCTGGATCCATTTGATTTGAGTGTAGTTGTTTTGTGTGAAATTCTTGTAAGTATCCCACAACTTGCTTATTTAGGGATAACTGCAGACAAGGCCGAACAAAAGGGAGTAGTCTGTTTTATAGTCCACAAGTATTTTCCCCACAAAGAGGAATAGTGAAAGTTTACCATAGATTAAAAGAAAAATTGTGAGGTCATGGCTTTCTTTAAAAAATCTTCCCCGGGGGCACAGCGAGAGAAAGGGACTCCTTTTGATCACATGATTTACACAATTCCAGGAGACTCTGATAGGATAAAAAGGCATTGTCAGGAATGGGCAGAAGGTACAAAGACGTCCCTGGTTCCATGGCTCCAGATGGCTCTTTTTATAATACAGTGATAGTCCATGTAATATCGTATATCGTAGGAGCATATAAAGGAGATAAAAGAACTAAAAGATTAGCGTCATTAGACGTGGAAGATATTCAGTTGGGATTCCCATGTGGAATCCACAGCACCGTCCCGACATATTCTGAGGTAATTAAGGGCCCTTAGGCCGTCAGGGTATGTATCCATCATTGTTAGTGGAAGATAAGGAATCCACTACCTCACTAGACTGAGGGGACACTGATGTTCAAGCTGTAGGATATAAAGACCTGACATTAATACCCCGTACTGACAAAAACAAAATTACACCCAAGGTTGACGATTTGTTAAACATGGGGAGGTTGATTTTGCTAAAAAAAATTAATAAAGACTCCCTTAAACTTGAAAAAGTATATTAGGGACAGTGTCTTTAACAGGAGCCATTTCAGTAAAATGAAGACAGGACAATAATGGAAAATTGATGGAACAAAAGTCAAAAGACATATTGGACTGGGCTAGTAGGATAGCCCAAAACTTGAGTGAAGGAAATGGATACTGTAGGAAAATGCCCAATTTTGCATGGTTACTCCCCACTTTTTGCCTGACACATGATGCACTTTTGACTTGGTGTGTCCTGGGTCCCTGCCAATCAGGTTCCCATGGCCTGTGTTCTTTCCCAAAGCTGTACTTCTGAACCCACAATTGGCACATCCCTGGCCAGGTAAGCCCCTTGTAAAAGGTACCATGGGTACCAAGGGCAGGCCTCTAAGGGTTGCAGCACATATTGTGCCACCCTTAGAGACCCTGTATCATAACACCCACACACTGCCATTGCATGCTGTGTGTTTGGTGCAGAGAAAAGTGAAGAGCCGACATGGCACACATCCCTTTGTGCCATGCCAACAACCCACTGCCTGCGGCCTAGGTGAGGGTACAGTGACTTGAGCCCTGTACCACTACAGTGTGTAAGTCTATTCTTAGACATTGTAACTGCAGTAATGCCACAACGAGTATATGGTCTAGGAGTTGGTCATTATGAACTCCACAGCTTCATAATGGCTTTACTAAAATCTGGGAAGCTTGGTAGCAAACTTCTCAGCACATTAAACCCACACACACACCAGTTTGAGATTTAATGTAAAATACACTCAGAGGGCATCTTATAGGTGTTCCCTGAAAGACGACCAGCCCTGGTGTGGTTCCTGAATTGCAGGCACCATTTGCCACCACCAGACAGGTTTCTGGACCCCTCGTTAGAGAACCTCCACTCTCTGGGTCCAGAAACAAAGCCCAGCCTGGGTTGAAGTGGCCTGCGTCCTCCCCCAGGATGGGCTTGGTCCAAGAAGGGGAAGCTTAGAAGGCCTGCCGCCTTAGTAAGCTGTCCCTGCTTTTTGCTGCCCCAGCAACTGGCTCCCACCGGTTCTGCCCCCACTTTGGGTGGAAGAATTGGTGGGAAAAACAAGCTATTAGGAGAGATGTGCCCACCTTTGCAAACCCCTCTCAGGTGGGATAGGCGAGGTGAAGCTCACAACTCAGTCCCCTTTATTTTGAAGATGAGTGGACCCAGCCAATTAGGGAGAGGCTCATGCCCCCTCCCACTTGAGGGTGGCATTATAGGGAATGTACCCACCCCAAGGAAGGGACCCATGGATCCCGACCTACACACGTCTTTAAAGTCCCTAAATTTTGCATTTAGGGGCAACCCTGAATCCTGCTTCCTCAGATTCGAGGAAGAAAGAAGAAAGACCAAAGATCCGTGCTGACCCAGGAAGAAGAGGACACACACTGCTTTGGCCCCAGCCCTACCAGCCTGTCCTGATTCTGACCTGCCTACAGTGAAGAAACTGGCATGTCCAGCAGCTCCCCACAGCCCAGAGGACCTGCCTGCACTCATCTATCTGACTCTGTCTCCCATGAGCACCGGATTTGCTCAAGCCAAGATTCACCCACAGAATCGGATCCAGGCGGCTCCGCGATTCCACACCAGTCTGCACCCGACGCCCCTGGTTCAAGTGTGAGTGGCCCAATACCACTAGGAGGTCTACCCAGTGATCCTGACCTGGAATCTGGTGATCCATGACCTCCCTCGAGCCTCAAGACGGTGCCAGCAGCCTCAACCTGAAGAGACCCCCATCCGCAACTGGAGCTGTGAAAAATCAGACGTCAAAGCACGCCCCTGCATCCTACGCCCCACGGCCTTGGGTGGCCCAACCAACAGTGTCCAGGTATCCCTCAAGAATTCAACTTACCTCTTCAGCCAGTGGTTGCCTTCAGGAAGTCTCCCTGCTCGACCCTGCAGCAACTTTGCCGAAACAAAGGTCTCCATTGGAAACCACAGGGTCTCTGACGTCTTCTTGGCACCCTGCACTCCGCTGCCCTTGTGCTGCTGGTGGTGCAGCTTTTGTGATGATCATTGGCCTCTGCAGTGCTGACCTTAACCCCAGGAGTTTTGCTCCCACACCCGAGTGACCTGCTTGTAACATTCTCTAACTGAAGGCCCCCTTGGCTAGCAGTGCACGCGGTCGCCCCTGTGCTGCTGGTGGTGCAATTTGAGTGCCTGCCTAGACCTTGGGGAACCTTGATCCAAACACTCAAAACCCCACTCATAAGATGTTTCCTTACCTATGAACGCGATGACCATTTTCCCCAATAGGAACCCATGTTATGAGTTTTTGTGCCTAAAAGTGTTGAACTGCTGTTTTGTATGGAGGAAAAAGTAACTATATCTTAGACCAAGAAAAGTCTTACTTACCTTGTATTGTGAGATCTCTCTGTGTGGTGTCTAGGCATACCACCCCAAGTAGTTGATGTAATCTGGAAGCAATCAAAAAGTATTCTAAAAGTAATTACAGTGTTTTCTTTTTTAAACCATACCAACCTGTAATAATTGTAAATCCATTCCCAACTGTATTTCCGTGTAAAGGTTTACAATTGAAAGTACATTTTACCTACCTGTACCAAGTCCTGCTTGGTTATAGAATTAAAATATAAGTATACCTTTTTTATACTTACCCAATTGGTCCGGATTCTGTCTCTGAGAGTGTGTAATCAGTCCTTGAGTGAGTGGATACAATAAATGCTTAACACACCCTCTGGATAAGCTTAACTGCTTGCCCACACTACCAAAAAGAGAGCTGTTAGTACTTACCTAATTTAGCCTCTGCTCCACCTCTGGGGACTCTCTGGACTCGACTCTGTGCGCACTATACCTTACTTTGGTGTAGTATAGACAGAGCGAGCTTCCTACAGACACTATAACTTTGACTTCGGGACATGATCAAAGATGTATCAGGAAGGGAATAGGGGTTATCGTGACATGACCACCAGTGTAAAGGGAATACAGAACACAATTAAGAGGCTAAGTCATATTACTGATGACTGTTCAAATATATGTAAATCCATATTATTTAAGATAGATGAAAAGCCAGTTGTGTTGCCTGTTACATATTCGCCCTCATGGTATTTCTTTTTTTAATTATTTTATTGCAAATTGTTTTATTGTTTATCATGCCATTGCTTATGTACTGAGGTATGACAAACGTTATATAGGCCTGTGCAGGGAAGAGCACTCTAGCATTGCCTTAGCGTGCGTCGCACTAACTCATTCCACCCCTTGGCCTGGCAGGGCCACATGCGCTACTAGTATCAAAATGTTATGGCACCTATCAGGATAGGGACCTGGAATGTGAGAGGCATTCATAGTCCATCACGTCGATATCTCATTTACTCCTATTTGAAACACCACCACATACAAATAACACTCCGCCCGGGGACACACTTGCACAAGCCAGAAGTGGCACGATTACACAGGCGCTAGAGGGGTCAATTACACGCAACGGGCTATTCAGCGTACGCACGTGGGATTTTGGTTTGGGTAAGGACAGGGACTCCCTTCCGGGTGGCAGACTCCTATATAGACACAGAGGGTAGGTACGTCATAGTTAAGGGTGTCCTGGACGGGAGGTCGATCATACTTGCATCGCTGTATGCGCCCAACATGGAACAGGCACCCTTTCTGGAATTGAGCTCCCACAAGCTGGCCGAGTGGGATGATCCCATAATACTGGGCGGCGACTATAATAGGTATTGGAAATTTTGCTAGATTTCTCCTTACCTCCCCTGCCCGGCACAGCCACACACCCTGCCGAAAAAGGGTTAAATTACTGGGCTACGCAATTGCACTTATCTGGTGCCTGGCGCCACAGAAACCCACAGGATAGAGTGTATTTCTATTATTCAGGGGCACACAGCCTTCATGTATGCCTAGACCGCTTTATGGTGTAGAATGATCTTCTACTGTGTATCTTCAGGTCAAATTATATGGGGCGGACACACTCAGATCATAATCCACATGTGGTGGAGTTACAGTGGGAGTACGTAGAACCGCCAATTCCTGCATGGCGCCTTCAGCTGGATGTCCTGCTAGATGCACTGTTCCGGGACTTATTAGCTACCACAGTGGCTCAATACTTTGATAAAAATGTGGGCACAGCTTCATTGCCACTGGTAGGGTGGGACGCTCTCAAGGTAGTCGTAAGGGGGCACTGTTGGGGTACACAAGTGGGTATTAGAGTACAGCTGGAAAAGGAACTCACCACTCTAGAAAGAAAGCTGGCGTCTGTGAGCGAGAAGCGACTGAAGGGTCCCGTAGACAGCTTGACTGCCACAGGTTGGAGCATGCACGGTTGTTAGAGTGGCTGCAATGTCTTAATTATGCCACACATTTGGCGCGGACGCACCACAAGGGGGACAAAGCAGGGAAACAGCTCACATGGCTGATACATCAAAATGAGTCATCGACCCCTATTGCATTGGTACGCATGGCGACTGGGGGCATAGCGTGCACACAGTGCGACATACATGGTGGGTTTGTGGCTAATTATCGGGACTTATACAAATCTTGGACACAGGCTAAGCCCCAGGAGCTACAGCTCTATCTTGAGATAGATCTACCTCAACTCACGCGCACACAAAGAGCGGAACTAAATGATCCTCTCCTTGCGGAGGAAGACCCTGCTCGTGTCCCTCCTTAAACCTGACAAAAACCCTTAGGGGCAGATTTATGAGGCACTTGCGCCACGTTTATGCCGCTGTTGCGTCACGCAAGGCGGCGTAAACGTGGCGCATCCCTACGAACGATTTACAACGTGACGCATCTAGGCAGATGCGTCACGTTGTAAAGCCCTGCGCCGCTTGTGGGCGTTCCGGCGCAGGGTGGGCGTTCCGGGGCAGGTGCGCCTCGCAAAAGTGGCTGAGTGAAATCTATAAGATTTCACTCAGTCACTTTCAGGCCAATGCTGCGTCAAAAGCTTGCGCCTGCTTGAAGCAGGCGTAGGTCTTGACGCAGCATTGTTAAGATGGGGCACCCCCGAGCCTTGCTGGAGCTGCGTCGCGCTTGCGACGCAACTCCAGCAATGCGTCACCTTTACGGCACAGATGCGTCACGCATCTGTGCCGTTTTTGCCCCATGGTGCGCCGCATTATAAATGCGGCGCACCATGGGTGGCGGAGCTGTGGCGCACTGTGGCGCACATTAACTGGCGCATCCCTGGGGATGCGCCAGTTAACATAAATCTGCCCCTTTGTCTCTGGGCTCCTATCGTCCACTAGCGCTTCTAAATACTGATTACAAGATTTTTGCATCACTACTCACAAGCGTCTTACACCCTTAGTGAAAATGCTGATTCACCCTGACCAGAACGGTTTTGTCCCCGCCAGGAGTACTTCACTCAACATCCGCAGTTTTTTCCGGGTACAGCAGTACGCGTTACATAGATGGCCCCGCTCTAGTTGCATGGTATTGGACCTGGAGAAGACCTTTGATTCTTTGGAATGGCCCTATCTGGCGGCAGTACTGAACAAATACGAGCTAGGTGATCACGATTTGAGCATGGTACAACTGCTACACCAGCACCCCACTGTTCGGGTCAGAACCGGTAGGCTCATATCAGACCCCATTAGAGTAAGACGGGGGACACGCCAGGGATGCCTACTGTCCCCGCTGCTCTTTTCTCTAGCCATGGAGCCACTGGCGATGCTACTTCACGATGGTGGTGAGGCGTGGGGAATACAGTTGGGGAATGGGATGCATGCCATCTCTCTATATGCCGATGATTTACTATTGTATGTGTGTGACATTACTGACATTCCCACGTCCATAGCAGACATTCTCAGGGTCTTTGAAGCAATGTCGGGTCTCCGGGTTAACTGGGCCAAGTCAGGGGGTTTATCCCTTTAGTGCAGACACGATTGAAACGTATGTGCTCCTGAAAGGCTCACTTCTTCCATGTCACCCCACCACCTTTCGCTATCTTAGTGTCTTCATATATCCAACACCTGCTGATTTGTTGGAGGGCAATTTGACGAGAGCGATTTCGGCTGTTAAGACCTAAGTACAATTTTGGAAGTCACTCCCATTGCATGTTATGGGCCGTATTACCCTGCTGAAGATGATTGTCCTTCACAAATTATTATATTATTTCTTGAATCTCCTGATGTATGTCCCAAAAAAGGTCTTCCGTGAATTTGAGCGTCTGTTCCATGACTTAATATGGAACAAGGGCAGGCCCAGAGTAGCACTGTGGAAACTACATGCCCCTACCAGCCAGGGAGGGTTGGCAGTCCCTAACACGGAGCTGTACTATATAGCAGCCCAGCTACAATGGGTGACGAAGTGGCTAAGTGGTAAGTCCTCGCAGCAGCCATGGACCCAATCCCAAATTTATAATTTATTCCATCCCGCTGCCAAACCCCCACGGCCATCCCAATTACACTTAGGGTTGAGGTATAGGTGCTACAGGAGGAACTTGCATCTCACCCGCGCTACAATCCCGTATGCTCCGATATTGCCACTCTTGGGGACACCTAGGGGAAAGACGGGCACCTCCGAAGTGGCTCTTACACAATGGCATACAGAAAGTATAGACACCCTGGATGACTTATACAGGGATGGTGCACTATTAACTTTTGAGGCATTGGCGGAAGATGCTGACTTGCCTGCAGGGCAATTCCTATTGCTCACTTCCCTCACAAGGGCCCTTTCGGCCTTCTGGGGAGATCTAACGGCTGAGCCACCGACGCATCTGCTCATACAGTACCTACATGTAATGGGGGCGGGATCACATATAGTACACTGGTGGGTGGCGCTTTACTCACACACACGCTGAAACCGATGCTAAATCTCCGCACCTGCTGGGAGGCGGACAGAGGCCAGCCCTGGACTGATAAGGAGTGGGACACCGTCCTAGCTGGTTCTTCATATATCCAGAGAAGTTCTAGATTCAAACTCATACAAACGTACATTATACAGAGAGCGTACCTTTCACCCGACAACATAAACAGATATTCCAACATTGCCACTTCTGCATGCCAACGCTGTCAGCAGCTTAACGCAGATCTGCTCCACATGCTATGGTCCTGCACTTCCCTCCAACTTTACTGGCAAGCAGTAGTCACAGCCCTCGCACTCTGCACTGACACATCCCCGCCGCTTACATGGAAAATTTGCATATTAGGGATTTATGCCAGGTCTTCACGATTTAGAGACCTGGAGTTGATAGTTGCGAAGCGCTTAATTAGAAAGAGGTGGAAGCACACAGATCCCCCAGAGACAATCAGCTGGAAGAGATCACTCATGATATGGGTCCAGGCTGAAAGTACAACATTGCATACGGAGGAAACAGCAGGGCTCTGCAAATAGCCCATTGTGCAATACTGGGACACAATACTCACAGCCTTCAAGAACGAAGGAAACGGGGAAGATGCTGACGTCCAGCATGTCGATATGCAACTTGTACACTAGAGATCCCGAGCCACAGGAAATGTGGTATTTGTAGTTAACAGCGAGAACCATTATGAAACCTACATATCGCCAAAGCCCGCTATTGGAGACTCCCCTGGCCCCCGCCATCCACTTACAAGGCACTGACATTTAACACCCACATGGATCTAAGTCCCACCTAGGCGAGCCACCATATTGTCATGTACAGGATATGTACATTTCCATACCCAGTCATGCTAAGTTTATTCTATTTGTTCTTTTTAGATGGCAGTTTCTTTATGACGTTAGATTTTTTTACAGATTAGATAATGTATGTCATATTGGTGCATTCCTTTATCCTCTTCTCTTTTTATTTGCAAAATCCCCCCTCTGAAACGACCATGCATTAATATCTCCTGTGTGAGCTACTGCCATGGGCCAGGTACCAATGGATCGATTAAAACTGAATGTGTTAGCATATGGCACAGGCGATATGGTATGGAGATTGGGAAATGCAGTGTAGTAGTGCGAACAGGGAGTAGCACACAACGATTTACCAGAAAATACCTTCTGGAAAAACATGTGTACCTAACTGTATATTGTAAATCTACCTCTGTAACACATTGTTGATATGCACAGTGTTCTTATTGTGTTGTTTTGTAAATGTCTTGATTAAGTCTCAGATACTCCTGTATTGTTACGCAATATAAGAAAAATAAAAATAAGAAAAGGCCAATAAAGATATGTAAACAAAAAAATGAAAAGCCAGTTTTGAGGGATATGGGATTTGATGCGGAAGTCAAGAATGTGACAGAAGAAGATGAGAAAAATGAGGAAGAGATAAACTCAGTGAGGAGTGAAAGCAGAAGGGTTCTTGACCGTGAATGCATAGAATTGTGGCAATAGGCTGAGAATAGAAATGCTGAAATAAATAGAAGATTAGAAAAACAAAGTGCCGTTAGAGAACAAACAAGAGTAGTGCAGATGTTTTTCAGTAGAACAACAAGGTCTGGGCGTCTGTTTCGAGCAGAGGGTATGATAAAGTTAAGACAAAGTTCCCATCTGATTAGAGCAAGATCTCTTGATGTACAAAATATGCAGGGAATTAAAGGTTTTATTCAGAGGGAAGAAAGGAAATAGTGACTTGACACCCAATGAAATCGTAGCGAATGGGGAAAATAGATTGTATAATGTTGTCCCATTCACTAATAACCTTGCGGGGTGGACAGAAGGTATGGTGCCGCAGATGGCCAAGAGCAGGATCATTTGACCCTGAATTGATAAATATGGCAGATTTTTGATTTTTTCAAGGTTATGGTGACCCAGACTGGGATTATGATTACATGCAACAAAGTCTGTGCATGTGGAAGATATATGCTATAAGGTCTAAGACACCTTATGAGGGACATGATGGCAGGAATACCGCTGTAATGCAGATGCCACTGGTGAATAAGACACAGGGAGCACAGCCTGTCCATATTCCATGGCAACATATGGATAAAGAAAATCTAAAAAGAGACTGCCTCCATTACATGAAGGAGCAGGGAAATGGATAAAAGCAGCATTTGAAATAAGACGACTGGGATATCTTTAGCTCTTAGAGATGTGAAGAGCCTGTTGAGCTCCATAGTAGGGGATGAGGTGGACAGTATAATGAGAAGTGCAGGGATACAAGGAGTAACTATTACTAAGGGAAAACATGATGGGTTTGCTTTTTAAGTAGTGCGCTTTAGGGTGTGGACTGAATTAAGGAACAGGTACCCAGACCGAACACACATTGGGGCATTGATGACACAAACTATGTCTCCAGGGCAGTCCTGGGAAGACTACATGATGATGGAAAAAAAAGCAGATGTAGGACCTGTAGACGTGGGAGGAAGTTGTAGATTATTCTACAGTGTTTTAAAACAGGGGCTACAGGGAGACATACAAGATCATTTAGATAAGGATGTGGCCTCAGATGTAAAACCTGAGTAGAAATACTAGCACATATTATACATTATTTTAGAAAAAATGAAGAACAGGAGAGGAAAAATAAAGACCAAAGTGACAGAGCCCAAGCCAAACCGGTGACACAAAAAAAACCTTGAAAAATGAGAAAGAAAAGACAGGAAAAGAAATGATTGTGCAGGTTCCTGTTGTGAACATAGAGGAAGGAAATAGTCAAAGAGAGAGTAGACAGATGCCAGGATGGAGAAATCTTAAGTGCCAGTACTGTGGTAACTTTGTACATTTTATTGCTAAATGCCGCTTTAGGAAGAGTGATAAAGTGATGAAGAGCAGGGAGTGATAGGAATAGGGAGAGGAATGACAAAATGCCAATACGTCAAGGCCAGCACCTCAATGCGGTCCTTACCAGTATGTCCCCTACCCTCAACAACAAGTAATTCCACTACCACAGTTGTATATGCCACAACAGCAATTTGATAACATACCTGTCCAAGGGACGCCAGCACATGTGGGACAGACAGGAGCTCGGCCTTAGGTACAGACTACTACAGTGGTGAGCACGGGGAGTCAAGGACAGTGGGAGTGATTATTCAAGGTAGAAACCCCTTTTATCATACAGCTTGATGGGATATACCAGGGAATCATAATTGTTCTGTGGTAGCTAGGACTTTGGACCCAGAGGAAGATCCAATGGTAGAAATGATCATAATAGGACGGAGGTATGCTTTCTTGATTGATTCAGAGGCAACAAAATCTTGCCTCTCAGAAGGAAAGGTTCAGATGTCCTCTGCCACCATGGATACGTAGGGCTTTCTGGTGAAGTACATCACATTCTGTAAACAACATATGTGTCTATAGAGGTGGCAGGAGTGCAAACACAGGAGCATCTCCTTTATTCTCCAAACTCACCAGCAAATGTATTAGAAGTGATATCATGTCTAAACTAAACATGACAATAAGGTTTTCCTCTGACGGGTGTATGACGTGAAATTCAAGGTTGAGCAAAATGTGGGATGCATCTGTAAAGAATACAAGAGAAAAAGGTGGTTGGAAGGGCAGAGCCAGTGCATTGTAAATTACTAGCAGATGCAGTATTTAAGGTTCTGAAGACAGAGGAAATACTTTTAGGGAGATGGATGGAATTTCCCTCTAGACTCATTTTTCGGAGGCAATTTAGTGGTGACGAACTGGGAAAGGTAAATACCCTTTACCTTGAGTGCATGGAAATAATCAGTAGGGGGGGCCCTGGTGGACTTAGATAATGGTAGAGGGATTTGGAAGGTCCTGATTTTTCTTATGCCTGGTCTGAGACCACAGGACTCAGAACTCTTTTCATATGATCCCACCAGTACTGAGATAGTTTACGCACACTTGTTAGTGCATGTTTTTCATACTCAGACCAAGTTACCAGTTGTGCCAGCCCCCTTCCATGATATTGAAGCGCTTGCAGACAATGTAGGACTGATACTGTCTGCAGAAACATTTTTTCCGTAGTTTTATATAGCGCGAACTGGACCCAAAGGTATCAGGTATCAGAGCACTTTACATGAGCACCAGTTGCATTACACAAGGACACATTCATTTTTGTTAGGCACTGGGAAATTAAGTGGTTTGCCCAGAATCACAGGATGTTTAGCGTCATTGCCAAGACTCGAACCTGGTTCCCCAGATTTGAGATCGACAGCCCTAGCCTTTAGGCTACATCCTGAGCCGGGTGTACAATTGCCACGTGTAAAACAGTATCCACTGTCTAAAGAAGCAAAAGAAGGTATTAGAGGGACAATACAAAGATTGAAGGATTAGGAAGTCCTGTACTACTGTCCATCCCCATGTAAAACCGCAATTTATCCTGTGAAAAAAGCTACAGGTAATACTTGGAGGATGGTACAGGATTTTTGCCCCCCTTAATGCCATAGTATTAGCCGAGTACCCTATAGTGCCGGACCCATCTGTGATATTGACTAATATACTAAGTGACAGCAAATGGTTTTCTGTTGTGTATCTAAACAATGCTTTTTTTAGCATACCTTAACATCCCGACAGTCATTATTTGACGGTGTTCAGTTTTAATGGTGAACAACTAGCAGTGGCATAGCAACGGGGGGCAGGGGGACATGAGTTTTGGGGGAGGTGTCCTACCGCACCCGCTCTTACATGAGCTTGCTGCAGGGGCAGCAAATGCACTAATCATCGCCAGCACACCCGTTCCTCAGCACCGGCCATGGGGCGGCAAAAGGCACGGACCACCACTGAAAACTAGTCTACTCTCACCTTCCAAAAGGCTATTGTGAGTCCCCATCTATGTTCAATAGAGTGTTGAGAGATGATGTGTGACATTTTCAGTCAGACAGCACAGTCTCGCAATACATAGATGATTTACTAATATGTAGTAAAACAGAATATGAATGTGTTTTGTACACTGTCAATCTCAACATTACTTGCTACTAAGGGCTACAAAATGGACAGGAAAAAATTACAGTTTGTGCAACAGGAAGTGCTGTATGCTGTATTTGGGCCAAATGTTGCCTGCAGAAGGCAAAAAGATAGCAGGTCCTAGAATACAAACTATACATGACCAACCTCAGCCCAAGACAGTAAAACGCATGCAAAAGTTTCTAGGTCTTTGTAATTTTGTTTGTCATTGGGAATTCGATTATACTACCATCATACAACCACTATTATATGCAATGAAGCAAGCTAAAACTGACAACACAGGCATACAGTAAACTGACGACAGTGTAAGTGTATTTCAAACATTGAAAGAAGCAATTGCTTCAGCCCTAGTGCTATCAAATCCAGACTATACAAAGAGATTTTTTCTGTTCTCCGCTGCCTCAGAGGATTCAATGATATCAGTCCTTACTCAAAAATACATGATGGCGCACAGTGGGGGGGCATGACCGGGCAGCTGTAATCCGTCTCGGCTCCCGGTCCGCGCACTGTATGGCGGAGCTTAGCAGCGGTTCTAGTGCTTCCTCGGCGCTGCAAACAACAGGATCTGAGCCGTAAACGTGTGAGGCATCGACGGATTGTTTTTGCGTGGACGGCGCTTCATGGGGGTTAACACTTCAGCCCGTGTCTTTGGACGGAGAGGAGCGTGGCTGCATAAAATGGCGGCGCGGCGACAGGGGAGAGAATCGACGGGCCGCCTTTGCAGAGGACGCTGGACCTCTACCCTGGGCAGCGGAGGTGATATTACCGCGGACCCGCCTGGAGGCACGGCGGTTTTGGCGATGTGAAGCCTAAATCGGGCGGTTTTCAACTCTTTTGATTCTGCCTGACTTCAAGATGGCAGAAGCACAAGTCTGCGGATCTGCAAGTTTTCACACCTACAACCCCCTGCGCCCCAGTTAACTGATGCGATCTGAGAGATACCAAGGCGCACTGCTGGAATCCACCTGCACTACTGGCCACTATTATGCATCCTGAACTTTCTCAACCTGCAGGCCCTGTGAAAGTGGCCCCTAGCACCTATATCCTTCTGGAGTGCGTGCCATCTACCGGCCTTTCTCTTCAGTGACTGGGGTAAGCGGGACCGCGCTGCTTGTCACTTCTGGGCTCCCACTCTGCTCTCCATATGTGGGACAGTCGGGGGATTCTGCTGCCACCTCTGCATTCTATGAACTCTCTACGCCCTGGCTTGTCTCCTACACTCTCCTATCTGAGCGGCCACCGGCGGGGGTAGACCCGCGATGCTGCGTGAAGGTCCCAAATGTTCGCGGGCCCCACTACCACCAGTTCGTAGGGCTCCCTATCGCTTGGGGATCTCACCAATTGACTGCAAGCGTGGGCCCACTCGCAGGGTGGCAGAGACCGCATGGCATGAGGACCGGCCCTCTGGATTCCGGCTAGAGTCTCTTCCAGCCCGGAAATAGTGCGTTAAGGCCTCGCTTTTGCCACCGAAAAAAACTACAGCCAAGGCTCCAAACAAGGTCACAGATTTCTTCTTGACCACGAAAAAAAACAAGCATCTCTGTGGGGAGACACAAACGCTGCAGCAATGGCTCTCTTCAAGGCAGATCTGTTGAGCATGTTCAAAGAACTCAAATCTGACCTGCGTAAGGACATTGGCCAAGATCTCAAAGCATCTATCGATCAATTGCGCTCCGACCTGACTGAGCGCTTGTCATCTCTCCAACAGGACGTGGACTCAGTTGGCACCAGGATCCTTGACCTCGAGGTACGCCAACAGGAACAAGAGCGCCTTTCTACCGAGCTCCGGGATGATGTCCGCACTCTTAAGGAACAACCTCACCAGTCACAGCTCAAGACTGAAGACCTCGAGAACAGGGCTCGGAGGGAGAACATTCGCATCAGGGACCTAGAAGAAGAAGCTGAAGGGCCCGACCTAGAGGAGTTTGTGGTGGGTCTCTTATCTGAGATTTTGTATCCACAGACATTCAAGATCAAATTGGATAGAGTCAACCGCGTGGGGTCTCTCTCCCAGGGTGAGAAGAAGCGGCTGCGCGACGTCTTGGCGAAATTCCACTCCTACACAGTCAAAGAGGAGGTCCTCAAAGCGGCCAGAGCTAAGAATTCTATCATCTTCCAAGATCATTCCACCACCATCTACCAGGATGTCGCGCCTTCAACTCTGGCTCGAAGACAACTGTTCAGGCCAATTAGCACTACGTTGCGTGATGACAAGATCAGATATCGATCGACCTACCCCTTCGGGCTCAGCTTTGAATACCAAAAATGGAGATGCCATGTCACTGACCTACAGGAGGGTTTGCGCCTGCTGGGCATTCCTCCTGGAGAAGAGGCCCTGGCTCAGGGCAGCGCTGGAGCTGATAGCAGAGACCCGGCAGCAGCCTCGGCTTGGTCACGCAGGGGGAGGCGTTAATCTTCTCTTGGATGGCTCATGGACGATGATTCGAACTCGCCTATCTTCCTGTGACCATAGTTGCTATCTCCGGTTTCTTCTGACAATACTCGGTGGGGGCCAGCATCTACCGGGTGAGCTGGGAGTCTTTCTCTCTTAAGTCCCGCTGCGGCCCCTGCTTCTGGAGAAGTAGCCAATCCCTACCAGGCAAGGGGTCTCCTTTATCCTGGAGATCTACTGTGTAATCTTGATGTCCTCTTTTTTTCCCTCCTTTTTCCTTTCATTCCTGATTGTATTTCAGCTGTACTCAGACTGTGCCTCCTGCTATTGGTCTGTATTATACATGTTTGAGTTCTGTCTCCCTGTGTTGCTTAAATGGACATGGACTGAAGTTAGGTCCGCTCTTCTTATGTTTGCTCTCTCTGAGAACAGCATTATTGTGCCTCCAGCTACTCCTCCTGTCGAGACAGGCGCGGACGGGATCCTTGGACCTGTTGTCCCCCATGGTCTCGGAGGGGTCATTTCAACCCCATAACGGGATCGCAAGTCATATTCAAGATGTTAGTTTCTTTTATTGGTCTTTTCTGTGTTCTTGTTCTGGGGGGGGCAGTGGGTAGGTTTGGGGGAGGGGTAGTGGTGGCCTTTTAATGGTTGTCTTTGACAAGGAGGTGACACTAGGGAAGATGCTATCTGCAGATTGGGAACACACATTATTGCAGGTGGTCTGTTCCGAGGGGAGTAACGATGGGCTACTTTAGATTCAGAGAGAATGTTGTTTTTTTTCCCGTGAAATGACGCCAATTACCATAGCAACCTGGAACGTAAAAGGTCTTAACACCCCGCAGAAGCATCTCAAGGCGTGTAAGTATATTGTAGATCACCACTTAGATGTAGTGGCCCTACAAGAGACACACTTAGCCAGAGCTGAGGACTCCCGTCTTAAGCACAAGCAATACCCGCTCATCTATATATCCTCGGCCCTTACAAAACACCGGGGGGTAGCCATACTTTTCCGCGCTGCTATTCAATTTCAGCCACTGGGGGGTACAAGGTGATAAAGATGGTCGCTGGATCATGGTCAAGGGGTGTTTAAGGGGGACAATTTGCACCTTTGTTGCTTTATATGCCCCCAATACGGGCCAGACGACTTTCTTGCACACACTATTGGGGAAACTACCAGACTTTGCAGAGAGCCCCTAATTCTTATGGGTGACTTCAATTTAATCTGACAGAAAGATCTTGACAGCACACATTCTCAGAGAGCAGACGCGGGAGACACAACAATACAAACGAGACCTTGGCCTCTTAGATACCTGGTGCACACTCTACCCACGGATGCGCGATTATACGTTCTTTTCACATGTCCACCATACATACTCCCGGTTGGACTACATCTTTGTGAGTCAGTCGCTACAGGGCATCTTAAAGGACGCTAAGATCTTTCCCCTATCGTTTTCCGACCACAGCCTATATTCGGTTTGTCTTCAATGGCGGGGGAAAGCCCCCAGCAGAGCCCAAGTGGTATTTTCCACCCTCCCTTGCTCGTAATAAGGAATCCTGCATCAAGTTAAGAACCACTATCACTTAATTCTTTAAGACTAACCTTCCCGAAGACACTTCAGAATTTACCACTTGGGACACTCTGAAAGCTGTACTCCGGGGTGAATGTATTGCCCTTAATGCCACCCTGAACAAACAACGCGCCAGCGAGCGTGAAGCGATTGAGGCTGAGTTGTCCGCTCTCGAGCACACCCACAAAACTAACCCCATGAGACAAACACAGCGTCAGGTCACTGCCCTCAGAGGTAAGCTTCGGGCCATATATTCTAATAGGGCAGAATTCACCCTCTTAAATTACGACACCTCTCTTACACCCAGGGTAATAAAGTTGGTAGGCATCTAGCCCGTCAATTGTGGGACAAACGGGAAAGGGAGTATATTGGTGTATTGGTGGCATTCTAGACTCTGCAGGGAGGGTAACCCATAAAGATGAAGAAAAGGCTGCCATTTTTGGGTCTTTCTACCGGGACCTCTACACCGGTGACACCCTAGATGAGGTAGTGCAGCAGGAATGCCTTCAGTCATTGCCTTTACCTCAGGTCTCTTAGACTTGGAACAACCTCCTCGTTGCCCCCATCACCATTGACGATGTCACCCTAGCTATCAAGACCTTAAAACCTAATAAAGCGCCGGGACCGGACGGCTATACCGCTCTTGTTTTATAAGACATTTGCCCCCGATCTCTCTCCTTATCTAGTGACATTGTTTAACAAAATGGCAGAGGAGGGCAGGACCTTGGGCACCATGTTGGAAGCCTTGATCTCAGTCATCCCCAAACCGGGAAAAGACCCTCAATGTTGCGCCTCTTATAGGCCAATTGCCCTGCTGAACCTTGACGCTAAATTATACTCTTCCATCATTGCTAAAAGACTGAATGACCTGATGCCCATTCTTATTCATCCAGATCAGTCAGGCTTCATTAAGGGTCGCCAAACGCGTGATAACACCCGCAGAATTTTACACCTCATAGAGAAGGCCAATAAGTGCCACAACCCAGCGATTCTGGTCAGTCTAGACGCCGAGAAGGCCTTCAACAGGGTCGACTGGTCTTTCCTCTTCTGCACGCTTTCGGCCTTTGGCTTCGCTCCCAAATTCCTCAACATGATTAGAGCGAATTATCGTTTCCCCAACTCCAGGGTAGTGGTCAACGGGGCGCGCTCCCATACTTTTCCACATTCATGAGGAACTCGGCAGGGGCGCCCCATCTCTCCCTTACTTTTCGCCCTCAGCATTGAACCCCTGGCCCTAGCGATCCGGAATAACCCGGACATTAAGGGAATACCGTTTACTGGGGATCCCCATAAAATAACCCTCTTCGCAGACGATGTGCTTTTGTCCCTCACGGAACCTGAGAACTCCCTTCCATGTTTGCAGTCCGAACTCGAACGCTACGAGCTGGTCTCGGGCTTTAAAATCAACTCTGGTAAATCTTTTATTCTCAATCTTACCCTTGAGCCAGAGACAGTCCTTACTCTCCGAACCCTCACCCCACTGGCGTGGGCTACCTTGACCATTCAGTACTTGGGGGTTCATTTGACGCCGACTATTCAGGGGTTATATACAGCTAAATTCCATCCTCTTCTTGCGCGCATTCAAACGGAGCTCGCAAAGTGGAAGCCGCTCTTCCTTTCATGGCTGGGTCGCATTCATGCAGTGAAGATGACTCTTCTGCCCACGCTTCTTTATCTCTTTCAGGCCCTGCCTATCGAATTGGACCCCGATTTTTTTCAAAGAATGAAGGCCATGATCCTGCGCTTTGTTTGGCAGAGGGGATGAGCACGCTTCTCTTACTCTCTGCTCCGCCGTTCTCGCGCTGAGGAGGGAGTTAGTTTACCGGACATTCACCTATATTACAAGGCAGCTCAGCTGCGGGTCCTGGTTGAATGGTCCCAGAAAGACTCCGAGAAACACTGGCTACATATGAACGTAGTGTGACAGGTCGGACTATATGGGACTTGGTGTGGCGCCCCCGTAAAGACAGACCTCCAAATACATATCTCAGTACACCTACACAAACCCCGTTAAGACAGACCTCCAAATACATATCTCAGTACACCTACACAAATCACTCTTGAAGTTTGGGACACGGTCTCGGGCGACGACAGGTCCCTTCCCCCTTTACCCCAATTCACCACACCTCAGCATTCCCCCCGGCCTTGCACAAGGGTCCTTTTGAGGCATGGACGAAAGGGGGCTGTCTTGCTTTGATACATTTATTCAGAGATTATGAACCTCTCACCTTCGATGAATGCAAAAGGGAATTTGATTTAGAGAACACGGAACAGTATCACCACACACAATTGATGCACTGGGCTCTCACTCCTAAGATCCGGGAGGCCGCTACTCGACCTCTTACAAAATTTGAAGCTTTCCTCTCCAAAACGTCCATTATGAAAGGGGTGATTTCATTTATCTATAACTTCTTGCTTCAGACTGCTCTCTCTCCACGGCCCAGATATATGAATATGTGGGAGGGCATGATTCAGCGCCCCATTTCGGACAAGGAATGGTCTCACCTATGGTCTGATATTACCCGTTGCAATCACTCTACGGATCTTAGGGAAGCGCATCTCAAGGTCATGATGGATTGGTATCTACATCCTTCCAAGCTCCGGCAGATTTTCCCACTTCCTCAGATAGGTGCTGGAGAGGATGCAGGCTCCTGGGGGACTTTCGGCACATATGGTGGGACTGCCCGTCTATCGGGCCATTTTGGGAAGAAATCTTGGCCCACATAAAAGACATGCTGGGCTATCCCATATCCAATACCCACCACTGTGGTAGGGGCTTTTCTGGGGTTGCGTGACCCTGCCTTGGAACACCAAACTCGAGCTGATAAGATGATTATGTGGCTCTGTCTTGGCGCGGCCAAAGTCACTCTGGCGGCCGCTTGGAAGAAGAAGGAGGCTCCGGCTATTTCTCTTTGGCACTCTCGCCTTTGGAGACTACTGAGCCTTGAACGTATGGCCGACATTTTCAGGGATGATTATAAGAATTTCGAATTCAGATGGGGTCCTCTAATTGCTTTCCTCTCTCAAGTCCTTCCTTCCGCAGTATGCCCCTCTACCATCAGGGCCCTCCATCTCTTGATTTATTATTTTTTTCTTTTGTCTTCTTTCTTTTTATGAGTGTCATCTATTTTTTTATTTATCTGGTTAGTGCCGCCACCACGGCTGGGTGGGGGGTGGGTGGAGGTGGGGGAGGGGGGATTGTTTGTTCTTGTAGTTCTCATTTCGACGCTTCTCACCCGTTGGGGCAGGCTTCGTGGAGTTGAACTTGTCTCTTTCTTTACCTTGCAGCACTCCAAATGCATATTCTGGATATGGTACTGTCACAAAACTTTGCGAACCTTCATGCTGGCTTACAGGCCTGCCTAACAATGTTACACGGCTTCTTGTATATCTCTGCTCTGTTGTGACGGTAGAAAGCGCTCCGAGTAACTAGCAGCTGTAACCCTCGTTTAGCTATCTGAACCTGCAGAGGAGCTAACTCCCTTTGTTCACACAATTTTAAAAGAGTTATGATGGATGAATTAAATAAAAGCTGGTTTATACCTTATCTTGGACCATTAGTTGACGTATTCCTAGCTTCATGTCATGTGTGTTATCAGTACTCTAATAAGAGATCACCAAAAATGCCTTCATCCTACATTCTAAGACCAATAGGTCTGTTCATACAGTTACACATAGACTTTGTAGATATGATACAAAAATATAACAGATATGGGTACTTGTTGGGAGTGGTGTGCCCTTTATCGTGATAGATTGAAGCTGGAACCTGCTCCAGGTGTGATGCTGACCAGGCAGCTAAAAATACTGGTGAGATAAGTCATACTGAGGTGGGGGGGTTCAAGTGGCAAACATTTTGCTTACACAGTATTTCAGCAAATTACTAAACTACTAGGAGTAGAACACTAGTTTACCCTACTTTACCACCTAGAGAGTAACAGAACAGTTCAGAGGATAAATGGCTTAATAAGAGTAAAGTGTCAAAGATTTGTGATACATTGAAAAAGAATTGGCTTTACTGCCTTCCTCTCCCTTTGTATGCATTTAGAAATGCCCCTTCAAGGTATCTTTATTTGACCTCTCACCAAGTTGTAACAGGTAGGCATTTTAATTTTTCCTTTAAACAAAATCAAATGATTCGTTCTGATACTAAGTCTGCATCAGGAAGTATTTGGCAAGAAATGAATGCTTAGATTTCTGCCTTAACAAAAGCTGTACAGGTTTATTCTAAACAGGTTCAGCTGCAACAGGCTGACAGTACTTACTACACCAACCCTGCCTTTGTCTTCAGCAATAAGCAACGGTTTCTGGGTCTTCGCGCGAAACTTCATGAGGACATGGAGGGACCCCAACTTTCTAGGCCCCTACTAATTACCAAAGAGCACACCAACAGTAGTAAAAGTGGAAGGGATGAGGAATTGGGTACACGTAACGGACCTTATTCCATTTTCGGTCTCACTCCCGCAGAGAGAGGCGGCAATGGTCCAAGAGTACATGACACAATGAAGAGACAGTGAAATTATATATTTTTATTATAATAATGAGTTCAGTGGCTATGATTATTACTCTGATAATTTGCTATTTTATTATGCGTTATGTAGACGCAAATGACCCCACCCATTTGGAAGAAGTATTATGCCTTCGCAGAGCTTTTTTAAATTAAATCGCTATACATATTTTGCATGATTCTTTACTTATTTATTTATGATAATATGTGGTATAAAGATATGTATAATGTAGGCACTGATACACCAAAATGATAGTTGTTATGTATGTTCTCGTATTCCCCATGCTATAGAAATGCCACCTTTAGTGTATCCCAAAGAAGTGCCTGTTAATATAACACACTGTTTATTGCATCTTTTCTTGTGCAGGATAAAATCACGGTTACAGCCAACTCATGTTAGACCTGTGACCACCCGAATTAATACAACTAGATTTGATACATTCCCTGAAGTTTTACAAATTCTAACATATAAAACAGATATAATGAAAGAGATATCCAGATTGAAGGGAGCAGGCAGAAATATAGTTTTATAAATTGGGAGTAAGCGGTATTGGAACAAGGTATTCTAGGGAGATCTAATCCAGCACCCACATGTAGAAAGTACTCTGTCAAACCACTGCCCCCAGAATGCTCAGCCAGGTCAGTATTAAAGGATCAGTATTTGCCAATAATAAATGGCTTACTGGAGCTAGGTTCACATGTAGGGTCATATCTCTATGGAATAGCACAGAAACAAATAGTCCTTTGAGATTTGATGATGTAAAAAGATAATGTCAGCAAGTATGGGATGAAAACATACAGAGGTATACATGGACTGGAGCTAAATGTCATACAAAGCTAGCTGTGAAATTAATGAGATTCTCTCTTTGCTATCAATGAAATGTGATTGTTAAAGTGGGATGGAAATGTGGCTCAACCATATACAATGCTGATAGGCAGGGCGGTCCCTCCAGCCTAATGGATTTATTCTGGCAGTGTGGTGCTCAAATATATACTTACCGACCTCCCGACTGAAGAGGCCTCTGCTCCTTGGTGACTCTGCACACCTCATCTATGGTAATACCAGCAAAAGGAATAAAAGACTTGCATTGTATGAGTAAAGCATCAACTTTACTGCATCACAGAAGAAAAAGGAAGGCTTTAGTGTGGTAGGGTTTACCCAAAGAGTATAGGCTGTTTTATGATGCCCAACTATTTTTGGTGAGTCTGTTTCCCATGGTTCAAGCAAATGCAACTGTTTGCTGGGTACAGATTACCCATTGGGAATTGATGAAAACAATAAATGCAACTGAAGATGGCTTTAATGCCATTAAAGGGTAACTGCGTCCAAACAGACCTATGGTAATGCAGCATTGATATCTATTGGACTTGATGACAACCATTAAAGGAAGGATGTGTAAGAAGATTGGTTCCACATGCTGTACTTTTATACCAGCAAATGATGAAGATGAAGGAATCCTGACTCAGGTAATACTGACTTTGCATAACTTGCATGCAAAAATGATGGAAGAGGGGGGTGCTCCCGGTGATTGGTTCACTGGCTGGTTCGACTGGGTGCCATCCTGGATGTCAGGGTTGTTTAAGGCCTTGTTGTCTATAACACCTCTGTTGCTAGTGATGTGCCAATTATTTCAGATTATCTTATCATGTTGCAAGAGTGGTATTGCTAAGGTGGGAGGTATGTTTCAGATAATAAAAAATAAAGAGATGCAAAATACAGAAGTGGGAGAAATGTACAGAAGAAGAAGTAGTCGAAGAATCGACGAGAGAGGGGAATGAAAGGAATCAAAACCTTAATTTAGCTTTAGCCCCTAATCATCATGTTCGTTATTCTGTTTTAATTCTCTCACCCAGAAACTGCAAAGCATTATTAGCATGTAAAGAAGGACATTTTAGGCCACAATTAGGCATGGCAAGGCAATAAAAAGTGGCCCACATTTGCAGATTGCAGCCTTTTGCAATAAACAGCTTGGTTACGATCATGGAGCTAAGTGTTGGCAAACATTTGCAGTAAAGTCATAGACCTAGACTGCCTGTTAGATATTTCTTTTTTAAGGTACTCAAGAGAGGCCATCCAATGCTCAGAGATTGATGAAAGGTGTATCAGTTTTTTTGTTTTACTGCTAACACCACGTGTAAGTTCCTTTTTTTTTTTTTTTTAACATTTTTATTGTTTGCAAGAAGTGACAATATTCATGACAAATCAATTCCATAATTAACATACAATTACCATTGATACATACAAAAAAAAATAAGATTGAGGAATGAAAACATTATAAAGTTTTCCGTAAATCGTACTTCACATTGATTCTACTAGTAAAGTAATAATCTACTATAACAGAAAAACCAAATTAGGCCTAATCACAGCTCTTGACCATCAAAAAATCTCCTCCATATCTTTTCTTTCCTCTGAAGGGCTTTAGGACCTCTAAGCTTAGCTAGAGAGAACTCCATAGTTCTAATTTCATATACCAATGATAGCCAATCTGCAACCTTGGGGGGTTCTTTAGAGATCCAGACCCTGGCTATAATTAATCTAGCACATGCTAGCAAAATCGTTAAAAGATCTTTATTGGGACAGTTCCTATCTTGAATATCTAACAAAACCCACTGTGCCGTAAGATCCATTGAACTTATTTGATTGAATTGAAGATGGTAAGATATACGATTCCAAAAATTGGAAAGTGCGGGGCAGTGAAATAACATATGTTCGATTCCAGCCGCGACAGTATTACATTTAGCGCACTTGGATTTATCTGTCAAAGAATTATCCTGTGACCAGCTGGATATTCTTTGTGGTGTATAATATAGTTCCGTGACTGTCCTATATAGTTGCATTTTCAAGTTGGAAGAATGAACTATATCATTTAAGTGGGTTAGGGCATTACCAATGTGGACTGAATTAATATTTTGATCTAATCTACGAGACCATTTAGCTGCGATTTGAGTTGTATTTTCTCCCTTCTCCTTAATGAGCCATTGATATCCCCATTTAATCAGTGATTTAGTTTTTCCTGAATAAATACCCTCAAGAATTTCAGATTGTTTAACTTCCATTATCTTCAATTTGTTATAAAAAAAATCTCTAAGTTGTCTATATTTAAAGTGCATATCATCCGTAAGCCCATTTGTGATTTTTAAAGTCTCAAAATCCATCAAACCATTGATACCATACAGGTCTCCTAGTGTGTTTATATCCAGTCTCATCCACCGATTACCCAAACCATCCGAGAAAATGCCAGGAAGGCCAGGATTATTCCATAACTTAAGTTCAGCGTTGTAAAATGTGCAATTGCTAATGTGCAGGATTTTGTCCCAAATTCTGATAGCATGCTTAGCCGTCTTGAATTTTACTCTTTTAAAGTAATTAGTGTCATGGACACGTAATAGAAATTGGTTGGCATCTGCCCCCAGCATATACTGATGAAAAAATAAAGGAGGAGTATTCTTTAATAGGCTCCTAATGCGCAAAAAAAAAGTAGCTAAAAAGTAGAGATTAAAATCCGGAAAGGTAAGTCCCCCCTTAGAGATAGGTAATGTCAAAAATTTTACCGCCCTTCGTGCCTTTTTATACCCCCAGATAAAGCTGCTACAGATGCCATCCAATTTCTTAAAAAACAGCTTATTTGGCAGTAGCGGTATAGCTCTACACAAATAGAGTAGCTTAGGTAAAATTTTCATTTTGATCAGATTTAATCTCCCTAGTAGACTCAAAGGTATCTTATGCCATTTTTTAAAGCTCGCAGTTGTTTCTTTGAGAAATGACCCATAGTTTATTTCAACAATTTTCTCCACATTAGCCATAAGCTTTATACCTAAATATACGGCTTCTTTGCAGGTTTTATAGGTGCATGTAACCGGGGTGTAGTTAAGTATGATTTGGGTTTTGTTAACATTTAAATTATACCCAGAGACTTTCCCATACTTGTATGCTTCCTCTATAATTGCAGGCATAGCCTTACAAACATCTGATGTATATATTGCGATATCATCCGCGAAAGCAGTTAATTTAAGGGTTATGTCCCCATGCTGAGCTGGTATTATATTAGTTTGGGCATTTAACGCATTTAAAAAAGGTTCTAAGGATAAAGCAAATAGTAATGGTGAGAGGGGGCATCCCTGTCTTGTACCTCTAGCAATCTTAAAATTATTAGAATCTGTGCCTCCATAGCTAATCACGGCCCGTGGTTCATCATAGATTGACTTAACCCAGTCTAAGTAGGAGCCATTTATACCCATTTTACTTAATACTGTCCACAGATAATCCCACCCCACTCGGTCGAATGCCTTTTCCGCATCTAGCATTATCATACCGAGTGGGGTGTTAGTGGTTTCTGCTACATCCAAAGCGGTTATTGAGGTATTGACATGCATAGTGGTATCTCTACCCATCACAAAGCCATGCTGTTGTGGATTTACAATATCTGGCATATGGGGCGCTAGCCGATTAGCTAGGATTTTAGCAAAGATTTTCACATCAGAATTTAGTAGAGATATGGGCCGATACGAGCCACACTCTTTTTCTGGCTTCCCCTTTTTCAGAAAAAATATAATTTTAGCGAGTTTCCATGAAGAAGGAGCTTGTTTAGAGACAATAATAGAGTTAATAACTGTTTGTACTAATGGAGCCAACTCTTGATAGCAGAGTTTGTAGAGTTCTCCTGGTATACAATCTTCACCAACCGCCTTACCTAAAGGTAAATGATCGATAGCTATTTTAATCTCTTCAATAGTAATGTTTGAATTTAGATGTTGAATTATTTCATGTTTAAGTTCTCGCGTTGAGCCTAGATGTTGATCAAGATATTTTTCAATCTCTATTTTGCTCGGTAGCTCCTCTGGGGTATATAAATGTTGGTAAAATTTAACAAATTGATGTAAAATTTGATCCTCTTGCCCATATACCACTAAATCTGACCCAATTATTTCCTTTATTCTAGTTTTCGCTTTCCTATCTGCAGTTTTAAAGGCTAATATTTTTCCGATACAGTCGCCGCCTTCGTATTGATCTAATTTGTATTTATGTAATCTAACTGCATATCTTTCCCTTAGCGTTTTCCTAAGTCCAGCTTGTAGCCCTGCTAATTGTGTTCTAATCAAATCAATATTATTTTTTGATTGCAATGTTGCTTCAGCCAGTTGTAATTCCAGATCTGACAGTTTAAATGTCATATCCTTATTCTTATTGCGATTTTCTGCATTAAGCTTATATACATACTGTTGGACACACCCTCTGATGCTACACTTGCAGGTGTCCCATACAGTATTGATGTTAGCTGAGTTAATATTTAGCACAATAAATTCCTGTATATGATTTTTGATCAATATAATGAATGTTGGGTCAACCAATAGGTGTCTAGGAAAAGTGAATTTTCTTAATTTTACATTCTGATTTACAATATTAATTTCCACAAGAAGAGGATTATGATCCGATGTTACTTTAGGACAGATTTCAATCATACAGTTTTCTAAAATACGTTCAGAGGCCCATAACATATCAATCCTAGAACATGATCTGTGCGGGGCAGAATAATAAGTAAAACCTGGCACCTTTGGGTGTTTAGACCGCCATATGTCTCTAATATTATTTAGTCTTGCCAGTTCTAAAATTGCAGTTCTTACTTTGTACATTCTTTTATAATTCATTGGCCCCGTAGAATCCATTTTATAGTTCATCACACAGTTAAAGTCTCCAGCAATAATAATTTCCCCTTCCCATTCTAGTAGTTCTAAACTTAAATCTTCATAGATTTTAGGCTTATCAATATTCGGGCCATATACCGCACAGAATACTAGTTTAGTGTTAGCACCTTGAATCTGTGCTATTGCCCACCTACCTCTATTATCTGAGGCAGTTTTCATTATGTCTAATTGAAGTGTTCTTTGTTTTAAAATAGCGACCCCCCTTACGGTCTCATTCAGCGAAGTACAGATAACCAATTCATAACCTAGTTGTGTTAGCAGTTTTCTATCTTGATATTTTATATGAGTTTCTGTCAGCAGCACTATGTTAGGGTTATACATTTTAATCTCTTCCTGTACTAAATTTCTTTTACTTTTATTATTTAGGCCATCTACATTCCAACATAGGATTCTTAGCTTAAGCATTTATTTAATATTGGTCTTATACATAATGTACTCCTATTCCTCCATATTTTAACCTTCATTAACATTACATTCCTACTTTTCTTAAACAAAAATAAAGCGTCAAATCTTGCAAACACATTTTTCACTTTTAACACCACCCCCCACCCACGACTCCCGTTGCCACCCTTGCCCTTGTGGCAACCCCACCCCCTCCCTTGCAACGCCCCGTTCCTTGGGGGGGAGCTCCCCTCTAGCATTGCTGCCGCTGGAGTGGCAGCGCTGTGAAGAAGCATACATGAGTGGTTGCTCAAACCTATGTTGATTCATGCCTTTTGTATCTATATTTAACTCACATTCAAAATATCGCACTAAAATAAAGGAAAAAAAAGAAAGAGAACAGAGGGTATACACATATACCTGTATCTAACCTGCCTTTTTGTACTTAAGCAAAAAAAGGAAGGAAAAAGAATAAAAGTAAAGCACTAATTCTCTTTTTCTTTTTGCTTTCTACTTTCATTATCACATAAGAATTTTTCCAAACATTGTTCCGCAGATAGGGGATCGGTGAAAAAGGCCACTTGTCCATCCCGAATGACCTTAAGGCGAGCAGGCTCTTGAAGGTAGGCCAAACATCCTATATTTTTAAAGGCATCAATTAATTTCCGAAGTTCCCACCGTTTATCCATAGTTGCCTTGGTTAAATCAGACTTCACAAAAAAAGTGAAATTATCAACGGTTACAGGATTATTTGATTTTGCTTTTAGTGCCACTGCTTGTCGCAAAAGAAAATTGCCAAAGTATATCAAAAAAGGTCTTGGAAACTTGCTGTTAGTATTCCTTTGAACTAACGGGAGTCTGTGTACTCTTTGGAGTTGAGAGTCCCAATCCCAATCGGCGAGATCGACAAAGGCCCTTTGGAAAAGTTTGACCACAAAAGCTCTCGGATCTGACCCCTCAATACCTTCCGGTATCCCAAATAATCTAAGATTTTGTCTTCGGGCCCTATTTTCCAAATCTTCCACTTTGGCTTCCAGAAGGGACACTCTAGAAGTATTCTGTTTAATAGTTGAAGTAGCATGGTTAACATCTTCTTCCACCTCCACTATTCGTGTTTTAATATCTTCTATTTCTTTGCTTATTCCTCCTAGATTTTGGCAGATATCCCTCATGGTTCCTTGTATTTTAGTGTTATCCTCTCTTAGTTGGAGGTATTGTTGTTGACTCTCCACCCTCTGATCTAACAAGGTCTGCATAATTGCCTCCATTGATATAGCTTTTGGCGGTATGAAATTGGAAGTATCAGAGGAGCATGGCGGAGAAGAGTTTCTAGCTTGTACTATAGACCCACCAGGTATTGATTCTTGCAGATTTATATATGTACCTGCTAACACATCAACCAAAGAGTCTGATTCCACTACTTTTCCTGGATTATCATCCGAGTTATGATCTATTTGATCTAGTTGTGTCTGCATTTTCCTCAAGCTGGATACTATAGTTTCCTCGACTTCGTTTATCTCCTCGCTATTAAGATTTAAAAGCTCGAGATTTTGTTCCACACTTGATTTCTCAGCCTCATTTGGTGTGGTAGGCAACATAGAGGTATCTGAAGTACCAATAGGAATAGGAGAAACTCCAGGAGTCTCTGAATGTGTCACAACATTTAAGTCATCATTCTCCTCTTCAGAGACTATGGTCATGTTACTAGAAACCTCCTGATTCAAAGGTAGTAGTACATTCAAGTTAGAGTCAGTTAGAGGATCCATAGGTCTGTCCAAGTTTAAGCTTGTATCATTCCTTAAATTATCCTCTTGAGTTTTATTCAACTGCCCATTGAGCTCATCAGGACTGGCCCCCGAGAGTCTTAAAGCCATATTCTTTACTCCGCCTTTAGCTTCCATCCACCTTCTCAAAGGGCTGTCATCAATTAAGCGACTTCTTTTATTTTCTACCATTTCTTTACCTGTTGTTTTTAATAGGAGGATTTTTTGTTTCGTCTTGACCTTTCTCTTAGCTTTCCTTGGTACCAGTTTTTTATTAGTTGTCACTTTGGGAATCTCGTTGGTCCCTTCTTCTTCTTGTTCCGAAATTTCCTCATAGTCAGCATTTGAATCTTCATCTGATTTGGTCCCCGATTCCTGACCTAAATCAATCACACCCTCTCTCTCCTTCTCCTTCTCTTTTGATTTGTGTTTATCAGTCTTTACACATATCTTGTTACTAACGTTAGAGAGCTCGGAGCGTCCCAGTTGAACTTGTACCATATGTAGTGGTTTCTTAGTTAAATCAATCTCTGTATTGATCACAGTTTCACTGATCTGGACCAACTTCGTATCACTAATTTTCCTTAGTTACTAAGTTTATAGGCCCCTTGTCCATAGAGACTTTATTCGATCCTTTCTTGCCACCAGTAGCAAGCCCAATGTCCTGAATGGCTTCCTGAGTACACTTCTCAGCCTGTGCCTCTCCAGATTTATTACATAATTCTTTATTTCTTGCATGTATTTCTTCATTTTTATTTTTATTTTTATCGCCTTTGCCATTCTCATTCCTCTTATGTTTGCCAGCAGGCAGCGTCTCTGTTAACCTTGAATCCACATTTAGCTCGCCCCTGATGTTTCCCTTTGCGGCAGCGGTGGAATCAAATATCTTCCCCTGGGCACAAACTCTTACCGACATCGCTTTCCAATTTTTTAGCACCATTATTACCCCCATTGTGGAAAAGTAAATTTTGCCATGTTCTGTGTCCCTACGCCTCATCCATCATATGTTATGTGTGCATGACCAATATGCATATGTTATTCCCCATGTCCGATTAATGACGCAATTCCAGTTGTGTCCACCTCTGGTATGTCATTTTCCAGTCCTCGTGAATACTACGAATATCAGGCCTATGTAAAGTTATGTTGCCACGTTTCTCAGTGTGCACGTTATTCCATTATAAAGTCCCCGTTTCCAGGCCTCAAAAGGGCCCGGACCACAGATTCAGCTCCTGTCTCCTGAAGTCTCGCTGAGGAGGGATACAGCCCCCACCTGTATCCTCGACCCTTCACTTACTTCCTGCCTCGCAGTGCCCGGTGCAGCTTGGCTCTGCCTCTGAGTCTGCCAAAAGTATGTTATAGTTCCAGTTATCAGTTCAGTCCTCCTCCTCTGCATTCCTAAGCTACTGAACTGCATCAATAGTTTCCGTCATTGTCTAGCCTACTCGGCTCCACGTTAGAGAAATACTGTATTTAATGGTCATTTAGTATTCTTCATCACGCACTACATGTAGAATAATGCATGGTCCAGTCTTAGAATCAAGTTAGCTTTTCCCCTCATGACTTCTAGTTTATATCAACATGTTCCCTAAACATTAGATACCAGATAGGGTTTAGGTACATGTCGCTCCGACCCTCCAGACTCTAGTCTCTGCTCCTAACACAGAGTTCATAGCCCCCAGCTTCTCCTAGTAACACGTCATTGCTAGTTTTCGCGCACCATTAGGTTAGAGGTCCCGGCTCCTTAGGTAGCCCCCTCCTATGTTTCCGCCCATTCATGACATATTCTGTTACGTTTGCACCACATGTCTATGTATACGCCCAGTTACACCTCTTTTTACTGTTATCTTTCGCGACTGCTACGCGTCACGCCTTCTGCTCCACCCACCATCACGCCTACTGCAATGTAATGCTATGTGTTTGCGCTATGTATATATGCCTGTGTTTTGTTATTGAATGTTAGCGCGCTCATCCCAGACCTAGCCCCAGCAGCTGCTGGGCCTCTTTTCCCCTGCTGGGCCCCAGTTGTCCTGCTGGGCCCTGTCACCTCTGTTCTATGCAGGTTGTCCTGATCCTGTCCTTATGCTGTAATAAACCTGCAGAAACTCCTACTACCTCGAATCTTGACTCTTATTTTATTGAGCTATCTGTTATGCTATAAGTCTAGTCAAAAATAGGGTATTATTTATTTATTTACCACACCATGGACATTAAGACCGGGGTTACTCGTCCCACTTGAAGAAGTTTGTAAAGTCTCATTCTTATCCCCCAGGGTGCTTACCACCGTTACCCCTACAGCCACCGCAGTCATAGTACCTGTAGGCGTTTTTTTAAGTGCCAAAGCGGTCTTCCTGGATCTGGTCTGGCGTGAGGACATCGACTCGTGCCCTACTGCTGTTTCTGCCAATTCCGCCACTTCAGTCAGTCTCTGCAGCCGTGTTCCTGGGAAAGCTCTCAGGTGTGTGCCCTGAGTCAAAGCTGGGAACGCCCAGCTTGCCGAAAAGGTAGAGGGCGGTGTAGTTCGAGTGAAGCTCACTGCACGGCTCCGGGAGCGAAGCAAGCTCCTGCCGTGCTGAAACAACTTCCACAGCATCGATCCCGCCAAACGCCGGTCTCCGGCTAACCCTCTCGCTCCTCTCAGTAAGTAAGTACAAAAATCGCCGGCAAAACAAGTTAAGTTCTCCTTCTCCGTTCTCCGTTAGAGCTCCATGATGCGGAATTCGTGCATTCGTGCATTAAACGCGGTTACCAGGAGCAGACCACACATGCAGCGTCTCCACTCGGCGGCGTTCAACCCGCCATCTTGACTCCTCCCCCGCCGTCTCGTCCACGTGTAAGTTCCAATAAATAGAATGATGCAAGTGCGTGTATGCAAAATAAAATATTAATAGTGTCACTTTCCTCAAATACATGCAGTTTTACATAGCACTCTGAGCCACGTAGCCGATGGCCGATTCACTGAGCGGCACGGTGTAGGCGGAGAGCAGCACAGTGACCTGCTAAGGTGCAATCTTGTTCTTCCCTCACAGTTTTTGCTCTTGATAATTTGTGTAAATCTGTATGTGAGAATTTCAAATGACACTAAAGGCCAGAATTTAAAAGGTGTCTGTTCCATACCCTTCAGTCATTTTTGTACAAGAATGTTGAAGAGAATTTCTGCCCGAAGGGGAATGGAACCAAATCCTTTAGAAGAGTTTAGGGTTAGTATAGATTGAATCTCGATCGGTCACCAGTAGGTAGTTCTAGTTAAGACCTAGTTTCCATTGGGTGAGGTCATTTTCAGGTGCCTATATCCTTGGCATTGTTTCATGAATCTCCATAAAGTTTTCCTAAAAAATTAGCCTGGTACTTCAGATGGAGTCTGGAAAGGTTTGGTGTGAAGCGAAAAAAAACGGAGGGTCCCAAAACACATTTTCCCCATGTTAATTTACATAGGACCTTTGAACAAGCCTTCAGACTGAACCGCTGGACGAAATTACACCACACTTGGCAGAAAGATAGATGTTGGTACGCAGATCATGCTTTTGTGATTTGGTGTAAATCTGTTCAGTAATTTTGGAGAAATTACCTCGAAAGCAAATGTATTTATCTGGGGACGCGGATCACTGGCGGATACACTCACGAGCGATCCGTGGATTCACGCGCACTGGAGACCTTCTGATTGGCTGCCTGCACCTTCACAGAAAAGTTGCACGGAAAAATGGTCCCCTGGGCCTGAAAATGTCTAGGCAAACTCAATAAAGGGTTTAAGTGAGAGGTTTCCTGACCCCTTGTACATATGATAAAAGAAGGGTGAGCATATGTCCCTGAGTCAGAAATCTGGAAAAATTGTTTTTTGGGCCACTTGTGAAAACCGCTGATTCCTCGCTGGGATCTGCATGGCCGCCCATGTAACTCTGCGGGGGATCTGCGGATTTAGCACTTGTGGGGGGGAAACTATATACATATTAATTTTTACATTCAGGCTACTTTCACACCATTCAGATACCCATACAGATACTGTCACATCTAGTTACTTGCCCATGAAGAAACCTTCACACCCACTCTTATACCCATGCAGACAGTCATACACATTCACAAACATATAGTCATTGTTACACTTAATGAGAAATCCATACAATGTTGCACCCTTTAACATACTCATAGAGACACTGTCACACCCATTCACAAACCTATAGTTACTGTGACACCTATTCAGAAATACATACAGAAAATGTCATACCTATTCACAAACCCATAGAGACACTGTGAGACCCTTTCACATGCCTAAACAGACACTGTCACACCTATTCGCAAACCCTTAGAGACACTGTCAATAAAGACACTGTCACACCTATTTACAGTGTTATTCCCATTCACAAACATATACAATGTCTCACCCATTTAGAAACTTATACAGACACAGTGACACCCATTGACATACCAAAACAGACACTCTCACACCCATTCACATACTGATAGACATACTGTCACATCGATTTACAAATCCATGCAGACACTGTAACACCCATTCATATCCTATTAATGTTATGTTATGTTAAAATAATTTATACCGCGCACGGTCACCAGTCGGTTGCATGGCGCTCACAGACAAATAACGGGGGAACAGAGCAGCAAGATTACACATAAGCTAATTGAAAAAGGTGGGTTTTAAGTAATTTACGAAAACAGGTATAATTGGGGCAGAGTCGGAGTGAAATCGGGAGGGAATTCCACAGTGAGGGAGCCAGGAAAGAAAAGCACAGACCTCCATGCTTTTTGCGTTTATACCTAGGGGTGATTAGTAGGTTATGGGCAGTGGAGCGGAGAGCTCTTGAGGGGATGTGACGCTTCAGGCTGGAAATGATGAAAGAAGGGGCAAGATCAATGAGAGCCTTAAAGACAGTGCAGCCCAATTTAAACGTGCAGCGGGAGGCCACTGGAAGCCAATGTAATCTCTTCAGCAGGGGCGAGACATGTTGATGTTTGGGCTGATGGAAGACCAGTCTGGCCGCCTGATTTTGTACCAGCTGCAGCCGATGAAGATGGTAGGCAGGTATCCCAACATAGAGGGAGTTAGCGTAGTCAATACGCGAGATGACAAGAGCCATGATGACAAGTATGAGGGCTTCAGTAGTAAGAAACCTACGAATTTTGCAAATCCTGCGTAGATGGAAAAAGCAGGAGGATGTAACAGCATTAATTTGAGGCCTCATGGACAAATCACTAGGTATAATTACACCTAGGCTTTTCACCGAGTTGACGGGACAGGGCGGAGGCCCGAGAGAGGGGGGCCAGAAGCTGGCATTCCAAGGGTTAGCTGACCCTCCTATCAATACTAACTCCGTCTTGTTGGGATTGAGCTTCAACTGACTGAAATGCATCCACTCAGAGATAGCAAGCATAGTGGATTGAAAATTGGCACGGGAGGAAGGGGAGGGATCGACAGGAAAAATCAACTGTAAATCATCTGCATAATTAAAGATAGTGACCGAAGTGTGATGGAGAGAAACTATGAGAGGTTGCATATAAAGGTTAAACAAAAGAGGCGAAAGAGCAGAAACTTGAGGAACACCACAAGAAAGGGAGAAGTAGGGGGCGAAGAAGGTGGACAGATGAACTGACTGGCAGCGCTGGTGCAAAAAAGACCTGATCCAGTTCAGGGCCCTGCCCTGAATACCCGCATTATTGACACGGTCGATCAAGATAGCATGATCGACCGTGTCAAAGGCGGCTGACAGATCTAATAGAACCAGTGCCTGGGCCGTGTTCTTGTCAGCGCCTTGCCTCAGCACATCCATTACGGCCACAATGACAGCTTCGGTAGAATGCGCTGATCTTAAGCCGGCTTGCTGGTTATCCAAGAAGGAAGATCCTTCAATGAAGGCGCTGAGGCAGCGAGTGACATAGGTCTCCAGTATTTTCCCCAAGTAGGGGAGGAGGGAGATCGGCCGATAGTTACTCAGGACAGAGGGGTCAGCACCAGGCTTCTTGAGTATGGGAACTACAACTGCTTGTTTAAAGGAATCCGGAACTATGCCTGTAGCAAGCGAGTTTTTAAGAAGTTCCAGCGGGGGGTCAGGGCAGGCCAAGAAAGCTGCTTTAAGGATTTGAGGGGGACAGCAGTCCTTAGGGGAACCCGAGCTCACCAAGTGTAAGAGAGACATGAAATCGGTCGAGGAAATGGGAGGGAAAGCATCAAAGCGACAGGGATTCATAGGGGGTAGAAAAGAGGAAGAGGGAGGAATATTGTTTTTAATAGTGGTGATTTTATCAATAAAAAAGGAATTGAGGGAATCGCAGAGGGCTTGTGTGGGTTGAGGTTGAACAGTGATACGGTCTGGCAAAGTGAGTTCCTCCACAATTGAGAATATGTCCTTAGTCTTGGAGGCGGAATCCAGGATTTTCTGAGAAAAGTAAGAGGTTTAGGCCAGTAGGATATATTTCTTGTATTGTTTTAGTAGATCAACATATGCAGTTTTTAAAGAAGGGTCGTAATTACGCCTCCAACGGCGCTCAGCTTGACGGAGGGCAAGTTTGTCCAGTTTCAGTTGGTCAGTGAACCACCGCTGAGCAGCGTGAGGACATTTAATTTGAATTGTTCTTAGCGGGGCCACTATATCGCTAGCATGTACCAGCCACTGCTCAAGGGCAACAGCCTGGGCAGATGTCGAAGCCAGGTCACTAGGGACTGTCGTACCTAAAATAGACTGAAATTCCGCAAGGTTAACTCGTTTCCAGTTGCGTGCGATAAAGTTGGTAATAGGAGGGGGGTGAAAAGGCGGGGTACAATTAAGAGAAAAGGAAATAAAAAAGTGATCGGACCAAGGGCAAGGATACACTGAAGGAAGGGAAATGTCTAGGTTGGCTGTCCAGACTTGATCGAGGGTATGGCCCTTACTATGGGTGGCTACTGTAATATGCTGATTACAGTTCAGGCCAAGCATGAAATCCGTGAAATCTTCGGAGAGAGCGCTTTCACGAGAGTCCAAAGGCCAATAGTTGAAATCGCCAATAATGAGAATTTTGGCGGAATTAATGGTAAGCCGGGAAACAAATCGCCGAACTGCTGGGAGAAGAGGGGCATGTAGTCGGGAGGTCGATAGACAAGGACGCAAATAAAGGTGGATCTAGGGGAAGTACATTTCAGAGTGAGAATGTCAGTTTTAGGAAGAATATGAGTTTCGAGGGTAGTAAAGTTATAATGAGAGCGGATAATGGCTGCAACCCCCCCTCCAGCTCTTCCGTCAGCCCTATTGGATTGTAGAATGTAGTAGCCGGTAGGAACAGCAGCGAGGATGTCAGGGGTAGAATCAGCCGTGAGCCAAGTCTCCGAAAGGAGAAGGATGTCGACTTTGTTATCATCCAACAGCTGAAATATTTAAAGCTGGTGCTTCACCAGCGAACGGGTATTAAGGTAGACGATTGCTAGGGAGTGTGATACAGAGGAACTAGAGACAGGTGAGGTAATAATGGGATCACTGAAATTCGTAGGGGTGCTTAGGACATGTATACCTAATAAGGGGCCCGGAGGGGACAAAATACCGCAGTCACGAGCAGCACCAATAGCAAGCGGATGAAGTGGGCCAGCGTGTTGGAGGGCAAGGAGATCAGCCGGGGAATACGCTATCCGGTGGGCATAGTGGGAGGCCGCTGGACGCGGCCGGCCGTGGACGGGCGCAGACGGGCTTAACTTTGGCACCAGGTCGCCATCTAAATAGCCCAAGGGGAGGGAACAGCTAGCGCGCTGACCTGCGTAGAAATCGTGGCAGGCAGGAAGTGGTGTAGGGCGTGTTGCTCGCAAGGAGACCCTCTGCTCGATCAGCACACTGCCTGATAGAGACATTGTTACATCCTTTCAGAAACCCACAGACACTGTCACATCTTTTCACAAACCAATGCAGACACTGTTACAACCATTCACGTATCTAAACAGACACTGTTACATCCCTTCATATACCCCTAGAGACTCTGTGCCTCTATGGGTTTGTAAATGGCTGTGACAATCACACCCGTTCAGATACCTATAAAGACAGTGTCAAACCCATTTACAAATACTATGATAGTCACACACACTCGTCCTTGGTTGCAATGATTAAGCTCATATAAAATGGTAGGTGGTGCGAGTGGGTTAATCCTCCTGAGAGCGAGGATATAGAATATGCAGATAGCGCTATCCTCTGCGATAGAGGGGCGTCCCCCAATTCGCACTCAATACATTTTCTTGAATGTTCAAAAAAGCAGGTGGTTAAAAGTTACTTCCAACAAGTGATGTTTGTCAATCTTGAATTTGTATTCACATGAAATTCATTACTCCATGAATTTTAACTTCTTATTGATTCCACATTGTGAATCATGATTTTCTTATTTAAGTCTCTTCAATTGTTTTCAATTACCCAATGCATTTCGGGCTTTGGCCCTTCATCAGGGGTATAGCTACACAAAACAAATAGCCAATGGTCAAATTCAAATTCAAATTTGGCTTTATTCGATTTATCTGCGAAAATCATAAAAGCATACAAGTACATTTTATACAACAAATTTTAAAAGGTATTCCCCATCAAGAAATTTATAAAACAGTTTTCCATATGTAAAAAGTCACAGATAAAGATATGGCCAAAAGCCTCATGTTAAAGCGTCTAATAAAATTTAAACATGTAGGGCTTACATCATAGAATTTCTATATTTCATTACTGACATTAAAAACCGAGAAACAACAAAGATGACATACAACTCATCTAGCAAAAGTAACTTCAAATAAGCATTTTTGCATGTTCTTATGCCCCAACGTTTAAGCAGAGGTAAAAGGAACAATTTCCTTGGGGCAGAATACAGGTTGCAGAAAAACATGATATGAATATTACTTTGTAATGAGTGATCATCGCATGGGCAAATTAGATTCAACGAAATCCAATCATTTTGTTTTGGAAGAGTGACCATACGGAAGAAAGTGCCTAAACGCAGCCTGGTAAGAAGCATACGAGGATAAGGTGCAATTTCAGTTTTAAGATACAATTGTAAGCCTTCAATAGGGGTAATTTTTTGGTAACTCAAGGTGGTATTTTTGAGTTTCTCAGTGTCCCATCTGACGCTTTCCAGGTGTGTGATTAAAAGTTTTTTGAGGGCTGGCCTAGACAAGTGTTCTATGGACTCTGGATCATCATAATATTCAGGATGTCCAATTTTAGAGAACATCAGCCGGACGTGTCGTAGCCATTTGATTTTGGATGCAGCATCCAGGTTCATACAATCCGTGATGAGTTCTCTATTAAATTGGCATTCCATAGTAGTCCAGATTTTATGCCAAAGCAAACACGGTGATAGCTTTATAGTGTCGCTAAGGTATTTGAGGCCAGTCTCAATGTGAGTAAAAAAAGTTGAAGTAGATTTACTCACGCCTAGTAAATAGCGAATAAAAAGATTCTCACAAATTTGGAGTGAGGACACATTTTCGAAGCCCCATAGGCCTGCACCATAAGTGACTGTCGCTACACACTTAGCTTGGTAGATCTGTAGCATCTCGGCAGTTGGTTTGCCCCCAATTTTAGCTGCAAAGGTTCTCAGGGCCCCAATAGCACGAGTAAAGGCAAGCTTCCTAGCAGACACTGCATGTTTCCAAGCTCCTTTCCTCTCAAAAACAACACCCAAATAACAGAAAGTGTCTGTACTCTCAATTCTTTGCTCGCCAATGGTCAAATAAGTAAACAAAAACATTATGGTATACTATATACATCAGAAGCAACATATGCTCATGTAGTGGATTACTGATCGTCATGCCACAGTGATAACTCAAGGTGAAGTGAACAATTTGTGATGTCTATAAAATTGATACACCAGTGTAAAGAAAATGTGTTTAGAATGTTAGGTAACATATTAAAAAACATCTCCAATCGTTATATGAACAACTGTAGTGCACGAGGTCAATGGATTGTGTTTGCCCGGTGAAAATAAAGAAATATCGCGATCGCTTACTGAAGAATCTTTGTCCATGCGTGTTCGAGTGTACAAAAGATTCCGAACGGTGTTCTGTGAATAAATAACGCTCCGGTTATCACAGAATGTATTCTCTTATTGAAGAAACAACCAATGTCAGTCAAGGAACAGGCTCTCTACAATCTAATCTCAAACAACTTTTGTATATTTCAAAGAAAGCCATTAATCAAAAATTACACGCCAGCACTTTAGTTCGCTATCATAAGGTACAAAGAATACCAAGGGGCCTGCGGATTTCGTTAAAATCAACACTTTTCAAAAACAATAAACAATTCACAGAAAAATGACAAGCCATACTTAACAAGTGTTCGTTAGACCTCATTTTATTCATTGTGGGAGAATTGGCAAAAATCTTGGAGGATCTCAATTAAGAAATAACTCAACTCAAACTTGAAATTAGTGACATGATGACAAAAGAGGAAATGGATACCTTAGAAGACCTTAATAAAAAACTAGACATATACACAAAAGAAATCAATGAAAGAAAAATCAGGAAATTTCGTCGGGACACCACCGACTATAAGTTAGGGGAGGTATACAATTGGGAGAACATCTATGCCCAGAGATATCAACAACAAAGATTTCAACAAGGTAGAACCTCGGATACAGATGCTTCTTCATCGGATGACACACAAATTAGTGGTCAAAGACCCACTACACGAATCCAACCAAACACAGAGGTCTCTAACATCAGACATTCAGATACCACCACTGAGGCATCGTTTGCAAGTACATCTATTGAACAACGTCCTTTTTTAGAGGAAGGCCAAAAGCAACCAGACGAGGCAAGGGGGGAACCCACAATATCAACCCAACCAGTAGCAAAAGGAACCCGGAGCAAACAAGTTTAGTGATCAACATTTCCAAACATCAGTTGACGAAATTTCAAATGGCCACACTACAGCAGGGGAGTTAATTTGTACCCTCGTATCATTCCAATCATTAAGATACAGAAATAAGAGAACGATCCGACTTCGCAATTTTTTTCACAACATTCTGCAAGAACCCTATACACTCAAACCTAACACCCTATTGGGTCTCCGAACAAAGAGCACTTATTTAGCACCTGTTAGTCACAAAGTTATTGACACTTTTGAAACCATCATAAAGAAGGAAATAGAAACCATTTATAAACTAACCAAAGTCAGATCAAAAACAAAGAATTTAACATCAAAAGAAAGACAAGCTTTAAAACAAATTGCATCCAATAAGGAAATCACAGTTTGTCAAGTGGATAAGGGAGGAGCCATGGTTATCATGGACACTGAATACTATCTCAACAAAGTTAATGAGCATGTAAGTGATACAAATGCATACACACCTATGGATAGGGATCCCACTCGAGAATTTCAGAGCATATTATCTACCATCCTTGACCAATATCTGGAAAATGGTACTATCACCACAGAAGATAAAGAATATCTTTACAAAAAGAATCCCGCGATTCCTTATCTATATATAATCCCAAAGATACACAAACATGCATCATTACCACCTTGCAGGTCAATAGTATCTACTATCAACTCTATCCGTGAACCCATTGGCAAATATCTCGACTGACATTTACAACCTTTGGTACAGGGCATGACTGCATACATTAAAGGCAACTAACTCCTTGAACATCTTAGAAGAAATCAAGGGATCAATCACAAACCAGACCGTTCTCTGCACCATCGATGTAAAATCTCTGTATACATATATTCCGCACAACCTTGGCATTACAGCTGTAAAATCTTTTTTAATTACCAGCGATAAGGATGATTCACTCAAGATATTTCTAATGGAACTCTTACAGTTTACCCTTTATCACTCCTACTTCAAATGGAAAGACAGATTCTACATCCAATCATCTGGAACTTCAATGGGCAATTGTGCCGCGCCCACATATGCAAATTTGTTTATGTATCGTTTTGAAATTGACAACATTCTCAATCATGCAACATGGAAAGAACATCCGGTCCTTTACAAAAGATACATAGATGACATTTTTGTCCTATGGAACGGTTCCACACCAATGTTGTTAGAAGCTATTGATAATTTGAATAAAATTGATCAACGTATTGAATTAACTGCATCCACAAGCACCAGTGAAAAAACCTTTTTAGACACACGCATCAAACTATCAAATTGGCAATTGAGAACTGAAGTATACACTAAATTACCCGACCGCAACAACTTCCTACATTTTCATTCATTTCACCAACCTTCATTGAAAAAACACCTGCCATACTCTCAACTTCTTTGACTAAAGCGAATATCATCTTCAAGAGAAGTTTACGAAAAAAGTGCATACAATTGTATACAAAAATTCAAAGAAAGAGGCTACCCAACTAAAGTGACGGATGAAGCCAAGATTAAGGCCGATACCAAAACTAGAGAGGAGTTATTAAGACCTCAAATGAGTAACAATGAAACCGACAGAATGGTATTTGTGTCGAAATTCTCAACTGAAAGTTATCAGATCAAGAAGATTATTTTAAAATATTGGCCTATGCTTAGGTCTGAAGTGGATTTCAAGAGCATCTTTGAATCTCTACCACGATTTGTGTATCAACGCACACGCAACTTAAAACAAATGCTTAAGACACCTGCAAGTGAAACCACAAAGTTTAAAGGCACATCACCATGCTTGAACTGTGGAAATTGCGATGCAATTATTAAAGGTGACACCATAAGACATCCTCATACGGGTGTTCCCATCAAAATGAAGATGAATGCAACATGCAACAGCGAAAATGCTGTATATTTATTAAAGTGTCCATGTGGACTGGCTTACATTGGAAAGACTGAAAGGAAAATCCGCATTCGGATTAATGAACACAAAAGTAACATTTGTACATGCAATCAGAAATCTCCAGTAGCAGTTCACTTTAATCAATGTCACCACAATATCAGTCAACTACGTTTTTGTGTACTTGAACAAATAATCATGGAACAGGGACGTGACAATCACAAATATTTACTTCAACGAGAGATCCATTGGATATATCATTTGAACACTGTGAGTCCGAATGGACTTAATGAAAAATTGGAACTTGGCTGCTTTCTTTGAAATATATCATGTAAATACATTCATGTCACATTACATGTGTGGGTACCATTTATATGCTTTTACATTATGCTCCATTACATCATGCCATCACACTACTACATAGACATTATTTTCAGTTCCTTTTACTCACGTTTTTCACTCAACTACAAATTTTTCAATGTCTACCGTCACGTGACACTCACACGTTCCTCTCTTGTTCGTTTATTTTAGTAATGAACTGCAGTTCATTCTATTACACATATTCGGGAATATATATACCCCGATCCTTCACGTTTTCCGTTAGTTTTTTCGTATCTCTCGATGTTTACGGTTGTTGCTATTAAGGTCATGTGGCCTTTTGACATTATCACATTGCGCTCTACATCTTCAGCACCCGCGAGGCAGAGTACCACTGTGTTCGCGCAGAAATTTGGGAATCTATTTTCATGCTTTCACATTTTGGTAAGCTATTGATCAGCTACAATGCCGTTTTTGCTCATGTGGACATTGCAATTTTGTTTTTTCTTCAATCAGAGAATACATTCTGTGATAACTGAAGCGTTATTTATTCACAGAACACCGTTCGGAATCTTTTGTACAGTCGAACACGCATGGACAAAGATTCTTCAGTAAGCGATCGCGTTATTTCTTTATTTTCACCGGGCAAACACAATCCATTGACCTTGTGCACTACAGTTGTTCATATAACGATTGGAGATGTTTTTTAATATGTTACCTAACATTCTAAACACATTTTCTTTAAACTGGTGTATCAATTTCATAGACATAACATATTTTTCACTGCACCTTGAGTTCTCACAGTGGCATGACGATCAGTAAACCACTACATGAGCATATGCATGTTGCTTCTGATGTATATAGTATACCATCATGTTTTTGTTTCCTTATTTGACCATGGGCTATTTGTTTTGTGTAGCTATACCCCTGATGAAGGGCCAAAGCCCGAAATGCATTGGGTAATTGAAAACAACTGAAGAGACTTATATAAGAAAATCATGATTTACAATGTGGAATCAATAAGAAGTTAACATTCATGGAGTAATGAATTTCATGTGAATAAAAATTCAAGATTGACAAACATCACTTGTTGAAAGTAACTTTTAACCACCTGATTTTTTGAACATTCAAGAAACTTTATTGAGTGCGCTTTGGGGTACGCCCCTCTATCGCAGAGGATAGCGCTATCTGCACACCCATTTACAAAACCATACAGACACAGTGACATGCATTGACAAACTATACATACACTATGACACTCATTTACATACCTAAACAGTTACTGTCACACCCATTTTCAAATCCATACAGACACTGTTACACCCCTTGAAAACCCCATACAGACTTTGCCACACCCATTCACATACTGATGGATACTGTAACACCCATTTACATACCTATACAGACATTGTCACAGTCATTTATATACCATAAAGACACTGTTACACCAATTGAGAAACTCACTTATGCACCTAAACTGATATCCATTTAGACGCGGTTATCCATACTGTGATATGCATTGAGAAACCTTTACTAGAAATATTAAATGTGCTCTATTACATTGAATGTGTGCTTTTGGTTTGCAAATCTGCAAGGAATCCGCGGAGTGCCAAAAATATTTTAAAGGAGGATTTACAGTTGGAAATAACTGTTTGGGACAAAGGGTGGTTCTTAAAAGAGCTGTGTTCCTTGTGTGTATGTGATAACTACATATACGAGCGAATGCAGAGTTTCAAGTTTCCTTCATCTGTGAAGTGAACAACATCTCTTCTGTTTATTCCATGCATGTTGAAGGGCAGGTTATTTTTGTAGACCGAGCCCATGTTACCGTCTCTGAAGGAATGCTGAAAGTTTCATTAACATGTTTTCTGGCTTTCTTGATCTGTGGACAAAATTCAGAAGAGCAGTTCCATTGCTGCCTCTGGTATATGTTAGAAAACACCAAGGCAGTTTAAGCAAAATGTTGCATTAATTGTTCAAAGATATTCTTTATTAGGATTTCTAGTCCTACCCTAGTCAGTGTGCCCAGGTCATTGCCACCACAGTACACAATCATGAGGTCTGGATGTTGCTTCTCCATAATGCTTTCAACCAATGGAAGCAATTGATTCCACTTCAACCTGTCATGTATTCCTATAGGTTCTGAATCGATCCCCCTATTCCTGACCCTATTCTAGTTAAACAAACCAACAGGTTAACTAGCAGTCAGCCCATGAGGCAGAAAACCCCCATGATGCAGATACCGTTATCTGACGCAGTCACACTACGGCACAGGAACGTGTTATCTGATTAGGTCATAACGCTTGCGATCTAATTAGACAAGCGATATTCCTCCAGCCCCTGATAAGGCATACGGAGTTCTCATAACAAATCAAACCTATGACAACCTGGGCAAAACCCTGCGGCCATTGTTTTGATTTCACAGAGAACTTCAGTAAAAGAATGTGCTAACGAGCAAGTCGTATGACATCCTTATTGACGTATCTATGTCCATCCTTACGTCAATCTCGGCACCTTAAAGGTATAAATATTACCGATCTTGCCCTATGCAAACACACGCGTGGTGACGGGACGGAGCAGCCATACTTGCCGAAGCCAAGAGCAGAGCAGACCCCGCTGGCAGCAGCCCCGCCTTCCTGACGCGCTGAGAGACGCGCTGCTTTCTCCTGCCGAGAATCCAGCACCGGCGTTTCTGGGCAGCCCTCGCAGGCAGCCTGGAATATCGAGACCAGAGAGAGAGATACCATTCCTCATTCATCCTAACTTCCAGGTACAGAACTGAATAACCCCTCACAGAGAATTCTTTAGTTATTCACTTGGCAAAAACAAACTTAACTTAAACTGTAACTTTCTATTCCCGCCCACGTATTAGACTTAGGTCAGGTACACGGGGTAGGCGTATTTAGAAACACCAGTTGAGTACGTTTAGTCAAATGTATATGTGTATGTAATATATTTTATTCATTTTAAAACATCTTATGGCTTAGAAACCATATCAATGTTTTTACAGTATTATTTTATACTATTGCTTTTAATGTATGCACTTTACTTAGCTATAAGTATTGCAATAATATCGATCCATTTCTCTTGTATGAGAAAAGAGACTGATCAATAAATAACACCTTTTTATTGAACACGCCCGTCTCTTCCTTTTCTCTACATTCTGATGAGACTAAGAATGCACGTACTGACTGAGTAAAATAAATTGCCTTTTGTTCACACGACTCTCGAGATTTACTCTTGATTAGGGGAGAGCAAAGTTGTCATGTTCTATGGTTGTCAGAAACTAAATCCCTTCTTGTCTAATCAGGGAAGTTAAGTCCTCCTTGAACATTCGAGAAAGTTTCTAGTGAACTCTGAGCTAAGCTGGCAAACCCAAAACTTTAAGTCTAGTATCGACAGTAGTAGACCTAGTTAACGTCTGGCCTAGGCCTTTACTGCTGTAGGTATTATTCCAATGCGCAGAGCCTATTGGGATGATAGGAACTACACTACAAACCCTCTCTGGGCAAACCAATTAATATCCACATTATGCAAACCTAGGTCCCTGTCAATACCTCGGTTTCTAGAAAACTCTCTTCCCTGGAACACAAAACTGTGACCTATCTATACACTCTCACCATTTTCAAAGATGGAGGAGTAGCACACAGGAGAAGGCTGCAGCTGAATATGGCAGTTTTAAAAATAATATAATTAAAATTAACTCTAGCAAAACTAGGTTGTGCAATAATTTTAAAATAACATGTGATTGGTTATAAGGAATATGTTTGACATTGTATATACTCAACCACACTTGCAAAATGTGCCTTGAAAGTTAGCATGCTGCTGTAGAGACAGTTGTGAACTACTGATAACAGAGAATGTTACATTGTTGGTCACCATGGAAACAGAGCTATATGAGTATGGGGAGAGGGAACAAAAAACAGGCTAGAATGTCAATGTCAGGGCACATTGTTTATAAGAGAAATAGTGAGCAAGATTTGTTTGAGTCTAATTTTAGGGATTTGTATGAATTGTAAGTGGTAGTGTTTATGAATAGTTAAAAAAAAAAAGATCTTGGTTTATGGAGTGGATCTGTGCTGACCCCTCTGGATTCCTTCTTAAATCAGCGGATCCCACCCAAACTCGTTACCGATTTGGGCTCTCTTTAGAGGAGGTAAAACGTTAAGAGATTAAATAAAATGAAATCATTGTTTCCATTTGTTTGCAGTCTCTGTACCCTTGAAAGCAAAGTTGAATAGGGCGCCATTACTGATTGCCCGGTATGAGAGTAGTTTACCATTTTTCTCTAGGTTTTTCCTTGCTTTCTGGAGACAAGTTTGATAACCTGATATTGAGAATTAAAAATATTCTCCAACAATCACATTTAACAGGTATGTGTATTAAGCTGTAGCATAAAAAAATCATACAGAAGGACTGAGTGTGAGTAAGGTGGGTGAAAGTGTGCAAGCTGTTTGACAAGTGTAAAGGAGATGTTCAGAGTGAGTAGAAGATGAAAATAAAGTAAACAGTATCGATCAGGATCTATAAATACAAGCATTGGCATAGCCAATAGGTCTCGCTTTTGGGACCATGTAAGTGTTTAGCCATGCGACAGTTTATGTTGTTGCAACAAGGATACTATGCTGCATAACTACTTATAAGGTCCCAAAAGCGAGACCTATTGGCTATGCCAGTCCTTCAACCGAGTGCATGCAACGCGCACGCAGCCACTTTGCATTACCCTTCAATTGGGAATAAGATGTTAAAGAATGAAAAAAACAAGAAGACAGAAAGTCTGGTACACTGTGAAGTGTCAGCTTGATGTCCCAGCTGAGAAACGAAACCAGGCCATGATAATTAAGTGCTTGAAGATCGGCACTAAAGATAGTAATCTCTTCGTTCCCAGCATCAATGAGATGCAAATAAGCAAACAGCATGACGCAAAAACTCTTTGTTTCATTCGTTAAAAAAACAAGGAGGACGTGGGAGAATGGAGGGGGGAGTGAGAGCAGAGATCTGGGTGGAGGAACATGGAGAGAGACAACAATGAAAACATTAAAGCATGGCGCTCGTGAAAGAGCTTCATGCTGATATTGTATGTATGCGTGTAAATTAAATAAAGAAGCATTTGCAAAAAATTACTGGTGGCACGTAATGTAAAATAAGAGTGTCAGGGAAACTGAATATTTAATTGTTGTTGATGGTCCCAAGGCAACAGCGTGAGCAAGGAAGTCACCGCAGCTGCGGCCGGGAAACTGAAAGTACGGGAATGGAGGGGGGAGTGAGAGCAAAGATCGGGGTGGAGGAACATGGAGAGAGACAACAATGAAAACATTAAAGCATGGCGCTCGTGAAAGGGCTTCATGCTGATATTGTATGTATGCGTGTAAATTAAATAAAGAAGCATTTGCAAAAAATTACTGGTGGCACGTAATGAAAAAAAATAAGAGTGTCAGGGAAACTGAATATTTAATTGTTGTTGATGGTCCCAAGGCAACAGCGTGAGCAAGGAAGTCACCGCAGCTGCGGCCGGGAAACTGAAAGTACGGGAATGGAGGGGGGGAGTGAGAGCAGAGATCGGGGTGGAGGAACATGGAGAGAGACAACAATGAAAACATTAAAGCATGGCGCTTGTGAAAGGGCTTCATGCTGATATTGTATGTATGAGTGTAAATTAAATAAAGAAGCATTTGCAAAAAATTACTGGTGGCACGTAATGTAAAAAAATAAGAGTGTCGGGGAAACTGAATATTTAATTGTTGTTGATGGTCCCTAGGCAACAGCGTGAGCAAGGAAGTCACCGCAGCTGCGGCCGGGAAACTGAAAGTACGGCCGGCCGGCCAGCCATGATTAATTAGTTAGGGGAGGAGAAGCCGCAGAGCGCACGCTGGGCGAAGCCCTTTGATGTGCTGTGCGGCCGTGAATGCGCGTGCTTGTTTGCTCACGTGATTCACGTGAACTTAATGAAAACCGCAGCGCAAGAAGCCCTTGGTTTCACTAGGATTTCGAGCACTTGAATTCTCGCTCCGCTCAATGCGCTTGCGCGCATTGATAGGTCGCGAGACCTAAAAAACTAGTAAGGGGGGGCGTGGCCAAGATGGCGGCGGAGTAGGACGTGTTGTGTGTCCCCTCCGGCGCCCGGCCCTGCATAGCCTTGATTAGCGACGGCTCCCGGAGTCTCTCTGGGCGGAAAACTGCTCCTTAACTCCTCCGAAGCGGGGACCAGCGTTGGGGCGACTTTCGAGATCCCCGGTCCCGGGAGACACGATCCTGAGACGTCGGTGCTGCCTGATACCCGGGGCCTGCACGGCGCTCCGGTCTGGGGCCTTTCCTGAGGCGGGAGACGGCTCGGTGCGGCTCGACGGCCGGAGAGAGGAGTGAGAGCCTGCGCTGCCTGGCGGAAGCCTCTCGACCCCCTGTGTCGCGGGCGGCTGCCTGCCTGACGCTGGACTTGGAGCCTCGGGAGGAGGCGGGGCTTGCGGCCGCGGCGGCCTAAGAGAAGAGCGGCCGGCGGACTACTCGAGGCCGGGGATCGCGGCCTAGTCCTGGTCCTGGTCCGGGAGGCGGTCGGCGCTGTCCCTGGGGCCGATCTGTTGCGGCAGCGAGGGCGGACCTGCCCCCCTGTGTGAGGAGGTGCTGCGGGTGGCTGCAGACTGGGGGACAGCCCTCCTTAACGCCAGGTATCTACGTGCACCGGCGGGAGCAGATTGGAGGGGGGAGCAACCGTGCATGCAGCCCAGGGAGAGCCACGGTTGAGCTGCTCGCCCAGCGCCCGCAACATTCCCGCAGTGGCAACTCGGATTAGCGGAGTGTTCATCTGGAGGTGGGCCTACCTGGCGGCCGAATCCCCGGAGGGAAGCAGACCCGGTGGGCAGCTTGTGGAGGACGACCGGCCTTGGAATCAGAGCGGGGTGCCATGAGCCGGGGTCACTGACTGTCCGGTGAGGTAGTGGGCCTAGCTGACCTGCATTGCTGTGGGCCGACTCACCTGGCGCCGCCTCCCGTCTCCCCCCTGTAGATACCCTTGGGGCGCTGGACATTGCGACTGCCTCTGATTCTTGGGGCATTGCTAGGCAGCTGGTGAGCCTGTGGTTTCCTTTGCCCGCCCTCCATTCCTCTGCGGGACGCTCTTCTGACTCCTAGGGGCAGGGACCTGGAGAAGGGATGGCCAATAATCCCCGTAAGGTGAAGGCTGGGAAGGAGGGGACTGCCAGGAGCTCTCAGCCTCCGGCCTCCCCGGGCCAGAGTTCGTCATCAGGGAGATCTGATGATGAGGCCCCGGCAACTAAGGCCTTCATGAAGGAACTCTTTTCCTCCATTAAAGACGATATATCGGAGCTTCGCGCCCAGCTTACGTCGGATCTTCGCGAGGTGCGGCGGGATGTCGATGGCATCGGGGAAAGGGTGGCCACCCTGGAAGATCACGACCTCAGCACAGCCAATGATGTACACTTGCTGCAGCAGGACGTGCTCCGCCTGATGGAACAGAATATAGACTTGCAGGCCCATGCTGAGGACCTGGAGAACCGCTACCGCCGAAATAACATTCGCATCAGGGCGGTCCCCTGGGAAGGCGAGGCGGGAGATCTCCGAGGATATGTGCAAGCTCTCTTCCTCCAGATTCTGGATGAGGAAGACGTACAGGAGGTCAGAATGGATCGGGTCCATAGAGTGGGCTTGCCCAGGCGGAATGGAGGTCCTCCCCCTGATATCCTGGTGTGTGTCCACGATTTCCAGGTCAAGGAGCAGATTTTGAGGAAGGCGCGTGATCTCCCCTCTCTGCAATTTAGAGATCATCGACCTCAGCTGTACCAGGACCTCGCTGCGTCGACGCTCCAGAAGAGGCGCGAGTTCCGTCCCGTCACTGCCTACCTCCGAGAGCACAATATCTCCTACTCCTGGGGCCACCCTTTCCGAATTATTTTCCGGTGGCAGAATAGGCTGGCACAGATTCGTTCCCTCCGGGAAGCAAAGGAACTGTTGGGGATTGGGGATGAGTCCCCGACACCCGAGCATCGGAGCCCCTCGCCACGGAGAAGACGCCGTTCCTCGTCCTGGCACAGGGTGGGCCCGGAGAATCGCAGGAGGCCTGACCGCACGACTAGTCTTCAAGAGCGGGGGAATGCAGTGGCCTCTGTGGCCTCCGCCACGCTTCCGCCTTCACAACAGAGCTCTGGGGCGGCCTGATCTTCGCTCCACATGCCTTGGTGCCGGAGGGGCACGCACCTGCAGGTAACGGGGCTATGAATGTACTTTCCGAGAAGACACCCCGGTCTTTGGCCCTGGGAGACTCGTTCTTGGGTCTCCACCTACGCCCCTTGGGAGACTATCTTCGGGGTCTGTCCACTTTAGGGCTTGCTTTGTTTGTGTTTTGGGTTGTTGGGGAGTTGGGGGGCAGAGGGGGGGGAGGGATGGGGTGCTGTTGGGTGGAGGGGGCAGGGGGTTGGGGGGGAGGAGGGGTGGTGACGACGAGTGGTCGATTGTGCGTGTGAGGACTGGAATGCCGGCCTGCTACTGTTGGTTGTGGAGGGCGCCTGTCCTTCTATGCCGGGCCTCGGAGGCTGGTTGTTGGTTTGAGAACGTGAGCTGGGAGTGGTACGGGTGGAGCCGATGCAGGGTGGAGGGGAGAGAGCTCCCGGGCCTGGGAGTTGTCTGGAGAGAGGGACTCCAGGGAGGGGGGGGTCCGCTGGCTATGGTTGCTGGAGAGCTGGAGGGCCTGATATACTCACATGCCTATTAACTTGGGAACTTGGAACGTGAAAGGCCTTAACTCGCCACAGAAGCGCCTGAAGTTGTGGAAATATCTTTTGGATCACCACTTAGACGTGGTGGGGCTCCAGGAGACCCACCTGGCCCGTAGGGATGAGCTCAGGCTCCGACATAAGCAGTTTCCACTCATATACAGATCTTCCGCTTCTACCAAGCATAGAGGGGTGGCTCTTTTATTCAGGTCTTCCATTCAATTCCAGCCTCTGGGAGTGAATAGCGATAAGGAGGGCAGGTGGTTGATGATTAAAGGGATGCTTCAGGGGCGCCTGTGTACATTTGTGGTGGTGTATGTGCCGAATGCCCAGCAGAATAACTTTCTTCAGGGGCTGTTGGATGCCGTGGGGGCCTTCGTCGAGGGTCACCTGGTGGTTATGGGGGACTTTAATATGGTGTGGGATCAGGCTGTGGACAGCTCCCGTGCCCAGAGGACGGACTCTGGTGTCTTTTCCACTGTCACTAAACGAAGGATGGAGGAGCTGAGCCTTCTAGATGGATGGCGTGCAGTGAACACACAGTCCAGGGACTATACGTTTTTTTCTCATGTGCACCACACCTACTCACGCATTGACTATGTTTTTGTGAATCAGGCCCTCAGGGGAGATGTCCGAGCTTCTAAGATTTTTCCTCTCTCTGTCTCAGATCATGGCCTCTTGACACTCCAGCTTCAGTGGTCTGTGAGGGGGGATGGGTATCGGAAGTGGTACTTTCCGGCAGCTCTGGTGCGTGACGAGGCATCCTGTAAGGAACTTAGGAAAGCTATTAGGGAGTTCTTAACGCTTAACCCGAGCTCGGACACTTCGATATTTAACACCTGGGATGCTTGTAAGGCCTCACTGAGGGGCACCTGCATAGGGCTTAACGCTGCTCTTAACCGCCTGCGTAGGGTGGAGCGGGAGGCATTGGAGGTTGAGCTTGAGAAACTTGAGCGGGCCCACAAACTGAACCTTTCTCGCATGACACTTCGACCTCTGTCGGATATTAGGGGGAAGTTGAAGGCACATTACGCCAATCGCTCTGAACTAACCCTCCTGCGTTTGCGCCGGGGGTCGTATGCTCAGGGGAACAAAGTGGGCCGCCATTTGGCGCGCCAGCTCCGAGAAAAGAGGGAGAGGGAATATATAGGGGGGATCCGGGATTCAGGAGGCACGATGCATCATCGGGATGAGGACAAGGTGGGTATTTTTGGACGATTCTACGAGACACTTTATAAGGGGGACTCTCTAGCTACGGAGGAGCAAGACGCCTTTTTGTCTGGCCTTCCCCTCCCGCAAGTCTCTGACGCTGGCAATGACCAACTGACTGCCCCCTTTACTAGGGACGAGGTCCTGGTGGCGATCAAGGCCCTGAAACCCAATAAAGCCCCTGGGCCTGATGGGTATACAGCTTATTTTTATCAATCGTTTGCCTCGGAACTTGTAGATTGCCTAGTTTCTCTTTTTAATAGCATGGCAACTGCCGGGGAGACCACGGGCACTATGGCTGAGGCTCTGATATCTGTGATCCCCAAACAGGGGAAGGATCCCTCCAGCTGTACTTCGTACCGCCCTATAGCCTTATTGAATGTGGATGCCAAACTTTACTCCTCTCTCGTCGCCCGCCGGTTGCAAGATTTGATGCCGGCCATCATACACCCGGACCAGTCAGGCTTCATTAAAGGGCGGCAGACTCATGACAATTTGCGGAGAGTGATTCACCTGATTGAGAAGGCCTCTAGGTTCCGGATTCCTGCTGTATTGGTGGGTCTGGATGCGGAAAAGGCCTTTGACCGGGTCGATTGGGGCTTTCTGTTCCGCACCCTGACTGCTTTTGGATTCTCACCCCAATTCCTAACGATGCTTCAGGCAAATTTCCATCGACCGACCTCGAGGGTGTTGGTTAACGGACACCGGTCAGCTGCGTTCCCCCATTCCAGAGGTACGAGACAGGGGTGCCCTCTCTCCCCCCTTCTCTTTGCCTTGAGTATTGAGCCTCTGGCGCTAGCGATCCGGGAGAATGACCACATCAAGGGCATACCCTTCACGGGGGAGCAACACAAAATATCTCTCTTTGCAGACGATGTCCTGCTGTCTTTAGGTGACCCCGCTCGATCCCTACCATCTGTCCACGAGGAGCTATCCCGGTTCGAAGCAGTGGCGGGATTCCGAGTCAATTTTGACAAGTCGCAGGTCCTGAATTTGACCCTCCCGTCAGCGGAGGTGGATCGGCTACGCGGGCTGACGACCCTGTCTTGGACCCCCTCGTCCTTACTGTACCTGGGGGTACACCTCACGCCAACGGTGGGCTCCCTCTTTGCGGCGAACTTCCCCCCCCTGTTGGCCTCGGTGCGCAATGACCTTGACCGGTGGAAGCGGAAATACCTTTCGTGGCTCGGCCGGATACATGCGCTTAAAATGGTCCTCCTCCCCAAGTTCCTTTACCTTTTTCAGGCCCTGCCCATCCCTTTAGACACAGACTTCTTCCGCCGCCTGAAAACGATGATGCTGAAGTTTGTTTGGCAGGGGGGCCGGGCTCGGATACCCTTTACGACACTCCGTCGGCCGAGGGAGGAGGGGGGAGTCGGGCTCCCGGACATGCTGCTGTATTACAAGGCCGCACAGTTACGGGTGATAGTGGAGTGGACCCAACAGCTTTCGGAGAAGCACTGGCTACATATGGACCGGTCGGTGGCGGGTAGGTCGATCTGGGACCTGGCCTGGAAGCCTAAAGTGGATCGGCCAAAGAATGCTTACATAACACCACTAGCACGGTTCTAAAGGTGTGGAATACGCTCACTGGTGACGAACGATGGACCACCTTCCCCTCTCCCTTCACTCCCATCCACTTTAATCCGGCCTTCCCGCCGGCCGCTCAGGAGGGTCCCTACCGCCAGTGGCGTGAGAGTGGATGCCGGGCACTCACGCACTTGTTTCATGGGAACGTGCCCCTCACCTTCCACAATTGTATGCGTGATTATGGTCTTTTACCTACAGAGCGCTACCGTCATGCCCAGCTACTTCATTGGGCGACCTCGGAGGGGGTCCATGAGGCTGCTACTCGTCCACTCTCTCTCTTTGAATCCTTCTTGCTTCGCACCTCGACGATGCGGGGGGCGATTTCGTTTTTATACAGCCTGCTCCTGCACACGGTGGTTGCCCCTCGCCCTCGATATATGGAGCGGTGGGAGAGTCTTTTGGAGCGGGACATTTCTGATACGGAATGGAAACACCTCTGGAGAGATGTGGCTGCGCTCAACCACTCTGTGAGCCTTCGAGAAGCCCACCTGAAAACAATGTATGACTGGTACCTGTACCCCTCCAGGCTCCATCGCATCTTTCCTACGTCATCGGATCGATGTTGGAGAGGGTGTGGCCTGCTGGGCGACTTCCAACATATTTGGTGGGATTGCCCGATCATCCGCCCCTTCTGGTCGGAAATACTCTCCCACATCAAGGAGATATTGGGGTACCCGATCTCGGACTCGATGGCTCATGTCCTGCTGGGTCTTCGAGACCCATCGTTGGAACACCAGACTAAGGCTGATAAGCGTATCCAGTGGCTGTGCCTCGGGCGGCTAAGCTCACCCTGGCAGCGGCGTGGAAAAAGCCGCAAGCACCGGCTGTATCATTGTGGCACTCGAGGTTGTGGGGCCTTCTGAGCATGGAAAGAATGTCGGACATCTTCCTGGGGGATTTTAAGAATTTCCACTTCCGGTGGGGTCCACTAGTTCGCTTTTTGTCATCTGGCCTACCATCGGCGGTATGCCCGCCCACGCTACGAGCCTTGCATTTGTTTCAAGTATGATTGGTTTGTGTGTCCTCCCTCCGAGATATGGTGGGAGCGTGGATGTGTCGTCACCACCGGGGAAGGGTGGGGGTTGGGGGGAGAACCAGTTGGAGTTTTGTTATTCTTCATTGTTGCGGCTCTGCTTAGCTTGGGGCCTGGGGAATTCTATGGCTTCATGTACCTTTCTTTTATTGCTGCTGGACAGTATTTCTGCGGACAATTGAGAAGGCACGAGCGTTGTGTCTGACATTCCCTGATGAAGCGTGTACTATTGTAGCTTGCTTCCAGCTTTTTCATTTATTGCATACTACACTCCCCTGTGTGGGATTTGTGGCGGAGTTGTCGCCTATTCTTTTCCTTTCCCCCTTTCTTCCCTGCCCTCTTTCTTTTGAACAAATGCAATAAAAATATATTTTACAAACTAGTAAGGAAAAATAAAACAGAGGTATACACCAATATAGGGAGTGACACAAGAAGTGAAATGCCAATGTATGCAGTGAGATATGAAGGTATTTTATTATGTATGGAGTTATGCAATAACATACTCAGATATGTAGATTAAGATGATCTGGTTCACACTGATGTTTTTGGTAAGGGAGCAAGGTTTAGTTAAACAGATTGACTTTTTACACATAGTGATATAACGAAGCATATCATAACAGATCAAAAGGTAGAATGATGTATACATTTAGCTATTCAGAAGTACGCTGATGTGTGCATCCTTTCACATACTAATTCAGTCCTCCTTTATTCTCATTCACATGCTCCTACAGACACTGGTATACCCGTTCTCATACTAATACAGAGACTCTGACACCCCCTCATATACCCATACAGAGACTCTCACACCCTCTCACATACCTATAAATGCACTGTCATACCCTCTCACATACCAATTCAGGCTTCCTTTATTCCCATTCACATATCAATACAGTTTGACACCCAAGTACATACCCACAGAGTCACAGCCTCTCATATACCCATAAAGAGACTAACATACCCTTATACCTATTTACATACTCCTACAGAGACTCTTACACCCTCTCATAGTCATGTAGACACTGTTATACCCATGCACATACCCATACAGAGACTGTCAGTCTCTCACATAACCATATAAATACTCTTACATCCTCTCACTAAAGACTCTTACATTCTCTCACATACCCATATAGACACCCTATACACCCATTGACATATGCATACAGAGGTTCACACACCCTATAACATACATAGACCTTCACACCCTCCCATATAGCCATAGAACTCGTATGACATCCATTCATATAGCCATACAGACTCTCACACACTGAGCTGTCCATGTAGAAACCCTTATATCCATTTATATACCAATACAGTCTCTCACATATCCCTTCATAGACTGTCAGATCCTGTCACAGTTCTATAAAGACATTGTCACAACCATTCACATATCTATACTTTCACACCCTCTTACGTATTTATACATACACCCTTATACACATTCACATATCTATACTTGAACAGTGACATTCTTTCATATACTCCTATAGAGCTCTTTAATTCTTACTGACATGCTTTTACAGACTGTGACACCCATGTACATACTCATTGAGAGACTCATACACCCTCTCACCCATAATTGATACAGTAATGCATATTCGCATAGTAATACAGTGACTTATACATTCTCTCACATACCCTTAGAGAGACTCATATCCTCTCACATACTGATGTAAAAACCCTTATACTCATTGAGATATACATGGAGATTTACACACTCTGCTCTTATATCTATTTACATACATATATACAGGCTTGTACACCCTCTCAGATATCCATTCATAGACTGTCAGACCGTGTCACTTATCTATACAGACACTGTCACAACCATTCACATACCTATAGAGATACTCTCAAACTCTCTTGTATCTTCAAACATACAGCCTTATACACATTCCTATACCTACACATCCTTTTAAATGTTCACACAGACCAACTTTATCTTGATTCCTATACTTATGCAGAGTGTAACCCCTATTCACAGTCAGAGACTCTTTCACGTACCCATACAGATACAATAATACTTATTCACACACTCATACAGTGACTGACATCCCCTCACATGTCTATAGAGAGACTCACACTCTGTCACATACCCATGCATAGAGTGTCCCAGTCTTTTACATACCCACACAGGCAGTGTCATAACCTTTTAACACACCCATGCATAAACTGACATAGCCTGTCACATACCCATAAATATAGTGTCATAATCATTCTTATATGTATACATAGACTCTCAAATATTTTCACATACAATGTACAGAGCTTTATGCCCATTGACAAATCCATACAAAGACTGTCAGACCCTCTCCTATATTCACACATACACTGTGAGACCCTGTTACATACCCATACAGGCACCCTTATACCCATTGAAATACCTATACCGATACTCTCACACCCTCTCACATATCTGTACAGATCCCCTTATACGCATTCACATAGCTGCACACAAAAAACTAAGAGACTTTCACATACTTATTCAGACCTGCTTTTTTCCTAATCACATACTTGCCCAGTGTAACACCCATTCATATATTCATACAGAGGCTCTCCCATAATCGTACACTCACTGCCTTACACATACTTATTGAGAATTGGTTTTATTCCCACTCGCATACTTACACAGATAGTATAACATCTATTCCTATACTCACACAAATACTTTTACACCCCATCAGATATCCAGAGACACTTAATAGGCATTCACATACTGATAGACAGACTCAGGCTTCCTGTCACATACCCATAGAGAGTTTGTCTCACCCTGTTACATACTTGTATGTACACTGTTACAGCTTGTCACATATGTATTGAGACCTTTTTTGCCCATCCACATAGGCATAGTCTCACACCTATTCACATACCCTTGAAGAGACATTCACACCCTCTCACATACCCATATAGAGACTCTTACATCCTCCCACATACCCATGTAGACATTCTTATACCCATTCAAATATCCATAGATTCACACACCCTGTCACACACACATAGTTAAACAGTGTCACAACCATTTATATAGCCATATAGAGACTCTCAAATACAATAATATACCCATGTAGATACCCTTATATTAATTTACATACCCATATACAGGTTTTTACACCCTCTCACATATCCATTCATAGACTATGAGACCCTCTCACATAGCTATACAGACACTGTCAAAACCATTCACATACCTAAGGAGATAATCTCACATCCTCTGAGTTAACTGTGCAGATACAGTTATACCCATTTACATACAGATACACAGGCGCTCACCCCCTCTCAATATGTTGTTTTGTTTTATTATAAAGTAGTTACCTAGTAAATTAATAATTAGATGACTTAATCTGGACCTTAATATATTGTTTGTTACTTTTCCAGGTATACAGTATTTGAAAAATAACAACTACAATGCTGAAGAAAACGCAACAAAGAAAGAAACAGAGGATATAGTATTATCAGCTTCAAAATGAGAAAGGCAAACAAAATAAGATAAGCTGGTAAGAGGACTCAGCAGTTTCTCCCAAAAATATTTCGTAATATGCAGAATGAGAGTACATTCTTGTCTAAAAATGGAATTTGCACATCAAGTGGAAAAAAAGGAAGACGTATGTGTTTCACAAAGTAGGAAATGTTCTAAGAAATCAGAGTAACAAAAAGTGTGAACAATTAACAAAAGAGACTTCTATAACTTCAACAAGAAAATAATGTCCTCATGTTTTCAAAGGACATCTTGGTATAACCACTTTAAAACTTCAATGCTGCCCGATGAATTTTAATTTTCAGAGATGGTTGGCTGATGGTACATCTTCCTGTTTCACAGTCACTTGAGGAACGTCCGGAACTTCCGGAACTATGTTATGTTATTTGTATTTAATATAGCGCACAACTCACCTGGGGGCATCTCAACGCTGTGCGGAAGGAAACAGGGATCGAAGAGGAAGAGAGGAGATTAGAATGGGTGGGATTTGAGAAGTGTCCTAAATTTGCAGTAGTTCGGGCATGTGCAAACATGGAGTTGAAGCTTGTTCCAGTAGTAGGGAGCAAGATAGGAAAATGCCTTTCCTCCACTATGCGTCAGACCAATGCAAGGAACACATAATAAGGCCTTGTCACAAGATCTTAGGCAGCGGCATGGGGTACATTTTGATTTTCTGTTGCAAATATAGCGGACCTTTGCCTTTTAGGACATTATAGATAAGGCAGCAGATCTTAAAATAAGATCTTTTCTGCACTGGCAGCCAGTGTAGTTCTCTCAATAACGGAGCTGAGGACATGCCTGAAGCGCTGCGGTTAAGAACAAGTCTGGCGACAGTATTTTGGACTACCTGGAGTTTGGCAACTAGGGTCTCATTGACATCCGCCAGGAGGGCGTTGTTGTAGTCCAATCTACTTATTACTAAGGCTTGTACTAGAGTCTTACGGGCGGAGGTTGGGAGGTGGGGGAATAATCTGCGCAGAAGGCGCATGTTATGATAGCATACTCCGGAAGTGGCCAAGATGTGCTCTTTCATTGTAAGTGCTTGGTCTATTTTTATGCCAGGATTTTTTACAGCTTGTTTAGGCACAGGAGTGGTGCCCAGTTGGTGAGGCCACCAATCGTATGTCCAAATAGAGGTAGCTTTCCCAAACAGCATAATATCTGTCTAATCTGCTTTTAATTGGAGATATTTTTTGTTCATCTAATCAGAGATGGCTAGCACACTAAGGGTGAAATGTTTTTTAGCCGCTATCAGGTCATAGTCACTATAACATTAGCGCTTGTGCTTTCACCACAAAACGAAAAGGAATTAACAACAGTGTCCCTTCATCTTCTAAAATATGGTGATATGGTCATCATATTCTTTGGAAACAAGTTGTTAGCATTTAGAACAGTGAACAACCATTTTTTAAAACTCTGCGCAACTTGTTACAATGGTATTTGCAGAAGGTTGGTTGGCCGTATATGATGATATCCTTACGTCAGTAGATGTTGCTTTCTCCTTTACCATTCTTAAATATTCACATTCAAAGTTGCTGTTGATGTCCTCGCACATTGAGAATGCGGTTACTGTACTTTTCCATACTTGCTGAGCAAAGCTGTTTCCCACACAGCTTACATTCAGCGTATCTGGCCCGGTCTTTTCTTCTCTCCAGAAGGTACAATAAACAGTTCCACAGGATCAAAGTGACTCTTTTTGGTGTGGCTTTCTCAGAATTTAGGTGTGTTTAAACAAGATCCAAAAGAAATGAAGATTTTAGTTTTATTATTTAAGTGACTGTGAATTTGGCTGCACATTAAAAATGTTTTAAATATGTTATAATAGTTACAGTTATAATATATATATATGTACAGTTAAAATAGCTATATGTAAATTATTATTGTTGTTTAATTGTTTTGTTCAAATAAATGTGTTATTCTATTTATATTTGGTGTCACTGTTACTTGTGTACCTATTTTTCAAGTCTATCTACTGCATTGTTTTCTACCTTTTTCATGATTGTCACTGCTATGACCTTATTGTTTTTGTAGTATTTACAATTCTTTATAATGTATTTTCCCAAAAATTTTATAGTTTTTCCTTTCCAGACACACAATGATGTATACATTGATACAGTCACTTCAATTATGATGTATACACTAACACACCCAAGTACTGATTGAAGCATACACGAACACACCCAGATACACACTGATTCATTCACTCACATATTCACCAACTACGTCATACACCCAGTTAGACACTCTAGGACTCAGTCATACATACACTAGTACAATCAAACTCACACACCTACACATACAGTTACATAGGTAGGCGCACAGCGATACATATACTGACACATATTAAAACAATGATTGACTCACTGACATAGCAAGGCACATAACTACAGATTCACTGATACACCCAGACACACACTGACACACCCAGACACACTGTCATTCATTCACTGACAAACCGAAAGTAACACATACATAGTTAAACCGAGAGATACACTGACAGGTAGACTGACATACCCATGTACACCCTTTTTTCTGCAGACACCTCAAAACACACAGTAACACATACACTCACACATCAACATACACTTATTCAAACACTGACATAAAAAGTCACAAACTGATGCATACACTGAGACACCCAGGTATAAAATTATTCATATAGTAATACACCAAAGCATTCACTAACTTATATATTTCCACATGTAGGCACACATTAACCCCTTCGATGCTCATGACAGAATGGTTCAGTCGCACAAGTTACTTACCTTTGGTAACGATATATCTGTAAGAAACATTAGTAGTGATAGATTTCTTACCTTAGAATTAGCCCCAGGCGTCAGACTGGATCTGGAAAGTTTTTAGTCAGCAGTACCCCTGCGGGTCAGTAGGCGTCATCGTGCGACTCTGCGTGCGTTGTTGGCACCAGGATGACGTAGCTGGAGCTACTTAGACGCGCTGACGTCAGTTCTGTACACGTCTTTCCGCGCCAGCAACGCAGAGCCATGCAAGAAACTGACCACTGGTGCCATGAAACTAGGGCTCTGAAAGGGATCACCTTACCCTAGAAATCAGTTCCCAGAACGGGGAGGATGGGTGGGGCAGTAAGGAATCTATCAGTACTAATTTTTCTTATAGATATACCTTTGCCGAAGGTAAATCACTTGTGCTTCTGAAAGAAACACGTAGCAATAGATTCCTTACCTTAGAATAGATACCCCAGCAATACCAACCCTGGTGGTGGGTCAGCGAAACAAGATCACACCAGAAAGTCCTGGAGAACAGAACAGCCAAAGAAGACGCCTCTCCATACTTGGCTGTCTGGGCAGTAGTGCTTGGTAAACGTGTGCAGCGAAGCCCAAGTAGCTGCTTGACAGATGTCCTGCAAGGGAACTCCTCGTCCCAGAGCAGTAGTGTCTGCCGTCGCCCTGGTAGAGTGGGCGCGCAACTCCACCGGAGGCTCCTTTTTAGCCAAGGAGTAACAAGCCTTTATGCACAGGACGACCCACTAAGAGATGGTCTGTTTGTGCACAGCCCAACCTTTCTTTACGCCCACATAGCCAACAAAGAGCTCGTCATCCACGTGGAACTGTTGTGTGCGACTCAGATAGAAAGAGAGCGCACGTTTTGGGTCCAGACGGTGGAGCCTCTCTTCCTCTTTAGAGGGAGGGAGGCAGAAAGAAGGTGGGCAAAGTAATGGTCTGCCCGATGTGAAAGGCAGTGACAACCTTTGGCAGAAAAGAAGGACGAGTCCTTAGAACAACTTTGTCCGGATGGACAGAGAGAAAGGGAGGCTTAGAAGAAAGAGCCTGGAGCTTGCTCACTCACTCTTCTGGCAGAGGTGATGGGAACCAGGAAAGCAGTCTTTAGAGTGAGAAGACGTAGAGGGCAATTATGAAGTGGCTCAAAGGGAGCGCACATCAGAAAGGTAAGAACTAGATTCAAATCCCGGATAGATTCAATGCCGATCCGGCACCGTGTCTGGGCTGAACCTGGGGACAACGCCGTCCCGAGAAGTGGGATACGTCGGTAGCAGTGCCAGTGATATCGGTGCCGGTGGAGGTGTCACCAGGTCAACTGGCGTCGATCGGGGTCCGATCCCGGATCCCTGGGGGGCCTGTTGCACCGGGGCCAGAGCCGCTGGAGACACTGGGGCCAGAGCCACCGGAGATGGCAAAGCAGGAACCCCCCCTCCGGGCAGGGGCACCTGCGGGGCCAGACGGCCCAAAGAGTCGGCCATGGCAGCAAGAAACTCTTGCCACCGGAGCAGGCATCACCCCAGTACACAGAAAGGGAGGGTAGACTGGGGCGACGTCGCAGGCTCACCAGAGCCGCAGGGGTGGCACCGCCCGCACCCTCAGCCACCGCGCTATGGGAAGTCGAAGAGCGACGATGCTTCTTCGACTTCTTTTTGGAATGCTTCGACTTACCTGACCTCAAGTGCGAAGACTTAGATCCAGAAAAATGGTGATGACGGCTCCGCGACCGGTCCCTCGACCTCCCACGGGACAGGGACCTCGAGCAGCGTGGAGCCGTCTGCCGGACTTCAAGCAACTTTCGGGACCGCTCCCGCAAAGTCTTCAGCGCCATGGCCCGGCAGTCGGAGCACGACTTGGGGTCGTGGTCGCGCCCCTGGCAGTTGAGACACACACGGTGGGAGTCCGTCACCGACATCATGCGATGGCAGTCCCCACAGTTCTTGAAACCGAGCATCCCTACGACACCAGGAGTCGATCGACTCGAAAAAATGAGGTAAAAGGCCTCGAAAAAACTCAGTCATAAAAATTACTGGGGTACTCGCTCTTCCCAGATCTGCGCTTGCTGGTGCGGAAAAAAAAAGAGCTGACGTCAGGGCGCGTCTAAGTAGCTCTAGCGACGTCATCCCGGGGCCGACGCACGTGGAGCCGAACGACACCGCCTACCGACACGCAGGGGTACTGCTGACGAAAAACTTTCCAGATCCAGATCGACGCCTGTGGGTAATTCTAAGGTAAGGAATCTATCACTACGTGTTTCTTTCAGATATGAGCATTGGTTCCCCTGTGCTCATGATGGAACCATTCCGCCTTGAGGACAGGGGCACGAAATCCCTCTGCTGCAGACAGCAGAGGGATTTCTATTTCTCCCCTGTGATCTCGGGAGCTGGGGAAGAGCTTCCCCAGCTCCCGAGGCCCCCTGCAGTTTCTGTGAATTGACGATCAGCGCGCACGTCGCGCTGACGTCATTTCACAGAAACTGAAATGAGCCTTTAGGCTCATTTCAGTTTCACATTCTACGTGCTCAGGGGGCTATCTCAGCCCCCTGAGCACATAGAAAGACGGGAAAGGTATCATTGGAAAGGGGAGAATCTCCCAGGAGGGCAATCCCCAAGCAGGGATCCACCCACTAGACACCTTGGAGGAGGGAGCAGCCCCTTGAGCAAGGGCCTTTAGTCCCCCATAAAGTAATGGGCACAATTCAGTCTTTTTGCCCCCCCTGGGGTGCAGATGGGGCAGTAGCACCCAATCTGCCCCCTGGGGAGGCAGACAGCCCACTAAATGCCAGGGATTGTTTTGGGCGCATTTTTTTTTAGGGTGGGGGCTGCCCGAAATGGGCACGCCAATGCCCCCACCCCGCCACCATTACAGCCTTTTTGCCCCCCCCCCCCCAGGGACAGATGGGGCAGTAGTCCCCAGAAAGCCCACTAAACACCAGGGATTTTTTTTGCACCATTTTGTTGGGGGGTCGGGGCTGCCCAAAATGAGTGACTTTGTTTCAACCAGCACAAATTTCTGATGATTGGGACTTTGAGACTGTTAATAATATGATGCAGACTTAGAAATGCCAGCAACATTTACATTTACAAACCATGAATACTTAGAAGGTTCATCAGATTACGAACAAATGTATTGTTACAATCACTATGGTCATCATTACTTGCACAAATCTGCAAACCCAAGAAATGTATATTCAATCAATGGGAACATTGTCCAACGCCACCAAAGGGTAGCTCAAAAACATTCTATGAACAATGTCCATACTTCTCAGGTTTTAATACCACAAATCTAGAAACATTTTACTTTAGAAATGTTAATAAGACAGGAATGAAAAGTATGTTGACCAATACAAAGCAAATTTATTCAGCAGCCTTTTATGCCCAGCTGTCCTCATTAGGTTTCGACTTTTGGAGTGACAACATAGAAACAAAAACTGTCTGGGGCTCAAAAGACTGGCAAGTGCAGGGATTAGAAGCGTTATTCCGAGCCTGCATTATTCCTGAACAAATAATGTTTTTAAATGACACTGTGCAACAAACATCCTGTCTTGGCCTAGCCAAGATAAAAGATTTAAACAAACCGTCCATACCTGTACCTACAGCTGATAGTAAATACACTTCACAGGGAGGGGACGGCGTAATATCGATTTTACTTAAAAACAGGACTGATTCTGATTGGAAAAAATGGTTAATCTGGCCTACAGACACGAATAACTGTCAAGATAGATTCCTGAACAAGGCACAAGGGTTTACAGTAACTAGGCCAGACCCAAGATATGTCCAGAGAAAACATCCAGGGATAGTAACAACATACAGTGTAGGAAAACTGTGCCTTGAGTGGCTACAAAATTCTACACTCAGAGGTTAAACAACATTTATCTTTACTTAAAGATGGCGTTGATTTAAGGGACTTCCTACAAGGTCCTGCAAAGCGACGTCATAAACATTTCATATACGCCGGTATTTATGCTGCTTATAATGAGGTATGGAAAATCACGCAAATGGAAACTGCAGAACGAATACGAGAAATTGATCGTATTAATTTATAGAAAACTCTCTCTGTAGTTGATAATGGGTTAACAACACTGTCATCCAGAACTTATTCTTTGGACAGCATTGTATCCTCTGCCATAAACATAATGGAACAGGACTTGCTCATGTTACATGTTGTCTCAATTGCGTTCTATAATGCTGCTAGGCTGGACGTTACAAAATCTTCGTTCAGGCTATGTGCCTTGGCATCTAATCAACACCACGTCATTGTTTACTGGGTTTAACCTTACAGATAAACAAATCTCTTTGGCACAAAGGGGAGAAGACTATACGGTGCTGAGCATAGAAAAACTGGAAAGATTACCATTGACTGTTTCTGAGAAACCAGACATAGAATGGATAATACAGTGGCACATTACTTTGCCAGTGACGATTTTCCAGCTTCAGTATTGCTTGAAACACGTACCAGCAGGCCTGTATGAAAGGGTTGGTAAGGAATACATAAAGTCAACCTGGGATTTACCATACACACACAGATGTTGCAGTGGGGGAAAAGAGGTATTCCTTAGTGGTACACATGCAAAAGTGCTTTAAGTGGTACACTCTTATGCCAGGGTATTAATTTACACGGAGCCTGTGATGGTTCTTCGACCAACTTATCCTGCCACCTGCAAGGTTCTCCGGCAGCAATTTTTAGGCAGCTTTCCAATGGGAGCTACATAATGTTGAATGATCACACTGTCGTGGAATGATGCCAAGAATTGCCTATCTCGTAAGTGTGTCAGCCAGGGTCACTTGTTGTATGCAAGTATTGTTTCCTAGAGCAAAGACAGACGGGGAGTCGCCGCTATGGCCTTCACTGAACATTTCTTCTATTCGAATTGATACTTTAAGCAGAATGAAAGCCATTCTTTTACAAAAAAACTGTGCCACTGACCTCGTCCAAAGAGACGTATGATCTGCAAGTTGCAAGGTCCTCTGTGAAAATACATGCCTTATTATCAACAAACTGCCCCATACATTTTGCAGAAATGTTAGGTCGTATCTTAAACATGTCTGATACCAACCATATTGTACATTTATTTATTTATAAAGTTTTATATAGCGCGAACTTGCATGTATTTAAGACTATTTTATTGGGCCTGCAAGCACCTTTTGAAGCAGTCCTCTGCATATTTCCAAACTTTGTGCACTCGGTGTTTGGCAGACTGCCTCTCGTTTTGGGACTTGCAGCAGGAATTTTATTTTTGCTACTTCTGCTTCGATATGGTAAGCCAATCCACCAACGACGCCCAGATTACCATCGAGAACATTCTCCTGGCAATGAAGTGTCATGAGCGCATAATCCAAATTTTGGGCTTGGCTCGTTTAAGAGATCTGAATACCACATGGTTTCTTTCATTCAGACCAATCTGGCAAGATTGCATCTTACCTGTTCTATAATGCCTGCTATGTGGAGAAGAATGTGTGCTAGACATCTGTCTAACACTTCCATCAGCACTGCCAACGGATGTTGACGCTTTGCTTGGTTTGGTAACGGCTCATGCATTGTGTGGTCCCCAACGGCTACCAATACCGATGACGACATTCATGGAGGTTTCACAAGCACAACCAGCTGACGGGGAGATACGTGGAACAACAGGCACACAGGTACCATCTACTGCGAACATTGCTAATGCGACTGACGCTGACGGCGATGCTTCTCAACTGTGTACAATTAATCTGCTTAACACGAGGTAGTCCAACTTTCACCTACAGTAGTAGACAAATTCTTTTCAAACTTAGAAGATTTGATGTTTTCTCCAAACAATGATAGTGATTTTTGAGTTGGCACACAGTGTTCAGTTGTACTCTGAATTCGACCTTCACTTTTTCAAAACAAAACTTCTAACTTTAGAACTCTATTTTTCTTGGATTCAACTTTTTCCAAATTGAATTTTGTTTTGGGCACAAAGTAATCTGCTTAAAGTAGAACTATTCTTAGAGAACAAGAACTCTTTGAACACTTCCAAGAGACAATATTTGACCTCGTTCACAACCAAAACAGTTTATATATTCTGTCATGGAATGGTCTCGACCTTTCTTCTGTATTTCAGAGCCATTTCATAAATTGTTATCTAATGACTCATTCTGATAAGCATTTTTCCAATATCACGCTACATGCTTTGAATGTAAATATTGCTCTTCTAAATGCGTACATCACAAATGCTCATTTTGGTGTACAACCATTTTGAATGCATTTTTTGTATTTTGGGAGGGATTGTAAACACATCATGCTTTAGATGTTTTTAATGCTTAGAATTTAGTAATAGCGAATAAAGTGGAGTGGGTGTTGTATAGCGTTTTAGGACCCAAGTGTAATTTTCCCTAATCATGCCCTTACATAGGTATAATTCACATTACCCTTATATAGGCATAGAAATCATACCCATATTTAGATTTAACCCATCCAGTCCAAATACGTCATGGCTACTTCCACTAGTTCCAAAAAGCCACGAGTTCTTGGAAAACTCTGCTTCAGCAGTCATGGACATTCCCTTTCTTGAATATTGATTTGTCCTAGAAATCATGGCGTTTTCAAAGAACTACCATTCCCTTGGGGTTCTCTGATGACATTATTATGTCCGACTTTACGTCAAACCAGGCACCTTCAAGGTATAAATATGCCTGCACTTGCCCTAGCAAGCACATGGTGGTTTGGAGCAGTTCGACTATCTACTTGCCCGACACAGCTCGCTACAGCAAGTGCCGAAGGAAGCCGACCCTCCAGCTGACGCACTGACAGAGGCTGCCGTTCTCTCGCTGAGAATCCAGCTCCAGTGTTTCCAAGCTCCCCTTGCGGGGTGTTGGGAAATCGAGTCCCGAGACAGAGATACCAGACCTCCTTCATTCTAAACCAAGGTACGGAGCTGATTGGACCCTAAGAGAAATCTTGGATAGATTCATGGCAAAGAAACTAAACACATACTTACTTCTTCCCTCGTACTAGACTTAGGTTAGGTACATAGGGGTAGGCGTATTTTAGAAGCACCAGTTGAGTACTTTTAGTCTTTGTTATTTATGTATGTATTTTAAGGCTTAGAAACCATACCATGCTTTTACAGTATTATTTTATAATTCTCTTCTTGCTGTACACATTATACTTTACAGCCAATATTATGATTGTAGCAGTTCATTTATTCTGCATGAGAAAGAAGACTGTTCAATAAATACTTTTATTGAAAACGCCCATCTCTCTATTTGTCTGCACCTCTGTTGAAACGAAGCATGCATGATTGACTGAGTAAAATATCTATCTATTGTTTCCACGGCTCTGAAGATCAGTTTTATTTTGGGGAAACAAAGTTGTCATGTTTATGCAGTTGTCAAAAATGAATCCGTTCTTGTGTATTCGAGAAAGTTTCTAGTGACCTCTGAGCTAGCTGGCACTCACAATTAAGTCTAATATATTCGATAAAGACCTAGTCGACTTAAATCCTACGTCAAATCTAGAGGGTATATTATTCCAATGCGCAGAGCCCATTGGGAATACAGGAACTACATTACAGTTGGGGGATCCACGCAAGCCATACCTCATTGGATTTCCCAGGGTGTCTGTTTTTCAGAAACGTGTGGATTTGGTAGGTTTCCCTAGATGGCGGCGAGCCCGGGGCCAAAACAAAAGGTGCCCACCCAAAACCAGGTAGTTTTGTTATAGGTAATTTTGAAGTCTCCACAATCCGATTTGGGCCATATCCTGTTTCAGCCCCTTTGCCTACCCACACAAGTGAACTTTCCCACACAGAAATTTGAGAAAAAAAATGATTTTTTCAGCTAAATTAGAGGTTTGCATGTGATTCTGGGTAGGAAAATGTTGGGGGACCCATGCAAGCCATACCTCGCTGGACTCCCCCCCCCCCCCCCCCCCCCCCGGGTACCTACTTTTGATTTTTGTGAGGGTTTGGAAGTTTCCCAAGATGGCCACCGAGCCCAGGGCTAAAAACCCAGGTGACTCCCCTTGCAAATCCAGGTTGTTTTGCGATAGGTAATTTTGATGTCTCCTCAATAAGGTTTGGGACCTTGCCTGTAGAGCTAGGGTTAAAAAATACAGCTAGGCACTTTGCCAAAAAAAAGGGTAATTTTTCACAGTGAAATTGTGGTGTGTCCACGTTGCTTTTTGCGCTGTTTCCTGTTGCGGGTACTAGGCCTACCCATGCAAGTGAGGTACCATTTTTCTTGGAAGACTTTGGGGAACGCGGGGTGGGTGGAAATTTGTGGATCCACACAAGATTCCAGAACTTTCCATCACAGAATTGTGAGGAAAATGTGTCTTTTTAAAACAATGTTTTGGTTTGCAAGGGATTCTGGGTAACAGAACCTGGTGTGAGCCTGTCAAGTCACCCCATCCTGGATTCCCCTGGGTGACTAGTTTTCAAAAATGTATAGGTTTGCAAGGTTTCCCTAGGTGCCGGCAGAGCTGGGGATCAAAAGCTACAGCTAGGCACTTTGCAAAAAAAAGGGTAATCTTTCATTGTGAAAATGTGGTGTGGTCACGGTGCGTTTTGAGCCGTTTCCCTTCGTGGGCACTAAGCCTACCCCCACAAGTGAAGTACCATTTTAATCGGGAGACTTAGGGTAATTCAGATTTGTAAATCAACTGTTATTACCTATTGACTTTCGATGAATTTCTGCATTCCAAATGAAAGACAATGTGTAAAACAGAAGTAATTTTGAAAAATGATTGATAATTCTCATGCTAGTAGGAGTATTCCCAATTTTGGAAATGTGCAAATATCTACTGTTTCTAAACTCTATATTTTGTTCCCATTTCAGAAATACATAGGTGTCTTTCATACCTATTTTCCATGTATCCATTTTCCCAGAATAATACCTATAAATCCTATATATCCGCACAACCAGTAACGTCCAGCGGATGTAACGGTATATTGCTTTCAAAGAGCTGTCATAATTAGAAGAAGTTACAGGTGAAAACGTTGACACAAAAGGCTGTTTTTTTCAACTAATTTTCAATTTTTTCTATATTTAACTGTAAATCTACACAAATGACCCCTTTCTGAATTCAGAATTTTGTCTACTTTTCAGAAATGTAGACATTATTGCTTTTATACCCATGTCTACTATTAACTGGAAGGAGGATGAAAGCGATAAAAATAACAAAAATATGCTATGTCCCAGAAAAATGCCAAAACTGTAAAACGTTTTGGTTTTCTGACAAAAGTCTGTCATTCCCTAAAAGCTGGAAAAATGTTGATTTCAGCCCCACAAACCCTTCTTTGATACCATTTGTAGGGAAAAACCCAGACGCTTTCATTTGCAGCACTTTTTCCCCTTTGTCCCCAAACAAAATAAAATGTAGCTGTATTTTGGCTAATTTCTGGGTCCCCTTCAGTGGAATCCACAAACCCTGGACACCTATAGAATCCCCAGGATGTTGAAAGAAAAGGACGCAAATTTGGCATGGATACCTTTTGTGGTCAAAAGTTTACAGGGGCCTAGGCGCGAACTCCCCCAAATAGCCAAAGGGCTGAGGGAGGTGTTGCTTTCTCCTTCAGCTTTCTAAGACAGGAATGTTCGTGATTTCTCTTTATGGTACCTTTGAATGCTGCTTACGCCACAACTTGCATTCCATATACCAGGCCGTGGCTTTCTTTTCTCCAGAAGGCACAAGGAACCAAACATCACTTTCCTTCAGGCTGGGAGTAACTTCTTCCACTATTCCTTCTTCCTCTTCTGGAGCTATAGCAGATGATAGCTTTGCTTCTGCCATAAGGAAAGGCGCCAATCAGCATTTAATCTTTCTTCACTAACGGCCCAGATCAATGTGACTGTTTTGGGTGTTTGTTTTTTATTTTCGAGCGAGTCCACAGATTCCGCAGCAAATTTGTGTAATAATAAAACAGCTCATTTGAGCAGGCAATTGAAAGTGAATATTTTTTAAAAGTTTCAAACATCTTCAACCAATACTATAATATAATTATAAACTTCCTATACCCCTAAAATATTTTTTCTGTATTTCACCAAATCCGCGGATCGGATCTGCAAGTTTGTTCCTATTTCGTGATCGCAATAAAAAACCATAGAGTTGGAACTATAGAAGCCTGGCAATTCTGCGGGAAATCTGCACATTGCAAATTTTACTTAAAAAACACATTCGTACTTATATATAAAATATGAAGTGTTTAATTGTTTTTTTATTTTTTAAACATTTAGTATCATTATGTATATCTTACTAAGATTATCAGTTATCTATTTTTGAACTCTATGTAGTATATTCTTTCCTACCTTTTTGCATTATTGTCACAGGTTTCAACTTATTTTTGTATAATTTAGCTTACTTTCTCATTCTATTTATCTACAAAATGTATACTTTCACTTTTTTGTCATTTTGCATCTGCATTTTCTTTATTGTTTAGCAATGTGTAAACTAATATTAATCAATGGGATCGGCGAAGACTGTTCGTAGCACAGGTCCTGTAAACAATCTACTACAGTATAAAAAAATAAGAAAAACTGATTTTCAAAAAAGTACAGACGTTCTACTTAGTAAACCTAATTAAAAGAGCTATAGTAATTTAGTAAAAAAAACAAAGGTTAGAACACTGTTATACTAATTTATTTATTTTATTGAAGTTTTGTATAGCGCTAGCTGGACCCGAGGGTATCAGAGAGCTTCACAGCATGTATAATTATGAGCAAATAAGTTCTGAACGGAAAACGAGAGCAGAGAAGAAAACAAAAACATCTTCAGTATACAAACTCAGAGGCAATATGTAAACAGTTACGGAACATATCTCCAGTTGGAGGGATTTCGATAGTAAACCTTCCCCAAGTCCTTTCTGGGTTACCCTTTAGGGTCAAGAGCGCTCTAGGAAGAGGGCTTTGAGAAGTGTCTTGAATTTCGGGAAGGAGGTGGTCAGTCTGATGTGAGGTGGGATGGAGTTCCAAATCTTGGGCGCATTACCCGCGAAGAATTTATTTCCAGTTTTGAATTTCCGAGCTTTCAGTGGGATGAGTAGAAGCGTGCTGGAGCTTCTGAGGTTCCTGGACTGACCGGCCCTTTTGAGTTTGGCAGCCAGATATTCAGGTTTGCCTGTGTGCAAGGCTTTATGCGTGAGACACGCTGTGCGAAAGCTGGCTCGTTGGTCAATAGGAAGCCACTTCAGTTCCCTAAGTGCCGGAGAGATGTGCTCACATTTTTTCGTTCCTGTGACCATTCTTGCTGCGGCATTGAGGGTAGTGGTCAGGGGACCTAAGTGAGATTTTGCTGATCCGGTCAATGTTGCGATTCCATAATCAATTCTGGAAAGCACCAACGCCTGTGTGGCCTGTTTGAGATCTTTTGGAGGGAGGAAGGGTTTTATTCTGTACAGCAGCTTCAGGTTTAGGAACGCGCATTTTGAAGCTTTTGAGATGTGTTTTTTCATGTCCAGCTTGGGGTCGAGGGTAATCCCTAGGGATTTCACCGAGTCCGTTGGCGCAAGAGCCCCATTGAGCGAGTCTATGGCTTTGAGCCATTCTTCGATTTGAGGGTTTTTGTCTCTATTCGAGATGAGGAGAACTTCTATTTTCTCTTGGTTGAGTTTGAGGTGGTTCATTGAGAGCCACTGTTGGACCTCTTTTGAGCGTGACATTCAGTCTGTGGATGTCTTCAATCGAAGTGGTTTCCAGGTAGAGTTGTGCATCGTCCGCATAGAGGTGGAAGGGGATGTTGGATTTCCTTAGAAGTGTTGAGGGGTTCCATGTAGACGTTGAAAAGTTGTGGAGATAGTAGAGGAGTCCCACAAGGGTCAGTACTGACGGGTCGGGGTCGGACTCGAAGTTGTTGATTTTTATTCTTTGTGTGCAGTTGTGAAAGAAGGAGAACCATTTTAGTACCGTCCTTTCAATGCCAGCTTGCTCCTGGAGGACTTTGAGGAGCAGGGTGTGGTCAACTGTATCGAACCCGGCCGATAGGTCAAGTAGGATGAGAAGGCTGCATTGGTCAGTCGAGAGACATGTGAAGATCGTCTAGGACATTTAAGATTGCGGTTTCGGTGCTGCATCCCTTTCTGATTCTTGATTGGTGTGGGTCTAGTAGTTTGATGATCTCTAGGTGTTGGGTTAACTGAGGGAGAACACATCTTTCAAGAATTTTGGATAGAAGCGGAAGGTTTGATACGGGTCTGAAGTTGTTCATGTCCTCAGTGTCCAGACCTGTTTTTTTTTAGTAACGGAGTGACTTGACCCACTTTGAGGCAGTCGGGAATGAGTTCCGTGCTCAGTGAACTGTTGATTATCTTGCACCAGATTGGGGCTAGGGTGAGCTTCAGGTCTTTCATCAGGTTCGAGGGTAGCTGATCTAGGGAGTGGGATGAGGGTTTTCCCCTCATTCATAGAACAATAGAAAGTCATTGAAAAAAACAAAGGTTACCGGGACATTATAATTGGGAAATAGAATTAAAAAAACAGAAATTCACTGGAAAAAACCCAAACTTTACAGGGACGTTATAGTTGAGCGACATTTCACTCGCACAAAACCAGAAAAATTCAGCAGTTATAGTTAGCTGGGCTAACTATAACTTACGCCCCCGCAATGCACTGCTTATGACTTCACATATTGCAACACTGATGACACGGTCATTGATATCAGTCATGGCATCACTGACTAAATCATCCACAGAATCTTTCACACAGCCATTCACATCTCCACACCTACTCCCAACCACTGAAATCCCCATTCGTGGACCTCTACAAACACTGACACCCCTACTCACTGATCCATACAGCCACTCACACATCAAGTTACCATTCAGCCACTAACGTAACCGCTAACTCGGATATACAGCCACTCGTGCCTACTCACTTACCAATACACCCACTCATACAGAACAACTTACACAAACGTTCAGCCACCTATACAGCTAGCTCCTCACATACCTACTCACTCACCCAGTCACTCACACAGCCATTCACTCACCCATAGTTACTCACAGTCACTCCCTTATTTATATATAAACACATGTACTCACTCTCCTATACCATTACTGAGACAAACACATACTCTTTAATACAACCTCTCTGACTCACTCACCCATACAACCACTAACACATCCACTCACTCACACACCCATTCATGTACTCATACAGCCACTCACGTACTGTCACTCATCCATACAGACACTTATGTGCCTGTTCAGTCAGCAAATCAGTCGGTCATGCTCCCCCTCATTCACCATTTGAAGCCACTGACACACCTGCACACTCATGCTCACAGCCACTTATTCACCCTCTAATTTACGATTACAGCCACTTATACATACACTCACCAATACAGAAACTCACACAGCTACTCACTCATACACCCAATGACACTTCCATTTGCTCACCCATACCAAAGCTCACACACCCAGCCACCCATACAAGCACTCCCACAGTCACCTTAGTAAATATATTTAACACTCAATAACTTCCAAAACACTCAAATCATTGGATGATTTCATCAGTGATGCCATTTGCGATGTCACTGACCACGTCATTAGTGACGTGATATGTGAGGTCATAAGCAGTGCATTGCGGAGGCTGAATTTCTCGTTTTGTAGGAGTGAAATGTCAGCCTAACTATAACGTCCCTTAACCTTTGTTTTTTTTAAGGTCAAATTATCTTCCCAATCGTTTTTCTTTTGACATCATTGGTCCCCTAGGTATTGTTGCACGAGGATCATGTGCAACATTGCATTTAGGAAAATATATATATGGTATTTCATAGAGCCTGGAAAGGAGGCAATTTGTTTCGCCATAGGGTTGGCTGTTGCCCCAAGGATATGGCACTTGTTCTGGATAGATGATAAAATCTCCTCAGAATCTTTGCACTCGTGTTGAGACACATTTTTTACGTTTGATCTGAAGATCTGATCAGAACGTTTACAGTTGTCACTTAATCCTGCTTCACTTTTTCCTGACTGTGACCTTTTAGCAGCAAGTCATCCAACTAAGGATGTATGAAAATTGCTTTCCATCTTAGGTGGTCTGCTACTACTGCAATGCATTTTGAGAATGTGTCCGGAGTACAGTTGAGGCATAAGGTAGGACTATGTATATATAGCGTCTGTTTCCTACTACGAATCAGAGGAATTCTCTAAAGGACTTTGTGACTGGGATGTGAAGGTATGAATCTTGCAGATCTATTTCACACATTCATTCACTGGGTCGCAAATGCAGATGGACTTGATGTAACCCCAACATTTGAAATGTTTCTTTATTGATGAACTGTTTGTGAACCGCAGATCTAATATTGATTTGTATTCTTTCTTCAGGCCTTTATTCTGAACCAGGAAATACCTGGATGAGACTCCTAGGCATTTTTGTGCCAACTGACCTGCCTCAATTGGCCCTTTTTCTTGTAATAGAATTCATGTTTCTTTCCTGAGGATTGGTATCTGGTACTTTGGTTTTGGAGGGACCGGCAGTGGAATGGCCTTGAAACATAGAAAGTATGAATGAGCTACAATATTCAGCACCCATTTGACTATTGTAATTGAAGTCCACTCTGCCAGATGCAAAGAAACTGCTCCCCTTACTTGAGTGGGAAACAGATGAGGGTATTAGACCTTCACTGCCTATTACCAGAGAAGTGCCTTCCTCTGAAGGTGGGAGGTTTCTCTGAGAATTATTTTCACTTAAGTGACCTTCTCTGGAAAGAGTAGCTTTAAACTTTATAATATTGTTGTAGCTGCTGTTGAATAGGCCAGCAGGGGGACTGAACCCTGCATAGACAAAACAGTTTACCAATTACCCCGAATTGCTGCAAGAAGAACTTATTTCTTTCCTCAAGTCTGACTGCCTCCACAGTCTCCTCCTTGTTTTTGATTGAAAATGTTCTATTCCGAGTGTTACCTAAACAAAGTGGACCCTGAAAAGGGGAAGGTCATAACTCTTACTTTCGCCTCCAATTTTAAGGCAGAGCAATTTATATTTACGAATAGATATACCATGACAGTATACAGTAGCTGCCAATTCAGCTAAATCAACCACAGCTTTAATAATTTTATTAGAAACTAGAGAGTTTTCAAGAAGTATTTCAGCAGTCCTGCTACCGAACATGAAAGTTGCAAGACTTTCGCCGGTAGTCTATTGCGGTGTTGAACGATAGGCTCTTAAGGTTGAATTCAGTACAGTTTTCAACTTGAGCCCTTCTAGAGTTGGACGCTGTACCGCTTTCTTTAACATATTTATTTATAAAGTTTTATATAGCGCGAACTTGATCCCAAAGGATATCAGAGCGCTTTACAATTTGAGGCAATTAAATACCTTCCAACCCTATTCCCCAATAAACCCACTTCCCACTATGGAACTAAAAATGCAAAATTAGAACAAAAAAATGTATTAACTACTTAACATACCTACTTATAGGGTTTTTCAGTTGGACTTTATCCATTAGTCTGTGATGGTGTCATTCACATTTTTCTTCCACCCACTCCAGCATGCATCAAGGGGCAATTTGTCACCACACTTCAGCTATTGACTGACTTCCCTATCAGTTACTGCATGCTGCTCTTTCACAAGAATTACATCGACACACAAAGTAATTCCAGTCAGTGCCTAAGACTACTATGCTAATATGAACTTTTTTGAGAGACAAAAACATTTTGACTTTAGCCAATATTTTTTTTTTTTATTAGATCCCTCCAAGAAACCCCCAACCACACTCACAATGGAAAACTAACAGCTCAGGCTGAACATGGAACAATGTTGGCACAATAGGATGAGCTAACACCTTACCAGATGGGCACACTATCAGGGGTTCAAGGCTCATAAAATGCTCAAGTCAGTTGGCCTGCGGTGAAAAAAAAGCGTTCTTCTGATGCTTTATGTTCCGATGCTGAAGGGAATCCTTATATTTCCAACTATTAAAGGGCAGGCACTCATCAGACTTCACAATGGCTGGAATGCACCATGTCACAAAGATGTTATCCAGTTTCTCAATGACTCGTTCATGAGTAGAGGATGAAAGATCCTCTACGAGTGGGAATATTCATCCAAAATTACTAGCAAATGATGTCCATTATCAATTGGACCAAAGAAATCGATGGCTATTTCTCCTAAGCATGCTTAGGGAGTTTTGAGCCACGTTTGTAGAAAAGCAGTTTGCATATATGACAGGCCTTGAATTCCTTTTCAACTAGCTCAACTAGATATGGGAACTAAACTCTATCTCGAACAATTCTCTTTCTGGCAATTATACCATGATGTTCTTCGTGAGCCATTTCAACCATTCTCTGTCACAGACTCTCCGGAATTAGGATTCTCGACCCTCGTAGTATGATTCCTTCCGGAGTTACAGACAGTTTATCTTTAATGTTCTTGTATTTTTGATACTCACCATTGTTAATGAGTGGTTGGGTGTGTCGGTTCCATGACTGATGTGTAATTATAAGTTTCAATTTCAGCATATCACTATCATGATTTGTGCAGTGATAATATGGGCTAACGCTATGGCAGCTGGCGTATTTGTTTTGACAATGGAATTGATATAGGCCTCAGTCATCTTGGACGGTGTACCTTGACCTTGTAAAGGCACCCTGGAAAAGTAGTCAGCAGGATTTTGATCCTTTCCTAGACAAATCACAATAGTATAATTGTATACGCTTGCAATCGCAATCCCCATCTTTCAATGCAAGGAGGCATCTTGGTTTTTGGACTACAAAACATAGTCAGTAAGGCTGGATGATCAGTTACCAATGAAAAAAGGTTTTCCATGCAGGAACACATGGAAGTATTTGCAAGCCCATACCACAGCAAGACTCTCTTTCACAGATTGTAAGCGTGTTATATCTGGGACAAACTTCTACTGGCATATGCCCCAATATATCTTCGTGCATTTGGATGTCCACTGTACTGTGCAAGTATAGCCCTTAACTCGACAGGACTAACATCAACAACAACCTCTGTATGAAGTTTTGGATTGAAGTAGGCCATTTCAGAAGCACTTTCAAAGACTTGTTTAATTTTCTTTAAACTTTGTGCGCACTGTTGCCACCACACAAATGAAACATATTTCTTCATCAAATTTTGTAATGGAGCACTTACAGTAGCAAAGTCTCTTATGTATTGTGAACAGTAACATGCCATTCCAAAAATCGAACGGAGCATAGAAACATTTTGTGGTGGGGGGATGAGCATTTGATAGGGCTTGGGCCTTTGCAGGATAAGGTGTCATGCCCCTACCTGAAAAGATATGGCCAAAGAATTTCAACTTCGTCTTGAGGAACTTACATGTGTCTGCATTTAATGTTAAACCTGCATTAGCAAATAAACAACGTACTTGTGCGAGACCTTTGTCGTGCTCCTTCAGTGTAGCTTCGAAAACCAATGTCATCACTATAATTGAATGCATTGAATGCACAAGTTGTAGAATACGTCAAATGATGTCCTGCGAAAGTTCTGCAGCCAATGACACACCAAATTGGGAGTCTCTTAACTAAAGAGATCAACATGTGTAGGAAATGTCTTAACAAACCTGCAATTTTCTTCGAGTTCCAGCTGATAGTAATCAAACTAAATCAAGGTGAGAGAACACTTTTGCACTGTTTAGCTGGGTTATCATGTCAAAAATATATGGACCTGGATGCCGTTCTCTTTGAATTGCCTTGTTTGCCTTATGCATGTCAACGCATATGCATACAGCTCCTGCACTGTCCTTTTTAGGCACTACCACTATGGGAGAAGCCTGTGGCATGAGACCAGTAGAACGCTCAATAATGTCATGCTTTACTAATGATTCAAGTTCTTTTCCAACAACGTCTAGTAAGTGGGAAAGCAATTGGTCTACGTCCCTGAGCATCAGGACGGACATCATCAATAATATGCAATTTAAGTTCAGTCTTAAGCTTTTCTAACCCATGAAAACAATGAAGAAAATTGAAATACTATTTTGTGATAAAAAATTCATATTGCAATATACAGAAATCAGTCGCATATCAGCATCTGTGTGGAAACTGAGCAAACAGGCGATGTACTCTGAAGTGCTTGCACCTTTTTTTCTCGTGTTTCATCGTCAAGACAAACTAACCTTGACTTTTTATGGGATTCACTGTAACCCTTGTTTACACTTAATTTCGATGGCGTGAGTCCTGGTGGACAGTTCATTAGACTTCTCCTCAGGCATTATGTTTATGGAAACACCACTGTCTATGAAAAAAGGTATTGTACATCCATTTCTTTTCAATGCATTCTTTGGACAAAGTTTACGTGACTTTGGTGATTTATCATGTCGATTTGTATGTGACTGACATCTTTTCTCACATGCGGCTAGTCAAACATGCGCACATTTCTCTGAAGTAACCACTGACATAGCACAGCCACTCGATACTGAGGTAGATGAACAGTTTAACAATGATTTAGATAATCAGAGACTCTGCACCTTGAAGCCCTCTAATCACCTCACAGACCCTCTACCTGCTAATGCTGTAGAAGACTTTATCCCCCTGCTCCTCCCTCTCTGGACCAAGATCATCAACAGCTCTTTGCAACAAGGCCACATTCCAGACTCCCTTAAGGTGGGGCAAGTCACGCCTATACTCAAGAAACCTACAGCTGATCCGTCTGACCTAAACAACTATCGGCCCATCACCAATATCCCCACACTGGCCAAACTGCTGGAGAAATGTGTCCAACTCCAACTAACAAAACACATTGATCAATTTGACCTCCTCAACCCTCATCAATCAGGCTTCAGAGCGAAACATAGCACTGAAACAGCTATGACACACATAATTGATGACGCCCTCCAAATTCTGGATCGCAATGAGTCCTGCCTCCTCATCCTTCTTGACCTCTCGTCTGCATTTGACACGGTCAAACATGAGAATTTGCTGGAGCTGCTAAGTACTAGAATGGGGCTATCGGGAACTGTTCTCAAGTGGTTTTCGTCCTTCCTTCACAACCGGTCTCAGAGGTTCAAGATCGACAATGTGCTATCTACACCTGTGCCTGCAGATCTAGGTGTTCCACAAGGATCCACCCTCTCCCCTACACTGTTCAACCTCGTTATGGAACCGCTCGCCACCTTGCTTCAAGCATCCAATGTTCAATTCCATATGTACGCCGATGACACACAACTCTATCTAAAGTTACAATCCCCGGAAGATATCAAACATCTGAATTCCACGCTTATTAACACCCAATCTTGGCTGGCCGATAATCACCCCAAACTAAATGCTCTGAAAACTGAGTTCCTACTCATCTCACCCCCGGCGAAAATCTCCACCACCCAAACCTGGCTCAACAACCTAACAGCACTCAATGTCCAACCTACCATCGTGGACTCGGCGAAATCCCTAGGCATCACACTCGACGCCAAGCTCAACATGCAGCAGCACGTCAGCAAAGCCACAAAAGCAGCTAATTTCCAAATTAACACGCTGAGGAAAATTAAACCCTTCCTCCCGGCCAAAGACTTCCAAACTGCTGTACAAGCTTTAGTCATCCCTCGAATAGACTATGGAATTGCGGCCCTCAGCGGTCTCCCGCTATCCACAACAGCACCCTTAAGAGCCTCCCTGAACGCTGCCGCGAGACTCATTACTGGCTCTAGAAAGCATTCGCACATATCCCCAGACCTAAAGTCTCTAAAATGGCTGCCTTTTGAAGCCAGAATACAGCTAAAAATTGCAGTTATGACACACGCGGCCGTGCACCACAAGGCACCTAACTACCTCGCTCAAAAGCTGTCTATATCAGGAGGTTCGAGATCCAATAGGAGCACAAAAAATCTTCTCCTGAAACCTCGTAGATTCCGGAAAGTGAAAACTTACAAGCGCTCCTTCTCAGGGATGGCACCCAGGATCTGGAATGCGCTCCCTCCTGAAACCAGGCTGATCTCCTCCACTGCACTCTTCAAGAAAGAGGTGAAAACCATCCTTCTGGCCAAGATCTCCTGATCGTTATAGATGTTGGTTCAGAGACTCTGCATTGCTTTGTATCACTGCTCACCCTATCCCCTGGCACTATACTCTACTTGTTGGGGGCACTACTACACTACTCTCTTACTACCGACCAAGATATGATACACGTTGGTTTACTGATCCACCTGTACACCTCTGTAGTGTGATCAATGACTTGTGTTGTCCTATATTACTCCCTTACCTGATTGTATATGGATTGGTTTTATGTATGTTTTTATTATCCATGTTATTACCATGTTATTGACTATTATACTGTTTCCCTTTATCTCTGTTGACTCCTACTGCCCCTTCCCTGTCTTTGTGAAGCGCTCTGATATCTGTAAGGATCCTGTTCGCGCTATATAAAACTTTGAATAAATAAATAAATAAAAATAAATAATGATTGACTTCATTCTGTGTCTATTTACCTCAACAGATGTCGCCACTTGGCCTAGTGGGCGTGTGTGAAACGGTGCATCTGGAATGTTCTGGCGGCCATTTTGTCTTTGCGCGAAAGGGTTGTCTTGCTTCTGCGATTCCGGAGAGAGTCAGAAGTGTTGTGTTCTGGGTTGTCTGATCATTGGTAGCTCCGCGGTTAGTCGGAGAACGAATGAGACACTATAGCTAGTCGGTTTGGGGGATTTTGGGCACTGAGGTGATAGGTTAGTACACCACTATCCACCGAGGTCCTGGTTTCCTGTGCATAGTTCTGTATATGTGCAGAATCCCTGCAACACACGTCCTGAATCATTCCCCCAGACCAATGCCTTTTCATCCTTCAAAGTCCTTTTGGACTTTTTTTCTTTTTAACATATCAGTCTTGATTGAGTGTGAGACTGGAAGACACCCCACAAACTTTGAGGGGAGAGGTAGGGGGGGGTCAGAGACCACATTTTCCTTCTGACAGGAGAGTCACTTCTCAAACAGAGAAGGCGGTTTATTTTTTAAGGAAATTAAGTCAGAAAGCAGCAAAAAATTATTTCACTCAGCAGTAGAATGTAAAAGATTTTGAGTGAAAATGAAAAAACACAATTCTGCTGTCATACCCCGCGCCCCGAAAAACTTGAGATGTAAAACCTCTCATGTGCTTCGGGAGCTTGCTCAGAGGAACCGGGGAAAAATCGGACTGGTAGGTTACGGCAAGTGAAGCGCATCATGGGTAGGGGATGCTCTTGAACTCTGAAAGAGACAGCATACTTTTTCTCACCTTTCAATGTAAGCCTGCCAGGCTGCATTTTTTAAATAAGTTTTCCTTCACCTTCGTCCCACCCTGCTTGCTCATTAGATGGTGCAATGCAGGCTTGAAACGGCTCCTTAAGGGTCACCACAGTAATTCCAGGAAAAAACCTGAGTCACTGAGAGGCTTTTACAGGGTGTTGCTCATTATGAGGTCAGATGGACACTGACATCCAGTATGACATTTCAATGGACAACAGCATTCATGAAAAGAGCTCCTGGGTCCATGCATGCAAGAGGGAGACTGCCTAACATTTCCAGAAATATTTTTTGAAAATTGTGATATTTTGTGTGAAGCAGCTTCGGTTTAAAAAAACACAAACGTAAAAAACAGCAAAAAACAACAATGAAGTACTGGTACGTTTATTTCAGGTCCGCGGTTTACACGCATACTTTTGAGCAACACAAGATTGCAAACAAATATACAAATACCATACCAAGCATCATCAAATATCTGGCACTAGTGTTGTAAGCGTATTAATGAAAACTGGTGAGGAAAGATTACAGAATAGAACGGATTGCCGTGGCATTATGTTTTGCAAGTTCAAGTTTCAGTAGCACCATTATGGCAATACTTACTAGAAACAGAAGACAAAATATTAACAGTTTGAATACCCACATTGCTTTGCATCTTATTGAATTATTTAACATACTGTACTTTTGCCAGTGCACGTGCTTTGACCAACTTAGCTCGTGATGCTGCTGCATCTCCTTGAAAAGCAAAAACTGAAATAATGTTAAAAGTAAAAAAAAAAAGCTGCCAGCCGCATCTGATTCCATTTGCTATTGTTTCCACCAGTGTACTTGTGCAAAGCTCCGCACTGTGCTTTAAGTTTGTAACTGAAGAGGTGCAAGTCTATTGTGATTAGGTGTGAAGTAAAAGTATTTCCACTAAAGCCTGAGTGAGTCTTTGGTAGGCTAATATATCTTTGTGTTGCACACATTTCTTTTCCACCACACACTTTTGATTAGGTAGGACTATTCTTTATGGTCCAAGATAAGCAAAGAGGATATTCTGCAGGAAATGATACAGTGAAATCCCCAAACAACCAGGCACTTAAAACTGAGCCTTTTTCAAAGGCACCAAAAGTCAGGTGAATGTATTTAAACAGTTTCTCTTTTTTAAATTTACAATTCTCATATACTGCATCTTTAGGTTTCGCTAGCTATAAAAAAAATTATGACCGCTGCTCTCACCATTATGTGAAGTAATTCTTACACAAGTACCAGATTTCCCCGTGTCAATGTAGTGCAAAATACCCAAAACCCTGATCAAAGTATACATCTGTGACATATCAAGCGTTTGGGATGCATAGAGTACAATATCTGCTTCGTTTGGAATGAAAGAAATAGTAAAACAACGGCTCAATGTTGTCAAGGCGCTTCATTGTCTAATGCAACCAGGGTCGATTGTCCATTGTTTATGAACATACTAGTTTTTATGATAATTTAAATAAAATTACAAACTAAATTATTCAGCGGTCTACTAGACTATTTTACCTAGTAAAAGCAGGGCTCTGTGTAACTTTAGTGCAGAGTGTTGACATAGCTGCTTTTGAAAAAGAAAAAAAATCCATCAAGCCCGACTGTAACCTGTGTACTTTCAGAAAGAGTTAGAACAATCAACTTGGTTGACAATCTTATAATGAACGCATCTCTGACGAACAGAATGAGAACGTAAGGCAGATTTTTTTTCAGATTATTTAACAACCAGATAAAACAAACCAGCCAAAAGGTAGTTCCATATTTTGTATGCCACTTCTGAACATGACCACTGTTTCTTGAAGAACCGTGCTATTCTGAAACAACTCAACTGGAACAGGTCAATGTATCTCCTTGTCGAGCACTCCAGTTCAACCTTGTGTACCATTTGAAGACACATTCCAAGCACAGGAAATTGGTTGAGGCGCAGGTCAGATCATGGAGAACACAAACTTTGAAACAAGCTTTACATTGCATAATGCACTTGTTTTTTCAATGGTCGCCAGTCGTTTACGGTTTTGTATTGTAACAAAGAGATCCGTCTATGATGGAACCAAACTAAATGCACTTGTGTCGCAGTGTTAGGGGCGCCAGCTGTGGTGTACACAGGTGGACATTCAGCCACACCTTTCCTCTGAGAGCAGGGTTCTTTTAGTAGCGAGGGCACTGCTGCAGCACACCTATAGTTCTAAATTTCAGTCTGGATTCCAGTGTTCTGTCCCACTGCCTGTGGCGAGTGGTTGTTGTTAGTCTCTTTTTTTGTATCACCTGTACATAACTCTACGTCGGGTGAGATTTCACTCACTGTATTTTCTTCAGCAATATAATTCAGAGGTGAGCTATCTGTGGTTAGACCGGACGTGGCGATCACAGTTATCCCACTTTGGGGTGGAGAATTTTCCAAACGGTCATTTTCTACTTCAGGGAGTGGGCTGACTGTCGCAAAGCGGGTGTGATAATCATTTGAACCGTGGCTACAGGAAGTCTTCATACTTTCCATATCAGAGCAGCTAAATTCAGAGAAATGACTAGAGTGTGAGTCTGCTACTGATGGTATGCTGTCACTTAAGGAAGGCGAGTCAAATTCACTTGAGTTTGTGCTTTGCTGCTCCAACAGCTGCGCGTCCATGTCCTCTCTGGTCTCGTTAATCTTCACGCTACTTTTCTTTCTCAGTTTGCCTTTGCATTTCTTGCCTGCTGTTGCTTCTTTGGACCACTTAGCAGCATTACATTTGCTGTCTGGAATACAAGATGAAGAGCATCCTGCATTAGCCCGACAAGGAGCACTCCCATCATCAACACTACTGCTTCCACTGTTGTGCCGGAACTTTGCAGGCTTTGATTCAATGTCCACTTGCACCTCCATGCTGGTTCCTTCCCTGGCAAAAGAAGAGTATGTGTTAAAAAGCGTTTATTATACACTAATGAAATGTTTCAACTTGCAAAATGAAAAGGAAAATTCCATTTTGTTAAACAGATATTGTAACTTTTCTCCAGCTATTGAAATACCTCATCCATCTGAAAATCTGTAAGAATTATCCATCATCCTGGTCTATCAGCTTCCCTTTCCCTTCTACCGGCTGAGTGTTCTCCTGGCTAGGGAAAGCAACTTAAAGAAGATGCCACAGGAAACCTAAGAGCATACATAGGTAGACCTGCTTGCTTTCCAAGTCAGTTGCTCAGCTCTACCAAAAACGGCAAGCATTTATAGCGTCAAGCGCGCTGGCTCATGGGTCGCCTAAAGAACAGAATACTAGTGCACTAGGAGGGCAGCAGGACTGCAGCCAAACTGTGTGCTTAATTCTTAACACCCTTCCTACTACCACGTTCCGTCGAGGAACAGCAAAAACATTTCTCAGAATGACTTTTGTCATATTGATAATTATTCCGAAGTTACATCACAGCAGAACACTTACACATATGAAAGGCCTTGCAGGCTTTTAGAACACAGAGATTGCTTCTATGGCCTTATCCACACAAACACATTCTAAAGGGGAGAACAGTTCTCACACAAAAGACAAAGTTACTTACCTTAATTAACGTTGGTTTGACGAACATCATTCACCCCCCTCTTCAAAGTGTTTTGAGTGTAGTTTAACCCAGCTTTTAATCGATCCCCAAACTGAAGCCATCACAGCTTAAAACAGGGGCTGGTGCATGTGGGGAACTACTAGTGTCAAGGTCATCTGACACCACTATTAAAATGTGAAAATAGAACAGTAAACAAGTGGCAATGCCTTACTAATTCGATTCCCAGAATCTTCAAGCTTGCTAGGTGGCAGAAGATCCTGAGGACTCTGAAGGGAGCAGGTGATCAAAAATCTGTAAAGGGAGCACAGTATCTATCAAAATCCAATTTTTTTTTCTTCTAATGGATACTATACCCACTGCTGATTATTTATCTAGGAAAAATAAGGCACCAATACTTGAACAAAGCTTTTGCCCTGGCAGAAAAGCCACTGCAAGTGTTTTGCATAAGGTTGGCGAGAACAACTAGTGGATGGCTTACAGATTGCTTGCAAAGGACCAGCACTGAAAGAAGTAGCATTGGTCACCAAGCCCCTAGGAGAATGTTCAATTCTGCCAGAGACCATCTTACTGGTTGAGTGAGAGCAGTTTCTGATGTATGACATCACATATCATGAATCTGTCTGCGTTGTAGTAGCCATGTCAGCGGAAGCACTCTGATAGAAGACAAAAAGTGGTCTTGTCCAATCCTATATTCGCCTGCTCTGGAAATGCACCAACAGGCATCTTTAGTTTTATCTACTATAGATAGATACGGAGGTCTGAAGAAGGCAGAGAATTGAACAGATAGATTTAAATTAAGGTACTTCTCGGTAAGAAAAGATGGCTTCACTTTTAAAAAGACATCTGTATGCAGCAACATAATCAACATTGCCTGTAACTGGTTACTCTGACCAGCTAACATAAATGCCACCAGAAAAACAATCTTTATGGAAGGATTTCACATAATTGTGTACAGGTTCAAGTAGTGGAATTATTATCTTCACCAAGAAAAAGTTTAGTTCCACAAATCTGCACTGTACAGCATATGAGGAAACCTATTCAGGCAACATCTTGAAGAACACAAAGATACCAGGGGCATCTCTAGTAGGAAGTCTCATTATGTTTCCTCAAAAATATAAACTTCACCATCATATACATTCTCATGGCTGGAATTACAGTCTCTGACAAGTTGTAAAGAAAAGTGTAGGACTTCTGCCAAGAAAGCCCCTAGGGCAGAGGTCTTCAAACTTTTTGTAGGTTGAGCCCCCCCAGCTGAACTTTTTTTTAGAACCCCTGAAAGGCTGGATTGCGGTGCATGTAAATATGTCCTTTTGTAATTTAGGACGAAAACCTTGATGGGGCACGACATGCCCATACTTGTGTACAGGGGCGCAACTAGACCAGAACTTCGAGGGGGGGGGGCTAACACTCCCATCCAGGGCTGGCCCTAGCACTGGTTGCACATAGTGCAACAGTCTGTTCCCCCCCCCCCCCCCATTTCCTCCTTCTCCATGAATTTCCTCACTACCACTCATCAACAATGCCCATTTTTTTTATTGCGCTACTCATAGTTTACCCACACTCTGATCTGCATGGTACACGTTCTTTGTAGCAGGCACATTAAACCTCTGCGCTGTGTGGGTGTTAGGAGTACCCATGTGAGTGCACGCTGAGCGATGCAAGAGTGTGGGAGTAGGGTAAGAGGAGTGACTGCAGGGTGAGTGAGGTGACCATATGAATTTGTGTGCGGATGTAAGTGAAGAGTGGGACAAATGAATGTATGGTTAGTGATGGTCTTATTTGAGTGAGTACGCACATTGAGCAGTGAGGGGGACATGTGAGTGTCATGTTTCATGAGTGCAGGGTGAGTAGTGTGCTTGCGTGACTGCAGGGTGAGGTACAGGGTGAACAGCACAAGTGCATTGTGAGTGCAGAGTGATTACTGTGAGTGCAGGGTGAGCGGGTGATCGGAATAAGTGCATGGTGATCAGAGTGAGTGCATGGTGATCAGAGTAAGTGCATGGTGATCAGAGTAAGTGCATGGTGATCAGAGTCAGTGCATGGTGATCACTGTGAGTGCAGGGTGAGCGGGTGAATGGTGAGAGTGCATGGTGATCATTGAGTGCACGGTGAGCGGGTGAATGGTGAGAGTGCATGGTGATCAGTGTGAGTGTATTGTGATCGCTTTGAGTGCAGGGTGAGAGGGTGAATGGTGAGAGTGCATGGTGATCACTGAGTGCACAGTGAGCGGGTGAGAGTGCATGGTGATCGGTGTGAGTGCATGGTGATCACTGTGAGTGCAGGGTGAGCGGGTGAATGGTGAGAGTGCATGTGATCACTGTGAGTGCATGGGGATCAGTGTGAGTGCAGGGTGATCAGTGTGAGTGCAGGGTGATCCGTGTGAACGCAGGGTGATCCGTGTGAACGCAGGGTGATCCGTGTGAACGCAGGGTGATCCGTGTGAACGCAGGGTGATCCGTGTGAACGCAGGGTGATCCGTGTGAACGCAGGGTGATCCGTGTGAACGCCGGGTGATCCGTGTGAACGCCGGGTGATCCGTGTGAGTGCAGGGTGATCCGTGTGAGTGCAGGGTGATCCGTGTGAGTGCAGGGTGATCCGTGTGAGTGCAGGGTGATCCGTGTGAGTGCAGGGTGATCCGTGTGAGTGCAGGGTGATCCGTGTGAGTGCAGGGTGATCCGTGTGAGTGCAGGGTGATCCGTGTGAGTGCAGGGGGATCAGTGTGAGTGCAGGGGGATCAGTGTGAGTGCAGGGTGAGAGTGAAAGTGAAGGGCGAGAATGAGGAGTGAGCTGTCTGAATGCAGGGTGCATTCCCAGACACTTGAACAAACTCAGCAAGTTATTGACAGCAGCGTAGGGTTTCAGATATGTTAAACTATTGTAATCATGGCATTAACCAGGGATCAAGGTGGAGGAAATAAATGTGCTGATCTTGCAACAAACTTCCAGTTTTATGGTTAGGGTTTCCAGCTCATTATTTTGATGGCCCAGTTGGTACAAACATAAACAGTCACCTAAAGCTGTATTGTCAGGACTTTTCTGCACATACTTTGAACAGCAAATATAAATAGTAGCACTTTTAATTGTGTTCTAGGGCTGCCTGAATAGTCCGACTGATAATAAAATATAAAATGGAACAAAGACAGAAAAGTCACATTACAAATGTATTAATATTTATTTATAAGCATATTTGGTGTTAAGAGAGGCAATTTGTAGGCTGTTTAAAAAAACACATGGCTGGCTTGCATATTTCTTTTGGTAACTCAGTGTTGTGGCGCCTGCCTGTGTAAATGTAACAGAAACTTTGTCTCCTTTCTAAGTGCTTCCTCCCAGGACAGGGTTAAACTGGTAGAGCTGAAATGCTTCAGCTGCTTTAGGAGGCAGGATGTCTCCTTTGCTAAAACTGAAAGCAAGGAGCAGACTTTCATATCATGGCAAGGAATCTCCCCTGCTATGAAATCGAACACAAAGGAACAGGACTGTCTGTTCATTTGCTTTCGTTTTTTTAGCAGAGGAGACCCTGCCTCCCACTGCAGCAGAAGCTTCAGCTCTACCAATTAACCCCCTCCTGGGAAGGTTAACACTTAGCTCTTTGCAAGACAAAAGCGCAAGTGGTGCCTTATCTATCCCCCCCTCCCCGAACACCCTCCTCCAGCCCTCAGTTACCGGAGCTCAATAAACAGATTCCCATTTGAAAGGGATGAAGACCTGCACGCCTCAGGACAATAAAAGACTGAAAGGGAAGTTCTTAGTGTGGAGTGCGCGCCCCCCCTGATTGAAGAACTCTGCCCTAGGGGATCAGTATGCCATAGCTTACACTAGTTACAGGTAAGTTAATGTTAATTGTATAGATATATGCTCCGAAAAATATTCCATTGGCTTCCCACTGACACCAGAAGCAGGGGCGGCTGGTGACATTTGAAAGTGGTGGGGCGTAAACTAATTTGCATATTGCAGCGAGCGTAGCGAGAGAGCGCAGCGAGCGAGCCCGAACCACCTTGCATCCATCCATACATCATTCATGCATCCACCCATCCATCCATCCACCCACCCACCCATCCATCCACCAATTCTGCATTCATCCTGCATCCATCATTCATTCATGCATCCACCCATCCATCCATCCATCCATCATTCATTCATGTATCCATCCACCCATCCATCCACCCATCCATCATCCATCCTGCATCCATTCCTGCATCCATTCATGTGTCCACCCATCCATCCACCCATCCTGCATCCATCATTCATTCATCCACCCATCCATCCACCCATCCACCCATCCATCCATCATTCATTCATGCATCCATCCATCCACCCACCCATCCATCCACACATCCATCCATCATCCATTCTTGCATCCATTCCTGCATCCATTCATGCATCCCCCCATCCATCCATCCATCCATCCATCCTGCATCCATCATTCATTCATGCACCCATCCATCCACCCTGCATCCATCCTGCATCCATCATTCATTCATCCACCCATCCTGCATCCATCATTCATTCATGTATCCACCCATCCATTCATCCACCCATCATTCATCCTGCATCCATTCATGTGTCCACCCATCCACCCATCCATCCACCCATCCTGCATCCATCATTCATGCACCCATCCATCCACCCATCCATCCTGCATCCATCATTCATTCATGCACCCATCCATCCATCCACCCATCCATCCTGCATCCATCATTCATTCATCCATCCATCCACCCATCCAGCATCCATCATTCATTCATGCATCCATCCATCCACCCATCCATCCACCCATCCATCATCCATCCTGCATCCATTCCTGCATCCACCCATCCATCCATCCATCCATCATTCATTCATGCACCCATCCATCCACCCTGCATCCATCCTGCATCCATCATTCATTCACCACCCTGCATCCATCCTGCATCCATCATTCATTCATCCACCCATCCTGCATCCATCATTCATTCATGCATCCACCCATCCATTCATCCACCCATCATTCATCCATCATCCATCCATCCATCCATCCACCCATCCTGCATCCATCATTCATTCATGCACCCATCCATCCACCCTGCATCCATCCTGCATCCATCATTCATTCATCTACCCATCCACCCATCCTGCATCCATCCTGCATCCATCCTGCATCCATCATTCATTCATGCATCCACCCATCCATTCATCCACCCATCATTCATCCTGCATCCATTCATGCATCCACCCATCCACCCATCTTGCATCCATCATTCATTTATTTTTATGACCATATAACTTGCACACAGCTTGTCAGTGTTTAATACCAGTCTCGAACCTTGTACTCCAGCACCAATGATACATGATTAATATTAATTGTTTTTAAAAACATGTATTTATTCAACACCAATTTCACACCTTAGTCGGAACATCATTTGTATTTGTTTTTTAAAATATCTATTTATTTAACACCAAAGTAAGTCATGTATACATTTTTATGGTTCGATAAGAGGCTCGAACCTGGTTTCCCAGCACCAAAGTCGGCCGTGCTATCCGTCAGGGGTTATGTAACCCGGCTATGTAGTGACCAGCCAATCCTGCGCCAGGATTGGCTGGGGGGGCACCATGACTCCTCGCCCAGTCGCCCTGTGTAACCCCGGGGGCTGCGGCCCGCCCCCTGGTCCTCTCTCTCAGGGGGAATTCACAAGAAAACGATCTGCGCATGCGCGGGCATGTTTGTGCCCAAAAATACACTTGCGCAGCTGCAGCAGCCCGATCCCCCCCCCCCCCTTGCGCACTCCGGGAAGGTCGGGTGTCTCCCGGTTTCCCGGCCAGCAGATAGCGCGATTTTTTAAAATAATTGTGTTTGGCTTCTAGTGAGGACGTGGTGGGTCCATGGGGCTTAGTGGGGCTTCGCCCCTACGCCCCAATGGACGCACCGCGCCTGACCAGAAGCACAGTCATCTAGGCCTTAATCACCAGCAATCTAGACTACGGCTACGCACTCTACGTCGGCATCACAAATCAACTGTTACATAGACTCCAGACCACTCCGAATGCCGTCGTCGGACTCATCCTCACCATCCCCCGCAATGCACACATCACACCCCACCTCAGAAAGCTACACTGGCTACCAATTCAGAAACGATGCCATTTTAAACTGCTCACGGAGGCATACAATGCTCTGTACAATGTCAGACCTGCCTACTTCAACCACCGCCTCAACCTCCACCAACTCACTAGGAAACCGTGTCCTGCCTCACTCCAGCTTGCGCAAATACCACAGGAGCAAGGCGGAGGAACGCTCTTTTTTCTACATCACCAAATCCTGGAACGATTGTCCATACCACATCAGGACCTTCCCATCCCTTCAGGAGTTCCACAACAAATTAAAGACCTGGCTTTTTGACTAGGAGCCCGATCGGTCTATTCACCTATCCCAGTGCCTGGATACCCCTTACAAGCACGCTATACAAATCCTCTTAACATAAAATATAATGAAATATCAGTTACAATCATAAAATTATTTCAAACCATCAATTTCATAGTTAAAAAGTTTCCAAGATATATCATTATGAGCGCTAGTTTAAAATGTACAAATAACTATTCAGAAACAGCGATCCGCAAGAGAAAGAAATTTTATAAACTTTCCCAAAAATTGACTTTCGTTCATGGAAAAGCAATATTGACCTGTTTCATGTATTGTCCTGCAGTTTGCTTTAATAAAGCCAGTCTTCAGGTATTTTTTCCGTGTGGGCAATAACATTTAGCATGCACACACAATATGGTCAAGAGATTCATTCTTAAAGCAGCAAATCGGCCCGATCTGGTCGGAGACACTTTTTATTCTATGAGCCTTCAAACTGGAATATACAAAAGGTGAATCTCACATACCAAAGTTTACAGCCCAGTTTTAAAGTGTGCGACAAATAAGCGATACATATCATAAATTCAACCACCTAGACATAAAAGTAAAACTGTTTTTTCACATAGCTTGCACTGTGTTATCAAGCTTCTGATAGGACGGAACATGTCCTATAAAATTTAGCCTCTCAAAGACCCCGTGAGCTGTGAAAGGCTTCTTGGATCAGATACAAATGACTGCCTGCCTCCTTTAACAAAGAAAAAAAATAACACAAGTAGCCTACTTGGCATCCATTTACTAAGCAGGAGACGTATGCACCAAATCATTCCTGTTTCATTTTAAATCACTCTCATATGACATTTTATGAATTAATTCAAGATCATACCTATGATTGAAAAAGGCATAAATGCACACAACAAACAGTATCTACAGAAGATCAGCACTGAATATCCCAGAGCACCCCTACTCTGAAACTGAATTTCGCAAAACATCAGCTACGTATGAGCTTAGAGAGTCACCAAGAGCCACCAGTGGATACTCTCAAATCTCAAAATGTGTTTAAATCACATACGGAAAGAGAATCCACTTAGGTCAAGATGTTTGAAGCCTGGTGTGAGCTCAGTAAGAACATTGGGTCTCTCAGTGAAAATGGATAGCGCTATTACAGAGCATTACATCTTCCTTGCACAATTTCAGAGAGCCTTTTCAGCTGCATTTGCTGATTTGGTGCATTACAATACTATTGTTCGTCACCACTCCGCACATCCACCTGCCGTGCCTCCAGTCCTGAGAGCGGCACAGCCCATTCTGGCAGACACCAGCAACGTACTGTGTTGTAATGGGAAAGAAAAGGATCCACATCAACATCGTGGATATCGGCCATGTGGACTCTGGCAAGTACACCACCAACAGCCACCTTATCTACAAGTGTAGGGAGCAGACTGGCTGAGCACACATCTATTTTCATGCCCAATTTCAAAAGTTTACAGTAGTACGTAGAAATCAATAATTGAACATTAACACGGAAAACATTTTGTAAATATTGTGTTTTTAATACTATATATTATTGTCTGTTTTGTATGTATTTTTATAGCCTTGAAGAAGTCCAGTTAGGACGAAACGCGCCGCGTCAGCTATGAATTCTGTGTTGTGTTTTTAACAAAAGAATCATAAACAAAAGAAAAAAAGAATAAAAGAAGAATATGACTTATTTGACTCATTTGGAAGATGCTGTGTTAATGTTCAATGATTGATTTCTACGTACTACTGTTAACTTTTGAAACTGTGCATGAAAATAGATGTGTCCTGAGCGAGTCTGCTCTCTGTTTTTTTGGTTTTCCAATTAGTGGGGACGTAGGAAGGTCACGTTCCCGGCTCTCAGCACCACATTCCTGTTCTAACTACTGTACAATAGACTGACAGGTGCAGGTCTTTAGTGCCTTGACCTCCTTTTTGTTGTGTCATCTACAAGTGTGGTGGCATTGATAAATGAACCATCGATAAGTCTGAGAAGCCAAGATGGGCAAAGAACATTTCAAGTATGCCAGGATGCTGAACAAGCTAAAGGCAAAGAGGGATCGAAGTATCACCATCGACATCTCTCTCTGGAAGTTTGAGAATGCCACGTATTACACCATCATCAAGCAGGCTGACTGTGTGGTGCTGATTTTTGCTGGCGGCATGGGTGATTTTGAATCTGGTATTTCCAAGAACAGATAGACCAGAGAGCATGCCCTGCTGGTCTACACCCTGGGGTTGGAGGGGGAGAAACAACTGATCATTGGTGTGAACAAGATGAACTCTACCAAACCACTTTACAGCCAAAAGCACCTCGAAGAAATCCACCACCCAGCAACAGCAGCAGCTGTGCCAATCTCTGGCTGATACAGGAACAACTTCCCAGAACTAAGAACCAACATGACCTAGTTGAAGGGCTGGACAGTTGAGCATAATGAGAGAGCAGTCAGTGGGGTTACCTAGCTCGTAGCTTTGGACTCAATCATCCCACCTACCCGTCCCACCAACAAGCCCCTACAGGGCTGTGTGGAAACCAGTATCCTTCAGGCTGGTGCGGTGGTGGCCTTTGCCCCAGTAACGTCACCACTGAAGTAAAGTAAGTGGAGATGCACCACGAGGTGATGGTGGAGGCGGTCTCATGTGACAATGTTGGCTTCAACGTGAAGAATGTGTGTGTGAACGATAACTGAAGAGGGAATGTGGCTGGTGACAGCAAAAACGATCCCCTGATAGAGGCTTCAAGCCGTAAAGCCTTATTTTATTTATTTATTTATAAAGTTGTATATAGCGCAAACTTGATCCCGAAGGATGTCAGAGCGCTTTACAATTTGAGGCAATTAAATAACTTCCCACCCTATTCCCCTATAAACCCACATCCCACTATGGAACTAAAAATGCAAACTTAGAACAAAATTTTTTAATAACTAATTAACATACCTACTTATAGGGTTTTTCAGTTGGACTTTATCCATTAGTCTGTGATAGTGTCATTCACATTTTTCTTCCACCACTCCAACATACATCAAGGGGCAATTTGTCACCACACTTCAGCTATTGACTGACTTCCCTATCAGTTACTGCATGCTGCTCTTTCACAAGAAGCACATCGACACACAAAGTAATTCCAGTCAGTGCCTAAGACTACTATGCTAATATGAACTTTTTTGAGAGCCAAAAACATTTTGACTTTAGCCAATGGTTTATTTTTTTTATTAGATCCCTCCAAGAAACCCCCAACCACGCCCACAATGGAAAACTAACAGCTCAGGCTGAACATGGAACAATGTTGGCACAGTAGGATGAGCTAACACCTTGCCAGATGGGCACACTAGCAGGGGTTCAAGGCCATGGTGCTGGGTCTCAGCATCTCCTTAATGTGGAATCAGAAACCTCCCTACAGATAAACATCACACACAGAATGGCTTATTCATTAGTACATCAGAAAGCGGCCTTGGAAAGGCAGACAGAAAATAATGAACTTTCACAATTTTGAGGTGATCCAGAATCATTCTCAAGAATAGTCCTTAAAATCTATTCCAACCAACTATTCAGTTTGACTTTCCACTTTGCTGAAAACCTGCATGATTAGGTCAGGTGAATAAATGCATTTACACATTTAATTTACATCCTTTTCCCCACAAATCTGAAAATATTTTTCCCTAAGGGGAAGCCCCCTCCCACAACAAATTCATGAAACTTAATGGTATTAGATTTAAATGAGTACATTTAACTCTTTTAAATGAAACCTTACGCGTGTTTTTCAATGGTGAGAACTGCAATGCAAGATTTGTTTAGCACACAAAAAGCCTACTGTTTGCAGGAGTGTCATGCATTTCGAATGGCCAACTACAGTACCCTACAATACTGCTTTCTCAACCCTAAGCCAAAAACATAGGACTTTGTAAAATCCTACAGTGGTGGTAAATACCTGGGATCTAAAATTGTACTGAGACTGCTTCTGCAACTCAGAATTCAGGGAAACAAAAACAAAAAAAGAAATCGCAATTTTCTTTTCAAGCATGCAGAAGTGCACAGAGCCGTTTCTGAATTAAGCACTGAAGATTGTGAATATCAGCAGCTCTAACTCAATTTAATGGTGCTTAGTTTATTGAACCTACAAGGGTGGAAGGGTGGTTTTGGGATGTCAGCATTTCAAACAGTATGTGCAGTTTAAAAAGATATTTCATTTCAGCTGTTATCTCACTACATCATCTTGTTAACAAATCGGCCCTTTGCTGTCCAGTATTACATTTAGATCTTTTGCACAGTTACTAGAAAGGAGCCGTCCAATGACCTTGGCTTACTTCTATTTCAGATCAAAGTAAAATCTCACTATTTTAATAAGACCACCTTGATAATCTCTATAAATATATTTTTTTAAATTCGGACTTCTAAAACGTTTTACTTGCAGCCATAATACTAGTACTACAGTAAATCTTTAACGCTGCACATTTTCCTAGTTTTACAGCATTCAGATATACATTAAATAGGAGCATCGTAACCTTATTATAACTCTCCTCTTATTCCGAAGTTTGGCCTTTTCTTTATATCCACTGTGATTCCAGCCAATTTATTTATTTGGATTTTGAACTTGGCTGGAGTTTCTTGTGCGATCAAAATCATAACTTTTTTGCTTGAATTAAATGTCAGAAATCCACTCAAGTCTGGAGATGCTGCCATCATGGAAATTATTCCAGGCAAATCCATGTGTGTGGAGAGCTTCTACAACTATTCTCCTTATTGTTGTTTTGCTGTCCGCGACATGAGGCAGATGGTGGCTGCTGGCGCCATCAAGTCTATCATCTAGGTCCCAGGCAAGAAGTAGCAGCAGTCAAACTCTGCTGCCTTTATGACACTGGGTACCCAGAATCTTCTCATCTCGGATCACCACTTGCACTCTTTGATCAGGATCTGGGTAACAGAGCAATTGGGTCTATCACAGGAGCCTCCACAGGAAAACGATGCTGGATTTGGGCGCTTGTTCTGATATTCTAATATTTCTTGACTTCTAGTTATTCCCCATCTGTGATTTGTATATAAAATATTGGCACAAAAAATAATATTGCCCATCGCGAATAGTACATGACCAACTTACATTCATGGATAAAAAGCAGCTAGAGTTACTATGATCATTATGAGCACAAACAAAATAAAGTGACCCTCTAACCAAATCCACTCATTCAGATAACTGAATGAGCCTCCACAGGGTGGCCACCCTTAGTTAGTACTCATTAAGGTAGTTTAACATGTTATTGTCCTGTCTCAAAACCTGAAAATATTCAGCTTCACATATAGAAGACCTGCAGTTTGTCCTTGACATTGCATCTGTGTTCTCAACCACCACTACTGACTTCATCTTCTTTCTGCAACTGGACGGGCAATGCTGAGGTGGCAGTACGAGGAATAGAACAAAAGTTAGAGGGTCAGACGAGCATGGAGTCATCAGGTGAAAAACAGGAGGAACAACGAGGTGATCAGCAAAAAAGAGGAGTCTGAGAATACCGATAGTGTTTAGGACCTGGAAACATTCAGGAACTATGCTGTGGATGCTCTAATGTTAGACAATATGGAAAGATGCAACTATTTGAGAGCTCTGGGTGTTCCGGGAGAGTCCCAGAGAGCTCCCTCAAGGGAAGCATAGAAGAGGCTATAACAGAGATCCAGGGAACTAGACAAGACAATCAAAGAAATGTAGTGGTGAAGGCCTACTGACTATCCCCTTAGTATAAAGTAAACTTAAAATAATATGGATGGCATAGTGATGATGGTGGTTCATTCAATCCCTGCAACACACTTTCAATGCAGCTGTGCAGAAGAGAACCGCGATGATGGGAGAGAGTTGTTTATTGTTCCAGTTTTAAATCCTCAAACTTTGGTCACGAAGAGAGAGTTCATTATTAAGAAAGACCTTGTAGCCAAATGATATCTGGTATACGTGAGCTATCAGGCTTGCCTGCAGGTGGAGCACAGAGTAACTAACTACTAGTTCTTGCAGTTTGAATAAGCACTGGCATTGTGGAAGGGCATGAACCATCATTCAGGATGACTTCGCAAGGCTGGATCGTGGGCCTCCTTCCACATACCCGGAGGTCAGGGATATTAATAGGCCCAAGAGATGCCTCACTGGGATATGTTGGAGATCGGTCTGTTGTTAATTGCACGTTTTTTGTTATTCTTTACTGTTACACTTCTGTTCTGTCTCCTGTGGTACTCAACCAGAGCAACTGTGAATTCTTGTAGTAGCACTTTTCACAGAACTGCTTAGCTTGAAACTTGTTGCAGTACAGTTTTTATGAGCAGTCAACCTTTTGCCTTGTGGGGATTGGAGATTGCATACTCCTTTTCATTCTCTTTTTCGGCCTGTTTGCCTGGGGTTCAGAATGATATTATGGTTCTATATCTCCCTACTGCCAATACACATATCCATTAAAAACAATCTATTAGGTATATGTGTATTCTTGTCTTATCAATGAAATGTTCCTCCAGATAAGCAGTCTTTTGAGTGAGTCAGATCCTAACCGGAGTGCATTTAAGCTGTACTTCACCCAGTAAAACTAGGAAAAATGCAATGTTGTGTTTTAGAACACCAGTTTGATAATATGCTTGCTAAAAAAAACTATAGGTCATACTGGCAGTTCAGTAGAGGAATTAATGAAACAAATATGTCAAAGACTGCAACATGACTCAAGATTATTATTCATCTGCAAAAACAAATGTTTGTGAAGCAGAAAAGTGTGTGCTTACAAAGGTGTGGCATATCACTGAAGCATATATGAAACAGCACCCTTCTACTAATACTAGAAAAAGTTGACTGTGGAAATGGCACCAGTTTTAAATACTGGGTCATGAGATCTAATACATGTCAGTGATCCAGAAATTGTCAATTACAATAATACACAAGGAATATAAAATTAGAAAGCAAAATAGAAATTGAGTTTTCAATATGTACCAGAGGATTGCTCAAATAGTCCACAGTCCAAGGCTGTGCTATAATGAAAGTTACTCCCCACCATATGCCCAGGCGCCCTCAAACACGAAGACACAAGCAGATAGAGAAACAAACATGAACAATCACACACACACACATACACTTCGGTTAATATGCCTAACTACTTAACAAATCAAGTGAAAACAGTCTTATAGTTCTGCCTTATTATTGAAAAGAGTAACAAAGAGAAAAATAACAAGCAATGCAACCTCACAGTAAAACACATTATCTAAAAAGAGAAACAAAGGAAACACTTTTGAGAATGTGAAATGCAACTGTTCATTAGTTTCTTACCTGTCCAAAGGTGCGTAAGAATTTAAAATGGATCCGGCCATTGCTTTGGTACTGGCATTATCACTAACTGTTCCCAAACTTACAGTGCCAGATTCACCACTCAGACTGTACTGCTCTTTCTGCACATCTGCTTGAATTTCCAACCTAAAAAAAGAGGAAGTAATTTTTCAACAAAAATTTCAATAAATATCACAAAGTTTCCAAAATAAATGAATGCTCAAGTAGTAGCTATATTCTTCAAAAGTGGCTGCAAATGTTTTCTTTCTACAATTCTCGATATTGTCAAATGGAATTCTACAATTACAAGACCCCCATTTCTGGAAAAGGTACTGATCGGTAATACTACTTCTCTCCCAAGGAAATCCCCCATGAAATGCATACTCACTGACTTGTCCCACCCACACACGGCATTTCAGAGGGCTGTATAAAATATACTCCTCAAAGTGTACATATGTACACATTTGCAAAGTTTTTCAGCAGACAAGTGTGCTTAGATGGATGAAATACTGTGTCTGCAACATAAATGTCATTCATTTTTCATTTAGAAAAATACGACAACCCTAAATAATCACTTTATAAGCAAAATGTGACTAGAAATATCTTTCACAAACCCCTTTTACAACAAGCATTTGCAATGCAATAGGTCTCGCATTTACGTAAGTTTGAGTTTTTGGCATTGTAAATGACAATGTCTTTTATTTATGTTTTGGTTTGTAAAACAAATAAAAGGCATTGTCATTTGCAAAGCTAATAGCTTAAACTCTCGCAAATGCGAGACCTATTGCATTGGAAATGTTTGTTTATAAATGTAACCTTTGTTCATCAGGCCCACAAGATCTAAAAACAAACCTACAAATAACTCTTATACCAGTCACACATGCTACCAAGCAAACAGAGAGCAAGACTGATCTCTTTAGGGGAGTTTGAGTGTCAGAATTAGTTCATTTAGCACCTTGCAGAACAAGTTATTCCCAATCGCAGTTAGCGCACTCGAGGTGTCGGCGGCAGTTGTGAGACAGACTGAAGCCCAGTCATCGACTGGTTACACCATCTACTATGAGGTAACAAGCTGTATGTAGTCTTTTAAGTAATTAAATGCCGACTCCAATTCGCGCCAGATTCTCTGGGGTACAAGTTTTGGGAGGGGGTGAGGCTCAGAGCGCTGCTGCCATGGAAAGAGTTAATGTGCGCACATAAGCGGTACCCGAATTTAGATGGGAGGCTCTTACCACCGGCACACGGTGCTTCAAGTCTTTAAGGAACTTAAAAATAATAGAAGGAAAAAAACGCCTAGGCGCTCAAAGCCCCGGCCCTCGCAGAGCACCGCATCGAGCAGCAACCACTTCGACCCAGAGGCTGGAGGAACGTTTTTATATGCTGCGCTCTTGCTCCGGGCCCGCCCTCCTAATCTATCTTGAACAGCTAGTGAAAAACCAGGGCCGCCCTGCTAAATCCAGCACACCTAGTCAACATAATTATAGCACTTGCCAGATGCTCGCTATTTTCAGTTGATAAAGGTGGCAATGCTAACATAAAATGAAAACATTCATTAGCACTTTCCTCCCACTATTATAAATAATAACAAGCGTTCTGTGGGTGCTTCTGCCACTCGGTGTGGCCCCGCAAATATTCAGTTTGTATTAGGCTTATGTATACGGCCCCTCAGCCCTTGCCAAGGTCTGTATTCATAGTTTCACAGCGAAGGAAACTGGAAACATCGAGGCGACGACTAGTACACCTTTTTCATTCCATAAAGTTTACAGCTGTTTTGAAACAGGAGTCTAGCCAAAGGATGACGGGGAACATAACCGTATAATAACTTCAGAAAATTTACAGATTTAGAAGAGGGCTTTATGGAAGCTACTCATGTGTGAAACAAACACGAGCGCCCCGCGGTCTTGCCTTGTAAAGAACAACTTGTTTGACAAACCTCCATAGCTGATTCTACATAAAGCACCTGGTTGCCACGCATGGGAGCGAAGCACTATAAAATGCACGAAAGAGCAATGAGAACAGCATGGTACTGCAACTGCACTTGGCAATTAATGAGACATACGACAACTCATAACGGCATAGAAAGCTACCGTCTGGTTGTTTTATTTATTGCGGTTATGTTATGGGGGGTGGGGGGGCATTACCTGAGGAGGGGTTGTGAACGCAGACCACAGTATTGCAGGAAGGATCGAGCGGGTAGAGACATAAATGCACAAAATATCACAGACCCCCGCAAAGCCCATACATCATCACCCTGCCAGCATGCAAGGTCCAGGAGCAGTCAGCGAGACAAGAAACACTATGTTCTCCAGCAACTTCCTCTCTATTAGAAAAGCTGCAAAATCTGTCCGAAGTGCTGGAAAAACACAAATACACAAGCACTCGAAAAAAAAGTTACAATAAATAAACAAGCATGCATCCAATAAGATGGATATGCACATCGCTTTTATGCACCTGCTGCTAAACTGAAAGCATACACATCGATTAAAAGTCACAGAAAGGGATGAGAAAGCATTCCGACAAAAACCCACTAGAAGGGGCGCCTGTTTACAAATTGCAGTAATTTAGTTGGAAGCCATATCGAAGGATTTGTTACACCCCCAGAGAGTTCGGGCTGTGATCTTAGAATTTGTCTCGGACCACAAATCCATTTACCAACCGAATAATTTTTTTTAAAGGGTATGGGAAAAATGATAAAGGACTGAATAAACCAAGCGCACAACTACTTAAAAAAAACAAGTCAGGTATTGAGAAACTCACCGCCGCAGCCCGGCTTGGACAGGAAGCCAGGCAACCTGTGTTGGGACAGGGGCGGGGCCGCAAAAAGACAGGAAGCAGACGGGAGCCTACCCCGCGCTCCTGTGCCCGTGAAGCCAGCCGGAAGTGAGCGTGTGAGCCAGCGGGGCTCCCGTGCTCGTGGAGAGCCCCGCCTGTTGCCGAGACTGACCCGCTGCCGAGGGAGAGAGGGACACGCAGAAAGAGCTCGGTGAGTGGGTGGGATGTGTGCGCGCGTGTCTGCGCGCGTGTCTGTGTGTGCGCGCGTGTGTCTGTGTTTCTGAGTGTGTGTGTGTCTGTGTGCGTGCGTGCATCCTGATCCATTATCTGAACAGCATGCCGGAATCGGGGCGCGTGTTCACGCGCACGACCTGATCCGATTCTGGCATGCTGCGCGTGCCCATCGCTTGTCTCCTGGGTAGCACAGCCGTTGGCTATAGGTCTCGCGGTGAGACAGTGCTTCGCGCTGTAATCGCCAGGGCGAGACCTAAAAACAAAAGAAAGGATGTGAAGGGCAATGTTAGCAAATGTACTCCACTATACATTAGACAAAAAAATGTAACTGTCTTCACGGCCCTCATCCTTCCTCCTGACTGCACTGAAAAGAGTAGCAAGCCCATCCCACTAGAAAAGGCGGACAAGAAATAAAAGCAGCATTGATCATCACTCAAACAGATTCCTCAAAGATTCCTGATCTTCTTGGGCACCCGTCTTGGAGGTTGGATCCCAATAATAGTGTCTAGTGAATGTGGGCAAGGACCAGATTTCTGAAATCAGGGCGATTGTTAAAGGAGCTGTTGCAGCAACATTTCCATTGGTTCAATGCGCCTAAGGAAGGGATTTGTTGGCACATTGGTATAATAGCATAAATCAAGAGTTATCCATCTTGAAATTGATTTCTCTGTCATGGCCAAGCCTACTCTAAAGGTCAGGAGTTAAAAAAAACAAAAACAAGTTGCTTTGCACCTTTTGTCCCGTCAAGACAATTGTAATACTCCCATCACATTTAAAGTGCTAAGAGCTCTTTCTGTTGCAGTAGACTGTTCAAAAAGAATGTTGATAAAGACATTGACTAATTGACATGGAATATTACTTCATGGAGAAAACCTGGAGTAGTTCTCATCACCAACCTGTTCTTATAAAAAACTGTATAAGGTTCTTGGGAACACAAATCCTGAATTTCATTTATACTGTAAACCAAACGTGATGGGTATCAAGAAAGTAGTCTTCCAATTGAAATGCTTTAGTGCAGCCCTGTCAACTGGCTTGAAAGGTGGACTAGTTAACTGGTACACAACAATATTCAATTCCCAAAGTGGAGGTGGGGATTCAGAGCGAACACATTTTTATCTCCCAACAAGAAGTCTTTTCACCAAAGATATCTTAAAGAAAGAGGTTTCCAAAAGAGATTTCCCTTATGCAGTGACTGCTGCAAAGAGTACCCTTTTCTGGTATACATTATTATTGGCAATTAGAACAAAATGGTACAAACCAGATTTTGAAACGGTATTAACAACCCATAGCTCACCACCCCTCCACCTGCTGCAAGGAGTACCTATATTGATGTAATTGTTGTCAAGACCATACTAGATGATTGGAAGGAACACAATTTCTGCTTGAAGACTGGAAGGGTTTTAATTTTTCAGAATACACCAAATGCAGAATCTCTTCCACTTGAAAGTGTATGAATGCCTAGTGGGATGCTTTGCCTCACGAAAGATGTCAATACAGTCTTATGGCCGGCACAGGTGTCCATTTTGTTTTTTGTGATAAGTCAGATGCTATTTTTTATGTTGATTTATATTTATAAGCAGCATTATTTACAGAAGGTTTATTTCATTAAGTTGCCTTTACCTGTCACCGTCCTACTTAATGTACTTCCTTCCAAACAAAACATATGAAGCTATAATTCAAAGCACACTTTTTCACTGACAATACATTCACTATACACAGTATAGCAAAATAGTCCCAGCCTTACCTGTGTAACAATACTCTCACGAAGAATAGGTAAATAGAACAACTGTTTAGCTGTTGAACTAACTTATCCTGCATGCTGTTTCATCCGCTAGGAGGAACAAAACCAATAAAGATACATGCTGTTCTAAATTACCGCTAAATCGTAAGCAGAGAGGACACAGCCAAATATGGTATTTTTTGCACCAACCAACTCATTCACATGTCTGGATCATTCCTAAAACTCAACCAGCAACAGGGTATTACAAACCCCAGGCACTCACAGCAGACTAATGGCACTGGTGTTTGTGCAAAAGGCTGTAAACCTACAAGCCCACCATGCAACAAATAAGATACCCAAGTACATGAACAGTGAAGGGAAACCTTTGAAAGTTTTGCAGTACAAACTTCTCATCATTTGCGTGCATTTCGTTCACCTCTTGGGCGTGCAGGAAATGCTGGAAGGTGGCTCTGAGATGAGAGAGAACGGATCAGCAAACGGTAATTGAATGGGATTCATGCTTTATTTTTACTTCTGCTTTCACGTTACACACAGAGTTTCTAACCATTAGTAGGCAGTAGGTAAATTCTGAAACAATAGCACGTGTGACTAAGAAATGCTCAAGGCATGGCTACATTTATTTTATGTAGGAAACTCATCAAGTGCATACTTTTAATGCCGAATCACTCAAGATGTTACCCGATTTATTGGTACAATGTTGAGGATCTGGAAACATAAGTATTCACCTGAACATTGTAAAAATATGAAGGCGTTGTGGATGTGGAACAATTAAATATTTATTTCTAGGACCCAAAATCTGTTCATAATCAGATGTATACCCCATATAAATTATCTCAGTTTTGACAGTGGGTGGCGAGTCACTGAAAAGTATAATATCCCTAATAGTGGGCAAGGGAACTGGATGGTCGTCCTTTCCATGCCAAAGTTTTTGAAAAAACAGATATTAGCAGTACATTTCATATATTTTCTCAAAATTCCCAGTACATCAGAAACAGGATATGCAACAGAATCAGGCAGTTGTGAAGCTACAGAATGTGTGTGAATACTATGCTCCTGCCAAAGTGGTTTTAAAGCAAAGTCTGACAAAGGTAGACCTACATTCTGAACATAGCTGCCCCGAATGTTAGAGGTACTAACTGTGTTACTCTGTTGAAATGTCATGCATTGATTCTGCTAGTGCATTGCTCTGTGTAAAGTCAGTATTCGCAGCACCGTTTTAAGCTGAGCCGCCATTTTGAACCATGATCAAAACTAATTTCTGTCTCACTTTGTCTGCCTCAACAGAAAGGCGATGCAATATATTTTTTTCCTGTATTCCTCCAAGGTTGCTGTGCTAATGAATAAACTGTTTTTGCCATCACATACCTTTCTCGCTAGATAGGCCTGCTCCCACCCTTACAACGGCGGGTGCAGGCCGAGTAACCTTGGCTCTAAGATAACATGTACCCTGTCCTGGGATTGCAACTCATCCTTCTCCATCTACATTGTTCAACTAGCTACCAACTGGAAATTTCCAGTCTGGGCGTGTCTTTAGTGATCCTGAAAATGTACATTATACGTTGTCCTGTTGGTAGAAGTCAGTCCCTCTGCAGCAATCTAAGGAGGCTGGTCAGACCGGACTTCACTCGAGTGTACTTTCAATAAATATCTTTGGTTTGTATTCTCTACTGTCTGACCAACCCTTCTTTTGTGAGGGAGGCTGGGAGGTGGTCGCGAGTGACCCTACACATTTGCAGATCTCACAAGCAGAGATGCTTTCTCTGGAAAACTGATTTTTCCTCCAATATTATGAAATGAGCCCTGGTCTGCATGGTTAAGTGGCATTGTGTGGTTTATATCATACAACTATTCAAGACACAATGCAAGATGCCACTGATGTCTTTTCCCTTTACTGAAGCCGGAGAGGAAAAAGACTAGTAAAAATACCAAGCAGAAGTGTAAAATCCGTCTTTTTGAGAAAGAGAAGACATTCCTTGTCTTCTTGGCTAGTTGGAAGTCTCAAATCATCATGGAGAGAAATAGGATTGCCTCTACTGATTAGATGTCAAAGTTGGGATTTAATTAGTCAGAATAGCTCACATGAGGTTTGACTGATAATATAAGATTAAGAATCACAGACCGGAGAGAGGCGGGCCTCTCTTTTGCTGCACAGGATAAGTGATTCCAGTATCTTTAAAAAATGTGTTACTTTTTGGATTATTGTGGACTATTAAATACTTGCAAACATGATCAATGATAACTTCAACATGCCAGAAAAAGCCAGATCCCAAATACCTAGCAAACTAATGGGATTCTAAAACTGCACTTCTGCAGGGCTTATAGTGTTCGGTTTGTGGAAAAGAACTTTCTTTTTAATTATTGAAAATGAGTTTTATTTAACTGAACATTTGTAATCAACAATGGATGAAACAAGCAATTTTGAATGTACTAAAAGCAGGGTTCTGAGTTTTGAACTCAATACACACTGCCACTACTAAAAGGGTAGTTACTGTTGAGTAAATGGAATTGCACATGGACCACGAAGTTCATAAGGAGACCATACAACACCTAACCGATTGGGCAATGTGCTCTACCCTTGCCTGAGATCGAGGGAATAGAGGCATTCTGAATCAATTAAAGAGAGGCCTTGACTATAGCTGGGGAGAAATAGATAGCACTGCAGGCAATTCAGATGAGCCATCAGCAATGAGCAAACCACGGAGCATAATTCGTCCTGCTCAAGGAAAGTATGGACCATGCAAAGAGGTAGACATAATTCCGAGACTGACAGTTGGTACCACACACAGTTGGTAAATACAATGGAACAGAGTTGTGTATCATCTCTGTACTGGTGGCAATGCAAGTTATACAATTGAAGGATTTGGCAATGCAGCATCATAAACCTAATGAAGATAACAGTGTTGCACGGATGTATGGTGAGAGTGGCAATAAAATCTACTTTCATCCATGGATCAGACTTAGATGTTACCGGAAATTATTTTCCTGTTGTTTAGGATTTAAAAAATCCAATTTGTTTCGAGAAATGTCTCATCTAACACTACCCATAATTAACTCCTGAACTACGGTAGCATACCAAAACATTCAATAGATTCACCACAACTGGTTGCCCAACATACACATACGGACGTCATCAGAATTGCTGCGCAGAATAGTCTCAGTGGAAAGTGTGTGTATGCATCCTAACAAACGTTTCCCATTGTGTGCAGAATCAACTTTATAACTTTATAGCCATCAACAATTTTAGGGGGAAAAGGGCACAGTGGGTCACTAACTCCCTGGCTCACTCTTGTGTATCCCTCTGCACTGTTAATTAATGAACTCAATAATTGCTAGAATGCATTTCCAAAGAGGTTGCTCTTCAAGATTGATAAAGCAGAGCAGCTGATGATGACCTGAATGGAGTAGGAATAGTATAGATTTCAATTAATTCAATGCTATGATTTCACTTTCTGCAAAAATATGCTAAAGGATAGCCCAATTGTGGGTGCCCTTGCCCAAATAATGGTCCAAAGCATTTGAACGAGCATTGAACAAACTGGGTAAGTAAATCCAAGATGAGGCACATAATCCGTAAAGCACCGGGTGCAGACTCCATGATTTGTTTGTTAAATATCGGAGGAGGAATCACAGGCTTAGATATTGTGAGAAATGGGGCATGGCATTAAAGACCTCCATGCTAGGGTCTGGAGTGGCAAACATTGATGACTATTTGAATACTACTTTAATGAGCAGATTCAACAAACAGTGGCAAAACCTACCATTTGTGAACTTCTGCGCAACTTACTGAATTCCTTTTTAATGAAGGTCCAGAAGCTCAACAGTCTGAAAACCACAGGCTAATCTGTAACAAAAGCAGAACATGGTGGAGAAGAGTGTGTTCACTTTCATCTTTTCTGGCATACTGATTGCTGAATAACTTAGACAAGGAGTGCACAGGTAGTAGTACTACAAGAGAGCTCTCAATTTCTGCACCTTCATGAAGTACAGCGTGCAAGCATACGTACAGGGTCTTTAAAAAGAAGTCCATTTGGAAAAACAATAAAAAAAAATCTCAATCTTTCTAATGAACTTTCAATGTGTCAGCTTTTTCGCACAAGAACTAAACTAACCTTCTACTGAGTACATACCAGAAGTGCACTGGGACAGTAAGCAAACTGGATCAGTGGGTCTAATTTTCAGAACTTATTGACTGTAGGGTTCTGGACGCAAACTCAATGTTCATGAATGGGAAAGAAGCTTGAACAGTTTTTGATCTTCACCTAGGTTGGACATCTACCTGGTCCTCCTGCACCACACCACAATAATTTAATGGAAGTTTAGGTATATTCCTTCAAGATGGCCCCCAGAAACTAAAGTATTTGAAAAAGAAAAAAACCTGGTTGGAATGCGGAGTAACAAAATAGGCAGTGTCTCATCCTTCTATGTTTGCAAAATCAAAATGCTTAGATTGTGAGAAATGTTATTAGCAACTTGGAGAGTATTACAAGTTTAAGCTTGTGAATCACAATTAATTTTGCCACTTTTTTTTTTACATAAATCATCATGTTTCTTGGATTACCAATATTTGTGGTCACTACCCAGAGATGGCATGCAAGAAAATGGGAGGCACTGTTTTCACTACAGTTATACATAAGTAGCTTTGATAAATCGCATGTAAGGTACTGCTGGACAAATCACTACTAAACCATGGTTGTTTTCAGTTAGGCTCATATGGTAAAGAGATATGTCGGGTGAAGTAAGCAACTCTAACTGGAGTGCAGCAAACTGCTACAGAGCAAGGAAATGAAAAGAAGATTCCACTTATTTGGGCGGCTGAAAGCCAATAGAACTCCATGAAAGGGCATCTATTCTGCATACCCGTCATTTTATTACCCTAAGCACTGATCAGAGTCCTTGAATTGAACGATCATTGTAAGAAATAGGAACAGGGGACTTGTTCTGCTCTGACCAGTAGAGGATGTTTGCTTGCAAACACAGCCTGAAAAGTGTATTGATTTGTTTTTTCAGTGTGTTGTCGAATGATTTAAAAGTCAAGTCAGTAAAGCGATACCCTTTAACGCAAGAAACAAAACTTCTTGAACCAAGCTTTTTTAATCATTTTGTGAATCACCAAAATAACCTAGTATTGTAACTGCATTTATATAGCGCTTACTACCCCTGATGAGGCGTCGAAGGGCTTTTTCGGCGGGTAGCACGCTACTCCGGGACCCATAGAGGATTAGTGTTGAATTAGTATAGTGAAACATGCAAGAACATTTTAAGTGGTGGATAGGTTAGTCAGTTGGATTTGGAATGATAGCAGAAGGATAAAGTAGGACAAAGGTTTATATTTATTTATCGCTCGATGTTGACGCATGCTATTCAGGTAGCCTATAAAGGATTAGTGGTGAATTAATATGGCGAAATATGAGGTAATTTCAGTGGTGGATATTAGTCTGTTACTTGGAGTGAGAAGGATAGCGGATGGATAAAAGGGGAAGAAAGATTTGCATTCATATAGCACTTGTTACCCCTGATGGGTGTTGAAGCGCTTTTCTGGCGAGTAGCACGCCACTCCGGAACCCATAAAGGTTTAGTGTTGAAAATTAGTATAGTATAAATATGAAGTAATTTGAGTAGTAGATATGTTATTCAGTTATTTGGGCAGTATATTAGTATAGTTTAATATGGCATATGGAATTTGAGAAGTGAACATGTTAGTCTGTTAATTTTGATTGAAAAAGGATAGTGGAGGGATAAAAGAGTGAAGGATATATATATATATATATATATATATATATATATATATATATATATATATATATATATATATATATATATATATATATATATATATTTTGTTTTTTAAGTCTTAGCAGTAGGAAGATGCTTTTGGATGAGTAAAAAGGAGTTTTGGAGGGAAGGAGTCAGAGGGGAGAGTTTAGAAATGTTTGTTTTAGGGGATCGGTGTAGTAAAAAGAGGTGTCAGATGATGCAAGGAGGGGTAGAGCAGGAGAGAGTCTAGAAAAGGTTATTTTGGCGATCATAGTAGTGGTATTGGTATTGTGACGTAGAGGGGGTGGTGATGTGTTTATGTGTAAAGTGTATGTTTTGTGTAGGAGGGAATGAAGTAGAGGTGAGAGTGTTTATCTTAGACTGGTTTGTTTCAAGAGTTACAAAGTGTGGTGGTGTGCAGTGTGTGTGTTAGTGTTATTATGGTAGAAGGGAGAGGAGGGTGTTTGTTGGACAACTGATGGAAGGATCATTATATATTTGTTAGTGATAAAAGGTGGACTGTTAGGTGTTATTACAGCAGGGAGAGTGTGTCTGAGTGGGATGTAGTTATTTATGGTGTTGATTGGCGTTGTGTTAGTAATGAGTGTATTGGTTAGTGGTATAGGATAGAGTTGTGTACTGTTTGTGGGTGATGGTGGATATGTGTGGTAGTTGGGATAGTAGGGTGTGTAGATGTGGTTTGGTTGGGTTGGTGGTGCATGCTGGTACATTAATCTGTGCATAGTGTTGTGCGTGGTGTATATTTGGTGCGAGTGTGTTGCTCTGTTTGTGGTTGTGGATGGTGTGGGCTGGGTATTGTTAAATGAGAAAAAGGGCAGCATTTCTGGCCCTAGTACCGACCAGTCTCGAACAGGCTCAAACAGGCAACTACCCTTGTCCTCTCCGCCCTTAACAGGCTCAAACAGGCAACTACCCTTGTCCTCTCCGCCCTTCGCTGAGACGCCCTAAGCCTGGCCTTTTTTGTAGCCCTAGTAATCAGGTGACCCCTTCAGCCAATGGGAACCCTAGCCCTAACACTATCCAATCACAACACTAGCCCTAACATCTAGAACCAATAGGAGACCAGGACCTTGCAGCCAATCTTAACCCTAGTCCAAGCACCCAATCAGTTAAAAAACCCTAATCTCTACGTCCAATAAAGGCCTTAGCCCTACCACTAGTCCCAACCCAAGTCCAAGCAGCCAATGGTACAGGTAGCCCTAGTCCCTACTTCTAATAGAAAGCCTAACCCTACTCTTAGTCCCACAACTGGTCCAACAATCAATCACACCAGAAGCCCTAAATAGCTACTTCCAATTAAAGGTCTAACCCTAGCCCTAGTCCCACCCTACTCCCAACAACCAATAACATAGGAAGCCCTAGTCCCTACTTCCATAGAAATCCTAACCCTAGCCCTAGTTCCAACCCTGCAATGATTGACTCACGGACCGAGAAACCAATCAGAACCCTCAAATACCCAACCAATGAGGACATTAACCCTAACCCAATAGAAACACCAGATACAACCACCAATCAGTGTACACATGTGCCAACCACTAGCACACCACATAAGGTCCCAGCAACCTCAGACAAGGTTTGCTGGCCAGGGAGTTGGAAGCTGCTTGCTCCTGTTCAGAATCTCCTAGGAGACAGACAGGCTCAATCCACAACTTTGGACTTCTGCAGGTAAAGGCTTCACTAACTCGAAATCCAACAATACTGTTTGAATAAAGCTTTACTACCCCTGCTGGCCAAAAAATGAAGTGCACAGGCTCCAGTAAATACAGTTTAAACAGCTCACAGAAGCACCCTCTGATGTAGAAAATCCCTGTTGCGCGGGGGGGGGGAGGGGCTGGCCTCACTGGCTTGTGAACACAAAATGGTGGCTGGGGGTGCACTGTTTGAGCACACAGGCCTAAGCACAGAGCAAAGGAGAAATTTGGAGGGAAAACAGATTTGTCACCAAGGAATGAGAGGGACAAACTACAGAGGTTGGACTGCAAATCCCACAATTCAACACACTAAATGAAGGCAATCATGGGCAGGGAAAACCACAAATTTAAAACACAACACAGGTGATAAAATATGCAATTACAGGCAGGCTAAAACTACAATTGTTAACTGTAACAACCACAGGCATAGACAGTAAACACAGAAAGTGAAAATCGTTTTTTTAAACAACTTTTTGTCTTGGGAAGAGACAGCACTAGTCTGTCTCCTTACCACTTCCTGGACTCTGCTCACTGCAATCTGGGGCACATGTAGGCTGCAACTCACAAGATGGAGGCGCTAGGGGGCCGCGCGGCGTTGCCATGCTCGCGACGGAACCACTCTGTCACGAGCCGCGGTGGCGCTGTGCTTGTGACGGAATGGTTCCGTCACGGCCCCGCCCGCTCAATAGAACACGCCACGCAGGTGCAAAATCAGCGCCGCGCAGGCGCGGCAGCCGGGCCGTGACGGAACCATTCCGTCACCAGCACAGCCCCACCGTGGCTCGTGACGGAATGGTTCCGTCACGAGCGCGCAAGGGGTTAAAGGCCCTGTTGTAGTGTAGTTCCTATATTCCCAATAGGCTCTCGCATTGGAATAATATATCCTATAGATGTGACGTAGGACTTATGTCTACTAGGTCTCTATTGAATATATTAGACTTAATTGTGAGTGCATGCTTCATTTAAACAGAGTTACAGAGAAGTAGAGAGACGGGCGTTTTCAATAAAAGATTTATTGAACAGTCTTCTTTTTCAAGCATAAGAAGTGAACTGCTACAATCGTAATACTGGTTGCAAAATATAATGCATACAGTTCAAAGAGTAGAATAAAAAATTACTGTAAGAGCATTGTATGGTTCCTAGCTCATAGATAAATACATACATAAATAACAGAGGCCACAAAGTACTCGACTGGTGCGTCTAAAATACGCCTACCCCGATGTACCTAACCTAAGCTTAGTACGAGGGAAGGAGTAAGTGAGGTGTAGCATAAAGGTAGTATTTTTTGCCAAGAATCTATCCAAGATTTCTCTAAGGGTCTAATCAGCTCCGTACCTTGGTGTAGAATTGAACACGGCCAATCTCAGGACTCGATTTCCCAACAACCCGCAAGGGTAGCTTGGAAACACTAGAGCTGGATTTCTCGGCAAGAGAAAAGACAGCGTCTTTCTCAGTGCGTCTGCTGGAGGGTCGGCTTCCTTCGGCAATTGCTGTAGCAGGATGCGTCGGGCAAGTAGATAGTCGAGCTGCTCAAAACAACTTTGTGTTTGCTATGGCAAGTGTGGACATATTTATACCTTGAAGGTACTGAGATTGACGCAAAGGTGGACATAATAACATCATCAAAGAGTCTCAGGTCTTTGAAAACTCCATGAGTTCTTGGACAAGTCAGTATTCGAGCAAGGGGAAGTCCCTAGCTGCGGAAGCCGAGTTTTCCAAGAAATCGTTGTGGATTTTCGGAACTAGTGGAAGTAGCTTTGCCGTATTTGGACTGCATGAGCTATGTCTAAATATGGTTATGATTTCTATGCCTATATAAGGATATGGTGATTTATACCTATATAAGGGCATGAATCGGGAAAATTACAATAGGGTCCTAAAATGTTATACAACACTGTATCCTTTACGCACACCCAATGCCAATGCAGGCTGCGTGTTTTGGTGCAGAACAAAGGGAATAGTCGACATGGCAAACATCGCTGTCTGCCATGCCTACAGTCTACTGCCCTGGCATAGGTCAGTCACCCCTCTAGCTGGGTGCACTATACCAATGGTGAGGTGCATGAGCCCTGTACCCCTACAGTGTCTAAGTCAATTCTTAGACATTGTAAGTTCAGTAATGCCATAAAGAGTATATGGTTTGGGAGATTGTCATTAATAGCACAATGATGGCTTTACTGAAAACTGGGACATTTGGTATCAAACCTCTCAGCACATTAAACCCACACTGATGTCAATGTAGGATTTAATTAAAAATGTACTCCGAGTGCATCTTAGAGATGCCGCCTGAAAAACAACCGAACTCTAGTATCCTGGTTGAGTGTCTGCTCCCCAGCGCCACCACCAGACGTGCTTCTGGACCCCTGGGTGGAGAATGCACATCCTGGGATGAGTTGCCAAGCCTCCTCCCCCAGGTTGGGCTGGGTCCTTGATGGGAAAGCTTCAAAGGCTGCTGCCTGTATGAGTTACCCCAGCCATTTGTTGCTCCCAGCAACTTGCCCCCACAGGTTCTGACCCCCACTTTGGGTGGGAGAATCGTTGGGAAAAACCAAGTTAGGGGAAGAGGTGTGCCCACCTTTGCCAACCTCACCCCTCAGGTGGTGGTGGAAGGTGAAGCACAACTCTCAGTCCCCGCAATATTGAAGATGGGGGCACCCAGCCAACCAGAATGAGGCTTATGCCCCCTCCCACTGGAGGGTGGCATAATAGGGGGTGTACCCACCAGAAAGAAGGGACCCATTAGTCCCAACCTGTACCTAACCTCTACCTACCTGTATCGCACCTAAATTTAGTACTGCCTCCTCAGACAAGAAGAAGGACCGAACAGCCAAGCTGAAGAAGAGAAGGACACCAACTGACTTGGCCCCAGCCCTACCACCCTGTTCCGATCTCAACCAACTACAGCAAAATCCCGGTTTGTCCCGCAGCCAGCAGCCCCGAAGAACCCAGAGAACCTGCACTGCCTTCGCCATCCAAAGACTTTGTCTCCCGTGAGCATCGGACTTGCTCAAGACCAACAGACTGAGTGCGGACAACTCCGTTAGTCCCACATCACTTAGCACCTGGCGCCTTGAACCGAATCAGAGTGGCCCAACACCCTAGGGAGCCCCCCCCAGCGATCCTAACCTGGGTTGCAGTGACTCTTGAACCCCCACAATCTTCTAAACTGAGCCTGCAGCCCTTACCTGGGAGGTCCCACAAACCGCGACCGAAGGCGACACCCCGACTGTCTCTCTGACCAAAGCGGTCCAAGGAGAACAACCGCGACCACCTGGCCAACTCAGTCTGCATGCACTTGCGGCCCCAAGGTTTCAACTCCCAAAGGCCCCATTCACCGCCCCGGTCACTGATGGCCTCTCAGACCAAGACCAATGGTTGCCACTGAGAAACCCTGGGATTCCAGATGACCATGTCCTACACCTAGCCACCTCTGTGCCGCTGGCTGTGTAGTGCTTGTGCGGGCCATTAGTCCCTTCAGTACTAACCTCGACACCAGGAGCTTTTTGTTCCATCAACCAGGTGGCCTGCTCTTCAGCAGTTCCAAAACCAATAACTGTGCTTAGCCTGTTGGGAAATGTGTGATCCCTGCACTCTGCAACCGGCCGCCTCTGTGCCGCTGGGGGTGCGAACAGAGTGTCCGTCTGACAGAGTCCTACTCAGGGACCATAACCTCATTTTTGTTGATACAGGACTAAATGAGTAACCCTGCAAAACTGTAATTGTATTCCAAAACTCAGTAACTTCTTTTCCTACTCTTAAGAAATGTACCAGCATGGTATCTAGAGATACCTCGCTGAGTAAGAAAAATAACTATAAAGTAATTTCAACTGTTTATTGACAAAGGCTACAAACATGTAACCACAAACCAAGTTAATGTCAAATGCATATTTGTGATACCTTACCTTTGAGAGTACGATTTTGCCTACGGTTTTGTTCTAGTAATAAAATAGCACTAAATAATATTTTGAAACAAACCAATTGGTCTGAATTCAGTCTTTGAGTGTGTAACACCATTTCTTGCCTGAGTGTGTACAATAAATGCTTATCACGACCATCTGATAAAGCCATACTGCTCGCCCACACTACCACAAATAGAGAGTATGGTATTATCTACTTTTACCTCTGCCTACCTATGGGGTTCCACTGGACTCTGTGCAAACTATACCTTACTTTGTTGTACTATATACAGAGCCAGGGTCTAGTGTTTACTGGGCGCCTCAGACCTCTGTGCCCTGGTGACACTGCACCTGGTGTACCAGTGGAAGCCACACCCATGCCAGTTTTCCATGTTTGCACCCATAGCACCATCGCTACGCCAGTGGAGGGAAAAGCCCTGTCTGAATCCAGCAGCACATGAAAGGGAAAGCCCTGTGTGACTGACATTGCATACTACGGAGAGAACCCTCAGACTGCAGCTGTGTGACGAGGGAGAGTCCCAGTGCTTAATATGTAAAAATAAATACGTGCCAGGGGTCTCATCGGGAGGCCACTGCCGCCTGCACCACCCATTGTCCCTGCCAGCGCTGCAATGGCACAAGCAACACAACTAGTAACCATCAGACTGCTACAGGAGTGACAATTCAGACTATTTCAGGCCCCCAAAGCTATGAAAATGGTTTGTGTAGCATGTATTCATTTTTAATGTATATTAAGTTAATACACAACCTTACTAGTACTCATCTCTAAAGTAGTCAAACAGCGCTACCATATAACAGATTGTCATAACTGCCAATGTTGACAATTAAGAGATGTATGCCGGTGCCGAACCCTGGAAACCACATGCTCAAATTAAACACTGGTTTAACTCCAAGTGGGTGAGGAGGGGAGAGCTCTGCCTAACTCCAGCAGGGCAACGAGGGACCAGGGAAGCACTCTGCCTGACTCAAGTAGAGTGAAGGGAGAGAGAGTCCGGTCAGCTAACAGCAAGGGGAGGATAGCAGCGCTCCGTCTAATTTCAGAAGTTTGATGAGGGGAGAGTCCTGCCTGCCTGCAGCTGTGTGAAGAAGGGAAACCAGCTACCCCAGACTACAGCTGGTTATTGAACCAGGGTCCTTCCTGGTTACAGAGAAGGAAGAGTCATATGTGTGTGAAGCTGGGTGACGAGGGGAGAGTCGTGCGGTTGTATGAAGAAGGGATAGCTCCCCCGGCTGCAGCGGGCTGATGAACCAGGGTCCTTCCTGGTTACAGCCCAGAGAAGGGAGAGTCATGTGTGCGTGCAGCTGGGTGACGATGGGAGAGTCCTGTCAGTGTGCAGTTGTGCGAAGAAGGGAGAGCTCCCCCGGCTGCAGCTGCTTGATGAACTAGGGCCCTTCCTGACTGCAGCCTGGAGAAGAGTCGGTAATCTCTGACTGCAGGAGGGGGGGTGGGGGGCGGCAGAGCTGGGTCTAACGTCAGTTGGGTGTTGTAAGAGGTGTCCTGTCAGTGTGCAGCTGTGTGAAGAAGGGAGAGCTCCCCCGGCTGCAGCTGCTTGATGAACTAGGGCCCTTCCTGACTGCAACCTGGAGAAGAGTCGGTAATCTCTGACTGCAGGAGGGGGGCGGCAGAGCTGGGTCTAACCTCAGTTGGTATTGAAAGGGGGGTCCTGTCAGAGTGCAGCGGGGTGAGGATGGAAGAACTCTCTAACTTCAGAAGGGTGATGAAGGGTCAGGGAGAGTCCTCTCCGACTGTAATAGAGTAAATAGACAGCCATGTCTAACAAGGAGAGAGAGCTCCCTCAAACTGCACCAGAGTGAAAGGGGCGAGCCCTCTGGATTAAGCAGTGTGAAGAGGGGGGTGGGACATGTCTGCCTGCAGCACAGTGAATGGGCAGCCGGAGGCCTGTCTAACTGCAGCCGCTGGAAGGCTCCCTCAGGCTGCGGCTGGGTGAATGAATGAGGCCCCCGACGTATCAATCAGCCAGAGTGAAAAGGGGTTAGGGGAGGGCCCTGCCCGCCTGCAGCAGAGTGAAGACGAAGAGCTCCACCTGGGAGAAATGAAACGTGGTGAAGGGAGGGCGCCAACGTCTGACGGCAGCGCAGGAAATAGTATTATCTGACTGCACCTGCACGAAAAGCAGTCCTCCAGCAGTCAGCATAGGCACGGGCCAAGCGGGAGGACCCGGGTCAGAGGTCACTTGACCCACTGGAATGACACTGCATTATCCTGCTACAGATGCTCAGCTCGAATATTTCTATTAACGTTCTTAACCTCTTTCTGTACTTAAAAGAGGAGACAGGAGTGCGACGAGAGAAAGACTGCAGGCGACTTCTAGGCTGAGTCTGTTTTGCTGTCAACACACTGTTTTGGTGCCACAAATGTGTAGTAATTTAAAGGAAGATGTCCCTTCGGGTGCTTACACATTCTCCCCAAGTGTGTCCATGCTAATCACAACAAGCATCACCCGAAGGCAGGCACTGAGAATTGCTGTCGCGATCGCTATTGTAAAAAAAAAAAAAAAAGCCTGCGAGTTGTGCGCGCGCGTGCGCCACTGCGAGGCATATGTTTTCAATTATTGCGCCCGTGCCTGGGCATGATCATTGAAAACACATGGGCTTTGGTGCGCGTTACAGATACCAATAGGCCATGGGCGGAGCTACACGACCACCCATGGCCTATTGCGTGTTCTGTTAAAAAACAACACGCACGCAAAGCCCAATCAAAATGGACCATAGGAAATTAACACGCACGAACGTGTGGAATTTCCAGGTCCATTTTGAAAACCCCGAGAAAAGGACTCTGGCTGCGCGAACACTGCTGCGCAGTGTACGCTAGGCCGAGACCTAAACAAATCCTTTGCTGAAAGACACTTCTAGTTGTTACGGACTGAGTAAAACATTTTTTACAAAAGTTTGGAAAGATTTCCAGGAAGAAATAAGCCAAAAGATTGATAGGAAAGATAAAGTACAACAACTAGTGATCATCCACTGGTTCAAAAAATATGCTCCTGTAATCTAATTTGTCAAGGGTCCTCTCTCTCTCTCTCTCTCTCTCTCTCTCTCTCTCTCTCTCTCTCTCAAGACAGGAACTATTTACCACTACAACAAAAGTAAACTGCACCAGAAAATCAATTTTAAGGTTTAATATATGCAAACTAATTTACCAATTGTATCAAAAGAATGCTTAATATTTCAAAATCCTGTCGTAATTCCAATCAGTGTTGGTCAGAACAGACAGAAAAGCGTTTATAAGTTTAATGGACCTCAGTCAATGACCAAATAAATGAAAACTCGCTCAAATTCTGTGTAAGTGGTGATGGCCCAAGAACAAATGGCAGAATTAAGTAGTAGACTTGAGCACCGGCCTTACAAAGTTCTTTGGAAATAAATTCTACGGAAGGGGGGCCAGGAAGATAGTGGCTGAAATAATAGTCGACAAGAAGCAAGTCACTTCTGAGGGAGTGTGCCATTGTAAGTGTGCAGTCTTTTATGTAAGCCTATGTCGAAAGTATTTGTGTGTCATGCATGGGTGACCACAGGGGAGTTCTTAACTTGTCTTGGGATGCAGCACCGAACAGAGTGAAGAAGGATGGGAGAGGTGTGCTGGTTACAAATCTGTTGGCTAGTGGCACAGACTGGCTCCGCAGAGAGTTAGAAGCTGCGGCTTTCCATACAGTACTTTCTATGCTTGGCGCAGAAGAAGAGTGTCAACTTGTGCTATGGTGGTGTAGCAGGGTAATCTGATTATGGGAGGGGGAAGGCTGGAGATCTGGCTGGGTGACCTAGATTATTGTAATCTTATATATTATTAGGGTAGAGAGAGTGAGTTTCAGAATGGGTTTAATTCTGCACGGACTAGGATTACAGTTCATTTCACCAGCTAGGAGGTGTCTCTCAGGCAGTACTAGTTGTTACCCACCTAGTTCTTGTGTTTACTAAACCTGGACTCCTAGTAGAAGATAGTTGGGGGTGCATAATAAATAGTTAGGAGGGCTCTTGTTTGTTAGAGCCCTGTCCATGTAAGCAATGGTCATTATAAGGTTATGGTGAACTGGCAGTTGTTGACTCGTATGCATGGGCAGGGGATGCCCGGCCCAGTGGCAGTAACTGAGGCTTTTTACTCAGTGTGGTTGTCTGGTGTTATTCATGGGTGATTACAGATGTTCACCAGCACTAGGAATATGAATGTTTATATAGGAAATGGCCAGTTTTCCACTTATCTTCAAAACTTCAGACATATATGAAAGCACCATATGTTCCGTCACAGTGAGTTCCACAGCTTTGCTGCTCGGACACAGAAGGCTTTTCAACTATTACATTTATTTTTCTAAAGGGGGTATGATGATTCATGCTACTTATCTGGAGCATAATGTCCTGTTTTGTGAGAACTGTTTAAACTTTAGTTGTAAATATAGTGTTCCTTTTCCTTGGAGGGCTTTGTGAAGGATGCAGAGTGCTTGAACATTGTCTGGTGATGGGGAGCCAGAGAAAGGCTTGTAGGACAGGCATCACATGTTCCCCGGAGTGAAGGCAAAGGGGTAGTCTTCCTACTGTGGTCTGAATTAATTATATTTTGCTTATAAGGAAGCAAGAGGTGCCTCGCTATAGGCTATGGACACGATCGACCTTATAGATCACGAGGAGAAGGATTGCCAGTAGCTGATGTAAATAATCAACGCATGTGAAAAGGCATCCCAAAGTTTATTTTATGGAAGATGCTACTTGTGTCTTTACTGGATTACCAGCTTAGAGTCCCATGATTCCTTATTTCTCAGTAGGTCAATGGTGGTGTTCCTTGGTCCATATGGTTTTCGGTTGACATTTATGCCTTGTTTCTTAAGTTATTATCCCAGTTTTAGCGATGTTGAGCTTAAAGTGGTTATTCTTTTCCATCAATGTAAGACGCAGAGGCAGTCATCAAGTCTTCATGAATATAGATTTTCTGGATTGTCCAGTTTTAGGAGATTGTGTGTGTCATCCACATAGCTGTGATATGTCAGATTGAAAGATCTGATCAAACGAGGGTGTTAAGTAGATGTTGCCTAGAAGAAGAAAGATGATGGATGCTTGCTGTTGGTACAGAAAAGTCCTCGTCATGGGGACGGACTTGCACTCTTACTGAGTGCCCCAGAAGCATCGCTATCTGGACCATGGGTAATTATTTTTGGTCAAGGGCAAAAATCGTGTGGGTGCCATGACATAAGCCTGTTTCATGGTAATGCAGTATTGTTGGACCCAGAGAAGCTCTAGCTGCTACCTTTATGATGGCAGAGGACTTTTGCCCATACCAGGAGTTAATTGACACTAGCATAGAGACGCCAGCATATGGTAAACAACCCTGACCACGAAACCGTTACCCTTCATGTTGTTACAACGCGGTTGTTACAAAGACCGCATTGTACAACGCATACCATTTCCCCGCAAGCCGTAACGACGACTTGCAGAGGGGAGAAGGTGTTGGATTAAAAATCCAACACCTTCCATACTGTCAGCAGAGACTGGAGTTGGAATAGTAAATTATACTATTCCAACATCCAGCGCCCCCCTCCGCAAGTTGCGACTTGCAGGGTAATGGTATGCGTTTTTACAACGCGGTCATTGAAACGACCGCCTTGTAACAACATGCGGGGTGACGGGAAGCTGGAAAAAGAGGCATATTCTCAGCATACATGTTTTATATTTCATAGTGATCACTATTGTGAACAGGCCTTTTTACCTGTACCATAGGAATGAGGCTTCCTGGCCCACACATGTAGTGTTCTGCAGCTATGTACTTAACTCATCCGTGGCCTGCATGGACTGTGTGTAGCGCCGGTCAGCGCATAATACTTGCATGTGCATGCTAGGATGTGTGCGCGCGCCTGTATATGGTACATAACATGCAGGCATGTGTGTTTCATTTTGGAAATACAGGGCCTGGAGAAGCCATGAGCGGTGAGGACAGCAACCCCCACACAGGAGATGTGCAATGCTGACATTCCTGAGGGCTTGGGTGGGAGCGTGCACTAAACGAAGAGGAGCACAGCATCCTATGTGCACATCAAAGGAGTCTTTGAATCCAGGAAGAGTTACTAGTGGGCCCTGGGCTCATTATCATGGAGCTGGTCAGACTGTGGACCAGAGGCTTTTGACAGAAAGGAACGTTTGGGCCTTTGAGGATTATTGTAGTGGAGGTTTATAGCCAGGTGTGAGTGATCCTCCATTATTCCCTTGGCCTTTGCTGGGGGTCAGCCAGAACTGGAGCCACTCCTGCTGTGGTAGACTGCCCCTTTGAGAAAGGGCAGTACAGAGGAGAGAGCACTTCAAAGGAGTGGACAACCAGCGGGGGAGCAGCGTGAGTCAGGGCTGTCGCCCTGGTTCGTCCGGCTGAGGAAACCATGAAGAACAATTTGCCAGGTGAAGACATTCGATACCGCTGCGGGCTGTCTGAAGACTGAGAAGGCCGACGAGTCATTGGGGAAATACCAAGAGAGATCACCGCTCTCAGCATCGGGGCACCAGAGCCCGCAAAGGTGCGCCCCTGTCCTCCTGGGATTTCTAGCTGCCATTGGATCAGGTAATTCTGTTCCATGCCGTCGGGTCTCCTCAGGGCTTGCACAAACGTAGCACCTAAAAGCTGCTAGCATTGACTCTTAAGGCGAGACAGACTTAATTTGTGGCAATGAGCCCGTCAAACAATGCAAATGTATTTAAAGGTTCAGGGCTGTGTGTAGTGAGTATTTTATCTCTTCGTGGTCCCTTTTTTGTCTTGATTTTTGCATACCTTTTATATCAGCCTGAGATTGGGGTCCTATGTCATCTGGAAGAGCCGAGGCCATCAGTCCTTGAATCCAAGTTGTTCCTTTTTCACCCACATTCATGTTCCTAGTGAAAATATGCCATTGGCATTGAACATTTTGTTTTACATATAAGTAAAATGGCAGTGGTACCAGACAATTAAACTACAGCTCTAGTCATCAAGGCAGTCCCATGGCTGTTCAGGGTCTGAGACGGAACAGCTGTCTCTGAGCACTTTGACCTTCAAAGGGAAAAGAAGCAAATATTTCAACTGAAATTTCCCCTCAACTTTCAATTCATTTAATCAAAACTCCTTTGTCTTTGCACTGCAGAGCGTAATCCCAAAACAGGACAAGATTGTGTTGGGCGCATATGCCTGGTCACCTCTACAAGCACATTCCTTTCTCAGTAGTTCAAATACCTGCCAATAATTGTCCTTGGAAACACACCTCTATTGAGAAGACCCTGAAAATATCCCTAGGGTTAAGCATAATGGTTATTGACCTCGAGGGAGCGTTCAACACTGCCTCCCTATTGCATTCTGACCACAGATATCTGGTTTATTCTGGAGTGAATCTGCACATATTCAGCCCTCAGGTCTAGAGTTCTCGTTGCTGTCTGCTAAGCAGCCACACACTTAAAAACTGAGGCGAGGGAATAAGCAGTTTAGGAGGCACGCTGATCCACCACCGTCAGTGTAATTATGTGGTCCTTGCTGCTCCATCGGAAAGAACACGGCCTGTTCTCACCAAGCAGACACTGCATAATTGGACATCTTGTTACACTAACTTATCGTGCCTTTCTGGGGCCCTGATAATACCTGCATAACTAGTGTAAGATATATGTGGTGTAGAAATGTAATATATGCGGTGTAGAAATGCAATATATGTGGTGTAGAGATGCAATACGAGTGGCACCCAGGACCAAACATAGATAAGTGCACCCCTAACTTAGTAGCGTAGGTCACTCATAGGAGGCATCACAAAAGGACCTCATCTATTTGCTATTGCAAGCCTATACAGTGGCCAAAGTACAAAAATGGTGCCGCTATGTGCAGATGCATGCACCAAGGAGACACATCTGCACCATCATGATCATTATGTCCTTACGTTGTTCAATGGCCCAAGGTACCTGGTGAGATTAACTTACTTTCACTTTAGAGATGTAGGCAGAACAGCAGAAATGCAATGGAGAAAATGAAGAGTCGGGAAAAACCCTGAAATGCAATGATGATGTCTCAAGCCCCAGAGTAGTAGGGAAGCAACAGCATCAACAGTCAAAGCTCAGGGGCAGTAGCTTCCAATTATTTGCGTTTCCTGCACGGAGCTGAGCACAATCACTATTCCGCTGGAGACAGTAAAGTTGTAACTTCAAAGGGTGCAGTGCCTCAAAATGTACGTTGTGAGCCTGCCATTTCTACATTTCCTGGGTCCAGTTCCAGATGCAACTTTTGGATCGCCAACGGCAAAGATCGCCACCCATGCGCTTCAGTGCTCCTAAGAGGCACCAACAAGCTTTCACCATGTGCAGGTCACCGTACATGAAGCTCACTGCAGAGTCCTTTTGGCAGCCCCCAGTGTGCCACTAACTGCAGTACTAGTGCAAGATCTTCCGTACTGACCTGCAGTGAGATACCCCACGTTTCCTGCGCTATCTCTCCAGTAATTCATGCAACACAGCAAGAGCCCACTGGCACACTGCCGCTAGCATGGCCACCAGGGGCTGACAAAACAGTTCCTCATAGACCATCTGCCAAAGTACATCAGCGCAGAGGTCCAAGAACAAATCAGTCTCCAGAAAAGAAGGGCTTCCCTCCAGCACTAAACTACTATATCATGCTCTTGGGAAATGACTCAGATCCCTGATACTATCAGGATAACTTGACTTTTCATGGGATAAGGATCCCAAAGGGGCATCAACTGCTGAAGCTGATTAATATGGAATAAAAGCCAGATGGAGGAGGAGGATGCTCCAGCATATTACATGTGATTCGCCGTTCTGTAGGCCACACCCGGTTTGATAAAACACTTAATTGAGACTGAAGGGAAATGTGAGCACTTGGTCTACTACCCATTTTCTCTTCGAGGAGATCAGTTGATCTGTTCTTTGAAGACCTGGCAAGTGAGTCACTTTTTGGGAGATTTCTTCAGTAAATAATGTAGAGTTAGCTCGCAAGAGCCCTAGATTTAATTCTTGCTGTTTGTTCAGAAAATACATTGTAGTGTTGCATTGTAGTTGTATTGTGCTGATAAGCCCCTACGAAGGCACCAAGGCACATTAGTAGGCGGCTATCATGCAACACACCACTATGGAGTGCTTGGTTGTAAGAGTGAAGGAATAGCACTGTGGCCTATGAGGAAATAATACTGGTGTCGCGTGGGAAAGACCAGTGTGGTGCTCTTTATTTAGGTCACTGCGCCTAGGCAAATGATAGGATGGTGAGGTTTGAGAAACAGATCATGTGCTTTACATTATTTTATTGTTGATTCTTCCTGATTATATTTTATATTATGTCTGACCAGACAGGTCTCTGTACACACACTTATACATGAGAGTCCACTGGGTTCACTAGATATAGGCAGTCATGGTAAACAGACAATAAAGGATCTTTGCAACCCTCCTGGATCAGAAGGATAGTGACATCTAAAGTGGGCTATATAAACCAACTGCACTAGCTAAGCTTGAGGAACCATTAATAAACAGGAGTGCCACCCCAGGCAGAGGCTGGACAAGCAGTTAATGAAATCTTCTTGTAAATACGACATGGATGGCAAACTTGTTACACACTGGGTGCCTCTGGTTACAGGCAGCCCAATTACATTCATGCAATGATCCACATCCCTACTACATCTGTCGATCAGGGACTTGTGGATGCCCAATATTTTTTGTGGTACTGTCTGCACCATGAAACACCCAAGGACCTGAACTGCTGAAGGGAAGAGCTCTATACCAAATGCCTGTGGTTCAACTTGAAGCTATTGAACGTTATTTATTCTAATGAATGGGTATGAAGTGCCTCATGATTATGCATATGGCTGGGTCCAAATTGAGGTGGTATAGTGGGTAAAAAACAATGGCTTAGGATGCGGCCCGAGCGACTGCCAGTGGCTGAGATTAATTCAGCATTTTAGCCATCAGCTTGTTGTTTTTGCATTTCCTGCCCTAAGTGCGTCGGGTATGCCCAGCGGTGGTCCCAGGCTCACTGTGCCTTTGCAACCCAGCTATACCTGCTGCATATGGTATTGAACTGGATGATGAGGACTGGCAGGCGGCTGTGTACTCTCCCAGGGTGGTATCTATTCCCGCTAGACTGCGACTGGTTCAGCTAAAAGTATTACACAGAATATACATGACGGGACCTAGACCCGTGTTGATGGGGAGGGTACTCACAGGGGACTGCCGTAGAGGATGTGGCCATCTGGGTACTTTCCTTCACATCAATTGGAAGTGTTCGTTGGCCAGACCTATTGGAGCGCAATTCACAGGGTGGTGGGGAATGTCCTGGGAATCCCCCTGGTCCCAGAAGTGAGTAGATGTTTACTTAACATATGGGAACCTACCGATTTGAATGTAAACCAAACTCAGTGGGCACTCTTGGCTTTATGATTGCAAAAAGGAACATTGCCCAGGCTTGGGGGGCAGCTGCCCCTCCAACGCTAAAAGATTGGAAGGTCAACATGGACTGGTGCATGTTCCGTGAAAAGACAGTCTACGTGGCCAGGGGATGTGCCAGGAAATGGACTTGGATATGGGGGCTGTTAACTTTGTACGTGCCTGAACAGTAATCTCTCCGTTATTGTAATGTGCTATACTTTATTGAAGGCGATGTCTGTTAATAAAAAGGTTTTACAGCTATACCTGGCTGAAGAGCCCTAACTAGGGCAACACCAGTCCAAAGTTGCTTGTGTTCCGGTTCAGGGAGAACCTGGCCTGATAGTTCGGGCTTGACCTTACCCATGAGGCGCAGGGTTAAGACTGATTTGCATATGGCTGCGTCCAAATTGAGGTGGCATGGTAGGCGAAAAACGATAGATTGGGATGCGGGCCAAGCCAAATGCCAGTGGCTGAGGTCAATTCAAGCCTTCCATCCATACCTTGTTTTTGCATTTGCTCTGCTGATGAGATGACTAGTTTGTGGATTAAGTCTGTCCCTACATGACCTTCTTTCCTGAGGCTACGGTGTTTCTGCCCTAAGATGACCTCAAGGTTAAGGCACTCCTATTGATAACGTTACAGTACTGATACGACTAGGGAGTGTAGAAGTATTAGGTTTCTGGAGCCTCTGCAGGAGGTTCCTTGTATTCTAATAGAGTGGAGTGACGCTCTATTTCTCACCTGCAACTGGTACAATCTTATTAATCTGTTTGTGATCAAGTGATGGCTCAACGCAGAAAGAGAGAGAGATGTACCTCAATTGTAAGTGCCTCGACAGCAAAGCTGGAGTCAATCACAATCTCTCAAGCAGGGAAAAGGGACTATACTTGTAAATAATTGGAAAGTTATTCAACAGCACCGATATATGTCTTGACGTTAAATGGCAGAGGGAACAACAGCAACGGTGCAGTTTTCTAAGAGTATTCCCAAGGAGTAACACAGAGTGCCAAGGCTGAGAAATAATCTCTCTGGGGCATTTTTGTTTTGATGGGATTCTGAGGTAGCTTATTTCTTTCTCTTTCCCAGAAGGCTCAGCTTAGAGTTCAGGCAGGTTTCCTCTCAACCTTATATTTCAAGTGGTACCACTTTAAATGTTTGAAGGGAAAAACAAGCAGAAATGGTCTCTCGTCATTTTGAATATCTTTTGAAAACAAATCTGTATCTAGGATGCAGAATGAAAGCCAAACAAATAACAACACAGGTGATCGACTTGCGGTTTTAGAAGCACAGAATAGGACAACAGCTCTGTTTGATTTTTTGCAAGGCATCCAAGCAATTGCAATAGGATTTAAGTAAAGAGATAATTATTTTTTTTCCAGTTTGTGCACATAAATTCAAATGTTAATTAGAATGTATTTCATTAATCAATTAGTTGTAAGGTCAGCAGTTTAATGCATAATCGCAAATTCACACATCTTCAGGAGCAAACAAATATTGGTAAACCCTATGGCCTACGAATGAACCAAACAAAAATAATGAAATCCTTTCACAAGAAATGATCAACTCATAGAATTTTGCAATATGAGTGGCACAGTTCAACAAACCTCAGTCTGACCACAGTTTTTTTGTCTCTCACCATTCAACCAGAACTTCTAGTTATGGTATTTCTGTATGCGTGGAACTCTGCCTGCATTATCTTGTTTCACTGTAGTCTTTATTAAGAAGCATTTCAGATCAATCTAATTATTGAGCTTTTACGGAAACACAGTATTCACTACAACATTTGAGAACACATCCTCTACTCAATTTAGGATGTGTACTAGAATCAAAAATCTAATTTGTCTTTTCTCTTGTTGCCCTCACTCCCGCGCTGTCGACTGCCCCAGTCCCTCCCGAGCGGTCGACTGCCCCAGTCCCTCCTGCGCTGTCGCCTGCCCCCAGTCCCTCCTGCGCTGTCGCCTGTCCCAGTCCCCTGTCCCAGTCCCTCCCGCGCCGTCTCCTGCCTTCTCCCTCGTCCACGCTGACGCCTACTGCCTATATAGATATGAATATACAAAAATGTAAAGTACACAAATACACAACATATATCCGGCCAGTATTGGCTCCTTACAGCACTCAGAATACTTTGAACACTTTCTTCAACAAACTGTTCAATGAGGTATTTACATTCGAAACAAAGATTTTTTTTCTTAATGACCTCAAAAAACTACAAACAGATTCTGCTGAAATGTGCATATTAATGTTTACTAAATATCTTAACAAGAACAATAAACTAAGTAATTTCAATACATGGTTGAAAAAAAATGTGAATTTGTAATTATTCCACACTAAATGAGGCAGACAACTAAAAAGCACAGAAAATGGAGTACTGAGTGATCTTAACTCAAGGTTATAATTCGCCCCAAGAACCCTCATATTTAGGAATAAAGTAGCGCTCATATATATTAAAGAAGAACACAGTATGGAGAATATTTTGTTTACCAGAATCTCCCTACAATGTTTGTGGGGCAGAAGAGGAAAAGCCATTCAAAAATATTTACTTTAAAGAAATAGGTTCAAGCAAAACAACTTGGGAAAGGAGACTAGGGACACTGGCTGAAACACTTTGGAAAATTATTTCACACATTACCTGTTATAACAGCTGACCATGGCACTTCCTGACAGACTTCCTGTGATACTGGCTCCAGCTAGTGCCATTGTACTGGCAGTTTCACTTAAGTTGTCTCGAATGGCGCCTATTCTATCCATATGACTCCCGCTAGCGCTCAGGCTGCCAGTCAATCCACCAACACTTCCTTCCCCTATACTCGGGTTATTACGTGCTTCTGCTACTGATGTAGTGTCTACAATGAAATAAAAAGAAAGGATAAAGCATTGAATTATCTGAATCGAACACTAAGCTTAAATATTAGTCTGACTTAATAAAGGTGGCACAAAGTCCCAATCAAAATCTTAAAAAGTTTAAAGTAGACAAATCCTCAATGTAAAAATAGTTAATTTTCAAACCATGTGTATCTAGACAGCCCACTTCAGAATGGTACATTTTATTAAGTATGAAAAACATAACCCTAGCTAAACTAAAGGTTTGATTACTTAAATACTCAGAATGTCCAACACAGAGATATCAACTACCACAAACTAATGCACATTTTTCAAAAAATCTATTCTAAACACATGGGTTGTTTATACAAAGAAACTGGTTTGTGTTTGAAGCTCTAACAAACAAAAGTTGTCAAAGAACAGGCATTAAATAATGTGATGGATTAACCCAGTTGTTTTGCACGGCAAATTTAATCAATGACTAGTCAATATAGGCATATGTATGATACAAAACATATATCATGCTGCTTAGTATAGTACTACGTGCTATACATACTAGAGAGTGTTTTGTGAACAAATAACCTTTTAATTACTTGGTCATTCAGTCGGCATTTATTGTGTGAGCCTTAAATATTAGAAATAGATCATAAAAAGAGAGCACTATCACACGTTGCATTTTGTCTGAATCAAGGATTAAAAAACATAAGAACGTTAAAGAATAGTAACGGATAATACCATGCATGCATTTAATGATTACTGCAAGAAAATGATTACTCTCCTCATGTGGAAATTCATTTTGCTGACTAACAACCTTCTGATACTCAATGAGATCCTCAAAAATTAGGATAGAGTAAACTGACTCACTACTGGATTCTGACAATTAATATCGACAATAATTAAGAATATGTTACTTCATTTACTTCTACAGTAGTGTCTGGAGTCTGACAATTATTATAGATTGACATTATTTGCAGACTTTTGTACCGTTTGGAAATTAGGTTTACACAGGTTGAAAAACAACCTGTGTGTCAACAGGGGGCCATTTTGACAGGAACCCCATGTTTGTTTCAGGCTGGACACAATCTTCAGTTTATTTTGTGAGCTAGCACAGAGCACAGCACATTTTTCCACTGCTATTTCTTCAATGTGAGGTTGTGTACATTTTAAGTAAATTTAAATTATTTCAGATTAATAAACTGCTGTACATAATCCTGTGGTCAAAATTCTTGTAAAGCTTTCTTTAGCCTAGCTGCTTGAGCAGTCCTCATTAATTAGGAGAGCTTGTCACTTCCAAGCGGTACTTATGTTTTGTAATCATGTTTTATATTTGTCTCTAAAAAGTAGCCGTGATGTACTATTTAAATTTTCTGACTACCTTTAGGTGTGCGGGGATGACTAAAAAATAGAGACAATTGTGCACTGAATTTCTTGAGTTACTGTAATTATAACACTATTTATTTATTGTAGTGGGTAGTTTACATGTTTTAAGGTATACCTTTAATTTACGTCATTTGTGCATAAACTCCTTATGGAGCAATGTGCCTTTCTTCATTGATTTCATTTAGAGACCTCCAAGTGCTAGACAATTTTCCCACTGGCCATACCCAGGTCAGGGGCATAATGTAGATAAGGTTTCATAGCTAATAAAGCATAGGCATTGTCTGTTACATATACAATTTAAACCTGTTTAATTTATATCAGTATCACACTCTAATTTGGCCTAATGAGGTTGAACGCAGAGGCAAATGAGTAAACCATGGCATAGTGTATGAATAGCGGAGTGGCCCCCAAAAAAAACATAGCAGATGCAGTGCAAAACATTTCCAGTGTCATGGCACCCTGCTGCAACATAAACGTGTGTGCTTGCCTTCTGGAATTGCACGAGGTCCTGCTCCATCCGAGCCCATAAGGGGTCGACCTATTTTTTGTTCCAGACACCGACTTCTTTAGTAACCAACCGCCTGATTCATCAAGCTAAATTGCACTCGCAAAGGGCAAGATTCTCAGAGTGCAATTTTTGCATTTGGGATTCATCATCCCAAATGCAAAATTCGCTATTTAAGAATTCGCACATTTGCGAAGAATTGAATTTAAGGAATCTCTATTTGAGATTCCTTAAATGCAATTCATGAAGCATTTTAAAATTGCGAAATTGCAATTTTGGGCCGCTATTTACCGAGAGGTCAGACCTCTCGGTAAATAGCAAAAACTTAGAAAAATGCATTTAAATGCATTTTTCTAAGTTGCATGTTACACACACACATGTCCTTTGGACATGTGTGTGCGCAACACCAATGTAGATTACATTTCAGAGGTGCTACAGGGTGTCCTTTGGACACCCCTGCACCCTTGAAATCGCATCTTTATTTGCGATTAGCTAATTGCTAATCGCTAATAAGGAATAACTCCCCATGCATTCCTATGGGCCTGTAGGCCCATAGGAATGCATGGGGAGTTATTCCTTATTAGCGATTAGCAATTAGCTAATCGCAAATAAGGAACATGTAGGAATCGCAATATTTATTGCAATTCCTACATGAATCCCGTTTTGCAAGTCCTTAATAGCGATTCGTTATGAATCGCTATTAGGGGCTCGCAAAACGGGAGAATGATGAATCAGGCTGCAAGTAGGTTGGTGTAATTCACGTTCGCTGTAAGGGTACCATTCTGCACTATGAAGTGTCTTTGTGCACACTGTTATAGTGCATATTTTCCTTCTACAGCTTGCACATTGTGGCATGTTAAGCATGGGACTAGAGTACGCCAAGCACCTAGCAAGAGCCAACTTGGACAGTCAGGACTGTTTAAGTACCATCTAGAATTAACACAGAGCTTGCCAACAGATGTCGCCAGTGAGTGGTCATTTGCTTCCTGACTCCAGATAGTCACTAACGTGTCCTTTTCTTCACCATCTGTCCCCATGCTCCTCATCGGATGTTCCACATTTCTAATTTTGGGTCTTTCTGGGGCAAGGTCGCCCTCTGTACATCAGCTCAAGACCTCAACGGATCTCTTTAGTGTACAGATGGCTGGGTAAGATGGCATCCATACATATTTGGACATTTGCAGCTTGGCAGTAAGACCTTCTCAGATGGTACAGTTCTTTAATGCTCTCTGGTACAGACTATATAGCTGCAGATTCCTCATCTATTGAATATTCCCAAGGCGTTAGACTGAATCTAGAAGATTTTTCAGTAGTACCTCGGCACACCGGTTGGTGGTGCTGTGCAGCTCAGCACAGACGCTGATCAGCTTCAGAAAAGACAGGTGGAGCTTATAAAGGCACCACCCCGGTGTGTTGATGTCAGTTGCTTTCGAGGTTGTCTGCGCTCTCAGACACAGAACCCCCAAAATCAACACTGATCTAAAGTAGTGTGCAAAGTCCTAGACTTGGAAATCTTAACTTTTAGAGTCCACTCATAGAACGAGGAATCTGCACATAGAAAGAGTTTGTACCACAAAGATCGTTTCCGAAGGGAAGTAACTTGTTCTTCTAACAGATACTTAAAGATGCAGATTCCTCACTTTTTCAATATATACTAAAGAAGTACCTATATGGCAGTGGGTCTGTGAATGGACTCCAACCAGAATGTCCTTCAGGACCGTGCAGGGGAAAAACCCTCACGGCGAACCTGATTGTCCAGGCAATAATAATGCTTTGTAAAATGTGGAGGGACACTCGCATAGCTGTCTGGCAAATGTCTAGGACAGGTACTCCATGTGTTAATGCAGTGGTAGCAGCTTTGGACCTGGCAGAATGAGCATGCATATCTTCCACAAGCTGTTTTTGTCCAGTACATAGCAGATGTTAATGAAGAGCATGATCCAATGAGAGAAGGTTCTCTTCTGCACTGCCTTCCTTTGCCCCAGAAAATCCAACAAGGAGCTGGTTGTCCACCCGGGTTTCTTTGGTACGATCAATGTAAAAGCGGAACGCCCTTTTGGGATCCAATCAGAGGCCTCTCCGCCTCCTCAGAGGAGTGAGTTAAAGCACAGAATGTCAGCAGGTTGATGGTTAGACCGACCAGGAATGGTGAGTCAACTTTTGTCAGAAAGGAGGCCCGGGTCCGCTGAACTAGTTTGTCTGGGAAGAAGAAAATACGGTGGATGAACACAAAAAGCACAAAGCTGGCTCACATGCCATGCCGAGGAATGAGGAACACCATCTTGATACTGAGGAGCCGCAAGGAACAGCTGTGAAGCGGCTCGAACGGAATGCACATCAGACAAGTCAGAACTAGATTATGGTCCTATTGTGGCATGACAAAGGGGGATGGTGGAAACTGATGTTGTAACTCTTTCAAAAATCGCATCATGTTAAATGGTAAACATTTCTGTTAACTTAGCCTCTGCTTTCAGCCATTTTGTCTATCAGTCCCATTTTGTGTTTCTGCGGGGACTCTGGTAAAGTTAGAAGTTGGGTGTTCACTGAAAGCTGGTCATACTGATAATGCTTGGTTGTCTGAGTAAGAAGTTAGCCCAGACGACTTCTCTTCATCCCTTTGTAATGAAATGTCATTGTTCTTTGAAAACAAAATAAACTCAATCTATGAAAAAATCCTGAAAAACTCAAACTCCAATTGCAACATCATTCCATCCCCAACAACCACCCAAAGGAAAACCTCTCTGCTGACTTTTCCACCAGTAACTGCTGCAGATCTCCCTCCCCTCACCAGCCATATAAAATCAGGCTCCCCCAATGATCTAATACCTGCAAAAATGATGGCCCCCTTGAGCACCCTATTAGGACCCCATATCCAAACAGTCATAAATCATTCCCTCAGAGTAGGACATTTACCAGCAGAATGGAAAAAAGCAGTAGTCAACCCCATCCGTAAGAATGCCGCAACACCATGGTCAAACCTTTCCAATCTTCGTCCTATCTCCCTTTTGCCATATCTCAGTAAATTAACCGAGAAACATGTGAATACTCACCTGTCAAACTACATCGAGGCAGCGGAGGGCCTGGACCACTCTCAATCTGGGTTCAGGCCGAATCACAGCACCGAATCAGCCCTCCTCTCAGTGACTGATAACATCAGGATGTCACTTGATGAAGGAGGCTCAATGATTCTGGTGCTGTTAGATCTATCCGCTGCCTTCGACACGGTGTCACATGAACTCCTTCTCGGTCGATTGAGAGATATGGGCATAGGAGGAGTGGCTATGTCATGGTTGGAAAGCTTTCTCTCAGGACGATCACAAGGGGTCAAGCTAGGCTCCCATTCCTCCATCTTCAGGGAGCTTACCAAGGGAGTGCCACAGGGCTCATGCCTAAGCCCCACGCTGTTCAACGTGTATGTGGCCCCCTTGGCAAACATTGTAAGATCATATGGCTTCACCCCGGTGTCATACGCTGATGATACACAGCTTTTATTTCCTTTTCACACTCTCACACCTGCAGTCCAAAAATCATTTGCAGACGGTATGAGAGCAGTGGCACATTGGATGGCACAAAACTACCTACAGTGCAATGTGTCCAAAACTGAGGTTATGTTGTTTGGAGGGGCAACTCTAACGTGGTCCCCTGACTGGTGGCCCTTAGAGTTGGGACCTGTCCCTACCCCGAAACAAACAGTTAAAAATCTTGGCATCCGTTTGGATCAGGCTCTCCTACTTAAGGAACACACTACCCAAGTCACAGGGGCATGTTTCCATATGGCTGGGCTGCTCCGACGTGTTTTCCCATTTCTACCAGACAACCACAGGAAAACGCTTGTCCAGACCCTAATAATAAATAGGATGGACTATTGTAATGGCCTTTATATATCTGCTAATGAGGAACAACTGAAGAAATTGCAAATAGTGCAAAACACTGCAGCAAGGCTAGTCCTCAATGCACCTCCCAGAACTCCCTCCCGCCCTCTTCTGCACCAACTTCACTGGCTACCAGTAAAGCAACGCATAAAATTTAAGATATGCGTCACCATACATAAATGCCTGTTTGGCTCCAGTCCCAGATATCTAAAGGAAAAATTCATTCCATACATCCCTGGACGCACGCTACGATCCAGCAGCCTTCACTTACTTCTGGTTCCAAAGTTCAGAAGAGCCAGACACGGAGGACGATCCCTCTCCTATAAGGGCCCTGCCCTCTGGAACTCCCTACCATCAGAGCTGAGACAAATCACTAGCCATGAATCCTTCAGAAAAAATCTAAAAACCTACCTTTACACCATGACATAGGTATAGCCCCAGCTATAACTAACAACCACAGAGACTACCAGTAGAAGCATAAGCGCAGAGATATCCCTCCGGGAATTGAATCAGGCGCTATACAAAAACATAAATAAATAAATAAATAAAGCAGCCCTGCCATGCCGAAGAGCCGACATGCACAGATGTCTAATCTGTTATTCCACCAACGCCTGTAACCTCCCTTGCCTATCTACAAAGATGATGTGGCTAGAGGTTTATCAGGATTCCACAATTCAGCATGTAAGCGTTGTGTAAGGGGTTGTGTAAGCGTTCTGTAAAAATGCCATAAGAGGGTTATGTAAAGTGTGATGTAACCATGACAAAGGGGTTTTTGGTAAATTCCTATGGAACCCACAATGTATAAAAGGCAGGCTTGAAACTGTTCTAGTTGGTTCCCTCTCAGGTACTTGTAGTGTCTGTATGACGGAGCCATCTCATGAGATATAATAAACTTGTGTTTTGCTCCACTCCAGTGTCGATCCACATTTGTGAACCCATAGACAAGGGGTGGGCCTGCACCAGTGAGACAGATAAAATATCTCACTTCTACAATCACACCCAGTGATTTAAACAATTAGGGATAATCTGGTAGCCTTAGGAAGGCAGAAAAATAACCTTTAACCGTACCCAGAGTCAAACCATGGTGGGCAAGAGAAAGAACAACGAACAGAACGTCCGCTAACTAGGCTTGATGGAGGCCTATATTTGGCAGGTGCTGCACCTTGCTACACACTTGTCCCAATAAAATGCTTGTTGAGGGACACCTGGCTGCCAAGATGACATCAAACATCTCCGGAGGAGGATCGAAGGTGTTTAGCTGTCACTACTCAATCTCCAAGCATGAAGTTGGTGAGTCCAAAGGCCCGGGTACAGAACCCTGACCTAATGCTGCGACAGCAAGTCCTCCTAGAGGGGTCCCTGATCCGAGGGCATATGCTCAAGGCCAGGAGATCTGAATACCATACACTTGTGCCCAATCCCGAGCCACTAGAATGACATGGGCCCTGTCGATCCTGTTCTTGAAAACTCAGGGCAGGCGTGGTATCTGCAGGAAGGCATACAGGAGTCCTTAGTTCCACTTTAGGTTTATGTGTCTCAGAGCGAGAGGCACCTTGGAAACTCCAAAGTGCAGAAGTGCTGACATTTTATGTTCTCTGCAGTGGCAAAGAGATTGAGCCAAGTTCTCCCCATTCATGGGAAGCGAACTTGCGCCACCACTGGATGTAATTGCCACTCGTGATTCGATGGGCGTTGACGGCTGAGTTAGTCTTCCCTGGCATTCAAGGATCCTGCCAGGTGGTTCATCACCAGGAAAATTTCTTGACGGTCTAGCCATTTCCAGATGCACAGTGTCCGTGATCCTAACCCACCCTGTTTGGTGCAGTACCACATAGCGGTGGTGTTCATGGGTACCTATACCAGCCTCCCTTTGACAGACTAAAGGAAGGTTTTCAACGGCAAGCGGATGGCACTTGGCGCCGGAAGGCTGACGTGGAGCTGGAACTGCATCGGAGACCAGAGGCCTTTGATCTTCACTTGTCCAAAAGGACTTCCAAAACCAGAAGTGATGCATTGGTCACCACTGTCAGCCCTGGGTGAGGTCTTCCGCGGACCCAATCGCAGTCCAGTAACCACCACTACAGATCATCTGTAGTCTCCGCAGAAATGTGAACGTAGTCAGAGAGGTCGTCTTGATGTAGGCCCTCTAGGACTTCATCTCCCACTGCAGAGCCTGCATATGCAGGGCTCGAAAAATCGAAAAAAATTGTACTAGTCCTGCAGGACTAGTACCTTAAAAAATGTCCTCGACCTGACTGCAACCTACTTGACCTCCGTCTGTGAAAGCCGAGCAAATGTGACGAGATAACAAGATTTAAAGCTATCTTTATTGCTCATTAACTTTGTGAGCAATAAAAATGCCTTTAAATCTTGTTATCTTGTCACATTTGCTCCGTTTTCACAGACAGAGGACAAAAGTTTGTTTGTTTTCCTCCTCGCCAGAAAGGGCGAGTAGGACCTAAAAACAGCTCGACCTTGTTAAATTTAGCTTGACTATGCGAGTGGTCGAGTGGAATTTTTAAGCCCTGATATGCCACCTACCGTACTTGTCCAGCAGCATGCAAGAGGACTTTAGTCTCAGCAGCTTCAGAGTTGAACTCACTGAAATTCAGGACCAAGGCTGAAAGATCGGGATCATAGCCTGAATGTGCTATTCAGGCTATGATCCCGGAGGAAAGGCACAAAACTGAAACCTGTCCAGAACGGCTCAAGATGAAGGGGAACATCTGAGAAGGAGACAGGTGTTTGTTCAACACGTTGATAGTGAACCACAAAGCTGACAGGAGGTTTGCTATATTCTGGAGGTCTCCGACTTTTGAAGGCGCGCTTGCCCCATGCAGTAGTCAATCGTCAAGGTAGGGAAAGACTGGTACCCCCAACCTCTGAGGAGTGCAGCCACCATTGCTATCAATTTCGTGAACACCAGAGGGGCACTGGTGAGACCAAAGGGGATCATAGAAAACTAGAAATGCTCCTGTCCGAACAAGAACTGCAGGTAGCCAGATGGGCTGGCAGGACCGGTATATGTAAATAGGCATCCTGCAGGTCCAACGCCTCCACCTAGCCTCCAAGATCGAGGGCAGACAAGGCTTCGGATGAGCATTTTTCATTTCTCCTATATAAGGAAAACACTAAGGTCTAAAATTAGATGAGGGCCTCAGTCATTCTTGGGCACCAGAAAGTAGTGGGAATAACAACCAAACCCTACTTCAAGACACCCTCTTTATAGCCCTTTTGACCATGTTATGAGCAATGTAATATGTGAGGTCATAAGCAGGGCATCGTGGGCGTAAGATATAGTTAGCTTAGGTATCTATAACTGTTCAATTTCAAAGGTGTTGTACGAGTGAAGTGTGTGCCTAACTATAGTGTCCCAGCAACCTTTGTTTTTTTTCAGAGAATATATATATACACATATATACATATCCAACAAAATGCCCCAAGTATTCAAGGACGCACTCAGTAGTGTATGCCATACCATCTGGTTTATTCAACAAAAGGAAACCCCGCGTCCTCAATCCATTCTTTCAAAATCATTGGCCTGACGCGTTTCGAGGCAACATGCCTCTTACTCATAGGCAGCTTTGTGCGTAGAGTAAACAGAGAGAGCTCCAATCTTCTAATTACCTGCATGTTTGTTTATTCATCGACCCACAATCGGCCACGCTAAGTGCGTTTTTGCATTTGCATTCCCTTGGAGCTCGTACATTTTCCCTGAGTGGGTTCTGTTCGCATCATTTGAAGCAAATATTTTCCTTAGTAGGTCACTGGATCCCGCGCCGGTTTATTAATATCCGCATACATTCTGCTGCATTCCAGGCACAGACACAGTTCCCACCTGGCAGCTCCTCTCTGCAGTTTCAAGGTGGGGCAGCCCTTCACGGCAAGATGGCAGTGTCGTAATTATATCCAACAAAATGCCCCAAGTATTTAAGGACGCACTCAGTAGTGTATGCCATACCATCCGGTTTATTCAACAAAAGGAAACCCGATGGGGTTGGTGCAGAGTGACTGGTGTGGGGCTCGGTTGTACAACTGCAAAACGTATTGTTCAGCATACAATCGGCACAGAAGACTCGCACTCCCAGATGCATTTCACCATCAAAAATTTAAATCGGCTACGCACTTTGACCCAGCTGGGTCCTCCTTACTTTTTGCAGTTGTACAACCGGGACATGCAATGGTCACTCTGCACTAACCCCATCTGGTGGATGCAATCGGTAGTTTGTGGGACTAAAAAGAGCATTAGATAATACCGATCCCGCCACCATCGTGAAGAACAGGCTACTGACTTTGTGTGTGAGTTAACATCCGTGTGAGCTTCACTGTGTAGGACGCAACACTGTATCGATTGTGACAGTAGCAAGTGTATGAAAAGCGGTTGCGTTATGTGAAAAGCAACATTGAATCCAGCTAAGGCCTGCAACAGCTACAACTGTGTAAACCCTAGCTATACTGTGTGGGAGGCAACACTGTATCAAACTCACTCCTGCCCACCATAGCAGCAACTGTGAGTAGCAGGTGCTTCATTGTGTGTGTGAAGCTACATTGTATCATGTTCAGGATGGCGAATGCGACAACCGGGAGAACACTAGCAGTACTTTGTGAGAGGCTACATTGCATTCTGTTTTCTCCCGCTCGTGACGGCAACAACTCTGTATGCAGCAGCTCCTTTCTGCAGGATGTAACACTGCATCCAGTACACCCCTGCTCACGACAACGAGAGAAAATCTTCGGATTAAGCCTATTTTTGCCTACATATTTGGTAGGAAATTAGCAAAAAGCATAGAACATGCCACGGTTTCCACTCAATTGATTTCTCAAGAAGTCCCTGGTTCTTCACTAGGTGTGAATGTGGTGGAAGATTCATTACATGTTGTTCATATTAAGGGCAAGAGTGATAAAGTTCTAATGCCTAAGAATAATCAGATTTGTTACAGGTGTGGATCAGGATCTCATGTGGGTAACTTTCCACAGTGTCCTGCTTTAGACAAGAAATGCACCAAATGTAAGAAAGTAGTGTATTTTTTCAGTGTTTGTACAATGGGACAGAATGTAATGGGGTCCACAGTATTGAAGTTGTGGAGAAGGAAGTTCCATTAAATTTAGCAGACATGGTGCTTAGTTTGGAGACGGAGTCTGATTGTGAAGCTAAAATCAAGGACCGAGTTTGCCAGGTGAAGTTGGGGGAGGTGCTCACGGTTGGCATGATGTGTGATTCGGGTATCACCATCACTATAATTTCAGACACGTTATTTAATGTTCAATGGAGTTCCTCTGAAACTTTGCTACCTCCTGATGTTCACCCTAAGGCTTATGGTGAGCAAAATATAGATAGGTTGGGGTACTTAAAGAAAGTGATTACATGTTTGGGTAGGAGTGTTTGCACTAAAGAATAATTTGCAATCAAATGCAGACATACTGTGGGGTGGTGTGACTTGGCTAAACGTGGCCAGTTAGATTGGCCACAATGCGTGTGTCACATGTGCAAGTTCATGAGCACCCTACTTTGGAGAAGAAACACAGGTTACATCCGGAATGTTTTTTTTTTTTTTTTTTGAAAATTTGTTTTTATTGTTGCCTTCACAAATTAGCAGTAATAAGCATCAGCATAACATCGCAGCTTCAACATTCAGCTGCAGTCATTCAGTGGAGCAACTTTTCAAATTTTCTTTTCACCCCAACTCAGAACCTACTACAGAAAAGGGTCAAGCATAACAACCGTATCATCTGACAATCATAATATCAGTGTGAGTAGAGCTCATGCGTACATTACTGTAGGTTTGGACCATAGCTATTCCGCTCATGAGACCCGGTTCTATTTCCCCTGCACCCCCCCCATCAACGTCCACCCCAGATGTCGTCACATTAGTCCAATTCATCCTCCTCCCCAGAACTATCAGCATCCTCATCTTCCGGTAACGGCTCACAAATATCCCCTCTATATGAGTTCCATGGCGTCCATATTTTATTCCACTTGCGCGGGTTGAGTCTCTGTTTATAGACCTCCCGTTCCCTCAACATAAGCATATCCATGTTCTTGCACCACTGCGACAGCGTCGGAGTGGTCGGCGCACCCCAGTTTTGTGCTATATCACGCTTCGCCAGCATCACACCAATCACCACCCAACGCTTCCCATGTAGTGATAGATCTGTCGGGCCCCACACATGTAGTATGCATACCCGAGGGGTAGGTGTGAAAGGGGTGTCCAGTGTCTGGCTGATTGTGCGCGCTACGCGTCTCCAGTAAGTCTGTAAAGTGGGGCATTCCCATAATGTGTGGAACAGTGTACCCTCTTCCCCACAGTTGCGCAAGCAATAGGGATGGTCCGCCCTGTGTATGTTATAGAGTGTTGTGCGGGTGTAGTAAACTCTGTGTAAAATTTTGAATTGGACCAATCGAAATCGCATGGATATGCCTGCCTCTCTGGGTGACGCCAGCGCCTCGTTCCATTCCGACTCATCCAGATCCCCCAGCTCCTCCATCCACTTTTCCTTCAGGCGCCCCAGCGGATCCGGCAAATTGTTCAACAGTTTACGATACGTGAGGGAGGTAGCTCTCGTCTCCATATAGTCCGTTAGCAGTCGGTCCTCTAACGGAGCCGACTCCGGGATCAGCGCCCCGACTTCCAACACAGACAGGAGTGCGTGTCTAATTTGTACATATCTGTACGTTTCAGTCACTCCCAGGTCATACTGTGTCCTCAGCGAGTCGAAAGAGAGTACTGCGCCTCCTGACCAGAGATCGCCCACCGTGGATATCCCGATGGTGTCCCACCGATCAAACCCTTTACTGTTACGCAAAATACCGAATGCCCTGGAGTCCCATAGTGGTGTGAGTCTGGTAATCACCCCCTCCCATCCAAGCCGCCTCTGTGCCTTATGCCAGATAGTCACCGTGTGCTTTGTCGGGCCTTCCAGCTTTCCGACCAATCCCTTATTATAGAGCGGTGCTAGGAGGGTAGCCGTACCTAGTTGCCTTCTATCAGCCATATACGCCGGGTCATCATGGGCACCATGAATCCATTGGTTGATCACCTTAAGGTGCGCCGCCCAATAGTACAGTTCAAGGCTCGGGAGCGCTATCCCCCCGCTATACCAATCTCTGATTAATTTCAGCTGTGCCACCCTGGCCGGCTTGCCACTCCAAAGCAGCGTGGTCAGTTGTGCCATCACCTGGCGGAAGAACAACGCTGGGACCACCGTCGGGGTGTTTTCCAAGACATATAGAAAGCGAGGTAGTGCCAGCATTTTAAATAGCGCCGCCCTACCCAATAATGTCAAGGGGAGGGCCTTCCAATGGCGCACATCCGCCTTCAGTCTAGTCATCAAGGGAACCAGGTTGAGCTCTAAAAATGTCTCAGAGTCCTGCGCAATTTGGATTCCCAGGTATCTGAAGGTACGAGTTTCTATGATCAACTGGCACCCATCAGGCAACACCGGGGGGTCACCCCGGATCATGAACAGCACGGACTTGGACCAGTTTAGTTTATATCCTGATGCAGCACCATGGGTCTCACAGATGGCCAACAGGATCGGAATGCCAGCGTTTAGGTCCATGAGGTAGACCAGCATATCATCCGCATACAAGGAGACCCTGTCCTCCCAACCGTCGCCCCATCGTATGCCCCTCAGCAAGTGAGTGGAGCGGAGAATGGTGGCCAGGGGCTCCAACACTAATGCAAAGAGCAGCGGTGAAAGCGGGCATCCCTGCCTCGTGCCTCTTGCTAGTGGGAACTCCCGCGAGATACACCCATTGGCCGTCACCCTCGCAACGGGCTCGGTGTATAACAACCTGATCCATGAGATGAAGCCGGGGCCAAATCCCATATGTTCCAGGACTGCGAAAAGATATCGCCACTCTACCAAGTCGAACGCCATTCGGGCATCCAACGAGAGCACCGCTGCTGGCTCCGTCAATCGTGGGGCGCGTGCCAGCACTCCGTGCAATCTTCTCAGATTCAGCGCCGTGCTCCGATGCGGCATAAAGCCAGACTGATCCGGATGAATTAGGTGTCGCAGGTGCGGCAGCAGTCTAGCGGCCAGTAATTTCGCCAGAATTTTATTTTCAGCGTTGAGGAGCGATATAGGGCGGTATGAGCTGCAGTCCTCGGGAGGTTTGCCGGGCTTCGGAATCGCCACTATGGTGGCCATGCGCTGGTCAAAGGGCAAGATCCCCCGTTCCCGACTTTCCCTGTACATTTCGAGCAGGGGAGTGGAAAGTGTCTCGGACATAATTTTGTACCATTCAATCGGCACGCCGTTGGGACCTAATGCTTTCCCTGGGCGCAACGCTGCTATGGCTATCCGTATTTCATCTGACGTCAGTTCCGAGTCAAGGTCGTCCCTGGCGTCCGGGAGGAGAGTACGAGTCGGTACCCCCACGAGCGATCCCTCCACCAATTCGCGCGAAACTTCAGTTTCGGGGGAATAAACAGATTCAAAGTGGTCCGCGAGGAGTTCCACTATTCGGTCAGGCCTAGTCTGTAACACCCCCCTCGAGTCCCTGAGTTGTAGTATGGCTCTCTGATCCCCACGTTTCCTCTCCAGCCACACCAAGAGTTTGCCTGCCTTATCGCCCACGTCATATACTCTACTTGCCGTTGCCGCCATCCCACCCAACACGATACGTCGCTGGTGATCGGTGTGTCTCTGCTGACTCAGCCGGAGCGTGTGAAGTGTGTCCTCACTCGGGTCACTTTCATGCGCCCGAGTCGCATCGGCGAGACGGTCTTCCAGGTCTGATAGCGCCCTGCTTTGCGTGCGTTTATGTTGTGCGATAGCCGATATCGCCTGCCCGCGAAGGACCGTTTTGTAGGCCTCCCAGAATGTTACATGTGAGGCAACCGAGCCCTCATTTTCGGCGATATAGGATTCAGTACTTGCTTTTAAAGCCTTGGTTATTACAGGTTCCTTAAAATACCCTGGGTAAATAGGATAGAGGCGTCTGTGGGTTCGCACCTGGCTGGATAGAGTCAGAGTTAACGGGGAATGATCCGAAATCCCTCGTGGCCTGATGTTAGTGTCAGTGATATTAAGAAGGCCCCCTCCCAATGTGAGGAAGTAGTCTATTCGTGACAGACTATCGTGAACTGCAGAGTAGTACGTGTATTGCTGGACGTCCGGGTGAAACTGCCTCCATATATCCACTAAACCCTGTGCTTCCATGAATGCAAACAGTTTGGTAGGCCCCGGAGTGCGTGTGCGCGATGGATAACGGTACTGAGAGCTGTGTGCCACTGCGTTGAAATCACCCCCCACTATTAGGTCCCCTTCCGGGAGGTGTAGCAGAAAGTTCCCCAGGTCTGGAAGAGCCACGGTGTGCAGAGCTGGTGGTATGTATACCGAGACTATGTTCAGCGGCCTCCCCTCCCAATGTCCATGGACCGCCGCAAAGCGTCCCTGAGTGTCTGCCTTAACTGAGTGTACAATGAACCTGGTAGAGCGGTGCATCAAAATCCCAGTACCACCGGGACCCCTTAGTGAACTCAGAGTGCACTATCATACTGTAGCCCTTCCTATCCATGGCCCGTGCGGTGGGCCCAGTCAAATGAGTTTCCTGTAGCAGGACCAGGGCTGGGTTGGACCTCCTGATGTGCTGTAAGACCAACCCCCGCTTTATTTTATCTCCCAAGCCCCTCACATTCCAAGACAGTAGGCACAGTGGTGATGCCCTCCCCGTGCTATTGTCCTCCCCCATCACAGCATATAAAGCGACAAGCCAGCCGGCTGTCGTCACACATCATACATCGTGCGAAGTGACATCGCAGTTCACGCAGTCGTACCTCTACTCTACGCATTCGCTCCATACTGTACAGTGATTGACCCAGTGTAGCATTTAAAAACCAAAAAGTCATCCTACCCCCAACTCCCCCCCTCCCTGCCCCCCTGCTCAACGGACTCAGAACTGCCCGCCCCCCCAACTCAGCAGAGTGCTTGAACCCAACCCAAAACACAGTACTTGCTCGTCGGGGTGAAGGGTTCTCCGGTATCGGCGGCCCCCAACTTCTGCCGCGGAGGCCCTCAGCCCAGTGTCCATAGCGGCATTGCCGGTCGACAATGCAATCAGGTCAGCCAAAAATCAGTTGCGACATATTAGTCCTCATCAGCACCCTCTTCCCGAAGATCAGACAATGGGGAACGGGCCTCCGCCCCCTCCCCTACGGATTGTGAGTCCTGTCGGCCTCCTGCATTACGGTGCTTGTTCTGTCGATTAGAGCGACGCGGGGGATCCACCTGTCTCCACCCCTCCAGCCATTCCTGCGCCATTTCCGGGGAGTCAAAAAACCAAGTCTTATTGTCTGCCACAACCCGAAGTTTGGCTGGAAAAAGCATGGAGTACGGTATTTCCCGGGCTCTCAGTTCCTTCTTCACCTCGAAAAAGGTCCTCCTCCTACGTGCGACCTCGGCCGTGTAGTCCGGGAAGAACGCCAAGGTAGAATTCTGGAGTTTGAGTGGGGGGGAAAGTCTCGCCGCCTGGAGGATGGCATCTCGATCTCTGAAATTAAAGAGTCTCGCTATAATCGGCCTGGGGTTCATGCCCGATTTCTGGCGCCCACCGGGGACCCTGTGTGCCCTTTCTACCGTGAAGAATGCCGAGAGGCCCTTAGGCTGTAGCTTTTGCTTAATTAAATCCTCCACGTATAAGTCCATTGCTCTCGTGTCTTCCGACTCCGGCACACCTATGATACGAATGTTGTTCCGTCTCGAGCGCCCTTCCTGATCATCAAGCTTGTCACGCAGTACCTTATTTTCCTTCATGACGCGTTCCATCCCCACCTGTAATTCAGCCACATCCTCCACCAGCGACTTAGTCACCACTTCCATATTGCTCACTTTTTCCGACATCTTGTGGAAGTCCGCTCTTATCAACGTTATTTCGGCTGAGATGGATCCGACTGTAGTCTGCACTTGCGTGAGCGCCCGCATGACGTCGTCGAGGGTTGCCTTCTTTCCTCCCCCGGCTTCGCCAACCTTGCCCTGCTGTGATCTGGCGTCTGGGGAAGGTGAACTGGGCTTCTCGTATGCAAAACGATCAAGGCGCGATTGCGATGCCCCTGGTTTTGGGCCCTTGCCAGCCATCACGACAGTGGTGTCCGCCTCCCGCAGACGCTGTCGGCGTCTCGAACCTCCAAATCGGCGTGTCCGGGGATGGTTATCTACACCAGACGTCGCCCGGTTGTATTCCTGCTTTTCGGCTGTCACGCAAGGGCCCCCTTGGACGCCGTGGGTGAGCGTCAGTCCTTCCAGGGCTCCTCGGCACCACTCCGTACCGTTCCCCCTCTATAGACCACCGTGGGAGCAGGAGAAGGAACTTGTCCGGCTCCGCGGCAGGCCGGCCGTGTCAATAGACCCCCCGCGCTGTGTGGGGCACAATCGCCTCAAGCTGCCCACCACTTCCCCTTTTCGTGTCCTTCGGTGCACTACGCCCACACTCTCGTGTATGCTCAGGGCAGCGGCAATGGCAAGGAGACGATCTGCGGCCGAAGTGTCGGGCCCCTGTGAGCGCCCCCCAGTCCTCTGACTCCAGTGTGGATGTGTCACCCAATAGTTCTGTTGCACTGCGGTATGGTCCGTGTCTGTGCAGCGGGGAGCCCCCCGCAAGGTGCTTTGCGCCGTCCGGCGATGCGTGGGGACCGTCTTGTGAGGCCGGGCTGGTGCGGCCAATGCAGCGCCGAGTAGTCGACCCCAAGATGGCGGCCTCACATTCAGAGCCACCGCTCTCCGCTCTGCCCTCCGACTCAGCCAGCCAGCCGGACCCCCCCACTCCTCACCTCCGCATCTCAGCTAGGCTTCCGGGCAGACGCTCCGAGGCAGGGAAGGTCGGCGGCACTGCGCGGTGCAAATAGTCTTTCTCCGCCTCCGTCCGTCTCAGGCGCGCGCTTCCTGTCCTCCTCTGCCCAGGATGGTGCACTTCCTGTCCGTCCCTTAAACCAGGACAGCCCCAGGTCCGGATCCGATGCACAGGCCCACACCGGTGCCGATCTGAACTCGTGATCCCGACCACGGATCGAGATGCCGATCGGCCAGGATGTTGCCGCTTGGTCCTGGGCTTTGATGCCTGCCCGCTTGGGAGCAATTAAGAGCGGATAAATAGACGGATCGATTAGGAGGCCGCTTCAATCACGGAGCTCTCCCTTCAAGCTGCCACCATCGCCGGCTGCTGGCCACGCCACATCCTGAAATTTTTAACAATAACATTGGTTGCGTAAAAAACTATATTCATTCTATTAAGTTAAAAGAAAAATGCCTTACCAGTTGCTCACAGGGTGCGTCCTGTTCCTCTGAGTATAAGAAAGGAATTAAAGGATTTGCTGGGTCTGATGGTTAAAGAAAGCATCATCAAGGACGCTGGCTCATCTGAATGGGTGAGGCCCATTGTGATTGTCCGAAAAAGGGATGGGGACATTAGGCTCTTTGCTGACTTATGCAGTTTAAACAAAATTATTATAGTGGGATGTCACCCTCTTCCCCAGGTTCAGGATCTCCTAGCCAACATAGGTGGAGCAAAGCATTTTTCTCTGCTGGATTTAAGGTCAGCTTATCACCAAATTCCCTTAGATGAGCCGTCACAAGAGCTAACTACCTTTGTTACACCGTTTAGATTTTATAAATTTAAATTTCCTAGGCTTCCGTTTGGATTGGCGTCAGCACTCAGCGTGTTTCAGAGGTTGATGGACACTATTTTAGATGGTATTATGGGAGTACAAGCATTTCAAGATGATGTCCTCGTCTTTGCAGAAACTCAGGATGAGCATGAAGTTTTTAGAAAATCTAAGAATTTTAGTCTTACACTGAGAGAGAATAAGTGTAAGTTGAATATTACACATTTTGGGTGTTTGGGTCACAACAGCAGTCCAAAAGGTATTTCTCCTAAGTTTTCTTTAATCAAGGCCATTCAGGAAGCTGGACCTTCTTATGACAAGGATACCCGTAGATAATTTTTGGGTCTCAGTGAGTATAACTCACGTTTCGCAAAAGGTAATTCTAATGCTGTTCAACCCATGAGGAATTTGTTAAAAAAAAGGGTCAAAGTTCATTGGGACTGATGATGTGCAAATGTTCTTTCAAAATGTGAAGGATCTTATCATTTTGATCACATCCCTTTCAGAGTTTATGCCTGGCCGTAGAACTGTGATCATACTGGATGCTAGTCAGGTTAGGTTGGGTGCTGTTTTGGCACAATTTGAAAAAGCATAAGAATATACCATTGCTTCTGCTTCACGTGCTCTCAGTTCTGCGAAGTCATACAGTACTATTGAGTGCGAGGCACTTACATTACCTTGGGCTGTTGAGAGATGCAAAATATGTATTTGGGGATCTCATTTTGATATGTGTACAGATCATGAGCCCCTATTGCATCTTCTTAATGGTAATGGCACTGGAAAAGCGTCTGTGTGCCTGATTAGGTTACTTTCCAAGTTACAGGAATATGATTTTTCAATTAAATATATTCCTTGGGGAAAACATGTATGAACAGATTGCCTGTCCTGGCTTCCTATTCAGGAGAATGTTGTGGCTGACGATTGTGGACAAGAATGTGTGGTAGCACTTGTGAAGAACATCTTGTAAGGCAACGGATGTTTTTCACACGAAGTATGGGTGGAAGCTGCACAAAAAGATCCTGTTTTAAGCAAGGAGAATTCATTTTTGATTAATGGTTGGCCTAAAAAAAGGAATGTTGAGTTTGCATTGAGACAGTTTGTGCAAATTTGGGATGAATTGAGTGTTGTGGATGGCGTTGTGTTACGAGCTGATAGGTGTGTGCCTCCAGTATCTATAAGAGAGGGTTAATTAAAGTGGCACGAGGGTCATTTAGGTGTCAGCATCACGTGTAAAATTTTGAAACAATTTTATTGGTGGCTGGGTATGGAGGCTCAGGTGTCTAAATTTGTTGAAGCTTGTACTATTTGCTTAATGTCTGATAAGCATTTGAATTTACATCCCTTCAGCCCAGGCCTTTTCCAGCTGAGGTGTAGCAGAAGGTTGCGTTGGGCTTTTTGAATTACTTCCATCTTCTCAGAGGTACATGATAGTTTGGGTAGGCTATTTCTCTAAATGGGTATTTTTTGGAGTTTACGGCTCATCCCAACACTGATGGTGTTTTAACTTTTTAAGACACATTTTTTCAATTGTGGTGGCACCTAAGAAACTTGTGACTGACAATGGGGCACATTTTGTGTCACAAAAAATGAAGTCCTTTATTACAGAACATCAAATCTCTCATATTAAAGTTGCTCTATATTCCCCATCATCGAACTGTCTGGTGGAACGCTTGAACATATTTCTTAAAGAGGGTGTTCAAACAGCATTAGCTATAGGTGTTGATGTGAAGTTTTTCTTGGAGAGGAAAATCTGGTCGTATTTAATTACTCCACATTCCACCACTGGTGTTTGTCCTTTTGTACTTTTGAGGAAGTGAGTTCCAAGATGTGAGTTCTGTCCGGACTGGGTTAGAATCATATGCAAGGACAAAGTTGCTAATGTTGAAACAGTGGCTTCCAGTCAAGTCCTAAACAGGAACAACTGAAAGTTTTGTTTGACAGGAATAACAAAGTGAGGTCGGTTGAGATCAAGAATGGTGATTGGGTGTTTTTATTTCAGTTATTTTACCGAATTTTATAAGGCGCGAACTTGACCTGAAGGTATCGGGTATCAGAATCACAGGATGTTCAGCATCGTTGCCGAGACTTGAACCCAGTTCCCCAGATTCGAGGACGACCGACCTAGCCGTTAGGCCAACTCCTCTACCTGGTGAAGTTGCCTACCACAGTGAAAGATGAATCCAAGTTTTCTAGACCTGTCCAGGTGTTTGAAACTGCTAAAGGCTCAGTGCGTTTACAGAATAAAGGGTGGTGGAGTAAAAGATATGTGGTTAAGATTTCAAGACAGCAAACTATGACGATTTTAACGGTGAAAAATGGAAATGTGTGTCAAGGGTATGATTTTGTGGGAGACTGTGTTGGTAGTACGAGTGAGTGTAGTAATGTTGGGTCAAAACAGTTGACTACGAGTACCAATGGTGGTCCTGCACAAGGTGGTGTTGTGCGTGAGAATGTGGGTATGCCTGTTAAGTTCAGGGATTATTTTGTATCTTAAGTGTTTTGGTTGTTGCTCTTTGTTTTTGTTTTAAAGGTGGGAAGGTGTTGCATATCTATTGATTTTCTATTTCCATGTCCTGTGCTGTTCCGTGGTTAGCGCTGCTGAACAGGATCGAGACATGGCATCTAATTGTTTGGACTTAAAAGTAATATGCTCTGGTAAGATGTTGCATTACTCTCCAAGGAACTGTTTCTGATTGAAAATGTAGGAGCTTGCTGGTTTGGCTGGCGCATCGGTTGAGTCAGTTAACTTTGACTCCCCAATGCGGTGGCTGTGCTTGCTGTGGGCTCCGTAGTGTACTCTACAAGAATAAATATTCTGAAAATTTACCTATGGTTTTCAGCTTAACTGAAGTGCAAGCACTTACAACAGACGTGTCCTCATGGGGGTACGTCTACTCATAACATATCAAAACCCTCACCCAAAGTTACTTGAGGAATGGTCTCAGCTCATGGCAACAATATCTAAAGACATGCTGGGTTTTCTCACAAAATATGCGGCAACTGAATTGGATGCGGTATGCGAGTAAATTAAGAAATTTAATATTTTTTTGATCAGCATTCCTAACAAGAATAAATCCAGAAAGTTTTGAAAGAATTGGAAACGAAACTGGTGAAATATGAGGAGGAGATTAAGGCAAAGAAGAAACAGAAGTTTCTAAGGGACACAATAGATTATGCCACAGGAAGGATCTCGACATTTGGCAGAAATAATGATGTGCCCCGTAGTTTGAGCTCCTTGAGGCAACAGGCAGTTGGTAACTTCAGAATCCAGTTCAGGCCCTCATTCCGATTTGGAAGACCAATCGAGTGGCTCAAATACCAATTCTGTGCCATTCACAACGCTTGAAGAGTATCTTTTTTTTGTACGATCAAATCAGGGCCCCCGATGGAAACCTCCAAGATTAAGAAGAGGAGGAAACAATGATGGAGAAGGAACATCCAGAGTGTGGTTTCTGCAAATAGAGACACTTTGTCATATGGGAGAAATACAAGTCAAAACAAAAACAACAAGTAATGAGTGAGAACACTCTTGCGGTTATTTACCTCTCATCACATGGACTGGGTCCTGATGTGATTTCTTTATTGGAACTTGATCTGTTTTGTCCAGTAGCGAACTTTGATTACCAGACTACTCACATTGATTTTTTCTTTTTGTAAGGAAAATGAAACTTTTGAAGGTATTCACACAACAGAGTAAAAAACAGAAACCTCTATGTCCGCCTGTGATTTTGGGTGTATAAGCCAATGAATTTGAGAGTCATTGTATTGGAGATATAGAAGGACTGGCAGCTTTGAGAGAGTTGGAATATGGTGACAGGGATTGGATTTCAGAGAGAGATCTATTGTGCAAATTGGGCATTGAGAGAGATCGGACAAGCAGAAGTGATTTCAAACCTAAATTGAGGTGCAACCCCCGCATGACGACATGGACAGTTTCCATGAGGCAGTCACATATGGTCTCATGAAACTTTGGCAGGAAGGCTCAAACAATTTCCCCCAGAATTTGACCAAAGGTTGGTCCTAGATTCCTTCGGGAAAAAATACATAAATTGTGATAAAAATCTGCAGATAAGTGGGGGGGGAGAATGTAGTGCTATGGGATGCAGTGAAGTACCCATGGGAGGCTAAGAGACAGCTGGAACTGTCAGGTTGTTACAAGAAGTTGACCGTAGATGTCTACAGGAAACCCATCTCGTTACCCTACTTTACTTTCAGAGTGGCATGAGAGGGGCCTCTTAGAGGTAGAGAAATATCAGTTCTTACGTGTGACTCGGCCCACAGCACCAAGTTTTTATATGCTACGCAAAGTACACAAGAATAGGGAGAGCCCTCCTGGCAGGCCAACTGTTACAGCCAATAACAGCCTTCTGGAGAATACATCCATGTATTTAGACTATTTTGTATGTCTAAACCTGCCTGTGTACTGCAGAGACATCACAGATTCTATATTTACAATTTAGAACATCCCTTGGAAGACCACTTATATCATGACAACCATTGATGTTGGATTACATCATCGGCCATGATCCAGGGCAGGGGTACAGGTTTGAAAATACTTTTTTTTAGAGACAGACCACTATTATTGTATGACCATTCCATGATACTACTACAGAAGCTGCGCTCTGCCTAGATAATAACTCTTTCTTGTTTGGTGAACAATGGTATAAGCAACTTACAGGGACTGCCATGGGAAGTTACTTCGAGGTCAGATATGCTGAGCTTTTCATGGGCTGGTCGGAGGCGCAGCACATTTGGATGGAGGCCAATGAAAGCTGGACTAAACGCGTGTTGTTTTGGACATGTTACATGGATTATTTATTCGTCATTTGGGATGAGCCCCAAAAGACCCTTGATGCTTTTCCACCACTCAACTTATCTTTTCGCTCACCGAAGACCACTCCACCGCTAGAACCGACTTCTGCGACGCAATGACCAAAGAAGCCAACTAGGTGAAAGACAACTGCCTTCAGGAAGAACACCCCTGTATGGGACCAGAGCTGGTGGCCAGCTGAACTCGGACCAACACCGATGGCTTCAGACTATGTACGTAGGCTAGGTATCATCCTCAACAGTGAACTGACCATGAAATGACAAGTCAACACAGTCGCCTCCTCCAGCTTCCACACCCTTCGCGCGCTCCGCAGAATTTCTGATGAATTCCAGCCAACACCAGAAAGACAGTCACTCAGGCCCTCGTCACCTGCCACCTCGACTACGGCAACACTCTCTACGCCAGCATCTCCACCGAGCTCCTCAGACGACTCCAGACCATACAGAATGCTGCAGCCGGACTTATCCTGGAACTTCCCTAATGGACCCACATCACCCCTCTGCCCCCCAGCCTCAGAAACCTCCACTGGCTCCCCATCCATAAGAGATACCAGTTCAAGATCCTCACGCATGCCTAGAAAGCTCGACACAATCAAGGACCAGCCTACATCAACCAACTGAATTTCCACCTACCCACAAGACACCTGCTCTCCTCCTCACTAACCTGTGCACAGCTCCCCGCTTCCGTCGCAGCCACAGTGGGTGCCGCCCCTTCTCCTACATTGCCACCAAGACCTGGAACAAACTGCACCTCTGTCTTTGAACAGCACCCTCTCTGGCAGGCTTCAGAAAGAAACTCAAGAACTGGCTTTTCGACTGAGACGTACCCACAGCACCCAGATACCACCAGGGGTGACAGTGCTGTGCTATACGAATGCTGGCTGATTGATTGCCAGTAATGACTTCATGTTAATGTTTAAAAGTGTGGGTGAGATGATAGAGCATTCAGGGAGCCCTGCTTTTGTGAAGTACAGTTTGAATGAGAAAGGGGGAGTAGGGATGACACTTGTCCTGTTTTGAAGATACAATGTGAACCAGTTGAGCGCAGTCCCGCCTCTGTGCCGGCTTCATAAAGTCTTTGGATTAGAGTGTCATGGTCAACTGTGTTGAAGGCAAATTAAAGATCCAAGAGAAGTTGTGCATCGGCCCGTTCCAGTATAGCGTGTTTTTAAGGTCATCCCAGATGGTGATTAGGGCAGGTTCTGTGCCTCTTCCTGGACGGAATACTGTGTGGAAGTCGGAAAGCAAGGAGTTATCTTCAATAAATTATGACATCTCGGTGAATGCTGCTTTTTCTATCAGTTTGACCGGGAAAGGTTCATTTGTAATTGGTCTGTAGTTGTCTGGGTAATGCAGGTCCAGGTTTGTTTTCTTTTAATAATGAGCATATGTAAGCCTTTTTTTTAAGTCTTCTGGAAAGATTCCTGTAGTTACTGAATTACTGATGATTTTTCTTACTGGTGTGGCAGCAGAGGTGGTTAGAAGAATGTTCTTGAAGATTTGTGGTGGACAAGGGTCAGAAGGGTCGCCGACTGGCCTGCTTGCTTTGATCAGATTCATAAATTTACTTTGTGATAATTATTTGAAGGAATGCAGAGGCTGGAACAGCCTAATCTTAGAGCAATTAGTTCGAAATGGGTTGGGGCTGGTGGTTTTCCTTTATTTAAATAGGAGTTCAACATGTCTGCTTTCGTTATATAATAATTTGCCATGTTTTGTAAATTCCTGAGTCATGGGAGGAAACCCTTCTGTGCATTTAGGTTTACCAAATTGTGCGAGAATTTTATAAATGTCTTTATTTGCACATTTATCATATTCTTACTCGATCAGGCAAGGGATTCGATCCAGGATCTGCGACGTGTTGACTTGAAAATATCTATTTCCTTTGATACATATGATGTAAAATAATCTGTTCAATACCATGTGATTCGCTCAAATCTACAGCTTCGAGTACAAAAGATAACTGATTCTTTCTAGCCATGAGAAAGCCCTGGTCCAAATGACCACTCGGTGCGAAACATGTGTAGGCTGTGGCTGTTGTATACCTACAAAAAAATGTACTATCGAACAATTAAACATAATTATTCCTGTAAACCTCTGAAATACCACGACAATTTATGAACCAGGATACAGAATTACAATTTATGAACCAGGATATAGAACTGAAGAATAAAAGCCGAAAACCAAAAAATCTTTTTGGGAACTTTGAATTTTTACAAACCGGAAGAATGTTGATATCCATTAAGGAGGACTTAGCACTCATTTGTTCTTACAACATTTAGCATATTCTGTCTGAATAACACCTTTATTTTTCTTTTTAGCTTTTTTGATTGTTGACTTTTTCTGTTAAGATTGTGTAGGTGAAGTTTGTCTTTATTATTAATTACTAGATACATTGCAGATTTGAAATTTGTGGTCTTATCTTTTTCAGTTCTGCATTCCTCCAAGGTGCTTGTGTTTTCTTTTGTCCTGTTCTGTTGTTCTTAAGTGGTATTAGCTTCTCAAAAGCTTCCTAAAGCCACTCAAAGTTTTTGTACTGAATATATTGTGTCTAGATCTGCGTTGAAAGTTACCTGTGTTTCTAAGTATTCAAAGTTCAGTTTGTTCCAAGGTCGATAAGTGGATGAATGTATGGTGGCCTTAGGCGTGTCGATTTGTGGTGTTATGTGTTGGGAATCTACTAGATGGTAGTCTGACCATGTGACTGAAGTAGTGAGATAAGGTAATTAGTTCTGAATTTGCAAAAAGGACATCTAGGATGTGTCCAGTGATGTGTGTGGGTTAGTGGACGACCTGATATAGGTTCAGTGGGTCTAGGCCAGTTATGATAGTTTTTGGAAGTGGCATACTGGGTTTGTCAAACCATATGTTTAAGGTCCCCAAGGATGCATAGGTTGTAGTGTGGTAAGATATGAAACTGAGTCCACAACCGCGTCTGGGATGTTGCATTGCTAGATGGTGGTCTATAAAGAAGGAGGAAGTTGGTGTAGGGTTGTATCAGGTCATGAAGGCTTCGCAACCTTGTATGAAAATGTTTGCAGTTTGGTGAGATTTATTGCTATCTTGAATACAACAGCTACTCTGCCTCCTCTTTTGCCTATGCGATTAAGTGTGACAGTTTGATAGCCTGGCAGCTTCATGAACACTAGAGCCATGTCCTCTCCCAACCAAAATTCAGTCATGAAGAGTAAGTCAGGTTGTGTGTTAGTGAGTAGGTCATAGATCTGGTGCTTGTTTTTAAAGAGTGATTGAGCATTTATTAGTAGACAGTCGAGAGAATGTGTTTTGGTGGTGGTGTGAGTTTATTTGCTGGAGGAGTGAGTAGTACTCTTTGAACTTGTAACTTGTGTATTATTAGCGCTGGTATGAACGGCATGAAGATAGCAATTATGTTGTTTTTCTCCATTGTAATCCTCGTCCAGCAGGTTTAGAAGGCATTATGTTGGATCTGTGCATGTAGGTGGTGGAGATTGTGGGTGAGAGTACGTTGGTGAGCTGTGTTGTTTTTGTAGAGTATTTTTGTTGTGTAATAGACATGGCGATGCGAAGTTGTGAAGTGGCATGTTGTTTATTTTGTTTGAGTCTGTTTAGGGTGGAAAGTGTATGGCTTAGGGGTGGTTGTAGAGCATGTGGGCCATGTTTTAAGACTCTAAACTGTACAATGGATGAGAGGCGGGCAAATGGGTGTTGTTGTGTTGAGGTGTTTGTGGTTGATGAAGATAGAGGATTAGGGAGTAAAGATGGTTTAGGACTGGTCCTATTTGTATAGTCATGAGGATGGGAGTGGGCTTTTGTTTCTATTTTGTGATGGGATATAGTATGAAGTTGTGTGTGTGGGATTTGGATGAGCTGGTGTGTGTTTGATATTTAGTTTAAGTGAAGTAGTGAGATGCGATATTGATGTGAATTTCTGTGAATTATTTGAATGTAAGTACTGTTGGTGAGTGGAAGTTGATTGATGTGATGTGATGATGGGGATGTGCGTTGGAGGAGAGCATGTGTGAAAGGGGGTGGACAGGAGTTATGAGTGTTTTAGAATTGGTAGCAGGAAGAGATAATGTGTGTGAAGTGAAGGGTAAGAATTGTACAGTAGTGTGTTTATGGTAGAAAGAGGAGGACTTTGTTGGTGGTGGTTGATATGTGAGAGTATTGAGCAATGGGTTAGTAGTGATGGAAAGAGGTCTGTTAGGGGCAAGTAGAGGGTAGAGCTGGTGTTTTGTATGAATAGGAAGGGAGTGTTTGTAGGGATTAGGTTAGGTGTAAATTGGGTTTGTGTTGTGTTGCTGATGTGTGGATTTGACATGGGTATTGGACATAGCAGTGGTTTGTTTGAGAGTGAAGGTGTCATTGTCTGGCAGGTTGGGTAGAAGGCTGTATAGATGTGCTTTGTGGGGTTCTGTAGTGGTGTTTGACACACTGAAGTGTGGATAGGGTTTGTTTTTTGTAAATGAGTACAGTGCATTTGCTGAGAGTGTGTCAATATGTGTGTCGCTGTGTAGGTGGATGGATTAAGGTGGTGGTTAGTAAATGGTAAAAAGGACAGCATTTATGGCCCTTGGCCCGACCAGGCAAGTGCCCTTGTCCTCTCTGCCCTTAGATAAGATGCCCTGAGCACTTAGGTTAAATAGCCCTAGTTCAGGTGAACTTTGGCCAATGGGAACCATAACTGTAATCCTAACCAATCAGAACCCTAACCCTAAGCCATAGGACCAATGAGAAACCTGGCCCCTTCAACCAATCACAGTCCTAGCAACTAATCAAAAGGCAAACTCTTAACCCTAGGTCCCATAGAAACCCTGGTCCTAGGAGCCAATCAGAACCCTTGCCCTATTGGCCAATCAGAACGCTAATACTAAACCCTAAGTCTAATAGAAGCCCTAGGAGCCAATCAGGACCCTAGCCCTATCAGCCAATCAGAAGTTTAGACGCAAGTCTAAAAGGAGCCCTAGCCCTAGGAACCAATCAGAGCACAGTGTAGTAAGAAGTTATATAAGGGACATGTGACCTTTAGCACAGGCTGATGTGCTCCTCAAGTCAGAATCTCCTTTGATACAGAGGCTCAATCCACACTTTGCAGTTCATTTTCGCCTCTACAAGTAAGGCCCAAGTCTCAAGCCACTAAAAATACTGCTTTACACGCACTTAAACAAGTCACTTTTGTTTAGCCCAAAACGAGTGCTACCTACACTTCCCAACACACAATTTTAACCACAAAGCAGATTAAGCAGTCACTTAAACACACTCTGGTTAGTCTTTTACCTTTTAAGTCTTGTGATAAAAAGGGGGGCTGCCATCTAGAGGTCTTAACACACTACAGAGGAAAACCAGGAGTGAAATTTAAACTGTCAAGGTGAACAGAAAACGGCAGTTTTGAAAGGACAAATTGCACAGAAACCAAGAAATCAGTTTAATGAATTCTAAGGTAGAGCAGCTTTACATTTTCAAAATGCAAAGCACAAAGTCTGTATTTTTTACAACTTTGTCTTTGCTCAATGGGCTGTTAAGGGCTCAGAGAAACTGGGGCTACAAAATGGAGGTGTCGGTCTTGGGGTTCCCTCTACAAACTTAAGGGCCTGTGCAGGTGGGAGGGAAGAGCTCAGGCCTGCTAGGAAGCTTGATGGACATATCAGTAAATTACAGGCTGGCATGCCTTAGTTATGTAGTGTAGTTTTTACTTCAGTAACCACACTTTTGCCAGGTGTCAACAAGTATGAAAAAAACACATGATATCACTACTGCTCAACGTTTCCCTCATACATTTTCGTTTAGCATTTTTTGTTACATAAATTGAGAGCATAGAAAAACTGAACAATGATTTGAGCATGTCATTTATTTCTACTAAACAAATCTGTTTTTTTTCTTTGAAAAGAAAATACTATATTTCTAGTGGATCGATTTTAAAGCAACAAAACGTGGCTGCCGTTTTATACAAATTGGCTCTTTTCACTATTTTGCTACAGCAATATACAAATAAAGTACGACCAACTGTACAAAATAAGGGCATTGCAAGTCACTTATGCATTCTGTGACCATATACGGGGGCATGAGGCCACAAGCAGTAAATCCCAAATTTCACCAAAGATTTGCTCTGGCCTTAAGCACCAACTGCAAACACTTGAGCACTAGTCCAACACAAGCAAATGTGTTACTTACTGTTCCTACTTCTCATTACAGCATCAAAGCTACCAGTTACTAGGGTGCAAATCATACCTTCTTCTTTGCTACTGGCTTGGATTTAACAAAAAAATGTGTTAATGAATATCGGTTTATACATATGCTCAAAAGGTATTTTAGACTATGCTTTTTTGCTATGCATGAATGAAACGTTTGCTATAGCTGTACAAATCTATTACAAATTAAAATGCAAGTATATTATGGGAAAAAAGTACACCCACCTTTTCTATTTGTGTTGACTTTTAGCATTATAAGAAGCATTAGTAAATTCACAAACTACAACAGAAAATGGTACTCAACGTTCATTATTCAAGACCTTACGTTCCAAAGAGTAAGGTTTCAATACTATCAAATAGTAAAATCCTGCAAGACCATATTAAACATCGTAATAAAAGATTTGTGAATTCTTAAACTTCCAATGCAGAAAGAAAGTAAAATATAATAGTTAAATAGTACTGAGGTAATAGTAAAGTATAAATTATCATTCACCTATTGCTGCATTTGTACCACCAACGTTTATATCATTTTCCTCATCAAATTCTATCCGAACTCCCTTTCCATTGCCTGCAGACACACCACAGCCTCCACTTCGACAGAGAGAGATGGGAACAACTCCATATACATATGCCAACATAATAGGAACACCAATACCTAAAAAATAAAGAATGTATCGAATAAACATGTTACAGTGCTATAGAAAATATTAACATTTTGCTGCTGTTCTTCTGTATAAAGGTCCACAATTATACTTTAAATAGGCAATACATAAATATACCTCCAAAACAGGATAACTGCATGTGGGTATGCAACACCAGGGAATATAGGAATATCAATTTTTAAAGAGTCAAAGTAGGAAAAGTAGGTATTACAGGACACCTTTACCAAGATTCAACATACGAAAAGGCCCAGAAGTGTTGCGTGAGGATCCCTCTAGGGCTCCTCACCTTCAAGTTTTTGTCCGATTTACATTATTAAGAATGCTATAATTAATCAGGATGAATTAAAAGTGCTGGTATAAAGTTGCCAGGTTTCTTTAATGATATAGTTCTATGCTCAAACTATCAAGAATTACCACCCATTCATAATTATATGTAAAAAAATATATATATATAATTTTTATCAATTCAGGTACATTTTAACATTTTAGTATTGGTGATTTGCTATCAAAGGGATTGAAAGGTGGGTGGACATAGTGTTTGCAAGAGAAAGAGGTGACAGAGAGGACTGGATGATTGCGATGATACAGACAGCATCCTATGAACAGCTAATTTATAGGATGCAAGACCAAGAACAAATATTCCAGCAGGTGCGACCCCCTTTCTTCGCGAATCCTGAAATTCTAATTCTTTTTTCTTTCCCTCACTATATATAGCTTTTCCCCTTCTTTTTCCTTTTCTTTTTCCTCTCCTGTAATATATTACAGATGTAAATTATTTGTCACATACTGATTTATGATGTACTATACTGTTTTGTATCCTATGAAATTGCCTATCTTTGATCTCCAATAAAAAATATGACACAAAAAGAAAGAAAGGTGACAGAATGGAATCCCTACAACCTAGTAACAGTAGTATTCTGGTCCTGTCCAACTGTTAACTTAAGTGCAGAACTTAGAACACACTGTTCAATAGCTTTACTTTCAAAGAAATAAAAAAAAAAGGTCCAACCGTTCTTTGGGGTTGGAATGCCTCACTCTGCAGCCGTTGTGCGTGAGAAGGTCTGGTGTGTTGGGAAGCTTCTCGTGAGTTATTAGAGACAGTTACAGCAGAGTTGAGTACCAGGTTTGTCTCGCCCCTGTGGGAGTTACTAAAATCATCTTGAGAGATGACCGTGAGTTTTCTCACAAGAAAAGGAACGAGTGGGAGAGGTGGGAAAGCATAGGCAAATACCTCTGACCAATTCATCCACAGTGCATTGCCCTTGGAATGTGGGTGGTAATGCCTGGAGGCGTAGCTCTGGCATTTCGAGTTTTCTGCTGTGGGAAATAGGTTCACGTCCAGCGTCTCTATTAATGGTGGAAATATCGTTGGAGGACTTGTGCAATTGTTGGTGCGTCCTGCTGAGCAGGCCTGCTACCGAACTGTCCACTCTCATGAGGTATTCTGCAAGGAGATGGATGTGAAGGTGAAAAGCCCAATGCCAAATCTCATGTGCCAAGTGAGACAACTGTATTGAATGGGAGATCTAATCATTCACCTCTCTGATATGGGTCTAAAGTCTGAAACCCATCGCTGTTCCATGTTAATGTAGAACATCTAGCCCCCCCACTCACACAGAACCCGCATTGCACTCTGAGGGAATTATCCTGCTGCATGAATAACATGCCTGTTCTGTATATTTAGTTTTGCATATCTTGTTTCGTAGTTGGCGCCTTTACAATCACGTTTTGTCTGAACATGTGTTTGACAAGTCCATTTTCATTCTGACTCAAATTTTCTTTTTTTAACATTATTCGCAGGCTGGCACTGATCTGTCTAAGGTTGGCAAGTCGAAGTTAGCATACCACATCATTGCAGGCAAGCTCCTTTCTTAATTGAGACACCACAGTTGGGTGTTTGTTCACAACTTTCACTTCACTCTGCTGCTTGTGGTGGCACACCGAGCTTGATTGTGCAGTCACAACATATAAGAGATATGGATAAATATGGGCGCTTGGATCATTTTGTCCAGCCCATATATGAACGATTTATGTATTTTCCTAGTCTCTTGTTTTACAGATGCTGGCAATGATGCTCAAAGCCACAGTGGCTGTAGACGAGTGCTTGTACTATTGAATTTATGTTCACCATTTTCTTCTTTTTTCATTTCACACACACTTTACCGGCAGATTGATAAGGTTCAGATATTAGGTCCTGAAGAATGTCATACACCCACTCATATGGTCATTAGGATTACACATGTCGACTTCATTGTCATGCACAGGGTGAAGTCCTATCCCCTTTTGGGTTTTATTGTGCTCCAAGGGGACATTTAACAAAACTTGGGTTAGGTCATCAGGTCATCATGAGTATATTTTAATTTTCCTTTTACATTCTTTCTAATCCCACTCTGTCCACCAACACCACACAGCACATATTAGTACATGCCACTTAAGTGCTCCTCTCCTTTTTTTGGAAGTTAGAGCCCACACCACTACCATTTGTTCTTTTGGTGTGAGGAGGAACCTGATATTGAAGCATGCAACCCAAGGGTGGGTGAGGGTTTTCGTCTTTAAACAAACATTTTTGTTTACAAATCTACCCTTCCTTTCAAAAGAGACTTACACCATGGAAGCATGACGAATTATTCTGTTGCCTCAAGTACATCCCCTGTGTTGTTGTTTGTGTTGGGAGTGACGTAGGTTGAGTTTTTAAATGCTTCCCCATCCTTTTGTGAGTAAATTAATTTAGGTTGCCATGAAAGGCATAAAGGATGTGCATGATTACCATTGTATACCTACCATTGGCAATTTAAGTGTCTTCTACGAAGTGGTAATCAGGAGCCGGGCTATCTATGCTTGTAGTACGATTTCCTTTCAAAAAGACTTACACTTAAGAAGAATGACTCATTAGGATGTTGCTTCATTTTCAATGTTGGACCTGGGCCTGTTGGCAGGGTCATCCCTAAACTTTTTGCCTTCCTCCAATACTCTCTCTGACCTGTTTTTGTTGGTTTAATGACTCTGGGCACTTTACCACTGCTGACCAGTGCTAAAGTGCATATGCTTTCCCTGTATAAAGTGTATAGGTGATTGATGTCCATGATTGGTTCATTGGATTTACTGTTAGTCCCCAGTAAAGGGCACCAGGAGTGCCAGGGCTTGTAAATGCCAATACTGCTAGTGGGCCTGCAGCGCTGATTGCGCCACCCACAGAAGCAGCCTTAAAATGTGTCTAGGGTCTGCCATTGCAGAACCTGCGTGCAGTCTGGTACTGTCATGCTGGCTGGGCAAGTGCACACACTTGCCAGCCCCTAAACCTTCCCTTATCTTCATATTAGTCACCCCTATGGTAGGCCTGAGGGCAGGGTGCATTGTAAGTGTAAGGTAGGACATGCTCTGATGTGTGTGGCATGTCCTAATAGTGAATTACTGCCAATTTCGTTTTTCACTATTGTAAGGCTACCTGTTCCCTTTAGGCCAGATGGGCTGCTGGAATTATTACACTCTATAATCCCAGCAGGCTCAGGGAACATGGTAGAAATTAATGTTTAGTATGCCTGAACTTAGAATAATAAAATACTTCTTTTAGTAAAGTTTATTTTAATATCCTGTGTTTGCAAATGCTACTTTTAGAAAGCTAGCATTTGCTTGCCTAACCATTTCAGCCCGCCTCTGCTTTTGTGTGTATCTGACAGTCTGAGTTGTGTGAGTGACAGGGCTGGGAGGTGACAGGTGGTGAATGGCAGGATGACACCTTAGTGGGAGGTGGGAGTTTCCCTGGATGATGCATCAGGCTGTGCTCTGCCACCACAATGCTGGCTCCGCCCCCCTGGGGAGCGACTGATGACTCAGCCTGCACCTGGCCCAGGAAGGACCGAAGCTTGTCAACAAAGTACTCCTGGCTGCCCCTGTCCACACAATGCTGGCTCCGCCCCCCTGGGGAGCGGCTGATGTGCCTGCCCTCACACTGAATGCAGAAGCCAGAAGTACCCACCACAAGTGCTCAGAGGCTGAGAGCAGTTATGCAGATGCCCCCCTGGCCAGTGAGAACAAAAGAAACTGTGTATAAAAGTAGGAGCCCTGCTCCTTGTAAATTAGAATCCTGTTTTACCACGAAGGACCTCTGCCCGACTAGAAGGAGAAGAAGACGCTGGAAGGACTGGCCTGCTGCTTGCCTTGCTGAGAAAGGAGAGGAGAAGACTTGCTGAGAAAAGACTTTGCTTCTTTGTGCTTTAAACATTCTCCAAGGGCTTGATTGAGCTTGCCCCCTGACCTGGACCCCAGGACTAGTGGGTCCTTGGTGCTTTTGCTCGTCTTGATTTTCGAGCCGTGTGTGCTTCCCTGCTGGAGCCAGACTGCGCCCCTCATCGCCCCCTCCTAGGGCTGTGGCACTCGGGAGCTTGCCAGCCTCTACCCTGTGAGAGCCTCGCTCCGACCGGAGTCGCTCTCTGCCCCCAGGCTTGGCTTCCTGCTCCTCTGCCCCTTGCCTGCTACTGGAGTGCCTTGAAGCGCTCTCACCCCTCCTGCCGGAATTTCCTTTGTGGATTGTGATCCACGCCGGGTCGACAGCTGCACAGTCCGTGCCCTGTGACCCCGCTTCGCAATCCCCGAGGTTTTGCCAGGCCGCGCCGCCCCCGCTGAGGAGACCCCCGCACCGTCGTGCCAAGGGTCGCGGGCCGCGCCTGCCTGCCTGCATGCATACGCCCGCTGGCGTCAAGATCCGAGAGTGCCCCCATCGTTGGAGTCGCACAAGCCTGTGCCAACTCTGATCCAAGTGACTGAGGTGTTCTTCAAAGTCTCCCTTGGGCTCGGGGCCCGCAACGCTTTCCTTCCCCGTCCTCCAGCTGTTGCTCGACTGAGAGCCGAGCCGAGCCGCCTCCGTGTGCCCGGAGCCCCCACGGGTGAGTCACAGCTGAGTGCTCCGCCAGTACTCCCCGTCAGGGACCTCGAGCTGCCTCCTGCCTGCTGCACTGCTTGCAGAGCCCTCCCGCACCGCTGGGCCGGCCCGCCTTTAACTCTGTCCTCGAGCTGAGAGGAAGAGCCGGGGCCGGCACAGGCGTGTTCACGCCCGATGCGTGAGAGTTGGTAGGGGCTGTGTCAGTTTCACCCTTGAAGGCAGGAGAGGCGCTGCAAGGCACGCCGAAGGCCCGGGGAGGGTCCCAAAGCCCCAGAACCAAGAGAGGCTTTCTTTGAAAAGGAAAGAGCATTGAGAGAACTATCTAATTTAAGACATCAAGAAAGAGAGTAAAACAAACTATTTTCTTTGAACAAACAAACAACCATTGAAAGCTACAACTAAGAACCTTTGCCTATTTACAACCTGGGGTGCTACAAAAACGTTATTTGGTCTTGTGATAAGTCTGTTGAGTTACATATATATATTTTTACATAAAGAAGCGTATTTTTATATATTCACAGCCTGGTGTCCATTTGTGGGGGGATTGGTATATTTTACTGTGTGTGTGATTACAAATGCTTAACTGAATAACGCATGAAGATTAGCCTTGGCTGCTCACGCCACGCACCTAGAGGGTGAGCAAGGGTAATTCTAAGGGGTCATCCTTCGCCCTGACTTGGAAGAGAGGGTCCCTGCTTGTCACAAGTGCATACTTGCGCCAACCAGAGACCCCCAATTCCAACATTGGTGGCAGCGGTGGGATTTGCGAATTTGCATTTGTAGTTGACATACAGTGAATTGCTGATCACCACATAGTGAGAGCAGACCTATAACGCAGCCACAGGTTTCCATTTCTATAATTTTGCTGGGAGATCTCCAAGTGCTTTTGAAGACGTCATGCCTGGTCCAGTGAGGATGGAAAAGGCAGCAACCAGATGCCTGTCGCCAGAGGAGTTGGCAGACAGGGCAGCAGACAGGGTACATGCAATGGAGATGGCAAAGTTAGCTGGACAAATAGAATTGGAAATGCAAAAATTGGCAATGGAAGCGCAAACACGCCAAAGAGCTCACTACTTCAGGATGAGAGAACTTGATTTAGAGCTTGAAGCCAGGAGGGCTTCAGCCCAACATCCAGAGATTTGTGTAGCTGGCGGATTGAGAAGTTGCTGAGTTGGAGGTGGAGTCCAGCTCAGCTGGTGGCAGCAACATTCAGGTATCTAGTGCTGACAGCATAGTGCGCCCACCTAGAGATATGGCACCTGAATTGGAGGGGGTTAACTTACACCAGGAGGTTCAAGGGCATGAGGTAGCTCCAGTAGTGCGCAGCGTCCCTGAAGGGAATAGGGTGGCTGGCGTAGGAGTTCATGGTCCTAGTGGTGGGAGGGATTCCCCCATGGTTGAGATCCTGGTAGGTGAGTGTAAGGACCGCCCAGAAGAGTGTGGGTTGTGTGACAGAGACAGTCCGCTACTGTCTGGCCAGTCTCAGGAGAATGGTGTGGAGTATGTGTGTGAGGCGCTGGATGGTGAGGTGAAGGATAGTTTGGTTAACCCTGCTAGGGGGCTGTGTAATCCAATTGTGGGAGAGCATATTGTAAGTCCCAGTTTTCCAGAGCTAAGCCAACACCTGTTTGAGAGTGAGTTCTCTGACCCCAGGGAACTCACATTGGAGGCAGACCTTGTGGTGGATTCCAGAGGGTCTGGAGAGGCATTGGGGTGTGATCCTGTGGGGAGTGGCTCAGGTATCTTCCAGCCCAGAGTGGTGGAAGTGGCGCAGAGTAGCCCAGCTAGGTCCTGTAGTAGTGAGAGGGGTGTAGGGCCTCACGTCCTGTCCTTAAGGGGAAGGAGTGAGAATGGGTTTGGTCCCGGTAGTGCCCAACCTCAGTCTCAGAGCATGGATGGTTCTTTAAGGGAACACCAGGTGGGGAGCCTAGGCTGTCCAGATGAGTCACCCTCTGAGGGGGATCCCCCAGCGGCTAGAGAACGTGGAGGCTCTGTAAGCAGAGCTCCAGTAGTTCTGGTGTCTGGCAGTACCGCTCCAGTTGGGAGGGTGCAGAGGTCCAGAAAGAGGGGCGAGAGGGGGAAAGAGTCCCCAGTGGAAGAACCAGTGGGTCAGGGGCCAGCCAGCAGGGCTGCGTCCCCAGTGAATGACCAGGGGGACACCACTTCTGTCCTGGGGGATCTTCCCACACTGTCCGAGGGACAGGGTTTGGGAGATCTGCGCCAGGCAGACTGTCGCACGACACATGAGCTATGTGCCACCCTCGGGGGGGGGGGGGGGGGCATGCGTGCTCCCCGGGAAGTCCTGGTGCGCCAGGCAAGTGTTCAACTGCAGGGTTGGGTCCCTGAGTTGGAGAGCCAGGTTCAGGTGTTGTCTGACTTGGAGGGTGGGACCACTGTAATCAGTGTGCTGACCCATGTCACTTCTAGGGGTACCACTCCAGTTGGGAGTGGGCAGTACTCTGGAAGGGGGTGCAGAGGGAGGGAGTCCTTGTCTCTGACCCCGGTGCAGTTTGAGGGTTTAGACCCTAGGATAGAGGGCCAGGTGCAGGGTGTCCCCCCTGACCTGGTACCCCAGTTGCAGGATAGCACCCCTGAACTGGTGGGAGAATTGTGCAGATCACCTGTGTTGGACCAGGTCCTTTGGGCAGGTTCACCCCGTGACTTTTTGCTTTTTCCTAGCCTGTTTTTGGAACCTGGGTTGGTGATTTTAGGCCTCTGCGCACTTTTTCACTGTGGTACAGTGTAAAGTGCGTGTGCTTTCTGTGTATGGATGGTGAGCGCCCTGCCCTCCCATAGGAATGAATGGGAAATATGTATGCCCATGGTAGATTCCTGATGCGTGGGGAGTGCAGGGGCGAGTTTGATATGTATGAACTCGTGAGAATGAATGCTGCAGAATGGTGTATGCGGCATGGCTGTATCTAGTCCAGAAGCGCCACTTTTAGAAGTTGGCATAATTGTGTAGTGAGTCTGCTAGCACGGGATTGGCTGATGGGCCTGGCCCAGGCATGCCTGGGCCTGTTGGTAGATGGACTGTCTGGAGGAGGGGGGTCTGAGTCAAGCCGTAGATGAAAGGCCCCCATCCGCTGTTAGGAAGGAGTGGAAAGAGCTCTGGTGGTGCCAGGCTGTGTCTGTCGGCCCACCCTGGATGACTCTCCCTCCCGATGGCCCCCTGTCACCTCTGACCTGAGGCTGACAGGAGAGGGAAACCAGATACTCCCAGAGCTTAGGGCTCGCCTACACAAAGACTTCTAAAGACTTCAAAGCCTTTTCTGTGTATAAGAAGGGGCTCTGCCCCTTCCAAAAGGTTCTTGTCTTGTTCTGTTGCTGACCTGAATCTACCCGGGGCGGGCGCTGCCCAGCCCCTGGAGGCTGGAGGACTTCTGGGGGACCCCTCTGCCCTGCAAAGGGCTGATGGGGGACTCTGCCCAGCCCCTGGATGCCCTGATGGACTGCTGGGGGGACTCTTCCTGACTGTCCCCCTGCCTGCTGCATTTCTTGGAAGACTTTGCTGGTCAATAGCGCTTAGGGGCGCTTTATTTGCCTTTCCTAGCGCTTGGGAGCGCTTTGCCTATTTTTCTAGCGCTTTGGAGCGCTTTATTGCCCCCAAGCGCTGGAGAGCGCTTTATTTGTATTTACAGCGCTACTTGGCCCCAAGCGCTTAATAGCGCTTCAACTTTTATTGGGTTTGGTTTTGTATCGAGGGTGCCACCCCTCGGATCGTGGTTCCCCGCCTGCCTGCCTAAAGAGGAGGGGCGCTGCGCTGCCCGCAGCGACCCGGAAGTGGTCGGCCGGCCGGCCAATCCCATCGCGGCCGGCCGGAAGTCCCGCCCCCCGCAGTCGGCGGGGAGAAGAAAGGAAGGCGCGGGAGATGGCGGCGGTTGACGGGGCTCCTCTCGGCTGAGGGAGCCCCAGGGAGACGAGGCGGCCAGTTGGCAGGGCTCCCGTGTGCCGAGGGAGCCCTGCAGAGAGGAGAAGACTCGTGGTCTGCTGCTAGGGGCTCCCGTGTGCGGAGGGAGCCCCGGCGAGGAAGAGAGAAGGCCGGCGCGAGGCTCCCAACATGGAGGGAGAGCCTCGAGGGAGCAGAGACCTGCCGTCGCCTCGCCCGCGAGGGGCTGCCGGTGAGTCTGGGCAGAGTGGGGCAGAAGAGAGGAGGGGCGCCGGGGCACGGTGACGGTGTCCGCCCCCCCCCAGTGGCGCGAGATCGCGCCTGTTGCCAGTGCGGAGCCACGAGGGCTTCAAGGGCGGCCCCAGTTGGCAGTGGGTCGCCCCAGCGTTTTGCGAGCCCAGAGAGGCTCAAGGGGCCTCATCTTGTTGGGCGAGCCCCGAGGCTCGTAGGGGCATAATTGACTTTGGTGCATCTAGGGCGGCCCCAGTTGGCAGTGGGTCGCCCCAACGTGTGTGAGCCCAGAGAAGCTCAGCGGGGCCATATTTTGTTTAAGAGCCAGATGGCTCCAACGCCCCCCAGCTGTTTCAGAGCCTGTGTGGCTCCAACCTTTTGCGCAGTTCGTTCTAGGGCCAGTGAGGGCCCCGGCGCAGTTTTGAATCTCCAGCTGCCCAGCAATTAGTGGGCAGCTGCACCGTTTAGGCGCAAGATGGAGAAGGAGTCCCTGAGAGGGATAGAGATGGCACAGAGGTGCCCGGCCAGTCACAGCTGCGCAGCACTTAGTGCCAGCTGCAGCGTTTAGGCCCTTGTGAGTGTTCCCAGGGGCCCAGCAAGTAGTGGGCCCCTGCATCGTTTAGGCCCCTGACATTGAGACTCAGGGCATTCTAGCCCCAACAAGGCCAGTTGGCCTAGGGACTGCCACAGATGGTGGCTTATGTAGGTCTTGCGCAATTGTATGGTTATTTGCACCTCTGAATGTGATTTCTTGCATCATGTCCTATTCCTGCGCCTCTGAATGTTTGTAGACATCATGTGACTTTTGCGCTACTGTATTATTCTGGTACCTCTGAATGTATTTTTATTTCATCATGTGCTTTATTCTTAACACCGCTGAATGTGTAGGTTTATGCATTATGTGTTTTTCTTTACTACTCCTCTGAATGTATATTTATGCATCATGGGTAATGTGTTCTTTCTTAGACCCCTAAATGCTGTGTGATACTTAGGGTGTTGTTCTTTTTAGTACAGGTGGTCCTAGTGAGGTCCTGGTCCCCTGCGTGACAGTCTCCTACGGGTTTAGGGTTGCGTAGGTGGTACTTACCTGTTCCCAGTAGATACTGGATGTGATCTATAACTGTTACTTTGTGTTACAGTGAAGTTTATATACTTTTATTCTAATTTCTGACAAGTATTTCTATATCTGCGAAGTGTTGATTCTGACAGTGGCCCAGTCTTGTAAATAATCCCTTGTGAATATTGCCGTGCCAGTTGGCACAATGTACATGTGTGATTTCTATCTGATATGTTTTGACAATACAAAAGTTATTTTAATATAACCTTGTGTGGAGTCTCTTTTGTGGTGTACCTAGTATGTTGTTGCTGTTGTGCGCTGGCGCAAATGCTTTACACATCGCCTCCGAGTTTAGCCTAGACTGCTCGTGCCAAGCTACCTAGAGGGTGAGCAGGGGTTATCTTGGCGTGTGACTTCCTTGCCCTGACTAGAATGGTGGTTTCTGCCTGGCTTTGGCGTCAGCCTTAGCCTACCAGAAATAGCCGGTTTCCAACATTGGTGGGTCAGCGGTGCGGATTTGGACTTGCGTTTGCCCAGTGCCATAGCGACAACTGGCTACATTACAAAAACTCTGCGTTTTTCAGATAGTCACATATTTGGGATTATTGTTTCTGATTTTGTTTTTCCTCAAAAGTGTCATTTTCAGATGGTGTTCCTGCGCTTTATGTTAAGTGGCAGATGAGAGAAAATGACAGGGCGGGACGCCAGTAGATAGGGGAGGTTCCCATAGGTTAGGAATCCCTTGCTGGGTCCAGTGTCCAAGCCTATTCCTGTCCCTGTGTGGGTAGATGGAAGAGAGGGAGGGTGGAGGAGAAATTGCTTGCTCAGGAGGGTGGTTATTCCCTGAGTGTAGTGTGTGTGTCTGGATTCCCCAGTATGGTAGGATCCAGTGGTGGCAGCTTAAATGTGTCCAGTGCGTCAATTCCCATTCCCAGTTCCCAGAGTATGGTGCCTGGTGCTCAGTAAGAGAGTGACAGGTTGAGAGTCAGAGGCAGTGAGGAACTGTCTCACCAGTCTGGAGGGGGAGTGTGTGGATGAGTGGTGTCTTGAACTGGAGGAGTTGGTGTGAGTTTTTTTTTAAGGAGCTTGCACATGAGGTGTACCTCTGGTGGTGTGCAGGAGATCCTGCAGAGGCATTGGACAAGAAGGTGGATGTCCGGCGGTGTGCTGGATGTCGTGCAGAGACATTAGAAAGTGATTCTAAAAATAGTGGCTTGTGTATCTGATGATCCTGTGTAGGTGAAGAGGTTCATGTGTAGCCCAGCTATGTCCCATTAGGATGATAGGGGTGTAGGGGCTCACGTCCTGTCTCAGTGGAGGCGGAGTGAGTGTGGGACGGTGTGTCCCACGTTAGCCCGAAACCTTGTCTCAGGGCCTGGAGGGTTCCCTAAGGGAGCGCCAGGTCAGGGGCCTAGGCTGTACTTATAAGTCATTTGAGGAGGATCTTCCTGTGTCAAGAGGACGGGGAGTTTCTGTAACCAGAACTCCGGCGGTCCTAGTGTTGGGCAGTACCGCTCCTAAGTGGAGGGTGCAGAAGTCCTGGTTCGCTGGGCATTTGACCATCTAGAGTGCTCGACCATTTTTGGGGCCTCTGGAGGTCATTCCCCGAGGAGGGGGGAGGCCAGGTTCAGGTTCAGCCTGACCTGGAAGGAAGGGCATCTGTAGTCAGTGTCCTGACCGGTTGTTGGCTTCCAGGGGTACCGCTCCAAGGTGGGAGGGTGCAGAACTCTGGAGGGGGGTGCAGAGGGAGGGTGTCCTTACTTCTGACCCCGGTGGGAGGAGAGTGTGTCGCTGCTACGCCGCTGGCGTGAGCTCTGTCTAGCCTGAGACATACTGTGCCTGTGATAGTGGAACTGGAAGGGGGTGCAGAAGGACGGTGTACTTCTGACCCCGGTGCAACTTAAGGGTGTAAATCCTAGGTTGGGAGATTAGGAAACTTCTAGGTCAAGAGGAGTCTCTACTAAGGTGGATCAACTGAAGAGACTGAGGAGGCGGCCCTTGCTGTGTGTTCTGGGGCCCACCTGCAGTTTGTTGTTTCCACTAAGGTAGAGGAGACCAGTGACGGAGTGAGGTCCTGATCTGGTAGGAGAGTTGTGTTCTGGTGAGTGCTTCCCTGTGAGGGTTATTCCTTCACCCTGACTGGAAGCAAGGGTCCCTACTTGGTCTAAGGTACTAACCAACTAGAGACCCCCAGTTCTAACATTGGTGGAGTAGAGGTCGGATCGGGCATTCTTGCTGTGACCTCTAGTCAGCCTGAGGGTGTGGTTCCTAGGGTGTAGGATCAGTGGTAGTGTAGCTACCCTGAGAGAGAGAGTGGAGATTGGCTATTGTGTGCCAGGGGCTTCTGCCCCCACTCTGTGGATTGGTTAGGACCTGTGACCGTTGGGTGGCCAAGGGCCTGGTCCTGGCTGTGGATGACTAGTGTGTACCAGTGGGGTATCCTAGTTGTGTCAGAGAGCTTTTGTGAGGGAAATCCCTGTGGGTTCAGAGTGGCGAAAAACTGTAAGGTGGCCCTGCCCTGCAGGCCCGTCTCCGTGGTTTTGTCGCCCAAAGCATTGAAGACCATCAGTGTAGTGATTGGTCTACCCTGCGTTTTGGCTGGAAGGGGGATGTGTTGGACCCGGTCCTTTGGGCAGGTTCACCCCGTGACTTTTTGCTTTTTCCTAGCCTGTTTTTGGAACCTGGGTTGGTGATTTTAGGCCTCTGCGCACTTTTTCACTGTGGTACAGTGTAAAGTGCGTGTGCTTTCTGTGTATGGATGGTGAGCGCCCTGCCCTCCCATAGGAATGAATGGGAAATATGTATGCCCATGGTAGATTCCTGATGCGTGGGGAGTGCAGGGGCGAGTTTGATATGTATGAACTCGTGAGAATGAATGCTGCAGAATGGTGTATGCGGCATGGCTGTATCTAGTCCAGAAGCGCCACTTTTAGAAGTTGGCATAATTGTGTAGTGAGTCTGCTAGCACGGGATTGGCTGATGGGCCTGGCCCAGGCATGCCTGGGCCTGTTGGTAGATGGACTGTCTGGAGGAGGGGGGTCTGAGTCAAGCCGTAGATGAAAGCCCCCCATCCGCTGTTAGGAAGGAGTGGAAAGAGCTCTGGTGGTGCCAGGCTGTGTCTGTCGGCCCACCCTGGATGACTCTCCCTCCCGATGGCCCCCTGTCACCTCTGACCTGAGGCTGACAGGAGAGGGAAACCAGATACTCCCAGAGCTTAGGGCTCGCCTACACAAAGACTTCTAAAGACTTCAAAGCCTTTTCTGTGTATAAGAAGGGGCTCTGCCCCTTCCAAAAGGTTCTTGTCTTGTTCTGTTGCTGACCTGAATCTACCCGGGGCAGGCGCTGCCCAGCCCCTGGAGGCTGGAGGACTTCTGGGGGACCCCTCTGCCCTGCAAAGGGCTGATGGGGGACTCTGCCCAGCCCCTGGATGCCCTGATGGACTGCTGGGGGACTCTTCCTGACTGTCCCCCTGCCTGCTGCATTTCTTGGAAGACTTTGCTGGTCAATAGCGCTTAGGGGCGCTTTATTTGCCTTTCCTAGCGCTTGGGAGCGCTTTGCCTATTTTTCTAGCGCTTTGGAGCGCTTTATTGCCCCCAAGCGCTGGAGAGCGCTTTATTTGTATTTACAGCGCTACTTGGCCCCAAGCGCTTAATAGCGCTTCAACTTTTATTGGGTTTGGTTTTGTATCGAGGGTGCCACCCCTCGGATCGTAGTTCCCCGCCTGCCTGCCTAAAGAGGAGGGCCGCTGCGCTGCCCGCAGCGACCCGGAAGTGGTCGGCCGGCCGGCCAATCCCATCGCGGCCGGCCGGAAGTCCCGCCCCCCGCAGTCGGCGGGGAGAAGAAAGGAAGGCGCGGGAGATGGCGGCGGTTGACGGGGCTCCTCTCGGCTGAGGGAGCCCCAGGGAGACGAGGCGGCCAGTTGGCAGGGCTCCCGTGTGCCGAGGGAGCCCTGCAGAGAGGAGAAGACTCGTGGTCTGCTGCTAGGGGCTCCTGTGTGCGGAGGGAGCCCCGGCGAGGAAGAGAGAAGGCCGGCGCGAGGCTCCCAACATGGAGGGAGAGCCTCGAGGGAGCAGAGACCTGCCGTCGCCTCGCCCGCGAGGGGCTGCCGGTGAGTCTGGGCAGAGTGGGGCAGAAGAGAGGAGGGGCGCCGGGGCACGGTGACGGTGTCCGCCCCCCCCCAGTGGCGCGAGCTCGCGCCTGTTGCCAGTGCGAAGCCACGAGGGCTTCAAGGGCGGCCCCAGTTGGCAGTGGGTCGCCCCAGCGTTTTGCGAGCCCAGAGAGGCTCAAGGGGCCTCATCTTGTTGGGCGAGCCCCGAGGCTCGTAGGGGCATAATTGACTTTGGTGCATCTAGGGCGGCCCCAGTTGGCAGTGGGTCGCCCCAACGTGTGTGAGCCCAGAGAAGCTCAGAGGGGCCATATTTTGTTTAAGAGCCAGATGGCTCCAACGCCCCCCAGCTGTTTCAGAGCCTGTGTGGCTCCAACCTTTTGCGCAGTTCGTTCTAGGGCCAGTGAGGGCCCCGGCGCAGTTTTGAATCTCCAGCTGCCCAGCAATTAGTGGGCAGCTGCACCGTTTAGGCGCAAGATGGAGAAGGAGTCCCTGAGAGGGATAGAGATGGCACAGAGGTGCCCGGCCAGTCACAGCTGCGCAGCACTTAGTGCCAGCTGCAGCGTTTAGGCCCTTGTGAGTGTTCCCAGGGGCCCAGCAAGTAGTGGGCCCCTGCATCGTTTAGGCCCCTGACATTGAGACTCAGGGCATTCTAGCCCCAACAAGGCCAGTTGGCCTAGGGACTGCCACAGATGGTGGCTTATGTAGGTCTTGCGCAATTGTATGGTTATTTGCACCTCTGAATGTGATTTCTTGCATCATGTCTTATTCCTGCGCCTCTGAATGTTTGTAGACATCATGAGACTTTTGCGCTACTGTATTATTCTGGTACCTCTGAATGTATTTTTATTTCATCATGTGCTTTATTCTTAACACCGCTGAATGTGTAGGTTTATGCATTATGTGTTTTTCTTTACTACTCCTCTGAATGTATATTTATGCATCATGGGTAATGTGTTCTTTCTTAGACCCCTAAATGCTGTGTGATACTTAGGGTGTTGTTCTTTTTAGTACAGGTGGTCCTAGTGAGGTCCTGGTCCCCTGCGTGACAGTCTCCTAAGGGTTTAGGGTTGCGTAGGTGGTACTTACCTGTTCCCAGTAGATACTGGATGTGATCTATAACTGTTACTTTGTGTTACAGTGAAGTTTATATACTTTTATTCTAATTTCTGACAAGTATTTCTATATCTGCGAAGTGTTGATTCTGACAGTGGCCCATGTGGCCCTGTCTTGTAAATAATCCCTTGTGAATATTGCCGTGCCAGTTGGCACAATGTACATGTGTGATTTCTATCTGATATGTTTTGACAATACAAAAGTTATTTTAATATAACCTTGTGTGGAGTCTCTTTTGTGGTGTACCTAGTATGTTGTTGCTGTTGTGCGCTGGCGCAAATGCTTTACACATCGCCTCCGAGTTTAGCCTAGACTGCTCGTGCCAAGCTACCTAGAGGGTGAGCAGGGGTTATCTTGGCGTGTGACTTCCTTGCCCTGACTAGAATGGTGGTTTCTGCCTGGCTTTGGCGTCAGCCTTAGCCTACCAGAAATAGCCGGTTCTAGCAACCTGCCACAGGTGCCCTGACAATTCTGGAAGGGGGTACCACTCCAGGTGGGAGGGTACAGAGCCCCATGGAGGAGGACCGAGTGTGGGAGAGCCCACCCCAGTCTTTGGTCCAGCCGCCAGGTACAGGCTTGGGGCTGGTGGGTCAGTGCCAGGATGAAATACCTGACCTGACAGGAGGGAGAGTGGACAAAGGGTGACAGGCACCTGGGGCTACTGCCCCCCGCTCTCTGAGGCCACAGAGGTTTGAGAGCCCTGAGAGGCATGAGGCCTGGGTCTCAGCCCTGACTACTGTCAGTGGCCACTGTGATTTGACGACTGTCTGTTGGGACACACCTGGGAGCGAGTTAAGGTTAGAGGCTGCACAGGTGGTGTCCCTAGGGGAAGAGAAGGGTGCCCCAGGGATTGGCTTGGTGGACCCTGAGAGTATGAACAGAGGATTTCAAGTAGGTGCAGATTGGCGTAGAACTGGAATGTGCCCCTGCTGTTGCGGGCCAGGTCCAGGTTCTATCGCCCAAAGCAGGGAAGCCCATCACAGTGGTGATTGGTCTACCCTGCGTTTTGGCTGGAAGGGGGTTGTGTTGGACCTGGGCCTCTTGGCAGGGTCATCCCTAAACTTTTTGCCTTCCTCCAATACTCTCTCTGACCTGTTTTTGTTGGTTTAATGACTCTGGGCACTTTACCACTGCTGACCAGTGCTAAAGTGCATATGCTTTCCCTGTATAAAGTGTATAGGTGATTGATGTCCATGATTGGTTCATTGGATTTACTGTTAGTCCCCAGTAAAGGGCACCAGGAGTGCCAGGGCTTGTAATTGCCAATACTGCTAGTGGGCCTGCAGCGCTGATTGCGCCACCCACAGAAGCAGCCTTAAAATGTGTCTAGGGTCTGCCATTGCAGAACCTGCGTGCAGTCTGGTACTGTCATGCTGGCTGGGCAAGTGCACACACTTGCCAGCCCCTAAACCTTCCGTTATCTTCATATTAGTCACCCCTATGGTAGGCCTGAGGGCAGGGTGCATTGTAAGTGTAAGGTAGGACATGCTCTGATGTGTGTGGCATGTCCTAATAGTGAATTACTGCCAATTTCGTTTTTCACTATTGTAAGGCTACCTATTCCCTTTAGGCCAGATGGGCTGCTGGAATTATTACACTCTATAATCCCAGCAGGCTCAGGGAACATGGTAGAAATTAATGTTTAGTATGCCTGAACTTAGAATAATAAAATACTTCTTTTAGTAAAGTTTATTTTAATATCCTGTGTTTGCAAATGCTACTTTTAGAAAGCTAGCATTTGCTTGCCTAACCATTTCAGCCCGCCTCTGCTTTTGTGTGTATCTGACTGTCTGAGTTGTGTGAGTGACAGTTGGGGAATGGCAGGATGACACCTTAGTGGGAGGTGGGAGTTTCCCTGGATGATGCATCAGGCTGTGCTCTGCCACCACAATGCTGGCTCCGCCCCCCTGGGGAGCGACTGATGACTCAGCCTGCACCTGGCCCAGGAAGGACCGAAGCTTGTCAACAAAGTACTCCTGGCTGCCCCTGTCCACACAATGCTGGCTCCGCCCCCCTGGGGAGCGGCTGATGTGCCTGCCCTCACACTGAATGCAGAAGCCAGAAGTACCCACCACAAGTGCTCAGAGGCTGAGAGCAGTTATGCAGAGGCCCCCTGGCCAGTGAGAACAAAAGAAACTGTGTATAAAAGTAGGAGCCCTGCTCCTTGTAAATTAGAATCCTGTTTTACCACGAAGGACCTCTGCCCGACTAGAAGGAGAAGAAGACGCTGGAAGGACTGGCCTGCTGCTTGCCTTGCTGAGAAAGGAGAGGAGAAGACTTGCTGAGAAAAGACTTTGCTTCTTTTTCTCCAAGGGCTTGATTGAGCTTGCCCCCTGACCTGGACCCCAGGACTAGTGGGTCCTTGGTGCTTTTGCTCGTCTTGATTTTTGAGCCGTGTGTGCTTCCCTGCTGGAGCCAGACTGCGCCCCTCATCGCCCCCTCCTAGGGCTGTGGCACTCGGGAGCTTGCCAGCCTCTACCCTGTGAGAGCCTCACTCCGACCGGAGTCGCTCTCTGCCCCCAGGCTTGGCTTCCTGCTCCTCTGCCCCTTGCCTGCTACTGGAGTGCCTTGAAGCTCTCTCACACCTCCCGCCGGAATTTCCTTTGTGGATTGTGATCCACGCCGGGTCGACAGCTGCACAGTCCGTGCCCTGTGACCCCGCTTCGCAATCCCCGAGGTTTTGCCAGGCCGCGCCGCCCCCCGCTGAGGAGACCCCCGCACCGTCGTGCCAAGGGTCGCGGGCCGCGCCTGCCTGCCTGCCTGCATACGCCCGCTGGCGTCAAGATCCGAGAGTGCCCCCATTGTTGGAGTCGCACAAGCCTGTGCCAACTCTGATCCAAGTGACTGAGGTGTTCTTCAAAGTCTCCCTTGGGCTCGGGGCCCGCAACGCTTTCCTTCCCCGTCCTCCAGCTGTTGCTCGACTGAGAGCCGAGCCGAGACGCCTCCGTGTGCCCGGAGCCCCCACGGGTGAGTCACAGCTGAGTGCTCCGCCAGTACTCCCAGTCAGGGACCCCGAGCTGCCTCCTGCCTGCTGCACTGCTTGCAGAGCCCTCCCGCACCGCTGGGCCGGCCCGCCTTTAACTCTGTCCTCGAGCTGAGAGGAAGAGCCGGGGCCGGCACAGGCGTGCTCACGCCCGATGCGTGAGAGTTGGTAGGGGCTGTGTCAGTTTCACCCTTGAAGGCAGGAGAGGCGCTGCAAGGCACGCCGAAGGCCCGGGGAGGGTCCCAAAGCCCCAGAACCAAGAGAGGCTTTCTTTGAAAAGGAAAGAGCATTGAGAGAACTATCTAATTTAAGACATCAAGAAAGAGAGTAAAACGAACTATTTTCTTTGAACAAACAAACAACCATTGAAAGCTACAACTAAGAACCTTTGCCTATTTACAACCTGGGGTGCTACAAAAACGTTATTTGGTCTTGTGATAAGTCTGTTGAGTTACATATATATATTTTTACATAAAGAAGCGTATTTTTATATATTCACAGCCTGGTGTCCATTTGTGGGGGATTGGTATATTTTACTGTGTGTGTGATTACAAATGCTTAACTGAATAACGCCTGAAGATTAGCCTTGGCTGCTCACGCCACGCACCTAGAGGGTGAGCAAGGGTAATTCTAAGGGGTCATCCTTCGCCCTGACTTGGAAGAGAGGGTCCCTGCTTGTCACAAGTGCATACTTGCGCCAACAAGAGACCCCCAATTCCAACATTCAACTTAAATTCAGTTGATAGAAATGACATCTCGACTTGACGTCATGAAGAAGTCAAATAGAGACGCTCTCATCTGAAGCAGTGCGAGTTCCAACAAGAGCTCACCATACTTCCTTACCTTTATCTTGGGCTGGATAATTGGGCTCTTCACCACTCTGTGAATAAAACTTTCACTTTAAATGTACTCTATTAATTATTCCTGAAGTACAAACAGTCTCCAAAGCTGTATTACATGATCCACATCTGCTGAAATGAGTTCTGCCATTACTAATCTGCATTTAGAAAATGTCAATAATCCTAATTGTACACAGTTCCAACCCTGACTATTGACACCACGTATTCACTTTCCTCCTTACCTCATCTCTGTCACAAAAATCAGAGTCTAAATTACACATCACGTGTTGTTTGGTGAGAAACAAAATGACATCACCAGTCTGGCACTGAAATCCTACAATTCGCTCACAGTAAAAATTAAGAGCTCCAGAAGTGTTTGCCTAGTACATAATAAGCTCTATGGTCGATCACTGAACCGCTTCACAAAATTGTTCGTCCTCTACCTGTAAACAAGAAGCTTAGGTCTGATAACAGATGTTTTTGGACTACCTGACCAACCAATGTAAGAAACCACTAAATCAGAGACTTGAAGATAATTTTCTCAAGTTCAGGAAATCCTTAAAGACCCACCTTTATTCCTCTGGGGTTTCGATAATTCTATCTTCTTCAAGGCAGCCTCCTCAGTTTGTTCTAGAAGTTAAAGGCTAAAGTACTAAAGCTAAAAGGTTGTGGTAATTAGCACCAAATAAAAACACTCAATAAGTCACTCAATAACTGATCTGACAATGGGATAAGACGCTAGGAGATGTAAAGGGAGTTATGTTCTGCCATACAGTCTTATTGGGACAGCATCATTCTATTGTGTGCAGATTTTCTGGTTAATGAGGACATGCCTTAGTAGGGAAGGAAAGCCTTTTGAATGGCTCAGGGAACACATGCAGTCCTGCCCTGTACCTTCTTCCTGTTGTCTGTTTTTACCTCATTAAAACTGACAATCCTATGAGCCCAAGGAGGATTCCTCCCTGTAAAAGAGTTTCCCCAGAGGTCAATGGGGCACCCTAAGACCGTCCTGACTCGTGCAGATCCGGTTGCTCCCCTCTGTTCTCCTGCTGGGTATCGTAGCGCTTCTCCCACGCTGCTTGTAATATCTGCATTCTTCAGCTGGACTACCATAGCGCCGCATTGTGCATTTGACTCGCTCTGTCCTCAGCGCTGCTTTGCTGCTTTGTGATTGCTGCTCTGTGTTTGCTCTGTGCCCAATTTCATAGCGCCGCCTGTCACTCTTAATGTGCTGTGCTCATAGCGCTACTCTATGTCAGCCATCTCTTTTATAAAATATATATTTTGATCATTGCGCCCCACTGCTCGCCCCAACCTCTCCCTGCGTTAAGTGTTTGTTGTTGTTGCAGCCATTTGCTTCCTGTGACGTCCTAGCCCGTCCCTCCAATCACGCTCCCGCCTCCCAGCTGAGCCTGCCTCCCACAGATAGATTAGACCGACCCCTCCCCCCCCCCCCCCCGAGAGCTGTGACCGTCCTGACTCGTGCAGATCCGGTTGCTCCCCTCTGTTCTCCTGCTGGGTATCGTAGCGCTTCTCCCACGCTGCTTGTAATATCTGCATTCTTCAGCTGGACTACCATAGCGCCGCATTGTGCATTTGACTCGCTCTGTCCTCAGCGCTGCTTTGCTGCTTTGTGATTGCTGCTCTATGTTTGCTCTGTGCCCAATTTCATAGCGCCGCCTGTCACTCTTAATGTGCTGTGCTCATAGCGCTACTCTATGTCAGCCATCTCTTTTATAAAATATATATTTTGATCATTGCGCCCCACTGCTCGCCCCAACCTCTCCCTGCGTTAAGTGTTTGTTGTTGTTGCAGCCATTTGCTTCCTGTGACGTCCTAGCCCGTCCCTCCAATCACGCTCCCGCCTCCCAGCTGAGCCTGCCTACCACAGATAGATTAGACCGACCCCTCCCCCCCCCCCCCCCCCCGAGAGCTGTGACCGTCCTGACTCGTGCAGATCCGGTTGCTCCCCTCTGTTCTCCTGCTGGGTATCGTAGCGCTTCTCCCACGCTGCTTGTAATATCTGCATTCTTCAGCTGGACTACCATAGCGCCGCATTGTGCATTTGACTCGCTCTGTCCTCAGCGCTGCTTTGCTGCTTTGTGATTGCTGCTCTGTGTTTGCTCTGTGCCCAATTTCATAGCGCCGCCTGTCACTCTTAATGTGCTGTGCTCATAGCGCTACTCTATGTCAGCCATCTCTTTTATAAAATATATATTTTGATCATTGCGCCCCACTGCTCGCCCCAACCTCTCCCTGCGTTAAGTGTTTGTTGTTGTTGCAGCCATTTGCTTCCTGTGACGTCCTAGCCCGTCCCTCCAATCACGCTCCCGCCTCCCAGCTGAGCCTGCCTCGCCCCTCCCCTTCAACTATCCACTTATGACAGTGGCTTTTGCGCGCAGCGTTCACGCGCAGCGATCGCGCCCCAGTCGCGCCGAAGGTGCGCCAAAGGTAAGCCCGTCTACGCCCGTCCGCGCCTGGCCCGCGCCCAGCGCCAGAGCCCCTGGTCCTCGTAATGCCCACCCCTCCCGCATTACTTACGATGCCACCACCCTCCTAGCCCTTAACCCTGGCCGCTCCCCCATCTGCGTCCAAGCCGCTCCTGGACACACCCATGGACCCTTTTCCTGCTACTCCTGCAAGTTCGACTGCACCAAGAACAACTCCTCATCTACGACCACACAACAGATATCCGATCCCAACCACCTACAATGCTTTCTGCTCAACACCCGCTCGGTCCACAGACACGCCATTGACCTCTGGAATCTACTCGACACCATCTCGCCGGACGTCGCCTTCCTAACAGAAACATGGATGAATGCCTCTTCAGCCCCAGACATCACCATTGCCATCCCGGAAGGCTATAAGATCATTCACAAGGACCGTACCGGCCACACAGGAGGAGGCATCGCTATCGTCCATAAGAAATCCATCCGCATCTCAACCAGCTCAGACGTCAATCTCGCCAACTCTGAACACCTTCACTTCCAGATCCACATCGACCCCAAGACCACACTCAGAGGCACCCTCCTTTACAGGCCACCAGGACCCCGCGCACAATTTAGTGAAGACATCACGGACTTCATCACTCCACACGCGCTCCCCTCCGAGGACTACATCCTTTTGGGAGACCTCAACTTTCACCTTGAAAAGAACAACGACCGCAACACCACCACCCTTTTGGACAACCTCGCAAACCTCGGACTTAAACAACTTGTCACTACCCCCACCCACATCGCAGGTCACACACTCGACCCTATCTTCACCTCCAGCAAGCATGTTTCCTTCAGCCACACCACAGCTCTCCTTTGGACTGACCACAGCTGCGTTCACTTCACCTACAACAAGCCCACATCCAACAACCACCCCCAACCCACTCTGCAAAGAAACTGGAACAAAATCACCATCGACCAGATCTCCTCATCGCTTCTTCAAAAGCCCCCCGCCCACTCCTCAAACCCAGACCAAGCAGCCACCAACCTCACCCAATGGTTATCCAACAGCGCCGACATCCTAGCACCACTGAAAAAACGACAAATCAAACTAGGCAGCAAGAAGGCCTCCTGGTTCAACGATGATCTAAAGAAATCCAAGAAACTCCCTCGAGAAGACCTGGAAAAAAGACCCAACCACCAGCACCAAGGACGCCTTCAAAAACGCCACCCGCATACACCACCAACTAATCCGAAATGCCAAGAAAGCAGCCTTCAAGGACCGTCTAGATAACGCCCACAACAGCAAGGAATTATTCAACATCGTCAAGGAATTTACCAACCCCTCAGCCAACTCCAACGACATCACCCCCTCTCAAGCCCTCTGCGACTCCCTAGCCTCATTCTTCCACAACAAAATTGCAGACATCCACAACAGCTTCGACAACCAACCCGAAGACCAACCCACCCAATCCCCTGCAGGACCCCCACCCCTCCTGAACATCCTCAATGACTGGAAGCCACTCTCCACTGAGGACACCATCCGTCTGATGAACTCTATCCACTCAGGATCCCCCACAGACCCTTGCCCTCACCACATCTTTAACAAAGCAGACTCCATTATTGCACCGCACCTCCGAGACGTCATCAACTGCTCCCTCAACTCCGCAACCTTCCCGGAAAGCTGGAAACATGCCGAACTCAGCGCCCTCCTGAAGAAACCCACAGCTGACCCCACCGAACTCAAAAACTATCGCCCTATCTCACTCCTTCCATTCCCGGCCAAAGTCATCGAGAAAGCTGTCAACAACCAGCTCGCCGCATTCCTCGAAAACAACAAATCCCTCGACTCCTCACAATCCGGCTTCCGAGCCAAGCACAGCACCGAAACCGCCCTCATCGCAGCAACAGACGACATTCGAACTCTACTGGACAATGGAGACACAGTCGCCCTCATCCTCCTCGACCTCTCCGCAGCCTTCGACACAGTCTGCCATAGCACCCTTCTACAGCGCCTCAAAAACATCGGAATCCAAGGAAAAGCACTGGAATGGATCACCTCGTTCCTCTCCGGAAGAACCCAGAGAGTCCGCCTTCCACCATTCAAGTCAGAGGCCACTGAAGTCATCTGCGGCGTACCTCAAGGGTCCTCACTCAGTCCCACCCTCTTCAACGTTTACATGAGCCCCCTCGCGGCCATCGCACGCCAACATAACCTCAACATCATCTCCTACGCCGACGACACTCAACTGATCCTATCACTCACCAGAGACCCTAACACGGCCAAAACCAACCTACACGAAGGAATGAAAGAAGTAGCCGAATGGATGAAGCACAGCCGCCTGAAACTGAACTCAGACAAAACAGAAGTCCTCATCTTAGGTACCTCCCTCTCCGCCTGGGACGACTCTTGGTGGCCAGAGGCCCTTGGAAAAGCACCCATCCCGACGGACCACGCACGGAACCTGGGCGTCATCCTGGACTCCTCACTCTCGATGAACAGACAAGTCAACGCCGTCTCTTCATCTTGCTTCAACATTCTTCGCATGCTCAAAAAAAACATTTCGCTGGATCCCTACCGAAACTAGAAAAACAGTCACCCACGCTCTGGTCACGAGCCGACTGGACTACGGAAACTCCCTCTACGCCGGCACCACCGCAAAACTCCAGAAAAAACTACAACGCATCCAGAACGCCTCAGCCAGGCTCATATTAGACATCCCGCGTAAAGAACACATCTCTGATCACCTGAAAAACCTCCACTGGCTCCCCGTCAATAAGAGAATCACTTTCCGGCTCCTAACCCACGCACACAAAGCACTCTACGAAATCGGACCCGAATGCCTCAACACACGACTATCCTTCTACACCCCCTCCCGCCAGCTACGATCCTCCAACCAAGCCCTTGCCACTGTACCTCGCATCAACAAAACCACCATGGGAGGTAGATCCTTCTCCTACCTAGCAGCTAAAACCTGGAACTCACTTCCCACTCACCTTCGCCTTACTCAGAACCACCTAGCATTCAGAAAGCAACTCAAAACGTGGATATTCGACAAGTAACTCCCCACCCTTCTACAAGCGCCTTGAGACCCTCTGGGTATGTAGCGCGCTATATAAATCTTTTGACTTGACTTGACTAAGTGCAATCCCACTTTTATATTTTTAAGATTGGCAACCTCCCTGGACATATTCATTTTAACAGTTTTTTATAGTGCTGCTTTCCCCATGCACAGGATGCTAGAGTGCTTTACATAATACGCAGAGAAGCTAGTTCTATTTACAATGAAAAGTAAATATTACCTTAAAAGAAAGAAGTAAAACAGGAAACAGGAGAGGGAGTTGTAAAAAGTAAATAGGGAACTTCTTATGGATCACTGCAGAACGTGTATTGAGACAAAGCAGAGGTGAAGGGGGCTTGTAATTTATTACATGGATAATAGTTGCACATGAGGGTTTTCAGTTGTCTCCTAAAACTGACAATTTTGTTTTGACACCTGAGGTCTGTGGGAGAAGAGTTCCACACCATTGTAGCCACCCAGCATCTTCAAGTGGTTAATCGAAATGCTGGACTTCAACATCAAGAATCACAAAAGCTCCATATACAACAGGTACACAGTGGGTACGAGGAAACAACCATCTGAAAAGTCACAAGTTAGCACGATGGAGTGAGGAGACAGATTCCCGACTCTAACCAGTTGTTTGCCTGGATACGAATGTGGTGAACCAACCAACAACCAAGCCCTATGAGACCGTTCGTTTGACCATGATGTGAAGATGCCTGTCTTGATTGATTGTATCGAAGAGCAATGAGCGGGCCAGACAAGGAGACAACTGCCACCTTTATTCAATATACAGTGTTTCTTGTTGGATATTTTCAAGGTAGTGGCTTCAGTATGCACCCTTTGTGGAAACAAGACTGCTATGGGCGGTTGTGGAGTTTATCCAATCTTTGATAGATGACATTTTACTGAGAATGGTGTTTGGAAATTCTTGCCATTTGGTTTTGGGACCCATGGTGGCTGTTGTCAAACTTGCCAATTTTGAAAAAACGATTTGGGGACTTTAAGTCTTTTGGATACTCCCTTAAAGAAATATGGCTTATGTAATGACATTTTTGTCAATTCAATTCAAAATCTTTATTCGATTGTAGATTTTACAATCATAAAAGTACAATTTATAAACACAATAAAAATAACATTAAAAACAATTCACTTCAAATGGCAAATAAAGACACAGTATACAGTACAATATTTTAGGCAGTACGAGCATGGGCAACATGTGATTAAAAATATAAATAACTGTAGTATTAAAATCACCTAAAAAGAAATTGCAGTGTAATTAGCCATTCATGCTTTTCCTAAAGCTGATGGCTTTTTAAAGAAAATTACATACAAATAAAGTGCAATCGCTATTCAGTAGTTGTAAATAATAAAGTGCAGGTTTAATTTGTGAAAAACTCAGCTTTTTGAGGCACGGTTTGAGGTATAATTTCCGTGGGATCGAGTAATAGGGGCAAATGAAAAGGAAGTGTGCCAGGTCTTGTGGAGACTTTCCGTCGCAGCCACAAGCTGGCAACACTTCTCCCCGTTGAACCCCACTGGGGACTGCCAGTAAAAGATGGAAGAGGTCAAAGCGGAACCTTGTTAACAAAAATCTTTCATAACTAGACATAGGCCATGTTAGGTAAGGTTCCATTTGCAAGCAGGTTTTTAATAGAAAATGTTTCCTAACACTGGCCTTCTGCATCTCAACCTCTTCTCTGTCGATACCTCTTAACAGTAGTATAGCATTCTTAACCAAGCTAACATCTGATTTTGTAATTAAATTTGGGGCATAAAACAGATCCTGTCGGTCAATTGCCGTTAGGCTGTCCTTTATGTACTTCACCCACGGTATTTTAAACCTCCCATCTAGCTGTAAGGCTTCTTTCATTATAGCATGTGTTAATGGGATGTCATTGTTCAGCCAGCAATTCAGCCAGCATATAACAGGGCTTACTGCTATTCTATCACCTAAGTAGGGGATCCCCAGCTCCTTGTGAACCGAGTAGTTCCCAGTACCCCTGGGGAGTCTCAGAATCTTTTTTAGAAAGTTATTTTCTGTGACCTCTAGGTCTTTACTCTTACGATAACCCCAGAGCTCACTCCCATAGCAGGCACCAGCCACGCTTTTTGCTTGGTACAGTTTGAGCAATGCGGCCATCGGGCAGTTGCCGATTTTTTTTTGCAAAGCCAAGGATGGCCGCATTGGCCCTTACTGTTGCTCCCTTCTTATTGGAGACTGCAGGGCCCCAGGACAATTTATTGTCAAGCAGAACCCCGAGATAAGAGAAGGAATTGGTTGATGGTATTTTCTCGCCATTTATACTAAAATGGTCGATTTTCATACCACCCTTGCCTACTTTCATGACAAAGGACTTGGCATTATTTATACTTAGACCACGTGAATCCATGAATTTGTGGAAGGAGTTTAAAAGTTTCTGGAGACCGATTGCTGTTCTTGAAATAAGAACAGCATCGTCTGCGTAGAGTAGTACAGGTACCCCTCTGCGTTCAACTAAGGGATAATCTGCTTCTACGTTAAGGAGATAATCCTCCAATTCGTTAATGTACAGGTTAAATAAAAATGGGGCCAAGATGCAGCCCTGTCGAACACCTCGATTTATTTTAAATTCGTCCGTTACATTAAGGTCTTGGGAGTAACGGACGTTCGCTCTAGTATCTGTATGCAGATCAGCGAGGAAGTAGACAAGGTTACTCTCTACGCCCATTCTCAGCAGAGCAGCCCAGAGTAGGCTTCTGTCTACACAGTCAAATGCGGACGACAAGTCCATAAATGCCATGTAGACAGTGCCTTGTCTCGCCAGTGTATACTTGCTAAGAATAAGATATAGGTTCAGGCACTGCGTAATGGTCGAATGACCTGATCTGAACCCATATTGTATGGGTGAAAGGATGTTATTATCTTTAGCCCAAGTGGATAACCTGTTGAGAATTACGCCCCCCACCACTTTAACTACTGAATTTAATAAAGAAATAGGCCTGTAACATAACGGGCTACTGCGATCGCCCTTCTTAAAAATGGGGACTATAGTAGAAAGACCCCAGGTTCTAGGGCACCCAGTTGTCGCCGCTGCATTGATTACTGCGGTAAGAACCGGAGCCCAGAAAGGGGTACTGGACTTAAACAGATCCGGTGGCAATCCATCCGGACCTGGGGCCTTGTTGGTGGTTAGACCCTGTATTCCCCTAACAGTCTCTTGTACTGTGAAGCACAATGGAGTCACAGTTGAAGATAAAACATCAAAGTCTACCCAGTGCTCGTTACTCTTAAAAATTGCACTGAAGTGGGACACCCACTCCCCCTCTGAGATGTTTGTTCCAAGGGCTGTGTCATTTGGGTTGTCAAACAAGGGTTTGTTAATTATTTGCCAGAACTTGCTGCTGTTCCCCAACACTGAGGGGTCTAAAAGGGATTCAATAACATTGGCCTTGATTTCCTTTTTTCTGGTAGCTGTGGCTTTCCTATAGGCCATGCGGAGATTTCTTATCAGATCACAGTCTCTGGGTTTGGATTTTAATGCCTGTTTCAGATCCCTACTTGCCTTTGAGCAGTTATGATCGAACCATTTGGAATTATTCTTACTATCTCCCTTGGTAGGCACTGTGAGCATGGAGCCAATTTTAGTGACCAGCCCCTCGAACCTGGACAGAATGTTCACAGGGCTTGATTCAGGCAATAAACAAACAGATAGCTCCTCTTCACATGCACTGGTTATTTTCGTGTACAGGGTATCTTGGTTGATCATTGACCATCTGATGCGACGTCTACCATTTACACACCTTAGCGTGCCATGGTCAGTGCGTGACTGTCGTTTTACTAAAAGTGGTCCACCCAACTTTAAGAGAAGGGGGTTATGATCACTGTAAACACTAGTGAGAATAGTGAAATGCGAGACCCAGTGAACAACGTCCGAAGACATTAGTATATGGTCAATAAAGGTTCCCTGCCCATGTCCTTTAAAGGTTGGAGTCTCGAAAATTTTTATATCGGGGACCAACGACATGGCTGCAGTCAGATTGTATTCGTTCACCAAGTCGTTTAAGTTCTTACCGCCCCTACTATGGGAAAAGTGAAAGCCATCCTCGATATTACACCCTAAAGACCCCATTGGCGTCTTCGCTGGGTTTCCACATGGTTGGACGTTAAAATCACCTGCTAACAACAGATATCGTGATACAGTATAGACATTTTTGCTCAATATATCAAGTAGGGAGGCAATGTTACAAGCTTCGTTACTGCTAATTGCATTATAAAAGTTGACCAATGTAAGCACATTCTTACCATTTTTTATATCAATCATCTGTGTATTCAAGTTAACATTGTGACAGTTGCTTATATTGCAGCACAGACCTAGGTTAATAAAAATGGCCAAGCCGCCCTTAGCTCTGCCCCTGGTCGAAGCAACCGCTGGGTTAATAAAACTTAGAAAACCCTCAATGTGGACATTTTTGTTCTCCATCCAAGTTTCTTGAAGACACACAATGCTAAATTTGCTAATGAATGTAAGCCATACTGGGTCTCGTAGCTTGTTTGCCAAACCTGCGATATTCCATGAAATTAGATTGACACATTCCTCAGATGCAGGGCAAATAACCGGCTCTCTAGTAAGTGGAGTAGATATTAAGGTAGGCAACACTTCGCCAGTTACCGCCAGATCCATAATACTCGTTGCAGTTATTTCCCTATGCTCAAATATAGGGACAAATGCCCCATACTGGGTGTGAGGGTTCACGGTTTTAAATGAAGGATCCGTTGTTAACAATGGTGTATTGGGATGGTTTTCATGGTTACCTACTGAGCATTCTGTCTTATTTGTGCCACATTCAGAGACACCATTTACTGTCCTTACATCATCCACAGATATTAAAGGCACCTCAATCTCCCCAGAGAACACTAAAGGGGACACTTTAGGCGAACTACTAATTATGTCACCGATTATAGGAGCAAAGTACATGTCTTTTCCGCTGCAACAACGCCCCAGCTTCACAAATGACCTTATGGGACTTAAAGCTCTATCCCCACCCCCCGTGACTTCAGCACTCCTTAAGCATCAGTCGCAATCTTCCAGGCCACTAAACGCCTCGAACCTGTTAAAGAGCTCCAGGGGCGTAAATGGCAACAAACTTGACATATTCCCAAATGAGCCTGTTTTGTGGTGAAAAGGTATAGTATTCCACCCATGTGTAACTGGAAAAGAGGCCGGTTGATACATGTATGCGGGATTTAAAGCAGACTCAACATTATGGAATTGGGAAGAGGTGAAAGGGTTGTTATTGAGATGCTGATGGGGGAGGACCGTAGATCTGGGGTAGAAGTACGTCAGGGGGCGTGGTACTACACAGTTCTTTTCATTACCATATGGCCAGTTCAAGATGTGATGTACAGCTTTTCTGTCTCTAAAATTTATAACTACGACATCACCGCCAATGTCCTTCGCTCTACCCCCCAACCAAGGCAGGCGCCGGACATGGACTATCTCTCCATTTATTGCAGTGGGTTTAGGTCTATAGAGGGAGAGCCAATGCGTTATTTTGTTTTTTAATTGTGAATAACCCTCTCGTTTGCCATTAGGCAATTCCGGAACCCCAGTAAGTATAACCACATACGGTAATGCTTCTGGGGGGAGTTCTGTAGGAGGTATCCTAGAGTGGCCCCCACTGCCCTGATTATTCTCCTTCCCTTCAGGTCTGTAGAGTCCGTCCGGGAAAGTACCAGATTCCCTAGATGGAATGATGATTGTGTTGCTAGGTGGTATTAAAGTAGTAAGTCTACCCTGGCCAATAGAAGGGGCTGTTGGTAAAGGTTTATTGCTGGTATTGCCAGCATGAACTTTCGGGGCCACATTTGGGGGGTTAGGGGCAGCTGGGGTTACAACAGCTGCCTGGCTGTTGCTTGTACTAGGTTTCGATAATATAAGACCCACAGTATTTTTTAGGAGGGGTTGGGTAGTTGTATTGACTTGTTGGTGTTGTGCTTTAAGTTGACCCTGTAAACGTACAAAATTCCCTAGCGCAATCAAATCCCCCTCAATTTTACCTAGTCTTAGCTCCATCCCCTTAAATCTTTCTGCCAATGCAAGCATATAGCTGCGTATAATCAGTTCAATATTGTCCAGAAGTGACTTAGGAGTGGTGGATTGCGAGTCCACCTCCGTCTGGATATGGGAAATGTCTGAATCTAGGATTACTTGAACTGGAGATGTCAGAGGAATAGAACTAGCAGTTATAGCTTGATTGGTGTCTAAGGCTCCCGTTGAAGTTGTAGTAACAGTGTTCGTCTTTTTACCAAACTCGGAGTGACTTATCTTGGGCTTATTCACAGTTGTTGTTTTCCTTCTTCTTTTAGGTGGAGGGGGCCCAAGCGTTTTTTGTGTCACTAACGTCGAGTTTTTGCTTCTTACAACTTTACCCGGCCTTATCGTAGGAGATATCAGGGACTTTGGAGTGTTATTGGCAACAATAGTCACTAGTGAGGTGGCTAATTGGGTTTGGGAGGGTGACACTGCCGGGGCTAGACATTCTTGAAGAAGCAAAGGTACACTGGGGGTCGGTGAGGTATTGACTACTGAAGGGCTGATCACATCGTCGATCAAAGAAACCGACATTATAGGTTCAGAGAGGGTTCTGTTTTTTATACGTTCAATGGACCGGCGGCGATCGGCCCTCCTCTCAGCTAATGTGAGCTCCTTATTGCCTTCTATGGCTGGTTTAAAGAAATAGTCATCCAGTGTTCGGTTAGTAATGCTTTTGTCCAGCCCCGCTGGAGCAGGGCTTATAGCTGCAGTAGCCATACAGCAAAGGGAAGTGGCAGGATAAATACAAAACAAAACAGGGACTTACGATGACCTTGTGCCAGGACCTCTGGCCCAGCCCAGCCTCTTCCGGCCGATGAGGGCCGTAGAGGGCCCGCCCTTTGCCCGGGCTTCGTCCGGGCGTCCCGCTCGCGTCCCGCTCGCGTCCCGCGTTGCGGGCGAGCCCCTCCTTTGTAGCGCCTCCAGGCGCTAGATTGTGACGCCTTCCTGGTGCGCCAGTGCAGAGGCCCCTGGGAATGCGAGTTTCTCCCCGTAGCGCCCGCAGATGGTGTCAGTGCGGCGGCGGGAGAACTCGTCAGGCCGGAAAATGGCAAACAGCTGGTCTCCTTTACAAACGGTAATTCCCTCTCCCAACGTGCAGTCTCTCTGAATGCCCCTCGGTCAGGTTGTAGCAGCCACTATTGGCCGGGCGAGCCCCTCCTTTGTAGCGCCTCCAGGCGCTAGATTGTGACGCCTTCCTGGTGCGCCAGTGCAGAGGCCCCTGGGAATGCGAGTTTCTCCCCGCAGCGCCCGCAGATGGTGTCAGTGCGGCGGCGGGAGAACTCGTCAGGCCGGAAAATGGCAAACAGCTGGTCTCCTTTACAAACGGTAATTCCCTCTCCCAACGTGCAGTCTCTCTGAATGCCCCTCGGTCAGGTTGTAGCAGACATTTTTGTCTGTATTCTTTCCTAGCTGCATGTAGTGCATTTATTTGACTTCCAAATTCTAGGTGTACAAGAGAACGATGGTGGAGGCAGCCTAGCTGTAGTGGAGGGAGAAGCCTTTTAACCTATACACTTTATTTGCAAATGCAGATCTCCCTTGTGTAAAAGACACCAGTTACTAACCTGTAACAATATTTTTGCAGATGAAAACACTCCTAGATTTACATGCTGTGAGTTACTCTGGAATTGTATTGTAAACAGAAATAAGTTTTCTTTTTGGGCACCAACCACAGATGGGTCTGTAAACCCAACCACATCTCTGAGTGCAAGCCCACAATGTAGTATGAAACCCACCAATCGTCAGAATCTTTCTTCCCTTGCGTGTAATGGTGTACACATTGCCTATGTGTAACTCTCTACTTTGTACTGAAATGTACTTCTATTCTGCTGGGAGGCAGGAAGGTCATATGCAAATCTAATATAGTTTCAAGCTGCACAACTGTTTTAGGTAAGCAGTTTCCTTTGCAGCACAAGCCTATTCTAAATTCAAATGCTGTTAACTGGTTATACAGTAGTATATGCACCTTTGGTGGCGGATGAAACAGTTGAGTAGAATCAGATTGCAAGTATAAATCCATAAAATAATCTTCAGTGAATGTATGACCAGGTTACTGCATAGATGTTATACAAGGATACATTGAATGGTCCTTTTCTGCATATGAAATATTCTCTTTATATCAATGTTAGGATTTACTCGGCTATAGTGCAGCACACTTGGGCTGTTTTGAGAATCCACCAGACACTTTGCTTTAGTGACTGCAGTCCTTTAGACCTGCTGGGAATGTGCCACAAAAATGATTTATGTTCCTAAACAATTTCGTTCAGTATAACACAACACCCCTTTGACATTTCATCTATATATGAATCCTACCAGTGTGGTGGTCCTTGAAAACATCCAGAGAGCGTAACTGTAAGATATTCATGGCAACTTGGAATAACCTTAAGGACAAAAGCTTGGATTAGACCTCGTAAAGTAGTTATCCTTGTGAATTTGTAAGTAACATTGCTGTACTGTAAAGGCCTGTACTTCCCTGAGCCAAATTAAATATTCTATGAAAGATGTTTTCAGATTAAGATGCTTAAGGCTAGCATTGTGTATTGCGGCAAACGGGGACTAAAAGAGTCTAGTCAGGGCCAAATTAAGATTTGAAGATGGTTCTGGTGTCTGTGGATGGGTAGGGTGCAGGGGGAGTGGGGATAGCTCATTTTGGTTCACTCGAAGACAGTCAACTACGGGGTTTGCAAGTAATAAAAGTCATATTTTTTCCTCTTTGAATACTTGAATGGATGCCAAATGAAACCACACTGATATATAAATGAGCTTGTTTTCTAATAGTGCATAAGGTACTGTACCACAATTATTTCCTGTTTTGATTGTGGTTAGTGTGATGCACCAGGGACACAACGTTTCCATTTTGCTGCATAACAAGTCTGTTGGAGGTTGGTTCACATCTTAATATCGCTATGCTTTTTGCAGGTAAATTAAGATGACCAACCTATATGGGCCTGAGTGTCAAATGTTCCCTCCTGTATTGTTAATAAGTGGGGGATGAGGGATGCAGTCTTTCCAGTGCGTAAAGGTCAAAACGTTGTAGTACATGCCTGGTATAGGCTTGAGTGGTAAATGAATGCGAGCACTGCTGCTGTGTGGGCGATGAGGAGCAATTTCTACCTCCTACCCTCTGACATTCACAGAACCTGGGTAAAAGATCATTGAAGTGCCTCCGTAGCAGTGGTAAATTCAGCACTTTATTGATTTCTGCTCGTGTCTTATTCTGTGATGGAACAGAAGATGACTGTGCATAGGCTGTAAACCACAATATGTGAAGTAGTTCAACTACTGTGGCTACACTGTCCTGGCATTGCTGGAAAAAGTGTTCCCACCAAAATCATTCAAGAACTCTTCTTTCCTTTGCAAAATGTATTTCTGGCAAAGACTACATGCCAGACAGATCTAGCCAAGAGCCTGATCGACAATGCCCATTCTCGTGCAGCTTTTTCTGTTTGCCAATTTGCCTTCCGTTTCGTCACAGACACCCTGCTGTGGGGTTGCTTAGCAACTGAGGACCACACCCACCAGCTCGGTTTATTCCAGAAGCCTTTATAACACTGCGGCACGCACAGAAGTGTCAAAGACGTACACAAGGCAAGTCGCCTAAAGGGCAACTCAGGTCCTGACCTTAATCTTTCCATCCATAAAGGTTTTAAAATACTCCTGCTAAACATGGCTATAGTATCACCTTACTACAGTGATAACCTTTTCATAAGACCAATGGCTCACCCAGGAATTGAATTCACCGTGCAAGTTTACCATCTCAACCAATCACACAATTGAAATTCTTCCTTCTTATCCATAGTCTTCCTGTCAATTCAACAAACGTTATGTACCCGTTTTCCATATGCTGATTCAACTTCACTATCATGCTGATTTTAGGAGAGTTATCTTTGAATTGAGGGTCTAGCCTCACCCCCACTTTTGCAATAATTTGAGGCTTGCTCCTCTAGATTTGCCTTGCCCTTTCCGTTGCCAGAGTATTACCCAGTCTTTGGAACCTTCCACTCCACCATAGTGTGGTCATTGATGGCTAGGAAAAGGCCTAGTTTTTCCCACATTCACAAAAACTTTCAGCCGACCCTGTAGAACTTACCAACCATAGGCTGATCTTTCTACTTCTATTTCCCTCTAAAAATCAGTAGAGCATTTTCAGCACTCATCCCTCCAATTTCTTTTAGGATAACTATTTTGAACCACATCCATCACGTTTTCATGTCCAGTATGAGATTAAAACTGCTTAATCTAAGTGACCCACAAACTTTGCATTAAGTTGTACCACATACTGCTATTCAAGTTTTCACCCCCAGCATAGGATTAAAAACTTCTTAATCAAAGTGGCCCACAAACTTTGCATTAAGTTGTACCACGTACTGCTATTTGAGCCATTCAACACTGTCTCCTCCCCATTCTCCTTGTCAGACTTAGGGAGGCTGAGGTTGGGGCAGTGCTCTGGTCTGACAACAATTTTTAAGACATCTCAAGCTTCGCCCCCTAACGGTTGACTTTAAATCCATCACTTGCGCGGTACCTTGTGATTTCAATTCTACCTTTTTATTCTTTATGTTGCCCCTTTGACTTCTCTGATACACTGTTCTGTCCTTCTTTTCTATGCTGATAACGTGCAATTCTTTTTCTGCTTAAGACGGTGACAATCTGCTTTTGCACGCAGTATAGAAACAGTTAGTGTGCCATTGCCAAATGAATGAAGGTACAACATCTTAAAGTCTAAATTCTTCCAAGGCTGGGATAGTAATTTTGAGAAATGTCTTCATCTGGGGACATAGCTAGTGGGCTATCAACCCGAGTCTACCTCTTTCACCTGTCTTCTCACCCCAGCCTGGGAATCATTTTCTGACAAAAGTGTGGGCACACCCGAACACCATCATGATGGAGCCAAAGCTGAAAAACTGAAAGCAATTACTACAGAGGATACTGCAGTAAATGAATAAATTAGGGATTCTTTTGTAACAGAAATTATAAATAGTTTCTGGAAAGCTAAAATGAGGTAACATTCTCTACGAGTTCTCAAATATTTTCTTCAACCATTTCAGTAAAATATGCTGACAACACCCGCAAAAGTCTAACTCCTTAATAATTAACTGCAGAGTCACTAAAGATTTCTAATGAACAAGTAGAGCACTATCTATATTCAAGACAAAGTAAAGCACTTCTGAATGGCATTTTGTTGGAATAGGAGCTGTTGAAAGTTAAATCCTTTTCTGAAGAGCAGGCTGAAGTACATGAGCACTGAGATGTTAATGTGGGTATGAACAAGTGGGTTAAAAATATGAGGGGAGGTGTGGGTTTTTTGTGTATTTTTAAAGGACTAAATGTAACTTGAGAGAGAGCAGTCTGAATATGAACAGCATCCCCTTTCCACGTCTATTTACTTAGCCTACCGATCTTCTCAGTCGCTTAACAACTCTTTAATTTTAACATGGTAATATGTTGGTTATCAAATGGAAAATGCTACTTACCCAGTATGCATCTGTTCTTGGCATATAGAGCTGTAGAGTCATATGATTTAGCATAGATCGCCATCTGGTGTTGGGTCTGGATGTTTGCACTTTGTTTTTTTGTTAGAAGTCTTGTAGTCACAAGGTAGGTGGTGACTCCTTTCGGTGATAGTGCGCATGGGTCTCGACTCTATCCTTAGGTTGCTTTACCATAAAGGGTGACGATGGAGTTAGTAAAGTAATAAAGGTGGATGTCCATGTAAATTAAGATATCACTGCAACAGGTAAAGGTACCAGAGTGGGTGCATATGACTCCAGTTCCTCTACAGTTCTATATGCCAAGAACAGATGCATACTGGGTAAGTAGCATTTTCCGTTCGAGGCATATGAGCTGTATATCATATGCTTTAGCAAAGACTATAAAGCAGTTGTATCTGAAGTGGTGGCTAACCTGTAGCTGTTGCAGTGGTTTGAAATAGTGTTCGTAAAACTGCCTGGCCCACACTAGCTTGTTGTTTTGCTAACACATCCACACAATAATGTTTTGTGAATGTGTGTGGTAGACCATGTTGCAGCTTTGCAGATGTCATCTATGTGTATGTTTCCTAAGAATGCCATAGAAGCCCCTAGTTTGCATGTAGAGTGCACTCTAAGGGGAATTGTTAATGTGCGTTTAGCTTTGATGTAGCATATTTGAATGCACTGAACTATCCACCTTGCAATGCCTGATTTTAATATGGGATTGCCTTTATGTGGTGGAGCAAAAGCAATAAAGAGTTGTTTGGTTTTCCTAAAAGGTTTTGTTCCTTCTATGTAGTATAATAATGCTCTCTTAACATCTAATGTGCGAAGGGCACTTTCTGCCACTGAATCTGATTGAAGGAAGAACACAGGCAACCCAACAGATTGGTGGATATGAAAGACAGAGATGACTTTAGGTAAGAATTTGGGGTTAGTCCTAAGAACCACTTTGCTTTGATGTATTTGAAAAAATGGTTCCTCTATGGTTAGTGCCTGAAGCTCACCGTCTCTTCTTAGAGAGGTGATGGCTATAAAGAAGGCTACCTTCCACGTTAGAAATTGTATTTCACATTTGCGCAATGGCTCAAAGAGTGGACCCATGAGTCTCGTAAGGACTATGTTGAGATTCTACACTGGAGAAGGTGGAAGTCTGGGAGGAATGAGTCTTTTAAGTCCTTCCATAAAAGCTTCATTAGCGGGCACTCTAAAATGAGACCAGTGCTGTCTATTTTGCAGATATGCAGCTACTGCAGCGAGATTTAAGCGTATGGATGTTTAAGGTAAATTAGAACGTTGTAGCTGTAATATAAAACAAATGATGTCTTGTATTGAAGCATCACGTGGATCGATCTGATTAATGTTACAATAAACAACAAACTCTTCCACTTTGCTGCGTAGCATGCTTTCGTGGTAGGGCATCTAGCCTCTTTGATCACATTCATACAGTCTGGCGGAAGATTAAGGTTGCCAAACTCTAGGATTTCAGGTGCCAAATCGCAAGGTTGAGCTGATTGGGATCTGGATGTCTTATCTCTCCATGGTTCTAAGAAACTTGGGGGAGAGGTGTAGTTTTTGGTGGGGAACCACTGATGGCTCCAACAGAATTGTGAACCAGGGGTGTCGGGCCCAAGTGGGAGCAACTAGGATAAGCTTCAGGGAGTGCTGTTTGAGTTTCCGAACCACTAATGGAATGAGTGGGAGAGGTGGAAAAGTGTAAGCAAATATCCCTGACCAATTCATCCATAGTGCATTGCCTCTGGACAATGAGTGTAGATGCCTGGACGCGAAGTTTGGGCATTTTGCGTTTAGGTGGGTGGTGAACAGATTCCATCTATGGGAAGCACCACATTTGGAAGAATGGGAGGAGAACTTGAGGGTGAAGTTCCCATTTGTGTATCTGCTGTCGCCGACGACTGAGCAGATCTGCAACTTGGTTGTCTACTCCTGGAAGATATTCTGCAAGGAGATATATTTTTTGAGGTATAGCCCGTCTCCAGATTGACTGTGCTAGCTTTGAGAGCTGGAGAGAGTGCATCCCCCCTTGCTTTTGTATGTAGTACATCGCTGTCATGTCTGTGCGAACCAGGACAGCTTTGCATACTAGATGAAGTTGAAAAGCTTTCAATGCTATAAAAATTGCTAGCAGTTCGAGATGGTTTATGTGGCGTTGTTTTTGTTGCAGAGTCCACATGCCCTGAATGGTATGTTTTCCCAGATGCGGTCCCCAACCAGTGAGGGGTGCGTCTGCTGTTAGAACTATCTGTGGAACTGGATCGAGAAATGGCCGCCCCTTGGAAAAGTTTGTATGTTCAACCACTGCAGAGAGCGAGGAGTACGGCCATCTATCAACACCAGATCCGATAACAGACCTTGAGCCTGGTTCCACTGACTTGCTAAACGGTCCGGTAGGGGACGCATTTTAAGTCTTGCATATGGAATGATTAAAATGCAACTAGCCATCATTCCGATCAATTGCATGAACACTCGGGCTGGTAATGAATATTGAGGCTGAAACTGTGATATTAGAGCTTGCATGTTGCGAATCCTGACTGGGTTGGGTTACGCTAGAGCTTTGCAAGTGTCTATTGTCGCTCCTAGATACACTTGTGTGTTGGATGGTTGGAAGTGAGACTTGGTGAGGTTTACAGTGAACCCCAAGCTGTGAAGCAATTGGACTGTCCTTTGAGTGTTATGTAGGTAGCTTTGTTGTGATCTGGCTTTTATCAGCCATTCGTCTAGGTAAGGGAGGACAAGAATGTGCTGTCTTAGATGAGCTGCGACTACTGCCACACACTTGGTGAAAACTCTGATCGACCTTTTGTTCGATGACCTTTGGCTTGACGACTTTCGGCTCAACGGCATTTTTTGGGTCGGCGCCCTTCCGTTCGACAACCCTTTTGGGTTCGACGACCTGTTGGGGGAAAGTTTACTTGATCCTGGGCTTTCAGAAGGCTTCGATTTGGACTTCTGAGCCGAGCCGGAGGGCGGGGCTTCTGAAGGTGTTTTTCGATCTCGGCTAAGGCCCTTAGGCGTGCTTCGACCGGGGCCTTCGGTTTCGGGATAAGCGGTGTTGGGGGCTGTGTACTCACTATTTGCCCCGGTGGGATCTCGTCGTCTGAGGCCGACTGGTCCTCGACGGCAACGATCTCTAGGTCCGAGTCCGCCGCTTCTGGGAGGTCGCATTCATCATCGAAGATGTTCTCCGGTTCCGGTGCCGACCGCTGCATCTCTTGCCTAGCGGCCCATCGAATCCGGATGGTCTTCTTCGAACGGAATTGGGCACACGCTGGGCAGTTTTGTTCGTTGTGCTCCGGTGATAAGCACTTGTTGCATACTGTGTGCTTGTCAGTATGCGGGAATTTGGAGTGGCATTGTGGGCACCTTTTGAACGGGCTCCTTTCCATCGACAGCAGATCCACGTGGCGTTGGAAAGGCCCAACGGCCCGCGTCAACAACCGGATCAAGATGGAGAGGTTGGTCGAGTCAAGAAGTACCGAACGAGAACAATACCGTCGAAGTCGAAGGCCTTTTGGCCTTTAAAGTAGTTAGTTTCGGTTTCTGAAGTTGGAGTAAAGGAATAACATCCAAACCCAATGGCGGAAAAAAACAATCTGAGGATGGAGAAGATGCCCATGCGCACTGTAGTCCAGGGGAGGAGTCACCTATCTTGTGATACTTCGAAGACTCTTCCAGGACAACAAAGTGCAATCATCCGGACCCAACACTAGACGGCGATCTATGCACAAGATATGAATTCAGCAGCCCACATGCCTCGAACACATTGGTTCTCCCACTGCCCTCCCTACATGTCCCCGTGGTCCCTCTCTACTTTTCTTGGTAGGGAAGAGGCATGATTTCGCTTAGCTCAGTTTAAGGCCTGCTACTCTCTCCAACGCTGCCAGTAGGTCCCTAGCTCCCTGAAGTTCCTCTCACATTACCCAGGAAGAGCAGCAAATCATCAGCATATAATGCAATATGATGCGTATACTCCTGGATCTCTAATCCCTGGTAGTAGCGCCTTAAACTTGCTCTTGCCACCAGCGGCTCCATGGCCAAAGCAAATAGTAAAGGCAATAGAGGACAACCCTGGTGTATTCCTCTCTCAACCTGGTAAGAACTATTAGGGACTTTGTAAACACCCTTGGATCTATAGTGACTCTGAAGGGTAATACCTTAAACTAGCAGTATTCTCTACTTACCACGAATTGAAGAAACTGGTAAACGCTGGGTGGATCGGGTTCTGAAAGTGTGCATGTTGCAGATTCAACACTGACATGCAGTCGGAATCGTAGGATGACATCCTACAAAGTGATAATGTGAAAATGTTTAGAGAGAATGAAACTCTTCAGTGGCGGGTGGCCTAGGATTGGCTGGCGGAAGCAGCTCTTTTTGGGGATGAGGAGATAGAGGGAGTACACCCTTATTCCACATTTATATGCAGGCACTGGTTCAATGGTGCCCTTTATGAGGAGCATTTGACCTTTTTCTCTAGAAGGTGGAGGCGGTCTCAGCTTAGGACGTCGGGGTGGGATGTTGGGGATGGTGTGGATGGTGTGGAATTCGAGACAGTAACCATCTTGCACAATGGAGAGGACCCACTGATCTGAGGTGACGTTCTTCAATGGAGCAAAGAAGTCCCTCAGTCTTGCCCAGACAGGTGTGATGTCATAGAAGGAACAGATAGTGCATCAATTTGCCAGCGGAGGTGCCCCTAGCGGCAGTACCGCTGCCGCTTTCGTAGTAATTTTCCATGTTGGCCCCCTGTTGGAAGGTCTTGGTTTGGTGTGGGTTGTGAATGTGTCGTTAGTACTGTTGGCACAGGGGCCTCTGGTGTGAGCTTACTGGTTTAGTACCACCTCTTGTTTGCTGCCTATGAAAGGAGGATCCGGGAGTGGGAGCCTACAGGGCACCCAGGGATTTTGCAATGTATGTGCCACCTGAAACCAAAAAGATGCTCACTGTCAAATGGGACATTCAAGACGTGCTGTTGTAACAAGCCTAAATCCCAATACCTTGAGCCAGGAATGCCTGCAGAGAAGGATTCTGGCATTAATCCCTCTAGCAACAGCATCTGCCTCGTTGAGGGTGCATGTGATATTAGCTTTTAGGTTTTACCCTCAGCAACAAGATCCAGTCCTTGTTTTTGGTGGGCCTCCGGGAGGTGTTTTATCCACAGCTAATCCATTTCCTCTTAATGATAAATGTTATACCAAGAGAGATGACCCACAGAATTAGTAATGCACCAATGGGTGGCTATTCTAAGCGCTGCACATTTTTCAGCTGGATCAATGCACATGGGCTCTGTACCAGATGGCAGGGCATCCCATGCTGCTTATGTAGAAGGCCTCTAGCGGGCAGCGTGGACAACTAGGAAATTGGGGGTGACTTGCACATGGATATACCAGGTCAGTGAGACCGGCTTATAATTCTTAAGACCCTTTTATGACCACTGTGGTCTATATTGGAGCTGTAAAGTTGCCAGTGGCTGATCCAATGATTACCTTCAGCAGTGGCAGGTTCTCTGTTGGACAGGGTCTTAAACAAAATGTCATCCTCATCTCGCACTATGTAACCTTTACCCAATGGTGATGGGCAGCCTGCTGCACCATATGGCAGGCAGTAGTGTTGCAGAGTGGATTATTTTGCATGGTAGGGCCAGAGGCTGGGATCTTCTGAGGGGGTGGTACATTATGTAGTCTTGTCACAGGTCATCTCCCCCCTCAGGTTTGAAGGGATCATCACAGGGGTTCTGTGGGGAATAAGGGCTCCCAAGATCCGAGTCAGTGCCCTGTGGGTAAGGAGAGCGGGAAGGAAGAGTAGCAGTGGTGAGGTTGAGGTGTTGTGAGTAAGGAGGGGAACAGTGTTGGGCTAGAGACCAAGTCCCTGACCTTTTTAGGGGGTGAATGGCCTCAATGGGTGGAGGTTACCTCTACAAAGACCAGCTGGTATTCCTTCAGAATCTTGATAAGTCATGCAAGCGGATATTTGGCAAGAATCTTGCCAATGTCCGGATGTATAACAAGTTTCTGATTTTTATTGAGGATCTCAGACAGTTTCTCGAAGAGCGAGTAGACTCCTCAGTGGTATCTGACCATGGCATCAAGGAGGCCTTTGGCATTGGCTTTGATGTTGGTGACAGAGGAACTTTGCATGTCTATTGTGGCTCTCAGTGCAGCTTTTCAGAGTCTTGCGGCCGAGGTTGTGTCAAAGCACGATGCAGTTCAGTACCTTTCAATGGGTGCCTTTTGATGCAGCCGTTGCTCCAATCTCTACATTCCAATGCAACCCGGTCAGAGGAACTAAACTTGAAGGTTTTTGCTGTTAGCGGCACACCTTGGGGTTCAAAGCCCCAAACAAGTCTAGGTTCTCCAACTTGTTGAGGCATTTTGTGGTAAGTCTTCTTGTTGTCTGGAGAGAGGTACAGATCACAAAAAGCATGTTTGGTGCTCTAGAGAACTGGAATTGTGTATGCTCCATACCTTTGCTATTGGAACATTCTCTGAGAAATGACCAAAAGTACTCAAGGATTGTCAAGGACTAAGGCCCTAAAGCATGTGTGCTGAAGGCTAACAATCTGTGACAGTCAGGTCTGATCACAGAGTCTCAAACGGATAGTTTAGGCAGGTCTTCCTTGGACAGGAAACAAGGGTCACTTGCTCACTTTCCCACTGGATTCAAGCTAGCCTGGCTGATGAGGGGGGTTACCCCGAAACCGGTCCCAGGATGCTTATTTACAGTCAAGGGAAGACCTGGCTTGGCAGTTTGGTCTTGACTGTTCCCAGGAGGCACAGGGCCAATACTGATTTGCATATGGCTTGGTATGAACTGGGGTGGCAAAATGAGCTAAGGAACGATGATGGATTCAACCCAGATCTCTGACTGGGGGTGAGTGTCTGAAAAGTTTTAGTGCTACATCCATCATCTCCTTGTGTTTGCTTCCTTCTTCAAGGTATCCAAAGTCTGCAAATCAAACACTAAACCTGTATGGAAAGGTTACTGTGAAAAGGAACCTTTTTCTTTCTTGTAAAGTCTAATGCTTCAGCATTTACTAATTGGTTGACCCCATATGACGTCAAGTCGCATACAGACACACTGATGACTTCTCTATTTCACAAGTATAGGAGTGGAAAAAGTTCACAAACGTAGAATTTAAGTATGAAAGAGAATAGCACACAAAGTTTTACGGGTAACATGGAGTCTAAAGAAAGAAACAGCGATTGTGTATAGCACCTCACACTCAAAATCTAGGGTAACAAACCAACTGCAATATTAACATTTAAATGCAACATATTTCACACAAATGTAAACATAATATTTTCAAATATTAACACTTCATTTATCGTGAAAGTTTGTCATTAGTACTATATATTCAGTACATTGGAGAAAAAAACATGGTGCTAATTCAGGATAATAAAGGCTTTTTTATTTTGTTTTTTACTTACCTACAGTGACAGCAGCAACAACTGGAGACACTATCACAGACAATGTAACACCACCTGCAATGGCCAAGTTGCGCTTATGCTTTGAAACGTCTTTGCCTTCATATCGATTATGAATCTTAAACGTTGAAGATGTTAGGAAAAAAAGTAGAAGAAATATATACATGTCAGTATTTAAGTGAAATTCAATCATGCCCTTTGTATATTAAAATTATAACCGAGTAGTTAAAATATATGTAATTTAATACAAATTCAAAAGTAAACTGTAAACACTAAATAAAAAAATAAAACATTTTTTATTAAGTTTTCCTCAGTGGTGGTAAAAGAGTAGAGATAACGGTGATATAGTAATGCAACAGTCCGAGGTGTTTCAAAGACCCCATACACATGTTCGTTCTCCACATTATAGAATTAGATGGTTGTAGGAAACTCCCCAGGACAATAGCATTCAAGTACACATTATATATCCCTTTTCGCTCCCCCGTCGGGCCTAACTACAACATTTGCAAATATTTTTCTGACAAGGCACATTGTATGATTTTCTGAGGGCTTTTTTTTAATAAAAAATGATAATGTGTAGGTGAGCTCGACTTTTCGTATCTAACAAGACAGAGGAATTGCTACTGAGACGCTCTCCTGCACTAGGGCCTGCACTAGCCACCTCTCTCACATAAACATGACTGAGGCATGAGTTATAGCGACCCTGCACATGGGAGACTACGTCTCTGAACACTGAAGCACACTTTCCAAAATACCCTTTACACATCCTGTGATTTTAAATCCAATTCTTAAGAGTGAACAGCGGGGAAATTTCCAGATTTACTAACAAAATGGCTGAAAACTGTAAGCAGGATCAGGGACATCATATTGTAAAACATGAAATTCTCTTGCAACTTAACTTTTACCAGAATACACAAGGTGCCCCTTTCTTAGAACCACAACATTACAAGCACAGGTGATGCCAACGGGTCTGGGTCTGATGCACTTGAAGCAACACAGGCTGCAAATGTGTGCATTTGTGCATGCTTAAGCAGCGTGAGATATGAAACAGTAGCTCATGCATTTCAATGTAATCCGGAAATAAGGATACCCACAGACAACCTATACCACCAGCTGAGAATTAAATACTACTGTGGGCTGTACCAAGATTTGATTGACAAAATCACAACACTATGATAAAGACTGGTTACAAAACAGTTCATGGATGAAAGGGGCGGAGCAAGAGCTCACTGTACGTATACTGAAAACAGATCTGCCTTGAAAGCTAAGGTGTCAAACCCATATCGAAAAATTGATCATTGTATCTAACCAATTTGTATTCACTTTGCCTGAGCATCAGAGGCAGACTGATTCTGACAAGTATGCGAATATTTAGTGATGATGATGAAAATAGAAAGACGTTAAGGAGTTCAATGCGAGTATAAGAAGAATACACACTTGCCTGTAAGCCTTGAGGTACATCAAATTAAACTCTTAAATCTTCCTGACACTCCTATCTAGACATGGAAGTTCCGTTACCCTGACTTTTTTCCTGCTAGAATTGCCTAGTTTGGCCCTAAAATCGCTGCAAACTGAAGCCAAAAGAGGCAGGCTGAACTCTTAATCTGCTATGCTACACGGCTTGTGGATCTTCAGTTGTATGCATTTGCCAAGGCATAGGTAGGCTGCCAAGATTTTCAAACTGCTTTAAACAGCGCCTAGGCCCAGTAGCAACGCATTTGATGAAGGGAACAAATGTGAGCCTTAGCAGAAAGATCACTTAAGAGGAATCTGACAATAGTTCCCTCTGAAAACATGTGTAGGTATAAAAGCAATTAATGAATCACAGATGCAGTTTCGCAGTAGGACCGGATAAGTATTTCTGCGGACGTGTACTAACAGTACACAGAGAGCAAAGTTAGCTATTATGCAAGAAAACAAGATTCCTCAAGTTAATATTGATTTAATTCAGGATTGAAAGATGGATTAGAAAAATGACAAAGTAAAGGTAAATTAAGATTTGTATAGAATACGATAACTATCCACAACATGTTGGGTTAATTCTTTTGGGAAGACTGTTCTAAGCGCATGTGGAAAAGGGGCAGCTGGAGAGAGATACTATGTCGAAAATAACTTTCTTACACATTAGAGGCTAAGTAAAATGCTTAAGTGAATGACCATGGTATTGATTAACTGGAGTCATTTGACAATTTTCTTAGTCAAATAAAGGAGCGAAAGAGTAGAAGTAGTGGGTCCGCGAAGTGATTGGTTAAGCATTGAGCTACAACTACATGGGTTGATGGTGAATGTTTTGAGGTCAAATGATTTTGCGAGGGCCTCAGGGGCAATACACAAAATATAAGCAGAAGAACTATGAAAGGATTGTGATCTCCTTATAAAAAAACATTCTGAATTTAATACAACTGAAATCAGATTGTTCAGTGGGACTATATATTGTAAACTATTCAAACAAGAGATGTGAACGCCTTCTGGAAGTTTCCAAAGGAGAGCCTAAGTAAATCTTGGAATAGGGAATTTTACAACCATTGCTTTTGGAAGTTGGAAACTTCCGGGGGAAAGGGAGGGGGTTTGTGCCAATGTACATTTCAGTAATTGCAAAGTTCACAAGATTGGTCAGGGACATTCACGGGTAGTCAAAAGTCATTTTAGGTATCAAGCCATGTAAATAAGGAGTGCCCTGAAGCTCACAATCTGTGTTAATGGTCACAGAGGGAGTTGGTTGTTTGAAAGGGTCGCCTATTGTGATTTCCTATAGCTTCTACCAATGTATTTTCTTCGGGACATTCTCTGTAACAAACACAAGATCCCCCCAGCATACGGTTGTTTGTAACCATTACTGTTGGAGCCATTTTTCGAGGGTGTCATGTGGGGCCTGACATGCAGAATTAGTGCGAATCAGTTTCACAGTCCTCATTGTCAGGGACTACCCCATTCTGGTGCAGGCCATTTCGCTCTGTCAATGCTAGGATTCACTTGGTTATCGGGACTGCTTTGGCCTCTACAGATTATTGTCCTGCTCCCAGAAATGTCTTTCCTTTCTCTGGTAATGGGGAAGATTACTGTAGGTTTAGTGAAAACACTAGTTTGGTTAGAGCTTGCATTATTGTGTTTATGCTTCTTTGGCATTGTGTAAGGGAATTGCTTTTTTACAAACTAATTGTCTAGAAAGAGGTACACATGCATCTTCTGCCCTTTTAAATGTGCTGTTGCCAATAACACAAATTGAAAAGACATGAGGACCAGATCCAAGGGCCCACCAAAAACACCAAACGGCATTGAACTAGAGCTCACATACGCATCCGAACTAGATGGCAAAGAAAAACAAATCTAACAATTGAGCTAATGCCCATTATAAGAGATAGGTGGAGTCAATATACCTTGTGACTTGAAGAGATCTTCTAAGAAGCAGTAATGTCATAGTCCAACACTAGATGGTAGAAGTATGCACAGCATGTGTATCTACAGTCACATATTCCACGAACACTATTAGTACACATACACGCATCCCTCTATAACACAACATTAAGCGTCCAATTTCAATTTTGTTCATGTTAATAGAATGTTATACATTTTACTTCTTTATTTACATAACTTTATCTATTATAATATTTAATTTTCTAAGCAGTCTTGGTCCCCTTGAGAAGGCTTCGTGGACCCAAGGCCACAGGTTAAGAACCACTATTCTAGTCCATAGCGTGTCCACCATCAACCCCAGTTCTTCTTGTGTTTATGGGGGCATCCTCTAGCAGCATATGCTGGTTTTTCAAGTTTAGCGTACCAGTCCATTTCTTTATTCCATGCTAGTATTGATGGTTGGCTGTGCTCTGGACTCAGGTGATGTCCCTTTTGGCTATAAGGTTGCCCAAACCCTCGAGCGACCTTTCCTTTCTGACATCCTCCCCCCTGCCCTACCTCTCAGAGCAGGCCCTTTATACCACTCGAGGAGGGAAGTCTATAGGCCGCTCCAGGATTCCACCCCCAAACCCATCCCCTACAGCATGCAGAGGGTGGGCGTAGGAGGTCTCTGCACAGCTACACTGACATCAGGTCAGTGAACCAAGCAGAACCTGAGGATATTGCCAGTTCCTGTGAAGAAATTAAATCCTCCCTCCACGTGCAGTCCTCAAGCGTTCAAACCCACTCTTCCCATCTGCCTTTCAAGGAAATAAAGAGGTTGGGTGAATTGATTACCAAAGATTTGTAGCTGTGTGATATTCCCCCTTACCCCAGGGCCCCGATCAATGTGTGTCCTTCCAAGGGACTACATTTATGGATCTCCTCAAAAGGAGTCCCTGTAGAATCCCAGGGCATGCTGGAGTTGCAGGAATCTATAAAACTGTGAATGGTGAAGCCCGAAGACAAAACTGCAACTTTTGAAAGGTTTTCATGTGTGAGCCTCTTCACACATTCTCGAAATTCAAGATGCCGATGAAGTACCAATTACCATAGTCTTCCAAGCTGACTACCGGTTTCAGCTAACAGCCCCTCCGGGCGGAGGGGGGGAGAACGAAGTTCCTTAGTTAATTTCTCATCCAGCGCAGTGAGGATCTCCACCGCATGAAGACCACCTGCGACAGCTCCAGGAGAGAGAGCAGGGAATCTGGGCCTGGTACACAATAACCATAGTGGAGTACCGCCCCTTGCAAGTACTTAAGCCCGGACACAGGTGGTGGAGTCCCAATAATACGCACAAACTAGCAGGTCCTTTTCAATGTAGGGCCCCTCCAGCGACAAGTAGTTGAAGGGTATCTGTTACCCATACCCTATAGTCTGACAGCCTCTAGAACCTCCCCAGGGACAGTGGAACTACTGATGATGGAATGACCAGGAGTGGGATAGGGTGGGTTAGGGAGGGTTCAGGTTGAGGGGTTGCCTATAGTTAAATAAAATGGTAATTATTACATCTCTATTTAAATTGTGTTGTAATACCCTTCACACGATATGTTAAACCATGCCTATGATGATCGGTTTACCTCTTGACAAGTTTCCTTGTATTGCACATGAGATATGGATACGATTGCCATGTAATGGGGTGGGTGTAAACCGAAAAAGTCTGTTCATTTTGCATGTACCTGTTATTATCATTGCTGAATTTGCAGTCGATAATAAAGAGTGTTAAAAAAAGTAATTAAGCCCGGACTGCCTGCCCTGCCCTGCCTCTGTGAATTCACTCATTAAGGACTATCAGTTTGGATTCCCAGTAGTAAAGACGCTGTCGTCATGACCCCATGATAGGTAGACTGAGTACATTTGCCAAAGGCTATGCGTGGCACTTTACCGGCCCAAAGGAAGGACGTTACTTCTGGCAGAACGTCGGCAAAACGTTGTGGGATCACGTGTGGGAAGTCTTGGAGGGTATATGGTAATTGTGGCAAAACATTATTTTTAAGATGACCGACCGCCCCAGAATGCTAAGCAAAAGATGGGTCCCCTTATCCAAGTCTTTCTTCACATTAACTATCAGGGGTATTAAGATCAGAGAACAGGCTAGATCTGGGAGAAGGGGCACGTGGATTCCGCACAGGCACCAGGTTTTGACAACCTCTCACCACAACATCACCAGTGATCAGGAACAGCAGGGATTTTGACCAGTTAACTAGAAGTCCCAATGCCTGTCTATATAAGTCAAGCATTTGGAGAAGTCGGAGTCCGGTGGCCTTGTGCCGAGACAAAAAGAGCAGAACACCATCCACATAGAAGGCAATACAGTCTTCCAGCCTGTCTCCCATTTCCCAGACCTATGTGTCCTATGTGTCCCATTTGACCCACTTAGCCAGCAGCTCCATTTTTAGAGCAAAGACAATAGGGGCACCCCTGGCTGGTGCCCCGCCGGAGCAAGAAACCCTGAGACAGAACTCCATGAAAGTTCACCCGAGCCGTTGTGTGGGTGTATAACACATACATATTTATTATAAATCGATGTCCAAAGCTCGTTCGCTAGAGAACATCCCAAAGAATCGGTTGCCTTCTCAATATCAATAAGGAGAAAGACGCTACTTCCATGAGAACTATAAAGGATCCTTCATGTGCTTGAAAGAGATGGGACCTAATGCATGCTACCTCCCATCATGCATGACGGCAAGGAGCCAGGAAACTGGTGGCATTCGCTGCATGAGAAGTCAAACAAAGAGATGCACACATCTTCCCTAAAAAGTCTAATTTCTTCAATTCTTTTTCAGGAAGATTTGCAATAAATGTATTCTGCTTAAGCTTAGCAGCAGAAGTCTGCAAATAAGGCTAATCAAAGTCAGATGCAAGAACACATATGAAAGATTAGCAGACATTGCAATGTACATTTTTTTACATTGCTCTGAGAACTGACAAGGGCTGGGATTAAGGGTTCTCTACCTGGTCTGTTTGAATCATAATAAAAAGCAGGGTCTCCTACGATGACTGTTTTCAAGTTGAATCCAATTAGAAAGAATTTTTTTAATGTCTGGACACACATTCAAAGTATCAGCCCTTTTCCTTACCACTGCAGCATAGGCCTGCACCATATACGCAAGTACTTTAATGTCTGGTAGATCCACCTCAGGGAACATATTAAGACCATAGTGTTCCTCAGAGCAGTTCAACTTATCCAAGCCTGCTCCCTCCCCACACATTCGAAAGGTGACACCCTAGACTGGATCACTGCTAAAGAAGCAGCGATCAAACTTATCTCTATTGACCCTAGTGATTGGTCTGACCAGCACGCCATCACCTTCCTCCTGTCCGGCACCCATAAGACATGGACACCCCAACCCGTGATTCCTAAACGATGGGTTAGAGACACCAAGAACCTTGATCACGAGAAACTGGCAGCGCGTTGTGAGACCTACCCCCCCCCCACTCCCCCCCACCCCAGTGCACTTCGGTCGACAACCTAGCAGATCATTACTCTTCTACCATAGCTGACATTCTTGACGACCTGGCACCACTAAAACTAAAAAGAACCCAAATCAAAGACCGAAATCCCTGGTTCAGCGGATACCTCAACAAGGAGAGGAGATCCCTTTGACAGACTGAACGTAACTGGAAACAACACCCTTCAGCAGCACATCTAAAACTTCTCCGCCAGGCCAGAAATGCCTACAATAAGAAAATCCTCAACTCAAAAAAAGAATTCTTCAGAACGGAACTGGAGAACGCCAAATATTGACCTCGCAAGCTGTTCGACTTGGTCAAACACCAATCCAACAAACTAGCGAAAACCTCCAAAGAAATACCTAATCCCCTAATAACAAGTGAGGAATTCTCGTCCTTCTTCTGCGACAAAATTTCTGCCCTAGGTATTGATCTAAAATCCGCAACTCAACACCAAAATCAAAATCTGCCAGCTCTATCTCTTCTCCCTGTGTTGTCCTCCCAAACCTCACCCAAAAACCTAGCGCACTGGTCCAATTTTATAACCTATGACGAACACTCTAGCTCGAAAATTCTTGCCTCCTTAAACCCGAACAATCACTTCAACGATCCTCTCCCATCTAACTGCCTAGCTGCAGCCTCTCAAGCCATCATCCCTTCTTGGACCGCAATAATCAACGCCTCCCTCCTCCAACGCTCAATTCCTGACTCGCTCAAGGCTGTCCAAGTTGTCCCCATCCTAAAAAAAAACAGGCTGGACCCTGCTTCTGCTGAGAACTATAGACCCATTTCTAACATCCCATTCCTAGCCAAAGTTCTGGAAAAATGTGTACAACCGTAACTGAGCCTACACATCAACAAATATCACCTGTTAGATGACTTTGAATCTGGGTTCAGATTCGGGTTCCATTCACAGCACGGAAACCATCCTCCTCCACATTGTAGATGACGCTCTCCAAGCCCTCGACCAAACCTGTCTCCTAATCTTCCTAGACCTTTCATCTGCCTTTGGCACGGTAAACCATCAATTTCTCCTGGAACGCCTCAAATTCAGGATGGGGTTGGAGGGCACCGTCCTTGTAAAGCAGGTAACGCCGGTGGGCCGGCAGGACGGGGATGTGAAAATACGCATCCTGCAAGTCCAACGCTACCATCCAGTCTAGCGGGTCTAGAGCAGCCAAGACCTGAGCCAAAGTCAACATCTTGAACTTCTCCTTCCGGAGGAAGCCGTTGACGTTCCGTAGATCCAAGATAGGACGTAGGCCCCCTTTGTCCTTCTTGGGTACCAGAAAGTAGTGAGAATAGCAACCACGCCCTACTTCTGGCCCAGGAACGCGCTCGATGGCCCCCTTGGCCAAGAGGGCCGTAACTTCCTCCTGCAGAAGTGTCAAGTGGTCCCCCGACACACGGTGGTTCTGCGGTGGCATGGCTGGAGGAGCGGTCTCGAAGGGGAGGGAGTAGCCCCTTCGGACGAGCTGCAGCACCCACCTGTCCGATGTGATTGCGCGCCAGCGGGAGTGGTGATGGCGAACCCTGCCACCCACTGGCGTCACATAGGCCTGAAAGCACGGACTAGGAGGATTTGGAGGCCGATGCTGCGGGGGGAGGTGTGGTCTGACCTCGCCGTTGTCCCCGACCGCCTTCACGGCGGACTCCACGGCCCCCACCGCGTTGAGGAATGTGTTGCGGCGCGTGGCTGGCAGCACGTGTGGGACCGCCCCTTCCGTGGCCACGAAAGGAGCGAAACGAACCCGTTTGCTGGCGCTGGGTCGAGAGACCCAAGGACTTGGCCGTGACCATGGAGTCCTTGAAGCGCTCCAGCGCGTTGTCCGCTTTGTCGCAAAACAGGCGACTGCCATCGAACGGCATGTCCATTAAGGCATTCTGGACATCTGCCGAAAAGTTGGTGGGCCTCAGCCAGGCGTGGCGACGAATCGCCACCGTCGTGGACATCGCTCTGCCCAGCGAGTCGGTCGTATCAAGACCACACCTGATGGAGTATTTTGCTGCATCTCGGCCTTCAATCATAGCCTTGCCGAGCTTTGCCCGTACCTCCTGCGGGCATTCAGGCAGCAGGTCCGCGACCGTATCCCACAGAGAGTGGGAGTAGCGGCCCAAGAGGCATGCGGTGTTGCAAGACCGCAGTCCCAAACTCAGGGACGAGAAGACCTTTTTTCCATACTGGTCGTACCTCTTGGATTCCCGGTCGGGCGGGGCCGACGGGAATGCGGTCTGGGAAGTCGAGGCCTGGATCACCAGACTCTCAGGGGTGGGATGGGAGGACAGGAACTTGGGGTCATCCTTACACGGACGGTGGCGTCTGGCCACGTTCCTATCAACAGGCGAACCTGAAGCGGGCCTGGACCACGTGCCCAAAAGAACGTCAGACAAGGCTTCGTTGAACGGCAGCAGTGGCTCCTGTGGGCATGACTGCGGTTTGAAGACCTCAGTGAGGATGTTAGGCCTCACGGCCGCGACGGGTAGCTCAAGGTGTAAGGCCTTGGCAGCCCTCATCAGCACCACTGAATAAGCAGCCCCCTCCTCCGAAGCCACGGTAGGAGGCGAGACAAAACCAGGGTTAGGAGAGTCGTCCAGACCACTGGCGTCACCCAAATCACCTGTCCAGTCCACATTGTACTGACACTCGCGTGACAGAGGGTCCTCAGACCCCTCCCAACCCTCTCCGTAATCTACATATTCACCATATTTGGAATCAACAATGTAGACCGGCTCCCCGGGGTCCACAGGCCCCATCGGCGTCGGACTCGGCGTCGGACGACGCCGGTCCGACTCCGCGTCCGGAGTCGGAGAGGGTATAGGGGCGGCGCCGCCCGGAGCTGGCGCCGGAGCACCGGCGCTGCGCGGGGGCGGCGTCGGGGGCAACCCCGATGGAATCGGCGCCGGAGAGGCCGGTAGACCAGCCGGCGTCGACCCTGAGGGTCCCTGCGGCGCCGGGGTCGGAGCCGTCGGCGGCACCGGGGCCGGAGCACCCGGCGGCGCCGAGGCAGGAGCACCCGAACCGCTAGGGCCCCCGGACGGGAGCACAGGGCCCGAAGGCGCCGTAGGCCCCGTCGGAGGAGACAGTGCCCTCATGGCCATGAGGAACTCCTCTATCTCCCCTGGCGTCGCGCCTTGCCCAGGGACCGTAGGGTATGGAGCAGGCCGCGCCGGCGACTCACGCGGAGCCACGGGGGTGGGGCCACCCGAACCCCCGGCCGCATCGCGCGAGCGTCGGGGGGGAGTCGGGGGTACGATGACGACGCCCCGACTTCTTGTGTTTCCTACCTGAGGAACCAGAGGAATGGTGACGACTTCCGGAGCGCTCGTGGCGGCTCCGCGACCGCTCCCTCGACCGCTCCCTCGACCTCCGGCCGGACCGGGACCGCTCTCGACGCGGGGCCGACACCCACAGCTCGAGTAGCTTGCGGGACCGCTCCCGCCTAGCTTTACTCATCAGGGCCCGGCAGTCGACACAGTCGTCCACGGCGTGGTCGGGGCCCAGGCACCGGAGGCAGAGTCGGTGATGATCCGTGACCGACATCGTGCGGTCACACTCGTCACAGTTCTTAAAACCGGGCATCCTACCGGCACCGTAAGAAGAATCAAGGATTCTCAAAAAAATAACTTTGGTCAAAAGACCGGAGTACTGCACTTCTCGGATCTGCGCTAACTGGCGCGGAAAAAAGAAGAACTGACGTCAGCGCGCGGAGGCGGCGTCTATATACTCCAGCGACGTCATCACGACGCCAACGACGGACGCGGAGCCGCAGGGGACGCCTGCAGACGACGCCTACCGACGCGCAGGGGTACTGCTACGCAAAAGTTTCCGGATCCAGACTGACGCCTGGGGATATTCTAAGGTAAGGAATCTAATACTAACCTGTTTCTTTCAGATTCTACATACAAATCTCTTCCCCTGAGGACATTTTCTCCCTGAATGAGGCCTTGAAGCTAACAGTCCACTGGCTCACCGCCAACCAGCTTAAACAACGCGAATAAAACGGAATTCCTTCTGATCTCTCCACCCAAACCCAATCCAGACATCCAGGGTTGGATCGAGACCACCTCAGCACTAAACTGCCCTTCTACCATTGTTAACTCTGCGAAATCCCTTGGAATAACCCTGGACAGCAGCCTGAACATGCGTGGCCATATAAACTCGATGGCCAAAACGGCTAGATTCCACCTGAACTACCTAAGAAACCTGAAACCCTTCCTCGGTGTCTCCCACCTTAAAACGGCAGTACAGGCACTAGTCATCTCTAAATTAGAATATGGATGCTCTACCCTTGCAGGGCTACCCAAAAAATCTCTGGCCCCATTGAAAGTCTGCCTCAACACCGCTGCCAGACTACCAACCGGCTGAAAGAAATTCGACCACATCTGTCCCAACCTCAAAGCGCTGAGATGGCTTCCACTAGAGGCCAGAATCCAATTTAAACTGGTCTGCATTACTCACAAAACTCTGTATAACAACTCCCCTGCATTTCTAGCACAAAAACTCGTGGTATCAGGTGGACCCAGAAACTCCTGCTCTGCCAAAGACCTACTGCTGCAACCTGCACACTTTCGGAAAAAGGAAACCTACAACCGCGCCTTCACTGGGGCTGAGCCAAGGATTTGGAACTCTCTCCCACCCGCCATCAGAAGACTTCCGTCCTTGGCAAATTTTAAGAAGGAGACAAAAACCTTCTTAATGGGTAAATACCTCGCCTAACGAACACGTTACATGATTATCCTTCTATTGACATTGAGCAAGAGTTGAGACTATGTACTTTCCTGTACAATGTATCTACCTGTTGCAATTTCCTTCCCACATGTAGCTGGCACGTTGACTACTTGTTTCCTTGCATTATGTATCCCCTTTTTTTACCCAATGTTCCTTCCCACATGTAGCTGGCACGTTAACTACTTGTTTCCTTGCATTATGTATCCCCTTTTTTTACCCAATGATCCCTCCCTTCCCTGCGCTCTGTACACCTCCCTTAATACTGTAAAGCGCTTTGATACCTTCACGGGTCTGGTTCGCGCTCTATGAAACTTTAACATAAATAAAAAACTCAGGCTAGTGTCCAAAAATAGCAGTGGTAAAAAAATAAAGAAAATCATCTGAGGAATCGGAAAGCTGTATAGGATTTAGAAACTGCAGAGCATCAGAATCAGACCCCAAAAAGCTCTTGTACCTGTAGTATGCGGTACCGTAAATGTTCTTTGCAATGCTCTAGAATGTTTTCTTTCTAAACAGCTCCTCACTCCTGCTTCGAGTCAACAAGATCCTTCTCATCAAAAGACGAATCTTCGCTGACATCAGCCCTAATTGAAAAATGAATTTTTGGCTCTGAGCATAAGGAGGACACTGGCTTTGAAGCATTTTTCAGAAGCAACTTCAGCCCCACAACAACTCTGGATTTTGGAGGAAAAGCTGACATCACAACCAGAGTCACTAATGTCAATGCATCATCTGCCAACATCACAGGCATCTTTAGCGACTATTTGGGAGCCGACTAAGGCATCACAGAGGGAGAGGCAAACATCTTAAATATAGCCTTCCGACAGCTGGGAAGGTCACCTCAGGAATAGCCTGCAGTATTGGTACTTGCCGTGAAGATAAATTGGAAGAATCAAGCTTTCGTGTATGATTTATGCTTTCCTTTCACGGCTTATGAGAAAGCAAAGCAGACCTCCATCGTAACCTTATCTTCGACTAAGACCAGGTCTTTGATCTTGAATGAGACTCTCCCTGACATTTCTTAAAAGGACAATGGTAATTAAAACGGACTTTCCTAAAAAACACAAATTGGGTGCATTCCCTGGCAAAAGATTTTCAACCTGAAATGCCCTGATCTTGACCCAAACACCACAAACACAAAGGGTTTGGCTCAGTCACTCCCATTTGTCTCCTGTATGTATTACAGGGTTTAAACACCAAAGACTTTGGAGTTTACATAACACCAAAACTAAACCAAAACGACAAACACATCGAAAAACATTGGCAAAAATGAACTGCTCTGGATCCACATCCGTTAGACAGAAAAAATTAACCAATGCCATCAGCAAATGTGAAGTGCACTGTCTTTAATCCAGGAACACTGGCAAAGGCAAGTGCTGTTTAGGCATTTTTTCAGAGGCAGTCCAACAGCTGGGAAACGGTGCAAGTATCTTATCCTGCACAACTATCAGTATGGCTTCAGATTTTGCTGCTGCATGGAGACCACTACCTTCCATTTCACAGACTATGCCCTTTTGACCACAGATGATTACCCATGCCTCCTGGACCTCTCAGAAACCTTTGGCACAGTATATTATCCAACTCTGGAATCTAAAATGGGATTCACCTGCAATCTCCTTCACTAGTTTTTGTCCTGTTTTTCTAATCGACAGCAGTTTGTTCCATAAGCATCTCCAGGTCCCAAACAATCCCCAACACCTGTGGAACCTGTGTTATATATTGGCCCCTGTCTCTTCAACTTCTACATGGAGTCACGTGATGGTCTACTCCCGGATAATGAAAAAAATACAAAAAAGAAATTTATGGATTTCCTGAATGAATCTTAACCACTGGTAATTACTTTGGTCACATCCCAATCCAATGATTTTTTTTGCCCACCATGCCACCTCAGATGAGACCAAACCATGTGCAAATCAGCCGTGGTTGTGCACTAACAGGAGCAGTCTAGTCCAAACTGCCGAGCCAGGTACACTATGAACCAGAACAAAAGCAAACCAAGACTGGTTTCAGTCTAATTTGGAATCTTTAACTGGGTGCAGCTTGGTTCCAACTTAAAACTTTGTTGCGCCTTAACACAGGAATCACTGCTGGAGTTATGAGAAGGTGATAAGCTTTATTTCATAAAAGCTAATACAAAATATAATTTAAAAAAGCAGAAGTATTTGTCAGTTGGGATCTACTTAGGTGTCATACCCTTCTCGCTAACTAGTGTCTGCTGTTGGAGGAGGCGGCACTCAAGAGACAGGGATAACAACTGCAATGACTGTCATTCTCCAGGAAAAACAGGATACCCAAATGCAGCTCAAATTACCAGTACTCTTGAGAGCGGAGTTTTCAAGCCCTCTCCATCGAACAAGCATTGGCAAAGCAAATAGGTTTTGCATATTCAGGATCAATTGGCTTTGCAATGTTTTATTTTACTTGTTGCACAGCAGCGCAAGCTGCATAGCAACATGGCTTAAAGAAAAAAACAAACCCAATGACGTGGTCAGTGCTGACGGAGTCTTGGCACTTTTTTCCCCTTTAAGCCATGTTGTATAGCAGCCCAGGCTGCTGTGCAACATGAAAACCAAAACCACGGGGGAGAGGGAGTTTGGGGTAGGCAAGCAACTCAAGGGAGGAAAGCAGGGTGGGTGCTTGAAGTAACCATGGACAGCGGGAGAAAGGTGAGAGTAGGGAACAGCTACAGTGGGAGGAGGGTGGGGGAATGCAACATGAGGAATAGTAATAGCACGAAGAAGGCAGAGGGAAGACTGCAGAGACATGCACTCTGCAAGACTGCATGTTAAAAAGTGAAAAAAGAGTACATGTAGGAGTCTGCAGCTAGTGGAAGGACACTGGCTATAGACAGGAAGCTGTACTTGGTCTAAGTTCCAAAGCAGGGATACACAAAGAGGCGGCAGGAGGAGGCCGAGGCAAAGGAGGATCGCTAACCAAATAAGAAGCAATTAAACCGGATAGTAAGTAAGTAAGTAATGGTAAATAATGGGTGGGTTCTAAGCCATTTTTATAGTTCAATTCCTTTTATTGGCATTTCGAAAGGAACAGACATCGGCTCTCTTAGTCATCAGTAGATTTAAAGACCACTGAGCAATGCAAACATGTTAATGCTAATGTAGAGTTAGCAAACTATTCCTAGCTCACCCCCAACCGACTCTCCCCCCAACCCCCCTCACCCTCACCAGGGAGAAGTGCAACATAACAGCATTGGATTTGCTTAGAGATTTTCTGTTGGTGGTGCTGGGTTGTCTCAGATAGACGCAACAAATGGAGAAATCTAGGGCATGTCAGTTCCCGAAAATTTTGGAGACAGAGCAGGGACAGGTATGGGCGCCAGAGGTCTCTGAACGAGGCTCCCTGCCCAGGTAGTGTTAACATGATCTTTTCCATGCCCAGTATATGCCATAGCATATGGAGCCAGCCAGTATGTGTGGAAACCTGTGGAGTGCGCCAGTTGCTGAGAATATTTTGAATGGCAGCCCCCAGTGGCAAGCCAATTAGCCGCCCATGTCTAGATTTCAAGGGATATGTTAGCCGGTTTGGTAAGCCCAAGAGTACATGTGCTGGAAATCTCGGCAATTGGGTGTCTATATCGTCAAGGACGTGCAACGAACACTGCAGGAGTTATGGGCAATCCCACAGGATGTGCGTCAGGGTTCCCCACATCCTGAATTCCCGCCAGCAGTCCGCACCCTGTGAAGTCTTGCTGGGGTATGTGGCTACCTTTGTGAATGCTTCAGTGAGGGCAGTACTGCTGGCAGTATGTCTAGCTCTATAGGATATTCCTTCCCAGTCCTTGCCACTCAGCGATCTCCCCAGTTCCTCCTCCCCTTGGGCCAGGACAGTGTTATATGCATGCCTATTATACTGGATCAGAAATGCGTATCATTCAGATATCAGGTCCCTATCTGATGTTTTAGTGAGAAGCCATCTCTCGTATTGCGTAAGGTGCCGATGTGCATTGGGTTTGTTTTGTGTGTGCACTATCCAGTGTCGTAGGTGCAGGCAATGGAGTTGACCGCTTCCAAAAGCCCATATCCTTCGTGTGTCTGGGCGAAGGAGAGCACAACCCTCGGTGTCGAATAGGTGGCCCATGGGGGATGGAAAGGTAGTCAGTTAGTGCCTGGTACTGGTCTGGTCCCAGGCCGTCAGTCAACCGTGTGATTGGTGACCGGTATAGATTCCACGGCTTGTGCACTCTCTTCAGAAATGGAACTTTCCATAAGGACTTTCTAGCCACTGCTCTGTCCTGAAACAACCAGTGTTTCTCTGACTCGGCTTGACTCCACTTGACAAGGTATCGAAGTTGCACCACCTGATGATATAGTTGAAGGTCCGGTGGAAGAAAGCGGAGGGCCTTCTTCATGCGTGCTCTCCTACCCTGCAAGATAAATTGTAAGAGTTCTGTTTGGAGTTTGGCAATCATACCCTGGGGTGGTGGCAAAGGAAGGGTCTGGAAGAGGTACAATATCTTGGGAAGAATTGTCATTTTAATTGCTGCTAACCTTCCTAGCCAGAAAATCTGGTGGCGTGTCCACCTCCCCAAGTCGCTACGGATCTGCATTAGCAGTAGGTGATAATTGTTGGAGGCTGTAGCTTGCGTGGTAGCAGCCAGGTTGATCCCGAGGTACGGGATCGTCTCTGGTGCTCATTGAATGGGATATTGCTTCGACAATTTCTCCACCAGGAGTGGTGGTAGGGAGAGACTAAGGGCCTGCGACTTCCCGACAATTCGGAAACCCAAGGCAGTGCCAAAGGACTTAGGCTTCCCCAGAAAAGCTGCTAAGACTGTGGCTGGTTTGTCTAATGTCACAAGCATATCATCTACAGACAAGCTAAGGGTATGGTGGTCGCCTCCAAATGCCACCTCCGTAATTTCGGGATGGTCTCAAGTTCTCTGGGCCACTGGCTCCATATAAAGGGCGAAGAGTAGGGGAGACAAAGGGCATCCCTGGCGTGTATCCCTACTGGTCAGAAAAGGCACAGGGGTATGGCCATTGATCCGGACCATCGCTGTGGGTGCGTGATAACAGTTTAGAATTCGGGTCTTTAACTTCTCCCCAAAGCCAAAATGTGTGAGGAACTGTACAAGATAGGGCCAATGAACCCTATCAAAGGCTTTCTCTGCGTCAATCGCTAAAAGCATATATTCCCCCTAGGCACACAAGGCCTTTTCGATAATGTGTAAGATGCGCTTAGTATTGTGGCTTGTCTGTCTCCGAGGAATAAAGCCTGCTTGGTCTGGGTCGCCTATAGAGAGCATGCATGGATTAAGCCTGTTTGCTATGATACTCGTGAACTGTTTCAGGTCCACGTTTAAAAGGGAGACGGGTCGGTACGAGCTACATTGTGACTTACCTGGTTTTGAAATGACAACTATAACGGCAGACAGAATTGAGTCTGGAATCGCCCCTGGGTCCGCAAAGGAGTTAAACAAACGCGTCAGGCGGGCGCTAGGATGGGACAGAGGGTCTTGTAAAAGGCGCGGAGTACCCACCAGGGCCTGGGAACTTCGCAAGCTTAAGTCGAGAGATGGCTGATATGACCTCCTCAATGCAGATCTCCCCATCGAGGACTGCAGCTTGGTCTGGGCCGAGGGGTGTCATGTGTGCTGATTTGAGTTACCGGCACCATCTGAGGGGTCTAAAGTTCGGCCTATGTAGAAGTGTTAATAGAAATCTCTGAAAGGGTTCGCCAAGGCTTTGTCATCTGTTACCAGATAAGCCCGTCAAGCGAATCGAGTGGACTCCCTGTTCCTGTTGTCTGGCTTGTAGCTTATTAGCCAAAAGGCAGCCACATCTATCCCCGCTAATGTAGAAGCAGTGGCATAGGCGGGGATCGGCGTCTTCCGCTAGGTCCAAATCTATAGCTGCCAACTGGGAGCGAATGTTGGATAACTGGCGCCACACTCTTAGAGTATGGCTAATCCAGCTGTTTTGGTGGAGGCTGATCATAAGAATTGTTGGGGAAAGGTGCGGGATCTAAGATGATGACAGTCTCCTGCTAGCAGGTGAGTCTCCTGTAGGAAGAGTATGTCTGCCTTGGAGTTCTTCAGGAATGAAAGTACTGCCCTGCGTTTAATCGGGTTATTAAGTCCCCTCCACTAAGTGGAGCCTGGCATAGGGGTTGGGAAAGGGTGTTTGGCCCATATGGTGTCGCTGCCCCCCGAGTCTGGGAGAGTCAGTAGACCCCGCTGTGTTTACCGCGCCCATCTATGTATAAATCTTTGTACCCCATGTGAAGTTGAGTGTGACCCCAAACATAACACAAAAAAGTAAAACAACAAGAATAATGTGAAATTTAGAACAACAGCTCATGTTCAGTCCTGCAGCCATACAAAGCTGCATGGCCCGCCATGTGGGTCCTGCATGTGGCCAGTAGTCCCGTCTCCCCCCGCCCAAGTTCTCTCATGTAGTGATGCAGAGTGCTTTGACCATCTCAGGACCCGACGTCTTTGCCAATACAGTCGGTACCACCTCAAGTGCTGCTTGCTGGACTTTTGCAATCTCCTCAGGGTCAGGCCCGCTCGCCTTCTGACGCACGCCTCGTCTCCACCAGCGTGCTGGTCGCTCTCTCGGTGGAAGAACAGAGGAGCTCCGGCCACAATGCTCCTCAGGTGAGTCCAGCCCCAACACCCGACACATCACTGTCAGTGATCGTAGTTGGTAGAGCCTCCCCACCCACCGAAGAATGAGGCAGAAGGGATGGCCCGACGAGTAGGATATCCCCTGGCTGCGGAGATGCCCCTGGCTGCGGAGATGCGTGGTGGCAAGGCGAAACTCCCTCCGTTTCTGTAGTGTGAAGGCAGCCATATCCTGGTAAAGGGTCAGGGTTTGATTCCTCAAGGCAATCGGAAGCATGCCCAGTGCTTTACACAAGATCTCGTCTTTAACCTAGAAATCCTGCACGCTAACCAGGATGGCTGGGGGGAGTGGAGTGTCGAATTCGACTGGGGGAAGCCAGTGCGGTGTGCCCACCGAGGATATGGGGGAAGAGGTCCCTAGTGTATCCGGAGATGTCCTCCCCCTCTGTCTTAGTCTCTACGCATCTGATGCGGATGTTGTTTCGGTGTGACCTATTCTCTAAATCCTCCAGGTGGGCCTGCAGGTCTATGTCCTGCTCACGTAGGCGGATAACCTCCTGCTGGGGAGCGCCTCAGTCTCCTCTTCTCGGCCCCCCTCTTTATCTTCTAGCTCTGCAATGTGGCTCCCTTCGTTTTTTGTGTACAAAAGATTTTGCAACCACAATGCAAGAGTGCAATTCCAGTTGACCAGACACAATGATTTTCATCTTTTAGTTGGCTACATTTGGAATTCTGAATAGCCATTGGACTGCTGAGGAGATCATTCTAAGTTATTCCAGGTTCTGCCTAAAACTGATTAGTGATATCCAATGGCATGTATAAGATTCTGTCTGTTTTTTTTATTTAAACAGTATAATTCTCCTTGTTTTCTACACTTGACTTGTACAGTCAGTGTTAAAAAATGCACATGCTTCACCGGCACCCAGCTGAAACCACGTTCAACTAGAATTTCTACCACAGATGACCCCAGCTTGTTGGAGTCGCTGTACGTTCATGATCATTTCCTCACGTCACTTGGGAGGCGTGGTTGATCAAACCCATCAAAAATAAAAACTCCAATATTAAACATCAATGACAATATTATTGCAAGGAGTATCAAAAAATATTCGTCAACATTTATTTTTAAACTTCTTCCGGCATTTTGTTTCATGAAAGTCTTCTGATATGAACAGGTCTAAACTTTAAAACATAGAAAGTTAAAAAATATAGATATGTACAAAAAGTGGCGACAGTTTCCATATACAACAACATATTTAAAGCATTCCAATTAAAGTACTCTGGTGTTTGGGTGGTTGAGCTTGGGCAACAGGTGTCATTTTTTATGATGACACTTCCGTTGTAATATTATATTTTAGATTGAGTCACATTAAAATCACAAATTGTGTTAAAGAAAATTTCAATTGAGCAAAAGGATAACAAAGGGCGATATTTATTCTTAAAGGTGTTTTTGATTACTGCATGGAAAATAAACCGTAGATCAAGCAGTCAACAAAGCTGCCTTTGTGCTTATTCTCAGGCACTGCCAATGAGACATGTCTGTTGCACTAAATGCAAAATGTACAGATTGTATGAGAGTTATTTGTACAGTATACGAATGTATGAAGCGAGAACGTCCATGCACCTCTTAGATTTAAAAACAACAAGGCCTTTTACAGTTTGCATCAGTATTTAAGATTTGGATCTAGGAGCATTTTTTGTGGTAATGTAAGGTTTTTACATCAACGTATGTCAGAAACAGATGATTTATATTCAGGAGATTAAAAACAAACAATGCTGCTGTGCAGCCGGACCGGTCTAACTTACTCAAGCAACAATTGTATCTGTCAATATTCTACAGACATTTTACGATTTAAAAAATATGTTTCACCCAACTCTTCTTAAACATGAAATATCAGGTTAATGACAAATGTATTTAGGTGGGGAGTTTTAGCTTCATATATTTGCTATTAATGAGGAGGAATTATAGGATTTATAAAACCTATAATATGCCTAATCAGTTGTTTTGAAAGTTTCCAGTTCCTATTTTATAAACAGCCAGTTAGTGGTGGTGGTTTAATTTGGAAAAGCACTGAAAAAAATGTAAGTCTTTACTTAAAAGCAAAAGTTCTTCAGAGTGTGGTTTGAGCATCCTTGGCAAGGTCATCTCCCTAGTCTAGTGCTTCGAGAGAAGGCGCTGTGCTGACTCACTAGGCTGTAGAGGTGGGGGTGTTTTAAAGTGCTCTCATCCTTCACACGAACCGCTCCGCTCCGCTCCACTCCGTGTAGTGAACATGTTTGACTGGCACATGACTCTTGGTAACAGTACAGCTCTACATGTCACAAGCAAGAAATACGGAGTCGTTTCTTACCTGTAACTCCAGTTCTGTAGTAGGGGTATCTCTGTTATATAGTCATAATCTAGTGAAACGTCCCGCTCATGTGTGGGGACCCCGGAGCAATCAAAAATAATCTCTTAAGCTGTCTTCTTTGCAGTCCTGCATAGACACGTAAGAGAAAATCAAAGACAAATAAATGCAGCCTATAATTACAAGGCTACACTGGCCAGTACTTCAACTTAAAGTGAGAAGGATAGCCAAATAAAATCAAATTTTACACATATTGCCAAGTTTCACCCATAGAGAAACTTCCCTTCACCAAAATCCTTGAAATGATAGAGAGGAAGGGTTGGACAGACAAGCCCCCATAGGCTGCCATTATGTGTCTGGAAAAGGGATACCGTGCCTTTAAGGAACTCTCCAGAGACCCTCGGTATCCCAAGATGCACAGCCAAAGTCCTTTTACTTTCAGTTCTTTTTGAAGGTGTATAAAGCAAGGCCTGTAGCATACAGTACATTATCATTTTCTCCACCGGGGAGGAGGGCGGGCGCTTATGACTATAACAGAGATACCCCTACTACAGAACTGGAGTTACAGGTAAGAAACTACTCCTTATTTCTTGTAGTAGGGGATCTCTGTGTATAGTCATAATCTAGTGAATAGAATGGCAAGCCCATCCCAACAAACCAATCCGGCGGTGGAGGAAAAAGACAACACCACTACTGTGCAAGCAGATTTCTCAACGAAGCCTGCCCAACCTGAGCATCTGCCCTGGCATCAGAGTCCAGACAGTAGTGCTTAGCAAAGGTATGGACCGACTTCCAAGTAGCAGCCCTGCAGATATCTGCAATGGGAACATTACATAGCAAAGCCATTGTCGCTGCTTTGCCCCTGGTAGAAGGAGACTTAGGTTTACCCCCTACGGTCTTGTTAGCTTTCTGATAACATAACTGGATACAGGACACAATCCACCTCGAGATATACTGTTTTGAGGTGGCAAGACCAGTCCTGACCCACCCATAATTGACAAACAATTGGTCTGACCTACGAATGTCCTTGGTCTTATCCAAGTAGAATTTCAACACCCTTCTGACATCCAGGGAATGCAGAGTCCTTTCCGCTGGAGTGGAAGGATTCTGGAAAAACATAGGTAAAGTTATAGTCTGATTGACATGAAAATCAGAAATCACCTAGGACCTAGAACTTAGGGTGAGTACGCATCACAACCTTAGCAGCATGAAATACAGTATAAGAGTCTTGGCAACACAATGCCTGAATTTCACTCACCCTGCGGGCCGATGTAATGACCACGGGGAAAGCCGCCTTCCACGATTAGTGCTGCAGCGAAGCCTTATGAATAGGTTCAAAAGGTTCCTTCATCAACCTGGACAGCACCACATTCAGCTCACATGAAGGCGAAGGACGCCGAACAGGAGGAAACACTTTCTTCAATCCTTCCCAAAAATCTTTAATCACAGGGATCTGGAAGAAGGATGTCTGTGAAGGGTGTAGGAGAGTAGGGTCTGCAATCCTATGATCACCCAGATTTTTGCTTTTTGCTTCACTGGTTTACGACTTTCCCTGGCTGTGGGCCTGCTAATCAGACCCACAGCCTAGCTGTTCTCTCTATTCCAAATTGTACCCAGGTACTGAATTGGCACTGGGCCCTTTCCAAGTCCCTGTACCCAGGGCTGGGGTGCACCCAGAAGTCTCCCAGGGGCTGCAGCATGTATTATGCCACCCCTGGACTGACTAACCAAACAGACACAACTGGCTGCTTGACAGCTGGGGCAAGGTGGTGTACTCACCCTTTGCTTTAGATATAGTATCCCTATATCTAAACCTAAATGGACACACAGATCTCCTATCAGTCACTCCTATGGCAGGCCTTAACAATCCTGAAGGCAGAGTGCTTGGAATCGTGTGAGATAGTGCTCTGGCATGAGCTGAGCCTGTCTGCGGCTTTCGGGATCCATCCCTTAGCCGTTTCCATGATATCGCATACCATATACTCTTAAGTGCATTATAATCCTCGCGGTTATATGCCAACTCTGGTATCGCTTTATCAAAACATGTCGAGTAAGGTGTCATACGAATTGGAATACTAACCCCTCGCCAATTCTGGCGACGGGGTTAGCATTCCATCCTTCTAGAGGGACACGACATGTATGTAACCTGTAACCCCGGTTAAAGTCAGACATAGCCTTAGCTCCACAAAATGGATGCTGCCACCGAGACACAAGTCTGTCCTCCTGCTGCTGGGAGTCCTCCCAGAGCAGGAGGCAAGGACAAAGGGTTTCCTGTCAGGGGCGGTGCCAGCACCGTCCCAGACAGGATTTTGTGTATCCTAGGTAGGCAGGGCTTTAGAGGAAGGTGACTGCAAGTGGCACCCCGGTGCTCACTGTGCATAGGCCGGCTGAAACCAGTTCCAGGGGCACTCCAGCCCCTGGCCTGGGGAAAGCCCGCCAAAGGAGAGGGGTGTAACCACCCCCCTCCTAGTCCCACCCATAGGGCAGGACTTAGTTGCGTGCCAGCCCCTTTTTGCAGGATAAAGGTAGGAACTGGCCCCCTTCCAAATCAGATCATCTTTGAATCCTGAAACTACTTTCCACGAAAGGAACCCAAGACTTCTTCCCAAGATTCTCCCTTGTGACTAAGGAGTAGTCACCCTGCAGCAGCAGGCACCAACCAAGCATCGCGTTTTGTTGCCAGTCTCTCCTTCGGATCAAGACTGCTCCAGCACGACGAGAACCGGCTTCCCTGGCACCTCTGACCTCAACCTACATCATCAGCCCAGCTGTGATCCGTGGGTGCGACGAGACCTCAAGGGACCGGCCATCTTCAGAACTGCACGACGCTTGTCCAGCACGACTCCCGAGTGACCCTCGACTGAGTGCTTTGGGGTAAGAGAAGCCCCGACCCTGAGCAGCTCCAGCACCGAAGTTCAGCCCCCCTGCATCCACGAGATCTGCGTGGGGCCCTTCTGCTCTTTGCTGCCAACTGCGTTGTCCAGGTCGCTTGCCCGTTTGGCTAGTGACCCCTTCACGACGCTCCACGACGACAACTACTGCTGGTCTGGTTGCTCCAGACTAGCCCTTGCTCCCCTCCAACAGAGGAGCACCCTGGACCCTCCTGGTCCACTCAAGATGTTGAAAATTAGTACGTTTTGGTGAACATTATCTGCGCCATCTTGCCTCTTCCCCTGATGCCACACTTTTGTCGTGCACACCCGCCATTTTAAGATGCCCCGATCAGAACGAACCCTTTTGCATGCCGCTGGCCCCTGACATAGCCCTTCGCCTTCACTAAACCTGCACGCTGACCAACCCCCTGCTTGCACCTGCCTAGAATCATAAACCCCTCTTCGGCGCTGCTCTGCCCCAGGCCCTCATCCTGTTCCCAGCGCGACACCTCCCTTCTTCCCTTTCATGATCTCCGGCCCTTAGATGCAAATCCCCTTTTTCCCCGTGTGCCCGTTTGTCTTCCCCGTTCCCAGGCCGACACCCAGCTCTGCCGATACCATTCCTTGCCCCTCCCCGTACAATAGAAAGCTTCCCCCATCAAAGGATCCCCGGGTTGATCAAAGCCCCCACTCCATGAGATCCGATCAAACCCCCCACGTTCCGTGAATCGACGGAATATCCAGCTGCGCGATACTCATCACCTGGTGTGACTAGGGTGGGGACTTCAACTGTAAATGTGTGTGGGAACGGGCCCAAAGGGGAGTTCCGGGAATGTCTTTTCCATACATCAAAGTTTTAACATGAATATGTAATCTGCAATAAAGTCATAAAACAGTGTATAAGAGGCCAGGCCTCAGAAATGTAGTTAGAGCACCTCAGAACGATACCTTCTGCCCGTTTTGTTGTGTTCTCCTCCGGAGAGAATAAAAACCTTGTTTCCTGCCTTCCAGTCTCCAGCGCCTGCCTCTTCATTGATTAAATAACTAGAGGGTCACAGAGGCAATACCGCCGGGCAAATACCGATTGTCCCCGACCCACCCCAGGTTCAACAATTGGCGTCCCAAGCGTGGGGCCCATCAGCGACTCGTGGATCCAGTGGGAGAGGTCCCGACGACAGAGTGAACGACTGCAACGATCGGGAGAGCTCTTGCCCAATAGACCCTCGTCTGGCAGCCGATCATCCGAACTTCACTAGTTCCGAACAGACCTCTCTCGAGCGATCTACGGTCCTGACTGGGAACCATTAGGAGTGCCGTGAGAAATACGAGAAAAAAAAAGGACGAACGGGCGCTGGATTCGGAAGACAAGAAACTGTCCACATGGTCCGGGTAAGGTCGTGTAATCACGACAAGTTGCGAAATGATTGCTTGATTGTTTGATTGCTTGATTGTTTAAAAATACTAGTATTGCTCTTTATTTATTTGGAGATTCACTGTCTACAAACGGAGAAACAACGGGCTCTCTCTTTGCAAGCAGTGGAGGATAGGTAGGGCAGCAGCCGTGCTTATTTTTTTTCTCCCCCACTCAATAATTACTTGAAACTGAACTGTTGTTCGCAAAACTATTGTTTCCTGGAGATTCCCTGTCTGCAAACAGGGAAGAGACCACCCTTTTTGCAGATAGTGGAAAGGGTAGGTAACGCAGATCTTTGCGGACCTACTCATTCTCCCCATTGTTATTTATTGGTCTTTTTGTTATTTTTGATCCATGAGGTATTCACTGCCTGCAAACAACGTAGAATAGAAATATTCTGTCCAGTCTTTGCACCTAGTGATAAGATAGGCAGTGCTGACTTTTTAGTCCCTCGTTACGAGCCGTCATGTCTGTCTTCTCCCCACTGATTAGTAGCCTGTTTAGCCCGGACCGTGTATTAGAGGTGGACCATATAGCTCCACTAGAAGGCACCCCTAATAAGGACATGTTCATAAACTATGGATTAGTCACCATAGCCTATAATAAATTGTGGCACAGGTATACCGAAGAAAGTCAAGACAAACAGTGGCCACTGGCAGGATCCTTTGACCTTGATAAAATAGAAACGTTAGAAATAGCCCTTCGAAATAATAAGACAACGCCTATTATGCTCGACAGTCTCGGTATGTGGCGCAGAGAGGCTATGCAACGACAGAGAAAAGACGAGGACAAACCAAGTAGAGAAATATACCGACAGGACAACCCCAGGACACCGCTACCCACAAGTTATCCCCCGACACTACGCAAAAGACGACCAGACTTAGGGCCAGACCAATGCGCTTTTTGTAGATATGTCGGACACTGGAAAGCCCAATGCCCGACTCTACTGAGCGTGAGTAAAGGCAAAGGGCCGACAGGAACGACAGACCGGCAGTACGAGATAAAGCGCGAGACAAAGAAGAACCCGACTTACATAGACAGACCGGATAGAACCACCACGTTTGATTATGCCCGATGGCACAGATTTCGCCAGGACAATTTCAGCGGCATGCTCAAGTTCTCCTAGGTCGGGCAATGTCAAGACGGGAACCCAGCCTCGCTTTAAAATTCACGGACGGACAGAGATAATTATGACCAATAACTGTTTTTTATTCGTCTTGGGTCTTCGTATGTCGTATTTGTACTGTCCCCCCGTCTGAGTTTGTGTGTATGTAATGTACGAATCTGCGTCATCCCTCTACACGTGTTTTCGTGTTACTCAACCTCTGTTAAGCAGAAACTTAGCATAAAAGCAACCTGGAAAGAAAGAAATGGTACAACAAAATCCGTAGACCATTAATGAACTTGAACTTTTAATTTAACACAGCAAACAAGAAATAATAACGGTAAACTGTAGAAAATGGAAGTCAAACAGAACATTCGCCCCCCCCCCCCTTCTGGAACCTTCCAAAGTAGGGCAGGGAACCAGCGACAACCCATATAAGGCGGGCCCCGCTGCCAACTCTTGGTCAGGAAATCTTAACATATGGGGAAGCCGGAGGAGAGGCAGGGGCCAGCGGAGTCCAGCCGCAGCGGCCCTGGACAGTTGCAGGCAGTCCCGCCACATGCCTCCTCGGCCCAGCCGCAACGGGCCTGGATAGACTTAAGTAGTCCCGCCACATGTCCAGAGAGGGACGAGACACCTCTTTCTTTTCCCTTCCGTAACAGCCGCAGCAGCTCTGGACGGCGGGATGTCCTGCACGTACCTCCACAACAATTTGTCCAAGTTGGGCTGGGAGGGAGAGGCGACGCGGACGAGCCTCTCCCACCTCCACCGATAGGAGGTCTCCCAGCCCCCGGCCCAACGCCGAACACCCCCAGTCAGGCGATGGTGCCAATACTTCCACAGCACCGAACACACCATGGTGGCGCCCCAGTATTTGCGCAGTACCGAACGTGCAATGGTGGCCATATTTTCGGAACACCGAACCTGCAATGACTGCACTGATACTCGTGCCGCGCCGAATGCGCGCCACAGGTGGCCATACTCCCACAGCACTGAGCACAAGACTTGGGGAACACCGGATGTGGAGAGACCTTCATGCGGGGCGATGAAAAAGAACAGCATGGAGTGCACCGGGAGAAGGAGACGGCGCGAACGAGTCTCCCTCGCCCCCCCAGGTGGGGGCATCACAGCTGCACCCCAGCTGAACGTCCCGCTTTCACACAACAGGGACCTCTTCCTTTCACTCCGAAGGATCTCTTCCGCTCTTGCAAACTCGACGAGAGTGGCCCCTGTAGGGCCTCAAAATGGCGTCTGGGTCCGCTGGAAGGCGGGCCCCGGCCACTAGAGTAACTTTGACCAGCAATATAACTCGGACATTTGCCCACAGGGGCACGAGCCCCCATCTCCGACAGCATCTCCGCAGCCTTGGAGACCCTACAAAAGTCCCCGGCGGAACCTTCGGCCTCTGCAGGCTTCCGGTAAGGGACGTCTGCCTTGATCGCCAACGAAACAAACATGACATTGCCACTCCTTCTGTTAGCATGAATTCTAGAACTGCCGAAAAGGACTCTGGTCCAAACTGCCAGTAATGGGAAACATTTCCCCCTGATGCTGCTTCCGGACTGAGCCGGCCCCGCCCAAAATGGCGCTGGTATCAATCGGAACTTACGAACACCTCGTGGTGTTCCTTCGCACTAATATAAACTTGATGTTCTGAGACTTTATATGATCCTTTGTACACTTGGCTAGAAAAGACAAGGAGAACTCACTCGACGAACAGTATGAAAGGATCCCCGTTAAAAATGTTGATTACAAATGTACAATGTATTATATTTTTATAGCTGATGTAAACCTCATTTACGACGCACACGTACGGTATGCATATAGGAAATCTGATTGCAACTATTATGATTATGCTTCTAAATTATGAAAATAAATGCCCCCGAATCCCCAGCCAATTAATAGACGTTTTAGTTTCTTACAAATGAATGAATAAAACTTTCCGATGTTTTTATTGCTGCAAACGACACCCCCCACTGTACGCACTTTAGCCATTGCCACGACCGGCCAAATACGACCGCACCCTCATAATCCACGTGCTGAAATGATTTTGCAAAATAAAGTTTTTTTGAAACTATGGACGGGTATTGCATGCTTTATTTAAAAAAAAAATAAAAAAAAAAATGTGGGATCGGTGGGAAAGTTCTTTTCTGTGCACCCTACTCTGCTCTCTCTTTAAGGTTGAAAGAAGATGGTTGCCCAGCCCTGGAGGTCGGATCGGATCGACAACACGACACTCTGCCTTCAAAGTACGCGACTGACTCATGAACTCTCGCGTGGAGGAAGACCTTGACTTCCAAGGATGGGTAAAACGAACGGTGTAAATGAGGGAATGTAAAAGGAGGGTGAAATGAAATGATGTAAATGTTATAAAGTACAACGCTCCAAGGTATCAGGGAACGGAGCTGACCCAAGAACCGAAGAACCTTAGAACGCCACAGCGTTGAAAGAGGTTTAAGGATCCCGATAGTGAGATACATCCTTTGACTAGATACCTCGCACTAGGCACCTCTGGTTTCCTTTTTACGTTTTCCCCGCACACGACCTATAAGGACACACTGCCCCTCTCCCCTCCCGACCCCAGAAACCATACCTCCGGGACCCTGCCCCGAGGAGGAAAGACGAGTAAGAGGTAAGTAAAGGACTTATGAATCCATGTATTTGAATATGCGCGAATGCTGTCTCCCCCCCCCCCCCACCCCCTTTTTTCCCTCCCTCTGCAGGTTACATCAGAGATTACAGCCGAGGTGTGGCGAAGACCTGAAGCCTGGCTATGTCTAATGCACGAAACAGACCAACGCTGTAAGGTGGCACCTAAGCACGCCTGCAAACTACTCACGTAGCAAACAAGCTTGTAGAACTAGTATGATCTGATGAAAAGTGATCACTCTTAACCCAGGCTGCACGAATGAACTTATGTCACGGATGAATCAACACTATGAGAGAATGTGTGTGTGCGACTGAGGCGTTGACCCAACTGGTCGAAGGACCGAGAATGCGAGAAAGTGCGACAAAATGGTACCTCCTTTCTTCTTTCCTTTTTCTCAAGGCACGTCCCCTCTACCCTGACTAATGCTCAACTACATGATTACACGATTCTAACGCAGACCCGTGAATGTCCTTTACTGTGTAATGCACTAAATAGCCTCTCTTGAATACACTGCCACCCTCTCTGTTGCACGTGTACTATTTAGCCTGCCGTTGCACACTCTCTCTCTCTCTCTCTCTCTCTCTCTCTCTCTCTCTCTCTCTCTCTCTCTCTCTCCCTCTACTTTTGCACTCCCACTCTTCCGAGCGATTAGCCCCGAAATTGGCAGACTGCCACCCCTAGCGCACCACCTAATTGGCTTCAAATACCGTCAGTATTTGCACAAAAACTTGTCTTTAATACAATCACCCTGAGACCGTGTCATTACCTCTCCTTTTCCGCTGAAAGTCAATGAACCAAGGTTGGGCTGTAAGGGAAAGGACAGGTAAGACGACCGAGGTTCCCTAATCTGACCCATAATAAGGGAACTACATGTCAACGGCTCCTATGGTATAAAACAAGGACCCCAGAATACGCGACCCTCCCCGCCCCGAATTGTCGCAATACCCAAACAGGAAAAATGATCACCCCTGTTACATCCCTTGTATCAGCCGCTCCAAATTGGAGTTATGAAACTACCCCTCATTCCCGGTTGTGAGAGATGGGTCGATTTACGCCCTTACCATAAGTTTTCTATGTCCCTAGGTGTCTTCCGATGAGACCCCTGCCTTCTCTAATTTAGTAATCCGGCCGCGAGAGGCTGCATAGGGACCAGAATGATGTTTTGCAAAGTTTAAGATTAGACTGGAGCAAAGAAAACCATTACACTGTACCATGCCGAAAGCGAAAATGTTTAGTTGAAAAGCAGGAGGCATTGATAGAAAATAAATGTTTAGCCTATGTTCGTCCATCAGCAAAATATCTGTTTAGTACCATGTCGATAGCACACAGTACCCTTGGTAAATATAAAGCCCTAGAGAACGGCACATCTTTGTCAAACCCGTCTTACGAAGGTGGGTCACCATCAGATGAACTGTCGTGACTGTAATAAATAATTGTGAAGGAAAGTCATAGTAAATCCAACAGGCTCGTCACCGGTCATTCATATGCCAGTTGTGAACATTAATATAACGGACATTTTCATTCTTTGCCTGGAGCTGGGAGAGAAATAGACTTTTTGATTATCTTCATCTGCAAATTCTCTAAAGACTGTCTTATTCAAACTTGTTTAAGGGTACTGCTGTTGGAGGAGAGAAGGACCGGATGTGGGAGCACGAGGCCTGACCGCAGACTAAGGAACACCTGCGACATTAGCCAAGGCGAGACCACGACAGAAAAGAGCTGCAGGACGAGGCACTGTTTTCGACAACATGAGAAGAAAGGGCCGACCTGATGCCCCTGCTCGATGTCCAGTGTTTGCCGACAAGTCCCCGCTCTCTGAATTCGGTCACACGCCCGCCTATCTGAAGTCTCTCGTTCCCCTAGTTTGTTCCTAATTTGGCCTTGCTCCATCCCCCTTTTCCTCCGACCTACCCTATGGACTGTTTTGTACGCTTTTCTTCCATCTGAACTTTCTGACAATCACCTCAAAGGACACAGGGCGAAAAGGACCTTTCCGACCAGGAATACGAGGGAAAGATCGTGCCCTGCAACGCGAGACCTAGAATAGAGCTGGACCCGTGGCTCCATCGCCGGTGTTCCACCGCGCCAACGAAAGACAACAAAGAATAATGAGAACTCGTTAACTTCGAACATTTTGACATCCTCAATCACCGTTTCTGCTATGCCTCATTTCTCTCCCAGCCGCCATTGTATTGATCATGCTCCAATCCGAATCTGATATATGTAATAACCTACCAGTTCACGTTATGAAATGTACTTGCTGCTCTCGCTACAGAATCGTTTTTTGTATTACATTTTTATGACTTTCCTGCTAAACAAATTGATCAAAGTTTATCAAATAGGTCCACCTCCTAAAAACTAGAAATGTTAAAATGTATTGTTTACAACTCTTTTTCATCTAGGGTTCCTACCGTTTTCTTTCTCATGCCCACCACAATAGAACCGAGTAGAAAATGAACCAGCAAGATGTCTTGAATATGTTAAAGGGAGGACTGTTGAAAATTAGTACGTTTTGGTGAACATTATCTGCGCCATCTTGCCTCTTCCCCTGATGCCACACTTTTGTCGTGCACACCCGCCATTTTAAGATGCCCCGATCAGAACGAACCCTTTTGCATGCCGCTGGCCCCTGACATAGCCCTTCGCCTTCACTAAACCTGCACGCTGACCAACCCCCTGCTTGCACCTGCCTAGAATCATAAACCCCTCTTCGGCGCTGCTCTGCCCCAGGCCCTCATCCTGTTCCCAGCGCGACACCTCCCTTCTTCCCTTTCATGATCTCCGGCCCTTAGATGCAAATCCCCTTTTTCCCCGTGTGCCCGTTTGTCTTCCCCGTTCCCAGGCCGACACCCAGCTCTGCCGATACCATTCCTTGCCCCTCCCCGTACAATAGAAAGCTTCCCCCATCAAAGGATCCCCGGGTTGATCAAAGCCCCCACTCCATGAGATCCGATCAAACCCCCCACGTTCCGTGAATCGACGGAATATCCAGCTGCGCGATACTCATCACCTGGTGTGACTAGGGTGGGGACTTCAACTGTAAATGCGTGTGGGAACGGGCCCAAAGGGGAGTTCCGGGAATGTCTTTTCCATACATCAAAGTTTTAACATGAATATGTAATCTGCAATAAAGTCATAAAACAGTGTATAAGAGGCCAGGCCTCAGAAATGTAGTTAGAGCACCTCAGAACGATACCTTCTGCCCGTTTTGTTGTGTTCTCCTCCGGAGAGAATAAAAACCTTGTTTCCTGCCTTCCAGTCTCCAGCGCCTGCCTCTTCATTGATTAAATAACTAGAGGGTCACAGAGGCAATACCGCCGGGCAAATACCGATTGTCCCCGACCCACCCCAGGTTCAACAAAGACGCCATTTTAGGTCCACCGCGTGGGCCTTGCATTTGCCAAGACTTGTTGCCCCAATCCTGGGTCCAGCGACGTCGACAGCAAGAACCTTCATGGGACAGCTCGCACCTCCATCCTGGTCGCCGACAACGCCTCCTGGTCCGAGAGACTGCAGAGCCCAGCAGCGCCCACTCACCTGGCTGAGGTGACCTCGTCCGGTGCCATCCTGGTGCCCACTCAAATCACTGGCTAGTGATTCAGAACTTGGTCCCCTCTGCTTACAGGTTTCTTCTTCCCTGATCCAGGCTTGGATCACTCCGAACTTTCTTCACTGGCCGCCTGCCAGCAACTCTTTCTTCAGGCTCCTGGATCTTCAACGAGGGATTCCGACGCAACTTCAACCCTATGCAGCCGCAGCCCCTGGGCTAGGTAACCTGAGTACTCCGGTGCTCCAGCATAGTCCAACACCCTAAGTGTTCGGATCCACTCTTGTTTTCGACCCACCTAGTCGGGTTCGCCCGAGAACAGTAACTTTGCAACTGCTAGCCTCCATAGACTTTTTCCCGCCTTACGCGTGAGAGTTCCCACTCTGCACACGACGGCCACAGGCCTCCTGCATCTAATCCCAGTGTTTAGAATTGTAGGCCTAGCGATTCCTAAGTCTAGAAAAGTATTACTTACCTGAAGTTCGCATTCCACTTCTTGTGTATATGGTTTTTTGTGCCCCTAGGGCATTTGTGTAAATTGTGCGACAAAGTATTTTCGTAAGAGTTTTATGTGCTTAGCTCCCTGACTCAAAGAGTTCAGGGTAGTCTTGTTGTAAATAAATATCTGTTTATTTTCATAACAACTTGTGTGGTGTCCTTTCACTTGGTGTTCAAGGGGTAATGTGATGGTAAAACAGCTGGCTTAACACGCCCTCTAGAGTCTTAGCCTTAGACTGCTCGTATCCATGCTACTAGGATAGCTGGTCTATAAGGTTGACTTACAACCAATCATCAATAAGGGTTGTTTGGACTGATACATAGTGATCACTAGAATAGTGAGCACTGCATATCAGGCCAACTTCTCACATTGGTGAGCAGCGGTTGGGATTTGAGCTTGCTGTTGTTTTACCACACATATCCTAAGAATATCATTTGAAAGATCACATAAGTACTAAAGGTACATATAACTTAGCTTAGAATACTCTGAGTTCTACTGAACCAGCTGTTGTAGCTCCTAGGGCCTAGCACACCCTAAACTACAACTCTAGCAAGGGATCAGTAGGCAAACAAATAGTGTAGGTAAGTGCACCACTTACACCTCACTAGAAAAGCATGTCTACCCATGGAGAGTCTTCAGAGACTCCCCTTGTGGTTATTGATCCTCCACAGGTCACTTCAAGATATGCAGCTCTCAGTTTCCAGGAGATGAGACAAGTGTGTACCTCCAGGAAACTGAAACAGGGGTGTAACCCCACCATTCCCTTTCTGATAGGTCTCTTAGAGACATATGATGCGAGAAAGATTTCTCAGCTAGATGGGAATATGCCAGCCTTAGAGGGTACCACTGGGGATACAGACCTCCATAACACTGTAAATGCAGTTGAGGAGGAGGATCCTGAGGAACTCTCTGGGGATGAGGCAGACAAAGGTCTTGAGGTAGTCAGAAGGCTAACTAGGGCCAACATAGACTTGCTTGGTCTAGGATCTGGGGGACCCCCAGTACTGACCCTAAGTAGGCCTAACCTTGGAGTTAGGAGAGATAGATCTCTTTCTAGGGACTCCAATAGATCTCTGCACTCTAATGCCTCTTCTCAGAGGAGAAGGAACTCTCCCCAGAGGAGATTGACTTCCCCTCAGAGAATAGAGCATGAAGCCAGAATGAGACCGGCTGCTCTGAGGATTGAAAGGGAAGAACTTGCCCTGGCCAAAGAAAAGCTTGCATTTGCTAGAGAGCAGCAGATGAGTGGGTTAGCTCCCACTGGTGGATAATTGTTAATGTTTAGTCATTTTGACTTGAATTTGAGTAGTGGTAACCTACTCTTTCCACCTAGAGCACCAATCGGACGAGAACCTGTATCTACTTATACTTATACACGCTGTGCGCTCCAGTATAACTGTTACCTGTATAGTACAATAGCTCCCACTGGTGGCAGCAATCTCCCAATAGATAGAGAGAAGGGTTTAGATACTAAACACCTGACAAAAATAGTGCCCCCCTTTAAACAAGGGGATGACATCCAGAAATGGATGGCTGCTTTGGAGAGGGCCTGCACTGTGCAGGGCATTCCCCAAAGTCAGTGGGCAGCTATACTGTGGCTCTCCTTTGATGGCAAAGGTAGAGATAAGCTCCTCACTACAAGAGTGGAGGATGCTAACAATTACCAGGTCCTGAAGAATACACTGGTTGATGGGTTTGGTTTAACCACTGAGCAGTACAGGTTGCTGTTCAGAGACACCCAGAAAACTCAGTCTCAGGACTGGTCTGACTTTGTGGATAGTGCCACTAAGGCTTTGGAGGGCTGGTTGCTGGGTAGCAAGGTTACTGATTACACAGGATTGTATAATCTGATGATGAGAGAACAAATTTTAAATAACTGTCAGAACCAGTTGTTGCACCAGCACCTTGTTGATTCAGATCTGACCTCTCCCCAAGAATTGGGAAATAAGGCAGACAAATGGGTCAGAACAAGGATCAAGCAGAACCAGAACCAGAACCAGAACCAGGGTGGTCAGAAGAAAGCAGACCAGAAGGGTAATACTAAGAGTGAACAAAATGACCAGAAGTCTTCAACAGGTCCCCAACAAACCAAAGAGGGTGGGGGTCAGGCTTCACAGCAGAAAAAGAAGACTCAAGAAGGCCAGTCAAAAAGGTGGTGCCAGTACTGCAAAAGTAAGTCTCACTGGTTTAGTGAGTGCACCAAAAGAGGAGGGCAAACCTCTACCACTACAGCCCCTAAGGCAACTGCACCCCCTAGTACAGTCAGTAGTGGTAGTGCACCTCCCAAGGGATTAGTTGGGTTAACCTTGGGACCTGAGGAGTCTGACAACTTAGTTGGCACACTCACTCAGGCTGTCCTTGTCTGTACAGGGGATATGGATATGTCCCCTGATGTAAGTCCCAATACCTTGGGCAAATACAGGCAGACACCTTTAATAAATGGCAAAATGTCTCAGGCCTATAGGGACACTTGTGCCAGTGTCACCATGGTGACACCTAACTTTGTGGACCCTGGACAGATCATGCCAGGTACAGATTTCCTGGTGACCAATGCTAGCAACGTCACTACCAGTCATAGTATGGCGATTGTTGCTTTCTCCTGGGGAGGGGTAAGTGGCCAAAAGAAAGTTGTGGTTAGTTCAGACCTCCCAGTGGATTGTTTGTTGGGCAATGATTCGGAGTCATCACTATGGTCAGAAGTGGAGCAGAGGACTCACATGGAAATGTTAGGCTTGCCAGCACATGTGCTTGCTGTGACTAGGTCACAGGCCAGAAGATGCCCCACTGAACAGGTGCTGGATCCTGGAAGAAAGGACCAGACACCTTCCAAGAAGAAGAGCAGTAAGGGTAAGGCTTTGCCTTCCCCCTTGCCCCAGGTTGAGGATCAAGTCTCTGAGGAGGCTGATCTGAGAGAGCGGAGGGAAACTGAGCCTAAAGAGCTTGAACTTGATCAAGTTGAGTTTCTGGGCTCAGGGGGACCCTCCAGAGAAGACCTGGGGAAGGCACAGTTAGACTGCCCTTCCCTTGAACCCCTCAGACAGCAGGCTGCTGCTGAGGCTGCAGGGAATGCCACAGGTGCCCATAGGGTATACTGGGAAGATGGACTCCTGTACTCTGAGTCAAGAGACCCCAAGCCTGGTGCAACCAGGAGGCTGGTCATCCCCTTGTCTCTGAGAGGTTTCCTTCTCACCTTGGCCCATGAGATTCCCCTTGCAGGTCACTTAGGTCAGACAAAGACTTGGGACAGACTTGTCTCACACTTTCACTGGCCCCACATGAATGAGAATACCAAGGAGTTTTGTCGCTCCTGTGTCACTTGCCAAGCCAGTGGTAAGTCAGGTGGCACAACAAAGGCCCCCCTCATACCACTACCTGTGGTGGGGGTTCCCTTTGAAAGAGTGGGGATTGACATTGTTGGTCCAATGGAACCCCAGACAGCATCAGGGCACACGTTTATACTGGTGGTGGTGGACCATGCCACCAGGTATCCTGAAGCTATTCCACTTAGGACCACTACAGCACCTGTAGTGGCAAGGGCCCTAGTTGGAGTGTTCTCCAGTGTGGGCTTCCCTAAGGAGGTTGTTTCTGACAGAGGTGCAAACTTCATGTCAGGATATCTGACTGCAATGTGGAAGGAATGTGGTGTTAACTACAAGTTCACCACACCCTATCATCCACAGTGCAATGGGCTTGTTGAGAGATTCAACAGGACCCTCAAAGGGATGATTCATGGACTACCTGAAAAGCTCAGGCGTAGATGGGATGTCCTGATACCCTGCCTCTTGTTTGCTTACAGAGAGGTCCCACAGAAGGGGGTTGGCTACAGCCCTTTTGAGCTTCTGTATGGGCATCCTGTAAGAGGACCCCTGTGTTTGGTGAAGGAAGGATGGGAGAGACCTCTCAAAAAGCCTGCAACCAACATAGTGGACTATGTACTTGGTCTCCGCTCCAGGATGGCTGAATACATGGAGAAGGCAACTAAAAACCTAGAGGCCAGCCAAGAACTCCAAAAAGCTTGGCATGACCAGAAGGCTGTCCTGACTGTGTACCAGCCTGGACAGAAGGTGTGGGTACTGGAGCCAGTGGCCCCAGCAGCCCTCAAAGACAAATGGTCTGGGCCCCACACCATCATTGAGCAAAAGGGAGAGGTCACCTACCTGGTGGACCTTGGAACCCCCAGGAGCCCCATCAGGGTGCTCCATGTAAACAGGCTCAAGGCATATGTCGACAGGAAGGACATGAGCTTGCTCATGGCCACAGATGAGGGACAGGAGGAAGAGAGTGACCCTCTCCCAGACCTGCTCACTCAGAATCCTGATGATGGATCAGTAGATGGTGTTGCCTTTTGTGGCAGCCTCTCTGAACATCAGCAACAGGATTGCAGACAAGTTCTGCAATCCTTCAGACATATGTTCTCTCTGACACCCAGTCAAACTGATTGGTGCACCCATGAAGTGGACACTGGAGACAGTCTGCCTGTCAAGAGTAAAATCTACAGACAGCCTGATCATGTCAGAGACTGCATCAATAAACAACAAAGAGGGAGTTACACCTGGGGGATACACTCAGCCTCAGTAGAGGCGAGTCTGTGTGTTAGCCACAATCCAAAGTGAGGACGTCCTTTGTCCTTAAGAAGACCCCTCACTCACCAACCTAGTTGGTGACATGCTTCATCATCGGGGTCCCACCCGGACAGCCGAATGCCATCCAGGTGTGCTGCGACACCTGATTACAGTGGAGCTGGTTTTGCTTTTTATGTGTGAAAGGGAAAGAACTAAGTGTTATTAAAAATATCCGGAACTGCCCACTTACGTAATTTATTCTGGGGTGTAGCGGATATAATTAAAAGAAAGGAGCACCTGTTGCCCGATTAGGAGAGCTGTCGGTGAAAACGAAATGAGGTGTGGGATAAAAAGGTTTGGTCTACATGTTTCTACCTATGTGTCAGATTTAACAGGTATTCGTCAGGACCGTGGGGTACTTACGGGACGGTATGCGCACGCTAAGGCGCACCCTATCCTCGTAGGTATCAATGGGAGAAACAAAATGAGTCTCCAATAAAAAGGGTTTCTTCTTTAGTCTGTTGAAAAAAACCTGTTGGAAGAAATAAGGGAAAAAGGGGTTGTGGATAACGAACAAATACATATAAAAACCACAGACATAACACACAGTTGGTCAATGGCCTTAGCGTGTCTTTGTTGTTTATTGATATATCTAAGGGGACAGGGAGTCCCTCTCCTGCCTTCCAGGCAAATGCCCTTTCTCTCCTTACTGGTTACTTATTAGAGACTGCATCAAAACAGAAGTGCAGAAAATGTTGGAGCTGAGAGTCATTGAGCCCTCAGATAGCCCTTGGGCTAGCTCAGTAGTTCTAGTGCCAAAGCCTCACACCCAGGGTGGTAAGAGAGAGATGAGGTTTTGCGTAGACTACAGAGGCCTCAATGCAGTCACTAAGACTGATGCCCACCCAATACCAAGGGCAGATGAACTTATAGATAGATTGGCTTCTGCCAACTACTTAAGCACATTTGACCTGACAGCTGGGTATTGGCAAATCAGGTTAGCTGAGGAAACCAGGCCCAAGACAGCATTTTCTACCCCTGGTGGACATTATCAGTTTGTGGTAATGCCCTTTGGGTTGAAGAATGCACCTGCCACCTTCCAAAGGCTGGTGAATCAAGTTCTCACTGGGATGGATGACTTCTGTGCAGCATATCTGGACGATATTGCTGTCTTTAGCTCCACCTGGGAGGATCACCTGGTCCACCTGAGGAAAGTGTTAGAGGCACTGCAAAAGGCAGGTCTCACTATCAAGGCCACTAAGTGCCAGATAGGGCAGACACAGGTTGTATACCTGGGCCACCTTGTAGGTGGAGGCCAGGTTCAGCCACTGGAGAGTAAGATACAGGCCATCAAGGACTGGGCTCCTCCAATCACCCAGACTCAGGTTCGAGCTTTCTTGGGCCTGACTGGGTACTATAGGAAGTTTGTCAGAAATTATGGGTCCATAGTGACCCCCCTTAATGACCTGACAAGCAAGAAGATGCCAAAGAAAGTTCAGTGGACAGCAAGCTGTCAGAAAGCATTCGATGACCTAAAGCAGGCCATGTGCACAGCACCTATCCTAAAGAGTCCAGACTTCTCCAAACCATTCATTGTCCAAACAGATGCTTCTGAGTTGGGTGTGGGAGCTGTTCTATCTCAGCTGAATTTTGATGGCAACGACCAGCCAATTGCTTTCATTAGCAGAAGGCTGACCCCCAGAGAGAAAAATTGGTCAGCTATTGAGAGGGAGGCCTTTGCTGTGGTATGGGCCCTGAAGAAGTTGAGGTCCTACTTGTTTGGAACTCACTTCACAGTTCAGACCGACCATAAGCCCCTCTTATGGCTAAGTCAGATGAAGGGTGAAAACCCCAAACTACTTAGGTGGTCCATTTCCCTACAGGGGATGGATTTTACAGTGGAGCACAGACCTGGTACTGATCATGGCAATGCCGATGGGCTCTCCAGGTATTTCCACTTAGAGCAAGAAGACTCACCTGGTCAAGGTTAGTTTATTGTCCCAAAGTTTGGGGGGGGGGGTCATGTAGGAGAGTAGGGTCTGCAATCCTATGATCACCCAGATTTTTGCTTTTTGCTTCACTGGTTTACGACTTTCCCTGGCTGTGGGCCTGCTAATCAGACCCACAGCCTAGCTGTTCTCTCTATTCCAAATTGTACCCAGGTACTGAATTGGCACTGGGCCCTTTCCAAGTCCCTGTACCCAGGGCTGGGGTGCACCCAGAAGTCTCCCAGGGGCTACAGCATGTATTATGCCACCCCTGGACTGACTAACCAAACAGACACAACTGGCTGCTTGACAGCTGGGGGCAAGGTGGTGTACTCACCCTTTGCTTTAGATATAGTATCCCTATATCTAAACCTAAATGGACACACAGATCTCCTATCAGTCACTCCTATGGCAGGCCTTAACAATCCTGAAGGCAGAGTGCTTGGAATCGTGTGAGATAGTGCTCTGGCATGAGCTGAGCCTGTCTTCGGCTTTCGGGATCCATCCCTTAGCGGTTTCCATGATATCGCATACCATATACTCTTAAGTGCATTATAATCCTCGCGGTTATATGCCAACTCTGGTATCGCTTTATCAAAACATGTCGAGTAAGGTGTCATACGAATTGGAATACTAACCCCTCGCCAATTCTGGCGACGGGGTTAGCATTCCACCCTTCTAGAGGGACACGACATGTATGTAACCTGTAACCCCGGTTAAAGTCAGACATAGCCTTAGCTCCACAAAATGGATGCTGCCACCGAGACACAAGTCTGCACTCCTGCTGCTGGGAGTCCTCCCAGAGCAGGAGGCAAGGACAAAGGGTTTCCTGTCAGGGGCGGTGCCAGCACCGTCCCAGACAGGATTTTGTGTATCCTAGGTAGGCAGGGCTTTAGAGGAAGGTGACTGCAAGTGGCACCCCGGTGCTCACTGTGCATAGGCCGGCTGAAACCAGTTCCAGGGGCACTCCAGCCCCTGGCCTGGGGAAAGCCCGCCAAAGGAGAGGGGTGTAACCACCCCCCTCCTAGTCCCACCCATAGGGCAGGACTTAGTCGCATGCCAGCCCCTTTTTGCAGGATAAAAGGTAGGAACTGCCCCCCTTCCAAATCAGATCATCTTTGAATCCTGAAACTACTTTCCACGAAAGGAACCCAAGACTTCTTCCCAAGATTCTCCCTTGTGACTAAGGAGTAGTCACCCTGCAGCAGCAGGCACCAACCAAGCATCGCGTTTTGTTGCCAGTCTCTCCTTCGGATCAAGACTGCTCCAGCACGACGAGAACCGGCTTCCCTGGCACCTCTGACCTCAACCTACATCATCAGCCCAGCTGTGATCCGTGGGTGCGGCGAGACCTCAAGGGACCGGCCATCTTCAGAACTGCACGACGCTTGTCCAGCACGACTCCCGAGTGACCCTCGACTGAGTGCTTTGGGGTAAGAGAAGCCCCGACCCTGAGTAGCTCCAGCACCGAAGTTCAGCCCCCCTGCATCCACGAGATCTGCGTGGGGCCCTTCTGCTCTTTGCTGCCAACCGCGTTGTCCAGGTCGCTTGCCCGTTTGGCTAGTGACCCCTTCACGACGCTCCACGACGACAACTACTGCTGGTCTGGTTGCTCCAGACTAGCCCTTGCTCCCCTCCAACAGAGGAGCACCCTGGACCCTCCTGGTCCACTCAAGACACCATTTTAGGTCCACCGCGTGGGCCTTGCATTTGCCAAGACTTGTTGCCCCAATCCTGGGTCCAGCGACGTCGACAGCAAGAACCTTCGTGGGACAGCTCGCACCTCCATCCTGGTCGCCGACAACGCCTCCTGGTCCGAGAGACTGCAGAGCCCAGCAGCGCCCACTCACCTGGCTGAGGTGACCTCGTCCGGTGCCATCCTGGTGCCCACTCAAATCACTGGCTAGTGATTCAGAACTTGGTCCCCTCTGCTTACAGGTTTCTTCTTCCCTGATCCAGGCTTGGATCACTCCGAACTTTCTTCACTGGCCGCCTGCCAGCAACTCTTTCTTCAGGCTCCTGGATCTTCAACGAGGGATTCCGACGCAACTTCAACCCCATGCAGCCGCAGCCCCTGGGCTAGGTAACCTGAGTACTCCGGTGCTCCAGCATAGTCCAACACCCTAAGTGTTCGGATCCACTCTTGTTTTCGACCCACCTAGTCGGGTTCGCCCGAGAACAGTAACTTTGCAACTGCTAGCCTCCATAGACTTTTTCCCGCCTTACGCGTGAGAGTTCCCACTCTGCACACGACGTCCACAGGCCTCCTGCATCTAATCCCAGTGTTTAGAATTGTAGGCCTAGCGATTCCTAAGTCTAGAAAAGTATTACTTACCTGCTAGCAAGTTCGCATTCCACTTCTTGTGTATATGGTTTTTCGTGCCCCTAGGGCATTTGTGTAAATTGTGCGACTTAAAGTATTTTCGTAAGAGTTTTGTTATGTGCTTAGCTCCCTGACTCATAAAGAGTTCAGGGTAGTCTTGTTATAAATAAATATCTGTTTATTTTCATAACAACTTGTGTGGTGTCCTTTCACTTGGTGTTCAAGGGGTAATGTGATGGTAAAACAGCTGGCTTAACACGCCCTCTAGAGTCTTAGCCTTAGACTGCTCGTATCCATGCTACTAGGATAGCTGGTCTATAAGGTTGACTTACAACCAATCATCAATAAGGGTTGTTTGGACTGATACATAGTGATCACTAGAATAGTGAGCACTGCATATCAGGCCAACTTCTCACAAAGGGCATTTCCTATACGCAGTTAATGCTGCGAGATGAACCTTAATAGACTGAAAATTAAGGCCAGACTGAGTCAAATGCAAAAGGTATGGAAGAATGACATCTTCCTTGCAGGTCATCGGATCATAGTTCTTGGAAGTGCACCAGATGCAGAACCTCTTCCACTTGTAGGCATAGGAAGTCCTAGTCCTAGTCGCTTAGCCTCCTTGGGTATATTCATGCAATCGTCAGGCAGATTCCGGTGTCCATATTGCACTATCTCAGGAGCTATGCCGCCAAACTCAACGATGAGAGGTTGGGGTGCACCATCTGCCCCCCGAACTTTGTGAGAAGGTCCGGCCGACACCGCAGCCGCAGGTGGGGTAGGAGAGACCGGTGAAGCAGGCCCATGAACCACCACTGTCGGGGCCACTCCGGAGCAATGAGGATCATCCGTGCTCTGGACTGAGACAGCTTGATGAGTACCGCCGTAATCAGGGGAATGGGTGGAAAAGCGTACAGAAAGCTGTTAGACCAGCTGATCCATAGCGTGTTCCCCAGAGTCCCCAGTTGGTAATACCTGGGGCAGAGTCTCTGCATTTTCTGTTTTCGGCGGTGGCGAACAGATCTACGTCCGGAGTACCCCACCTGTCGAAGATGTTTCCTAGCACTTCGTCGTTTAGAACCCACTCGTGGTTTTCTTGCACCAGCCTGCTGAGTGCGTCCGCCTGAGCATTCGCACACCTGGCAGATGGGTAGCCGTTATCGTCAGTCCTCTGGCTAGCAGCCAGTGCCAGATCGCCTGCGCTTCTTGTGACAGTGTGCGCGATCTCGAGCCCCCCTGCTTGTTGAGGTAATACATTGTGGTCGTATTGTCCGTCTGTACAAGCAAGGAGTTGGTCTGGAAGGACTGATGAAAGGCCTTCAGTGCCAAGTGAACAGCTCTGAGTTCCAGGAAATTGATTTGATACGTGGATTCCGCCGGGGACCACGTTCCCTGGATCTGTAGATGGTCTGAATGTGCTCCCCAGCCGCGGAGAGAAGCATCCGTGATGATAGTCTGAATGGGAATGTCCTTGTGGAATGGAACCCCTTTGAGGAGATTCTCTTCTGAGCATCACCATCTCAGGGACTGTTGAGCGTGAATGGACAGCCGGATCCTGTCGTCCCAGCTCCCCCGCTTCTGGTCCCACTGATCCTCCAGACATTCCTGCAGTGGCCTCATGTGGAGGCGTGCGCGTGGCGTGAGGAAGATGCAAGAGGCCATTGACCCCAGAAGAGAAGACACCGTCCTCATTGTCGTAGATGGAACAGCTATGAGAGCCTGAGCCTTCCGACGGATCGATAAGCGTCGCTCCTCCGAAGGAGACAAGCTTGCTGAAAGAGTATCGATGGAGGCTCCCAAGTACTGTAGGCACTGGACAGAAGTCGGAACAGACTTGGACATGTTTATGTGCAACCCCAGTTGGTTCAACAGAACGTCCGTCCTGTTGAAGTGCAATTGCGCTTCCTGGAAGGTGGAGGCTTTGATCAACCAGTCGTCCAGGTACGGGTAGACAAACACCTTGTCCTTTCTCAGGTGCACTGCCACCACCGCCATGCACTTTGAAAAAGTCCTGGGGGCAGACTTCAGTCCAAACGGTAGTACGGGGTACTGATAGTGATTGGTGCCGACTAGAAAGGGCAGGAACTTCCGGTGTTTCGTGCAATGGGCACATGGAAGTACGCATCCTGTAGATCTATTGCGCAAAGCCAGTTTGAAATAAAACCAATGTCACAGAATCTTTTTTTAACATTTTTTTAGCCCACAAAAAATGCAATCATAAAAACAACCACAAGAGGGCTTTGCACTCCATTTGAAAAGCATACAGCTCCAGCTAGGAGTGCTTATAAAAAAAAACATACGCTAAGCTCTCCTGGCTTCCGAGTCCCTCCTTGTTACCGCCATGTTGCCATTTGTTACCGCCCATAAGGACTGGACCTTTTACTTGGCGTGTTACACAGGCTGCTTTATCTAGTGAGTGAGCACTATTTTTTGTTATTGACACGATAATAATAATAATAATAATCCACATTTGTATAGCGCACAATCACCCGTTAGGGTCTCTAGGCGCTGGGGGGCCGTCGGGAAGATTAAGCAAGCTATTGCCCAGAGTCGCATGGTGCTGGGCTAACCTGCCGCCGGAGCCGGGGATCGAACCCTGATCCCCAGATTCCAGCGTCAGTCGCCCTGGCCGTGGTGTGGCGCCGCGGCCAGGGCGACTGACGCTGGAATCTGGGGATCAGGGTTCGATCCCCGGCTCCGGCGGCAGGTTAGCCCAGCACCATGCGACTCTGGGCAATAGCTTGCTTAATCTTCCCGACGGCCCCCCAGCGCCTAGAGACCCTAACGGGTGATTGTGCGCTATACAAATGTGGATTATTATTATTATTATTATCGTGTCAATAACAAAAAATAGTGCTCACTCACTAGATAAAGCAGCCTGTGTAACACGCCGCGCCGCCCACATCAGGGACACCGCGCTCAGTTTATTATTATTTTTAACCGTGGTGCGAATCAATTAGGTGGGCGGGGCCGCACCGGGCAACGGACGTGCGCAGCACTATGAAGGTGGTGCTCGCGACGGCCGTTGGCCGACAGAAGCAGCAAAGGGATTAATACCGAGCGCGATGCCCACTTCAGGGACACCGTGCTCGGTTTATTTCATTATTCTTTAAAATGTAATACCCGCTTCAGGGACACCGCCCTCGCGTTCATTATTTTTTTTAAATTTACGTTAGTCATAAGCACAAGGATTACGCTACGCACAATAACACGTGCTATTTTTATCCACTGACACGAGTCCCCGTCATGTTGTGTCGTCCCATTTCCTAGACATCTTCGACAGCTCCTCCGTGGCCTGCAGTGACTCAGTCCATTCACCTGCTGCAAGCACAGGCAGGTGTGCCACCGCCCACTGCAGGAATCCATGACATAGTCAGTGGTCTGGCGCAGAGCCAAGTGGGCACTGTGCAGCATACCTGGCGGACGAGTGTGCACGCACACACAGACTGTGGCTTCAGTTAATGTACACAACCCGGCCCTAGACACATGTGCTCTAGTGTGTCAGTAAGTCGCTTTATAGAGTGCTACGACTCACCTTCAAGTCACTGTAAAATCGTCTGTGTGTATGCTATGTATAAGAGGGCGTGTGTGTCCATGTGGGGAGTGGGTGGTCCCAATCAAATATACTTCACTAACAACACCCAAAATAATTATATTTTAAGACTTTCCCGAGGCACATGTCCTTAAATGCTAGTTTTAGGCTTTCGTTTAGTATAATCCGCAGCCCTGTACCTTAGAGTTTCGGTGTGTCGTCTTCGTGTTTCATCTTTTCAAAAACTTGCTTGATCAGGTGCACAATCGGTCAGTGTAGGATGTTCCTGGGCACAAATTGGTCGTTTCTTTAGGGGTCTTACTTTGGACCCCAGACGACCTTGTGAACAGTGTAGATAACTTGGATCCAGGGATCCTGCTTTGTGCCCCTGACGACCTTCTGTACAGTGTAGTTAACTTGGAGCCAGGTAAACACAAGGAGATGATGGACGGAGCGTTGAAACTTTTCAGACACTCTTAACTCACTTTGCCACCTCAGTTCAGACCCATCTCCTTGTGTTTGCTTTGTTCGCCCTAAGTTGGCAGGGTATGCCCAGACGTGGTTCCCTTGCTCATTTTGCCACTGGATTCAAGCTAGCCTGGCTGATGAAAGGTGTTACCCAGAAACCGGTGGCAGGATGCTTGTTTCCGGTTCAGGGAAGACCTGGCTTGGCAGTTCAGGCTGGACTGTTCCTATGAGGCACAGGGTCAAGACTGATTTGCATATAGCTGGGTCTGAACTGAGGCGGCCAACTGAGCTAAAGAATGATGATGGATTCAACCCAGATCTGTCACTGGGGGTGAGTGTCTGAAAAGTTTCTGCGCTCCGTCCATCATCTTCTTGTGTTAACTTGGAGCCAGGTGCCTGCCTCAGCACAGGTTTATATCTTCACCATTTTGGGATCAAAGGCACATTCTGGGTCTGCAGTTGTGAAGACTGCAGTTTCAACAGCTCTACTCAGTGGTTAGTTGGATGGTCCGGAAGGTTTAACGGAGTAGTGATAGTTGAACGTTGTGCTCATGTTGAAAGGCGCATTGAGTTGGGGCAGGAAGGCAGTTCACAGTTGACGAGGACACCTAGGGTTCATACTGTTAGTGGATGGAGTCTGAGCTCCCCTCCCTCACCGGCACAAGCACCAGTCTTGGCTCACTTCAAGCACAGGTTTATGCTTTTCATCCAGTGGAGCAGGTGGTCCTGTTCCAAGAAGGCAGGGTCAGAAAAATCCTCAGCTCGAAGACAGAGGAAGGCTGTTGCCTATTCGTTGTGTGGCTCCTGTACCCAATGAGAACTGGTTAGCTCCTCTGCGCACTCTGATACTTTCACCCTCACCTTTTGATAAATTTTTTAGGTAGAACCTAGCGGAAGTGCGCATGCGTTGATCGCTCTGCGAGGCATGCTGTAGTAGAGTATGCTGTGGGAGCCTCACCCACACTCCTCCCATATTTTTCATTGGCTGGTGTCATTGTCCTCTGTAAATGCTGGCTTCCGATTCATTAGGAGGCTTGTTAGTCTCTCCTTGTTACCGCCTTGTCGCTATTTGTTACCCCCTCAAGGACTGGACACTTTACTTGGCACATTACACGTACTGCTTTATCTAGTGAGTGATCACTATTTTTTGTAACTGACACAATGGGGACAATGGCGGCTGCTTTATTTTGTGGTATTTGCATGTTGAGCGCGACGCTCGCTTCAGGTACACCGTGCTGTTTTTCTTAATTTCAAACTTTAATACTTTGAGTGCGGCGCTCGCTTCAGGGACACGGCGCTCAGTTTATTATGATTTTTTTTTATTAAATACACAGCACGGCGCCCACTTCAGGGACACCGCACTCGGGTTCATTATTTTCTTTTTTTTATTTAACTTTAGTTATGAGCACTGCGCCCGCTTCAGGGACACAGCGCTTTAAAAAAAAATGTTTTTACTTTAATGAGCATGGCGCCCGCTTCACAGACACCGCGCTCTGCAATGCAATAGGTGTTGCTTTTGGTATTGTAAATGACAATGCCTTTTAATTTTTTATAAAAGGCATTGCCATTTACAATGCCAATAGCTCCAAAACTCGCAGTTACAAGACCTATTGCATTGCAAATGCTTGTTTTAAATGCTGCTAGGGGCTGCATCGCTGCCTGCAGCTCCCAATATCATTAAAAAAAAATTTTTTAAATGGTGTGGGGGTACCCCTTCCTATTCTAGAAGCACCACCAAGCTTAAAACGTTCTAAACAAAAAAGATCTTGCAGAGGATTATGGTGTGCTCACTGAAAGATCAATAAATAAATGAGCGGCTTGTGCCGGGGGATGTGGTGCTTGGGTCCTTTACAGACTACGGGAAGGGGGGGGGGGGCACGCACCTCCCCTCATGTATATTTAAGCTTTGGTCACGGTGATGGGGTTCTCTGAATGTTTACAGGCTTGGGGAGGGGGCCGTAGGAGATGGGACACCCTGGGCCAAATCAGCTAAGGAAATGGGGCCACCCACACACATCCTACCCAAATAATGCATTTATTTGACCCCAGGAACCTGGTCGATCCCTGGGATCATATAAAAGTAAATACATACAAATGGTAGACGCCAGTTTGCTATTTGATCCCACAGGAGTCCTGTAATGGCTGCCTGCAACATTTTCTCTTATGTTGCATGCAGCCAATCAGAGTGCTTGCTCCTGCGGGAGACTTAGCCCCGTGGGAGTGAGTTGGTCGAAGGGGGAAAAAAAAACTAGGCTATTAAAATGCAATATGTTTTTTCTTAATTGGGTTCGAGGATCACTCTTGGGAGTCTCTCGAACAGAACAGTCCACATATACAAATATTTTTGCTTTAATTTCTCAAAAACTAATAAACAGATTTACACAAAAACAGGGACAGGGAGTGATCTCATTGCTACAATGAACTTACATTATTGTGTAGGGTTATGTAAGGTGCCATCTTGTCTTGTCTTCATACATTAAGGCCTTTGGTTCACCTTTATTGGCCTGCCTTCATGCTTCCTTTCACACTGTTGCATCAGCTGTCAGTTTAGGGTAAATTGTTAACTACGTGGCACTACATGAGAAATCCTAAAATACTTACTGAGCCAGTGAGCCATCACTCTGTAAAATCAAGCTTGGGGGTAAAAGGGAACTGGAGATACAGTTGTAACGTGAATTGTTTTGCCTCCTTAAATTTTATTTACATATGGGTAAAATAACCATTTCTATACTCCTATAAAACATGATAAATTGCCAAAGTTGGGAGATTTCTATTGTTCCACTTGCTCTTTCAAAACCTGCATTAAGTACATTTCCATCAGGAAAGTTACAGCGCAGTTTTCCCTTTTGAAAACAGTAAGTCCCAACATGATGCAACAAAAAAACCTGTTCAGAGTTCCAAAAAAACAAGGCAGGCTTATGCCAGAATAAACACAAGAAGTTAAATGCAACGGAAAAGTATGCACTTAATTGAAAGAATATGTAATTTACCTTGCGTCCCACATAAACAGGAATCCCAATGATCATGGCAGGGATAGCAATTCCTGCAATTAAGGCAATGCCCACAGGTGCACCTACAAGAGTTCCCAACTGCCATAATATTTTCTTTTTTCTGCTCCAGGGTTTCTTCCCCCAAAACGTGCATCCAGAAGGGCTGAAATCAGATATTTTAAATAATTATTTTTAAAAAAAAGTTGAAGTATGATTAACAGCATAATCATAATCCCTGCAGCTCTTCAAATATGTCTAGATTCTGAACCTCAATTCATCATTAAAAATACATTTAAGTAACAGATTACACTTCTGTCTAACCACAAGTATGTAAATGGTGCCACAGCTGAATTGCAAAATGTTTGACATGTGTACCCTAACTAAATGTTTACTACTGAGAGTATTGCTGGAGTTGATGTCTCATGCCCACATTCATTACATAAAGCAGTAACATCAACACTACTTACTAAGCCTGGTGTGATGTAATTATGCTCTACACCACTTGTGCAGATGCAAGTGAAGTAAAGATCCACTGCAACCTATGATTTCACTCAAGCAAAAAATACATAATTTCGAATGTGAATTTAGATAATCCTTATAATTTTCATCTTTGCCCCAGGTCACATCTGCCTACTTTCCACTGTCATTCCAAGAACAAAAGACTTCATGAATTCTTTTGAACTCACTATAAATAAATCTATACGGTGCGCTGGAAACTGTAAGGCAGAGAGAAGTACACATTGAAAAGTTCAACATTAGACCGCAAGGTGTGGTGATGAACCTTAATCATTTTATATTTCTCCTCAGATACAGTAGTCCGAAGCATTAGAACACAGTTTTTTTGGTGGCCAAAAAGTTCCATTCACTGCGCCTATTGCACAGGGACTGCAAAATGCCTGTAAACCTCCTCAGAGTTGGAGTCTAGAATCATGTGTAAAATAGTTTGCGTACTACTCCACAAACAGCTCCCTTCATATTGAAATGGCATGGAGCAGTGAGTAAGGAAAACACTGCAACCACATTGATGAAAAGTGAAATAGATGCATCAATGTTAATTAATGCTATGTGAATGAGCTCGGAGCAGACACGCTGAATAACATGCTTTCTACTAGATTACAGGTATATTTTGGAAATATTTCAAAGCGGGCAGTAAAAGTTTTATGAACCATTCTTAAGAAATAAAAAGATGCCACAGAACTGGATCATTTCAAAGAGAAAAGTAAATACATCCAGAGATATGGCACAGAAGGGACATCGGGGTTTGGTGCTATGATTCAAACAGCACTTGACACACTAATGGCAATAGCAGACAAATCAAAGGAAAGATGGCCCCACGTTTAGAAAACAATCCGGTCTTGTGGAGCTTGCCCAAAGTCATCACTTGTCTGGTTACCTCAGTGGAATGATACATGGAGAAGCTAGGCATTCGACAACTGAATCTCGTATGAGGGAAAACAGCACATTGCTTAACATCCAAACTTCCTAATGTTGTTGGTATTTTTGGTACTAAATAGTAAGAATGGGTTACATAGGAATTATCTCAAGTACTAAGGATTAGTGTGATCTTAGAAGCGCCTTAGTCCTACTACATAGAATACAAGGTTTAAATATTGATTGAAACTCGAGTGAAAGGATACTGCAGACCTAATTTAATGTCACATTTGGGCCTTTGATGAAACTGGGGGTCCATAAGTTTAGCCAATACAATGGTGCTGCTTCATTCAGTTGGTAACCCGGTTTTAATTTAGTGCCTTATTTGAAGGTATTTTTTTTTCCTAGACCGCGGTTTGCCAGCAGGAATTTGTTCCCCGACACACTCCAGAACAACAGTGTCTGAGGCCTGGTGCACCTCTTTACTTTGTCTTAAAGTGTCTGAGGCCTTGTGTATGTAGCGCATTGTGCATGTGTTGGGAGATCAAATGAAAATTAATTTGCACCAGTCTCATTACCCTCAGGTCACAAATATTTATGAAAATTGTTGCAACCAGGTGATTAACAATTTAAAAGAAATTATAGATTATAAAATAAGGTAGACTAATTGCTTTTGTTTTAAAAGGTTTATTCTCCTGAACATTATAGGGAAGGGATAGCATGATTTTGTAATTAAATAGCTATCGAATCCTGTCAAAAATATGTCCTAGAATGTAGTCAGAGAACAGCCATAACAACGCGGGGATTACCCGGCACTGCCAATACAACGCGGGGATTACAACGAAAGTCGTTACGACTTTCGCTGGAGGGCGCAGTTGGATAGGGAATAGTTTAATTTTCTATCCAACACCTTCCCTACTGTCAACGTGGGCTGGAGTTGGAATAGAAAATTAAACTATTCCACTACCCAGCGCCCTCCAGCGAAAGTCGTTGTAACGACTTTCGTTGTAATCCCCGCGTTGTAATGGCATACGGGGTAAAAGCCCGCGTTGTATTGACATACAACCATGTACTCTTATAACTTCTTTTAAGAGGGCCATGCAATCAAGTTGCAATCTTACATGTAGGAACATTGACATTTGCAAGGATTTTATACATTAAACGTGAATCGTCCATGACAGAGCTGCAAATATAAGCTGTCATTTGTAAATGTTTCTTTTTTTGTCGTAGATACTCAAAGAAAAGTGTACAGAAAAGGAATAGCCCAGCAATCACTTTTCAACATATATGCAAACAATCTCTTAGCGTTTGTTACTTTTGTCATCGCAAGATCACCACTTTCTGACGTAGACCATATAATCAGAGCAACGGCTGGACAAAGATGGATTCCAGTTTCTGGGGGCGATCAATGGAATTAAGTACTTTATGCACTGGTGGAAGGCTGTGTAACTATTTAAATGAACGGCTTTTTGGAAGATATGCAATGGGTGCTTTGAAAAACAGGTACACAGGCCGCACATAGCTTGTATGTTAACCTATGCACATCCTGTTAAATATCCATTTTCATGAAGTTGGTTGAAATCGAGAATACTGAAACCATGGTGTAAAAAGTATACAAAGATCCCTTCAGTTTTAGTCCATTAGATGATAAAAAAGAGGGCACTACGGACACAAAACACATGAACATTTCACCTGCCTCAGTTTGCTTTTCAAAACCAGCTCTGGCACGCACTTCCGCCATGATTAAAATAAAGGGAAGGAGCGATGTGACAGTTCACAAATGCCTGGCTGTCCTGTGTGCTTTTTCAGAATAGTTGTTAACGGAGAGGTGGGTCTCCATTTCAACCGCCTTTCTTTCCCTTGGGTAAGGCAGGAGACATTTGGGTTAAATCTACAACCCTCTGCCTTTGGCTAAGGTAAGGGTCTTGGGGTAGGGGAGGTGGTAGGTATTGTTGAATTTTTTACCCTCGTCGGCCTAGACCAAGGTAGAAGGATTACGACTTCCAATTCAACCCATAGTATTTTTCTACAGCGGGGTCTCAACAAGAGAAATCCCATTCCAACCTATCTTAATCACCCAGATTTCAGTAAAAATAATGAAGGCTAATTTACTGTATTGAGCGCTTAGGATTTTCTCCAAAGTTGAAACCAAAAAACAGAGCAAATACTAAGGAAGAGGTATACAACGTCTACAGCATGAGGTGGAGGAGCTCCTAAAAACACAAAAAATAAAAGAGGTACCGAAGGCAGAGATCAGTCAGAGAATCCACTTGGTGGTATATTTCCTGATGCCCAAACTGGACAAAGCACTGAGGCAAATTCAGTAACACGGATTCTTAAACAAATTAATAAAAACACAAAACTTCAAGACGACAGCACTTTAAGAGGCCACCGCACAGCTACGGGAAAAAGACAATATGGCGCCAATGGACCTCTGACACGTCTATCTCAATGTGTGCATGAAGTTATGTTCTGTTGTTTTTTTTTTCTTTTCTTACCACTGTGTTATGTTCTTACGCTTACGAGCTGCCAATAAAAAGCACCGGGACACTCCATTGGAGTAGCCGTGCGCTGTAGAAATCAAAAATAACATAACATAACATGAAGCATGAAAAAATTATTTGCTTTGTGGTGTACTAGGTACATTAGCAATTCAAGGTACTCCCTTTTGGTATGAAGTCAGCACCAGCAGCACACCTAAGACCGTAGATACATACATGCATACCCCAACCTAGATGACTAGCTAGTGAAAGCGGGTTCATTCACTCATTCCCAAAGGAGCATAGAGACAGTTGTGCACATAATGCATAAACTGGGCTTCACAGTAAATCTGGAAAAATCCTCTCTAAAACATAAGAAGGAAAAGATCTCTTTATGATCAAGTCTCAATAATTTGTAGGCCAAAGCCTTCGCCACAGCCACAATGATCCTGGCATTGACAAAGCAAGCTTGCCTTTACCAGAAGGCACAGTCTAACAGTAAGCACAGTGGGACAAATGATGGACATGATGACCTCCATTTTGTTGATACCACATGCCAGGTCACGCATGAGACAATCCAAAAATGGTTAAAGAATCAAGGGACACAGGCAACAGGGAGTTGACACGACCTAGTGCCTGTTACACAGAAGGTACCGAAGGTAATGGTTTGGAGGAATGTGAGCAATATAACAGCAGGTAGACCCGTTGTGCAAATAACTCGATCAGTGACCATCGCCACGGAGGCATCTTACATAGGATTGAGAGTAAATAAGGTGACCCTCAACCTCAGGGTTTGTGGAAAACAAGGGAGATTGTAAAATACATTAATGTGTTAGTAATAAAGACAGTTTTCCTAGCTTTAAAGGTAAATAAAAGTAAATGGAAGGACTGCAAAAACTCCAAAAGTACAACACAACCACAGAAAACAAGGAGGGACAAGGTCATATGCACTGTCAAAAGTAGCACAAGACATGGTCAACTAATCGAAAGGAACTGGGCCATCGTAATACAGGATAATCTTGATAGCAATACACCTACCAGGTATACAAAAAGTAGAGAAAGACGATCTCCGCAGACAAACAACTGTTTCTCACGAATGGGAGACTAAACAAATGTTAGAATTGGTTTTCCTAACAATGGGGTACACAAGATAGACCTATTCCCTACACCAGAAAATTCGAATTGCCAGGCGCCCATGCCATCTGTCCCTGTAGAATGCTCCATCAATAGACTAGCCAGGGAAATGTATGCACGCATTTCCCCCTCCCGTCTCACACGATGAAAGCCCTGCAATGGGCAAGACAAACATGGTTTTCAGACCAAATGGAAATGTCACAGGGGAAATTCCTAACTTCGCAGGACTTACTTTGAATACAAAAGGGCAAGGTCTATCATCTGGAGTCAACCAACCTCAGCCTTGCAGCTCAAGACTTAGAATTTGGAAATGTGGGCATCCCAAACAGAGCCAATGATGTTCTTAGAGAAGGCAGAAGATCAAGCACAAAGAAATGTGATCCATCTTAATGGAAGAAAGATGTCCCTGTGGTGCAACAAAGTGGATATGTTTGACAGCAGAACACAAGATACAACAGCCACTAGATTCCCAATACACCTGTTAGACGAGAATCTAACTTCGACTCCGCATTCATGTTCAGTACTCTAGTCATCATAGAAGGAGTAAAGAGAATAGCTCCACCCGGATCTGCAACAATCCTTGTGTGGAACGTTAATCTGGTGCTCCCATAGTGAATTAAGAAACCTTTAAACTGCTGCATAAAGTAGAATACAAATTCATTATGCTAAAAACAGTATTCCTAATAGCATTTACATCACTTTGCAGGGTATTCTAGCTATAAGTGCCAATGACTCTGGAACCATACATACAGATCCAGAAACAGAGTGGTCATGCAAACTAACCCAACGTTCCTAACAAAGCTCTGACCACATTTCCATGTAAATCAGACTATTAAACTACTGGAGGTTTCTGACAGCCAAAGACACAGGTAGAAAGGGCCTGCCATTCCCTGGAAGCCTGTAGGTCAATCATGTATTAATTGGAACAACTAAACAAATGAGGAAAACAAACCAGTTCTTAGTCTCCTATTCACAAGCACACAAGGGCTTGCCAGCACAATGAATAGTTCAAACACTTCAAATGACATCTAAAGGCAGGCATTCAGTTAGAACGAAAGTCTAGAGCCCATCCCACAAGGGAAAAAGCCACCCTTGCATTCTTTTTTTTTTTATAATCAATTTTATTGGATTTTTCTGAAACAAACAAATTCATTGGTAGCAAATCACACATCACAGTTACAACACTCCCCCCTCCTTGGCGACAACACAGACATAGTAGGTCCACCCTGAGTGGTTACTTTAACTTCCATATAACACATTGACATAGCAAGACTTGGCCATTCAAGATGGTAATAAGCCAAACCATTTCCCCCACACTTTACCGAACAGTTCCGGGCAACCTTGGGCCTCAAAAAGAGACTCCCCCTGTACCCCACACCAATCCATGCCCCTCCTCCATTTCCACAGCGTCGGGGACGAAGTCTGGGAACAACTCGCTGCTATGTCCTGCTTCGCCATCGCCACAGCTGTCCCCAGGAAACACTTGTCAGCCCCAGAGCCATCTAAGCCATCAAACACCCCCAACAGCAAGTGCCTCGGGTCGTGGGGGACCTCCCACCCCAAGGCTCGTGTGAGCTCGAGTTCCACCTCCCTCCAGAACAGCTCCAATGCCGGGCACAACCATACCATGTGGTAGAAGTCCGCTGGAGTACAGGCACAGCGCGTGCATGCTGGGGAGGCTCTCATGCCGGCTCGGAAGAGACTTGCCGGTGTGAGGTACGCCGTGTGGAGTTAGTAAAGTTGGACCAGGCGTAACTTAGATGATGTAGTCAGGGTCTTGGGTGCCATAAGGGCGTCCCGCCAGTCCGCCTCTTCTAAAGGGACCCCACCCCTCCCACCGCTCCCTAAGCCGATCAAGAGATGTAGGGCAATTGTTTACCAGTGCTCGGTAAATACAGGACACACACCCCCTCCCCAGGTTCCCCATCATTACCTGGGCTTCCAGAAGGCTAAATTCCGGGAGAGAGGTGGGTGTTGGGAGGTGTGTGTGGAGAGCATGACGGAGTTGTAAATATTTATAGAACTGGGAGTGGCAAAGGGCGTGTCTGTGTTGCTGTCAGAAAAGGAGCGCATGTGGTCCCCCACCCACACGTCCCCAAGCAGCGAAATCCCCACCAAGTCCCAGCGACGGAACCCTCCCTCCCCCCCCCCCAAGGACGAGACCTCCCCCGGCCAGGTACCATGCCACACCCTTGCATTCTTAGCAAGCATGTTTAACAACACATGAATGGCAGCCCCTTGGTCGACCACACATACTTTCACAAAACATTATTGCGTGAACATTCAAATTAACAAGTAAGTACAAGTGTCTCAAAGCTTATTAAAGCATGTGTTTGCAAGCACAAACTCCTCTCAACCCAACCTTCAAAAGGAGGAGGATACTGCTACATAATCAACGTAAAACGGGAGTCCAGAAAAGTTACTTACCTGTGGCTGTAGTTTTGCACCTTGAAGGATTTTCTGGATTGGACTCACATGCAACCCTCCCACCTCACCAAAAAAACAAGGAGTCTTACAAATGAACTATGGACGGAAAAAGATTTACGCATGCAGAAAGCAGGAAAAAAAGAATCTGAAGATGGTGACCACACAGTGGGGTTTCCAGGGCCAAACGTCTGAAGTCACAAGGCGATGGACCTAATACAGGATCGTGACTGATGACGCCCACATCATGGGACAGATGGAAGAGGATGAAAAGTATTTCGGACCCAAACACTAGATGGCGGAAAAATACATACATGTGCATCCAAAAACGTATTCAAAAGTTCATCTACAAGTAAGTACCCATTTGGATTTTGAGTCACCTGTTTTCGAAATACAAGTACAAGTGTGACCGACAATTCCGCAGGCATAGCTATGTATATTTTGGGAAATATTTATGATCTCTGAAAATTTATGGCTAGTAACGGTATAAACAAACAAATACAAAATGTGTATTTGCTTGTAGGCGCATGCTTAATGGCTATTCATAACCCCCACTCTCCCAGTGATTATGAATACTGGGATGAAAACGATTAAAAAGCAGCACAGCTGCACAATACATAGGGTCGCCCATGTATACCAATCTCACCCTAAGAAACTGCAAAAGAGCCATCTCACTAATTGTCCTGCTCCAGGTTGGACAAGACCTTGGCATGGGGTTTACAGATATCCCCCAGATGGGGAGTGCGGGGAATTAATAAATACAATTAATTTAAAACTCCTGCCTTGGCAAGTGGGCATCTTGATTCCCCAATTTATTGTTTAAAATATACATTCCCTTTTTAATCGAGGGGAGAGGGGAAGGACCATACATTTGATAGTCACTTTTCTTCTTTGCCCAGAATTCACAGATGTCCTGGTGTGGTTATTCCCCGAGCACATCCATATCATATTCATGTGCAGAAGTGTATTTGAACACCCCACATCTTTGTCTAAAGGTGTGGGTGGGCTAATCAAAAAACGCCACCATATTCACCAAGGGCAAGGATGTATTTTTGCATTTCAATGTGCTCAAGGGCAAGGAGAATATAAATGGAAGGACAAATCTAATCGCATTAGTTAAGGTGGCTTAATTCAGCTGACTTAGTCCTCCTTCACTGTGGCAAAAATAATGGCGAAGGAGTGCTGGCAGCTCACAGTTGTCTCACTGCTCTGTTAGCAAATGTTTGCAGTACGGCGCAAATAAGACGTCTTAAACCTCCCCTGTTGCCATGCCTAAGGAAGGGTGTGTATGTGTGTGTGGGGGGTGTGCAGATGTGGCCTGCTTCTGGCATTGTTCAGCTAGATGCTTTCAACGGTTCCCTGATCTTGCGGCTGAGGAGTGCCTTTAAGTTGGCAATTACATTGCATGGTGTCGCACTCTTGACTTTGCATGCCACTATTGCCAAGCTTTTGCTCTCCATATCATGAAGTGGGCCTGCCAATGTCGTGACATTAGCACTTTCAGGCCCTGGCCACAATTATTGAACCAGTCACTTTAACCCTTCCCATGCTCGTGACGGAACCGTTCCGTCACGAGCCTCGGGTGGGCTGTGCTGGTGACGGAACGGTTCCGTCACGGGCCCGCTCGCCTCGCCTGCGCGAATTCCGCGCTTGCGCTGACGTTCTAATGGGTGGGCGGGTCAAGCACAGCCCACCCGAGGGCCGTGACGGAGCGGTTCCATCACGAGCACGGGACCGCCGCGCGCCCCGCCTCCCCCTTAGCGCTGCGGCGGAATAGCCGCCGCAGCGAAGGGGTTAATTAAGGGGTCCTCAGAGGAGAGCTAATGTTTTTCTCCACTCTTGAAGTTACAAGTTTGCCTGTTGCTGGTTCCCGAAAAGACTCTCTCCCTTGATACTGAATGCTTGGGAAAAAAGGAGGAATTGGCTCTTCCTTTTTTGATGGCAAAGGGCCTCCAGCAGAAAGCAAGTCTAGGTTTATTATTTTCCAATCGCACCCATAGTTATAAGCAACTTTAGATCATCGCACTGTACATTGCAATGTCATCTGGGTGTGATGGCCTTGAAGAATAGCATTCAACGCCCTCCTCTGAAGAACCGGCGTTGAGATCTTGCCATTTGCCTTCAGTGCTTTCTAGACTTTGGAACACCCCTGTCCCTGTATTTATCCTCCGTTTTCCTCTTCCTATAACTCAGGTGTGGTTGGCGGTAGAAGGTCTTCCTGCTCCTTCTCACGTGCCACCCCCCATGGCCCCTGCCGCCCATGTTTTGGGCAAATTTATGGTAGCACTTGGGACAGAATCTAAAGAGGGTGTTTTCCATTTTCTTTCCCTGCGATTTCAACTCCCGGCTGCATATTCTTCAACCATGTGTTGGATCATCTAAATGGAGCACCTACTTTCCTGCTGAGGTCGGAAAATGCATTGTGTGTTATTGGAATGTGTTCTGCCAGAAGATTAATTTTGTGATGTACTGCTCAATGCCAAATGGTCAGAGAGGAGTGACAACTGTAGAGAGTATGTCGCCCGCCTGTTTTGTGTACACAGTACATCGCTGTCATATTGTCTGTCTGGACTAGGACAACTTTCCCTATGAGGTGAAGCTGAAAAGCTTTTAGTGCCAGATAAACAGCTAGAAGCTCCAAGTAACTAATGTAGAGACTTTTTTGTTGTGTGTCCCATAAACCCACAATTGTTAGATGCTGGAGATGGGCACCCCAATTTGTGAGAGATGCATCTGCTGTTAGCACGACTTGTGGAATCCGGTTGTTGAAGGGACCCCCTTTTGATAGGTTTTGTGTGTTCCACCACTGCAGAGAGCGAGGTTTGCGGCTGTCTAGCAACACTAGATCTGTTAATTGACCCAGTGATTGATTCCACTGATGTCTAAGCATTCCTGTAGAAGACGCATGTGTAATCTTGTGTGAGGCACTATTGCAATGCATGATGCCATCATCCCTAATAGTTGCATGAGAGTTTTAACTGTAGGAATAAAGTTTGAAAGTTTTGAATTCTGGCAGCATTGGGAGAGGCTAGAGCTGTGTGAGTGTTTAGCGTTGCTCCCAGATATGTTTGAAGTTGTGAGGGTTGAAGATTGGACTTTTGTGCATGGCCTGTAAACTCTAATTGATGGAGAAGATTTATGGTAGCTTGAGTGAATTGTAAACACTTTTTTCTGTGTGTTGGCTTTGATGTGCCAATCGTCCAGATATGGAAAGACATGAAATTGTTGTCTTCTCAAATGAGCTGCTACTACCGCTAGACATTATGTGAATACTTTTGGTGCAGTAGTCACTCTGAATGGGAGTACTTTGAATTGATAGTGATTTCCTGCTATCACAAATCCAAGATATTTGCGATGTGCTGGGTGAACAGGAATATGGAAGAATGAGTCTTTTAAGTCTAGTGTGGACATAAAAATCGCCTGGTTGTAGAAGTGGAGCACTTGTTAAAGGGTAACCATAAGGAAGTGTTGCTACAGAATGTATAAGTTTAAAGGTCTGAGATCTACGATTGGTCGTAGAGACCCAGCCTTCTTGGGGATTAGGAAGTAAGGTGAGTAAACTCCTGATCTTTGGTGTTGTACTGGAACTGGTTCTATAGCTCCTTTTGTTAGAAAGAGCTTGTACTTCTTGTTTGAGGAGCTGTTGGTGTTTCAGCGAGTGTTTGAGTGTGGGGTGGAATATTAGGAGGTTTGCTGGTAAGCGCCAGGCAATAACCATGTTGGATAATGTCGAATACCCATTTGTCTGATGTTACCGATTGCCAAATGGAAAATAATTGTTGCAGTCCTCCCCCGACAGGTGCAAAATGGTTGGGGGAATTGTAGGCAAATCACTGTCTGTTGGGAGATGGAGAAGTACATGTTGGTGTGCCTTTACCTCTGCTTTTGAAATGGTTTCCTCTGTATCCACCTTTATAAAAACCACATGATGGCAAGGGATGAGTGTTTGACCTGAATGAGGACAGATTGGGATCTGAGGAATTATCTTTGGATCCTCCTCTATAAAAATGAGCTGCAAAAGGAGCCTCTATTGGATGGTGACTGAAGGGCTCCTATTGATTTCGCTACTTCAGTGTCTTTTGTCATTTTTTCAAGTGAGTCATCTACTTGAGGTCCAAAAATATTCTGTTTGTCAAAGAAGGCATTAAGAAAAGTTTGCTGTTAAACTCAAATTCTCAGCCATGCATGCCTTCTAAGAAGAATGCTGGTGTTAATACCCCTTGCTGCAGTATCAGCAGCATCTAGTGCACATCTAATAGAAGAATTAGATATTAATTTCCCCTCCTGCGCAAACATTGGTCCTTTTTTCTTGTGTTCTTCAGTGAGATATTGGAGTAACTGCTCCATTTCATCCCAGTATGCCCTTTCAAATCTTGCAAATAGACCTTGTGTTAGCTATATGCCAGTGGATGGTGGATTGTGCAGCCACCCGTTTCCCTGATGCATCTATCAACTTAGACTCTTTGTCTGGAGGCGGTGCATCTGCTGAAGTTTGGAAATGTGCCCTTTTTCGAGCATTGGACACAACTAAGGAATTTAAAGGCAACTGTCCTCTAATAAAACTGGATCAGTTGGAGGAGGTTTGCAATTCTTGTCAACCATGGGTGCTAAAATACTAGCCCATACAGGGTCTAAAATATCATCAGCATGTCGCATCATGCCTTTTAACATAAGTAAAGATTGTACAGTCATATGTGATGTTGCTAAAGTTTCAAATAGACAATCCTCCTCTAAGGATTTCTTATGTAGTGTGACCCCCATGGTATGATGCTGCTCTGGAAATTAACTCCTGGTATGCTGTGATGGCTTTGTAGGGTATAGGTCAGGATCATTATCTATTGGAGGACCAATGTTGTAATCATTCCATGGATCTATTAGTGGTGGACTATCATTACCCCTATAAGAGTGAGAGAGAGAGAGAGAGAGAGAGAGTGAGAGAGTGAGAGAGTGAGAGAGTGAGAGAGTGAGAGAGTGAGAGAGTGAGAGAGTGAGAGAGTGAGAGAGTGAGAGAGTGAGAGAGTGAGAGAGTGAGAGAGAGAGAGTGTGTGTGTCTGTGTGTGTGTCTGTGTGTGTGTGTCTGTGTGTGTGTGTGTCTGTGTGTGTGTGTGTCTGTGTGTGTGTGTGTCTGTGTGTGTGTGTGTCTGTGTGTGTGTGTGTCTGTGTGTGTGTGTGTCTGTGTGTCTGTGTGTGTGTCTGTGTGTGTGTCTGTGTGTGTGTCTGTGTGTGTGTCTGTGTGTGTGTCTGTGTGTGTGTCTGTGTGTGTGTGTGTCTGTGTGTGTGTCTGTGTGTGTGTCTGTGTGTGTGTCTGTGTGTGTGTCTGTGTGTGTGTCTGTGTGTGTGTCTGTGTGTGTGTCTGTGTGTGTGTCTGTGTGTGTCTGTGTGTCTGTAGAACCCTATGGTGTAATGGCTTAAGGGTTTGGTTCTGGTGGTGGCGAAGATTATGGAGGGGGTTTCAGGAACAGGGTGGATGGGACTTATAGCCATGTCTTTTTTTTTTTAAGAGGTATTTTTTAACTTCTATCCTCAAAGGAATGTTCTTTTTGGAAGATGCAACATGTTAGGATAGTATGTGTCCAGTATCTGGATTAATGTAGATTTTCTTCTGTTTAGGATCTTTTCCTGCATAATCTCAAGGATTGGTTCCGGAGGCTTTTGGTGAGCATCCTTTGTTTTCGGTGCCGAACTGGACCTGTCCTTTTTATCCTTTGGAGCCGAACTTTCAGTGCTTAAGGAAGTTTTTCCTGACTCGGTCCTGAGCCAGAAGGCTCGACTGTCTGTTTTGGTGTCGAGCCCAAAGGCGAGGCATTAGAAGCAGTGTCTCAGTGCCGACCCAGGCCAGAAGGCATTGATGGTCCAGAAGCCTTGTGTTTGGTGGAAGAAAGTTTGAGGGACAAAAGGGCTTTGTTACTCACGGCACCTTGTCCCGCTGGAACGTCTTTGGACTCTAACTCTATTTCTGGTTTCGAATTCGATTCTTGGCTAGAGAAGGCCTCCTCCTTCCACTGCTGATGCCTCCATTTCTTCGTGCTCTGTATCTTCTGCGAGATATCTGGGGTGTGTTAAATGCTCTGCCACTGCATGTCCATTCGTCAAGTCTGATGATTCAGCAATGTCTTCTTCGATATGAATGATTGACAAGCGTCGTAATCTTCATCCTTGTGCTCAGGTGAGAGGAACAAGCTGCATACTTTATGCATGTCGGTGCACGGATACTTGGAGTGGCACCGAGGGCAGAATTGAAACATTGAATGCGTCAAATTCACAGAAGACTTGCTAATATGGAACGGAGTGGAAGTCACCCGACGCGGCTAGGCCCGAATACTGCCAACGATGTCTTCTCTACCGAGTTTTCTTCGACATGCGGAGAATGATGAAGCATGTACGAAAACAATACCGACGAGGTTACAGAGGATTGAGCACCGAGGGGGTTTCAAACCGGAGAGCCGCAAACCACATCCGAACCCGATGGCGGAAAGAAAACAATCTAACATTGGAGTTGATGCATATGCGCACTATCACCGAAAGAAGGAGTCACCTTGCCTTGTGACTGGAAAAGACTTCTTGGAAGAAAAACAACTTGCAAACATCTGGATCCTCCACTAGATGGCAGGAGAATGCAAAGCGTGTGTATTTACAGCACACATGCCTCGAACATAATTTTCTGTTGTGGCATGTGAGGGTTGTGGGACGCTTCAGTATCATACAGAGTGCAAGATGTTAGTTTTGTCTTGTGCAGAGTGCTAGATGTCCAGCATAGGACTAGGCTGGTATGCACAATTTAATGTTATTCAGAGATGCATGAATTACCAGCATAGTATGCATGCAAAGTAATTACCTGAATGGTGCTAGACTGTGTGTCGATAAATGACTAACGTTTTGCTACTGTTGAGTGGACTGTGTTACCACAAAGTATACGCAAAATGGTAACAGGTACCTTGCAGGGTTGTACAAGGTGGGATGCAATTAAGGTACGCACATGTTAAACGTTGAGCACCAGCCATCACTGTTTATTGGGTGGCATATGTGACCAGCAATGTGAGTGGGAACTTGGCCTTTATTGGGAAGTGCCTATGAGATGTCGGTGAGTCCCTGAGTTATGTTTTACGACAGTGAAAGTGTCTGAGTGGGGGAGGGTGGGTCTCACAGGCTGGAAAGACTATTGTAGTGTTGATGTTTCAAGCTGGGGTATGGAGTCCCTTGCTTGAGGTTTAGCAGGTGGTGTCAGGCTATGGTATGAAGTTCCTTGACTGTTGTTTAGCTGGGGTGTGAAGTTGTTTGTCAGTGTTGTGCTGGGTGATATCAGTCAGGGGTGTCAATTTACCTGTGTCAGCGATTATGCTGCAAAATGGGCAAGCATGGCAACCCGGGTGGCCAGAGAGAACAATGCATCGATACACATTGTGACTGCTATGTTTGTTTAGTGTTGTTTCGGTCAGGCAGGTGGTATTGACTCCCCATCCCTCTGTGCTTCTATGGCACCAAGCCTTGGAGGGCTGGGTAGAAGGCATAGCATTGTGCAGGCAACAAAACTTATAAAGAGCTTAGTTTTAACGAACAGCCAGCTTGTTCAGTGATGGAACTGTGAAGTATGTGTGCCTAGTAAGATATCAGCGTCCTTGCTCAAAATGTAGAAACTAGTTCAGAGGGATAAACTATTTTCTGGGGGACCTACTAGAAGTATTTACAGTGGACACGTTTTCAAAGATGACTGCACGATCAATATCCTTGCTATATAAAATGACATTTTTTCTCAGTTTTAATTATGTTCAGTGGTTGAAATCAGGCTGTTGTGCCAGTGTTAGTTGGGAATAATCCCATGTGACTAGCTTTACCGAGCAGTTGCAGCACAAAGTTTCAGGCGGAGGGGGTCCTTAAAATGTACTATTTTTCAAGTGCGTATTTACTAATTCACTTTTGAAATTTTCAATCCCCCCTAACCGGAGACCGCTTAAGAAAGGGGGCCCTGCTAGGGGCCCCCCAAAGTCGCTTTCAGACAGGCTTTCCATGTCGGAAAGCCAGACATGGAAAGCCTTTTGTAAACAAACATATTCCCCATGGCGGAAACGCCATCCGTATGGGATTATGTTGGCGGTTCCGACTGGCTGAGCCCATCGGAAGCCAGACGAATTGACTGGCCAGTTTGAATTCCGACCATCGTAATACAGCGGTCGGAATTGAAACCAAGGATGTCGGTTGGAAAGCCTCCGACCTGTGGACGGAGGCTTTCCGACCGATATCCAAATTAGGGCCTTGATGTTATAGAGAGCCATTTGTGGAGACATAAAGAGTTTGTGAGAAAAATATAGAGCACTAACATGTATGAAAATGCTAGAGACTGAGAGATAGTGACTGGGTTAGTATGTGAATAAGTGTTCTAGTAAGATACTTTTAAAGTGATAGGCTGATCATAAGTAAGAGAGAGACTGCGGTATAGAGAGTGAAAGAAAATGTGTGGGTGGGAGGAAGATATATATGCACTCAGAGATGTAGATGGAAGGAAAATAACATTGAAGTGAGACAAAATGAGAGACGTTGGAAGACAAGTAGATTGAGAAAGAGAGGGCGAGGGAGAAAGAAGAAAACCGAGAAGACAATCTTTCTATGAACCATTGATGGGAGGTATTATAGACAGAAAGTTGATGCTTCTTATATGCTGCATTATATGGCCAGAGGCATCTCAGTGTGAGACCTGGGGAATGTGCAACCCAAATTTCAAGTTCACTATGTCTACACACAATACCTAGAAGGCAGGTACTCTGAGGTACCCTTAACTGAAGGGCAGGTGTTTTGAACACGGTAACTGATTGTGGAGCAGGGTTACACTTGCTCTGTGGGCACAGTGACTTCTGGGCATAGGAGAAGCACAGAAATTAACCATTCTGTTGCCTAGCAATTCTGAGTCAAGGTAAGAGAGAAGACCCCTCGTGTTCCAGGGAACAGGGTACTATGTGACCAAGTAAGTCTAGAGAAAATCCCTGGAATAGTACTAAAGAGTGCGGTCTATAGAGGACAGATGTACTAATATGTCCACCACACCCATAGGCCTATTATTGGGGGACACACCAACAACCAAAGTATGACGTTTACAATCTTTTATTAAAATAAAAATATAGTATTAAAATTTCAGAAAAAAACAATTCTTCTGAAAATATACAAATCTTCTGGGAAATTACGTCAACAATGTAAATTATATTTCATACTATAAAAAATTATTAAAAAGACACATAAATAACATTCTAAATTTAAAAAGAAAGTTACATAAGGATCTAAACGCGGAACATATACAATACAGTACAATAATATCAGTAACACAAAATGTACAAAAAATACAAAACCATAACCCCACTAGTAGTACTCGCTCAAATGTTGTACCAACTGATCTATGGGATCCAATAGCCTTATTGAGTTAGCATTTTTATACCACCATTATTAAATTTGCATACAGTTGGTATTTTCTAGGCTTTGTTGGATTCTCAATTTGTTCAGTGCGTCGACGCGTTTCGGTGTTGGTACCCTGGATACGGTCACACCTTCCTCAGGACTGTTAATATTGGGGTCCTCAGTTTCTCAAAAAAAGTTTCTTTCTGTGTATTAAAGAGATATCTATCATTATGGTACACCAGAGATTTTAAATTATGTACTAAGCATTAGCATCTGCCCTTCCATACTGACAAACAGCGACCCCCTGTAACCAAGGACAAGTGCGGGAAATCGTCTCCAAATTAAAGAGAAGGTAAGCCAACCAACATAATGCTAAGAACCTTGGGGTGGGGTATAATATACATGAATAGAAACTAAGTTAGATTTATACCCACTTTTAAACAACAGATACCCGCGAAGTATCTATATGTGGAATCCGAAGAGCGGAAGGCACCACAAGAGTATTCACTAACACATGAAATAAATGAAAAGGCTTAACTCACCAGTAGAAGGTAAGCTAGACATTAGGTAAAAAGTGCTAACAATTAGAATAAAAAGTAAGATAAGGCCGAAATGTAATTGTCATAATAATTATGTCCGATAGATAAAATCGATTCATAACTTGCAACGTAAAGAGACGTTATCAGAATCCAGGGAAATTGGTTGCCAAGGGAGACTTTAAGTACACTATCGTGCCTTTTCGTCAAGATCCCTAAAGGTTAGTAATATATATGATCAAACCAAAGCACATAAAAACAAATAAGCAAAAAATCAAATATCATGCTAAATGTTGTTCTACCACAGTGTGAGAGGACTTTTGGCTGTCAACATTAACTATTGATTAAGACCAGTTCAGATTAGCCATGGAGTCCTTTTACCCTTTAACTATCCAGAATGATACTAGGATTTAAGGTGTTTCCATATATATACTATTTCCAAAAATATCATTAACCAAAGTATTACGGAGGCTTATACAGTTGTGTTTTATTGTAAAGTTGTATTAATTCAGCAGCACGACACATTTTGGTAATGCCAAGATAAAAATGGTTTGCGATCTCGTAATTTCGCTCCTTGGTGACATTTAGATAGTAATATGTGGAAACCATAGTGTTTCACCTGAGGGGCGAGACCTATCTACAGTGAGGAGTATACAAATTCACAGTACAATTAAAGATATATATCAATTTTCTTGTGACATGTAAAGAAAAAATTTGTGTCAGTATGGAAGGGCAGATGCTAATGCTTAGTACATAATTTAAAATCTCTGGTGTAACATAATGAGAGATATCTCTTTAATACACAGAAAGAAACTTTTTTTGAGAAACTGAGGACCCCAATATTAACTGTCCTGAGGAAGGTGTGACCGTATCCAGGGTACCAACACCGAAACGCGTCGACGCACTGAACAAATTGAGAATCCAACAAAGCCTAGAAAATACCAACTGTATGCAAATTTAATAATGGTGGTATAAAAATGCTAACTCAATAAGGCTATTGGATCCCATAGATCAGTTGGTACAACATTTGAGCGAGTACTACTAGTGGGGTTATGGTTTTGTATTTTTTGTACATTTGTGTCACTGATATTATTGTACTGTATTGTATATGTTCCGCGTTTAGATCCTTATGTAACTTTCTTTTTAAATTTAGAATATGTTATTTATGTGTCTTTTTAATCATTTTTTATAGTATGAAATATAATTTACATTGTTGACATTGTAATTTCCCAGAAGATTTGTATGTTTTCAGAAGAATTGTTTTTTTCTGAAATTTTAATACTATATTTTTATTTTAAAAAAAGATTGTAAACTTCATACTTTGGTTGTTGGTGTGTCCCCCAATAATAGGCCTATGGGTGTGGTGGACATATTAGTACATCTGTCCTCTGTAGACCGCACTCTTTAGTACTATTCCAGGGATTTTCTCTAGACTTACTTGGTCGCCTAGCAATTCTGATGCAGATATTACCCAGTCACATTATTTTTGATGGACATACTCTAGAACTTCTCTAACTTCTCAATTTGATGGGACCTACATTTCCTGTTTCACAAAGTATACGTGTACAGTAATGTATTGGATAAAGCCATCATTTCCCATTCAAAACTCCCTACAAAATATGTCTTGTTACAAATAAAGTGAATTATTATGCTTTAAAATATACTAGGTAGCACCAACCAATTGTAAATTTACCAAGCAGTAATTCCTCCAAATCACCTCAAATGACCTGCTGTTGCGCACAGCGCAAAACAAAGGTGCACACAACATTGCCTTCCTGCACACAGACAAAAACTATTAGAGGGAACACTGATGGTAATCAGGAATATGGCGGCCAATAAAGCAATCTTTCTGATGTGGTCACTATTACAACACTAATATTAGTAGCTTGGAAGATTTTCATTAAACATAAGTAGCTTTTATTACACACAAGCTCGGATTCTGCTGCTTTAACATTTGCTTTCTCAGAAAATTTATAGTTTTTTGTCTAAACAAAAATGTAAGGGCTTTTTTTCCTATATCTAAGACGTAACTTTAACCTCTGTTTTTTCAGTAAATAGAAGAAAGAAGTTGGGATAAAGCCTTATGTATGGTTCAAAAGGAGGACCCGTTAATTTTGATCGCATCAGGTTAAGCTCCCATGGAGGGGGAGGTCTTTTATATGGAGGAAATACTTTCTTCAAGCCTTTCAAAAAGCCGGACTACTGGAAGTTTGAAGAAAGAAGTAGGATTGTGAGATTTTTAATTAAAGCTGTAATGGCTGCTAAATTGACCATTATTGAAGTACTTAGGATTTTGGACTGGGCCAAATAAAATAAGGAAGTATGGTGCCTTATTGACATGTAATTGGACTGTGTCCACTATTATGACAAAATATGCAATTGAGGTTTCACTTCATGAAATAACATTGTCTAGTTGACTGATTTGCTTCTCTTAACATTTCCATGCAGTTGGAAGGAAAACCTAAGAGACCCTACTGACTGACTTTAGGAGCCATGCTGCCAAATTCCACAATGATACTTTTGGGTAGAGAAACTGGCCCTTAAGTCTTGACAATAGTTTGGGTATGAGTAAAGTCTCTTGTGTGGTTAGATGGACCTTTGGAGAAGATCCGGAAACCACCACTGCCTTGGCCGTAATCATCTTCCCTGGAGATGTAGTTAATTTCTGGATCAACAATGGAATTGGGGACAGTGCAGTGAAGGCATACAGAAAATTCTGGAGCGAGTTATCAATCTTCCACATTAGGATATAGATATAGATATGTATATAGATATGTATATATAGATATATATATATATATATATATATATATATATATATATATATATATATATATATATATATATATATATATATTCCCCTGTTTTCTCATGTGAGCTGCATTACTGTCATACCTTAAAAAAAAGTTGTAGTAAGGAACATCCTGATTCAAGGAACCCTGGATAGGAAAGATTATGCTGTTAAATTTGTACGCTCCCAATGTTGTTAAACGGCATTTCTTGTAGGGACTCCAGGACATGCTGTCGGACAGTGTGGGTTCTTCCATAATCTGGGCAGGGGATTTTAATTGTGTTTGGTCGCTATCCACCCAGGGAAAGTACCAAGTCACTGATGGCAGGCGCGCTGACGAGGGCAATGCAGAATTTCAGTCTTTTGAATAAGTGGCGTATCTTACACCCCGGAGGTTGAGAATATACATGCCACTCTCGGACACATAATACTTACCGCCGACTTGACCATGTCTTAGTGGGTGGTTTAGATCATACTCGGATAGACACCGTGGCACACATGGTCAGGTTCCTGTCCGATCATTCCCCGACCTTCCTGATTTTGGCCTGGGTCGGGAGGCAGGACCGATACCGGTCATGGCGCATGCCCCCTGATCTGCGCATCCATGCTACATGTAGGGTGGACTTGGGGACTGCTACAGAATATTTATTTCACAGAAAACATGGGGACCAGGGCAGTCAAATGGAAGGCATTAAAAGCGGCAGTGCCAGAGGAATGCATAGGTACTGTCTGTGGGGTGCGCAGTCTACTCATAGCAGACTTGAAGACTCAGGAGGTCCGGTTAGCAATCCTTCAAAAACAGGAGGTATATACAGCAGGGGTGTGCACAGTAATCTTGGCGGCCCACAGAGAGCTCCACCCCCTCTGGGTTACATTAGACAAAACTGGCCTTAAGTCCTAGGTCCTTTCGCTGGTCAGTCTCACCAGCTGACAGTGCAAAATCATGACGGCTGGGCCACTCTGCACCCTCAATGGTTGCTTCGTGTCATCTGAGTCCACACTGGACTCTCATGGCCTTTGTTTGCTGCAAGGGGTTGGGTACTCCAGGTAATGGCCCTGTGAGACTCTGGTTGGTCCTGGTGTCCTCTGGCTTGGTGGGGGGACAGATCTGACCTCCAGGAGCACAGGTACCTCTTCTTGGGGGTTGCTGCATCGGCATGGCCGGGGAGCGGCAACTCGGTGAACCGACTTTGCGTCTTCGGTGCCTGCGAACTGCAGGGAGGGTAGCTCCTCCGCTGCAGGGGGTGTAGCTCCTCCGCTGCAGGGGGTGTAGCTCCTCTGCTGCAGGAGGTGTAGCTCCTCTGCTGCAGGAGGTGTAGCTCCTCTGCTGCAGGAGGTGTAGCTCCTCTACTCCAAGGGAGATTGCTGAAAATTTGTGATGGGCTAGCAGTCTCCCAGGGTTCTCAGGAGATGTTCAGCTACAGGTTGAGTAGATTGTCACGATTGTATAGACAGGTGCAGGCAGGCAGGGATTGGCGCCAAAAGTCCAAAGCAAGTAAGTGTTCAGGTCTCACTTTTCTTTCGGCTCTCCTGTGTCTTATTTATTTATTTATTTTGAGAGTTTTATATAGCGCGAACAAGATCTTTGCAGATAGCAGAGCGCTTTACAAAGGCAGGTGGAGGGTAGGGGAACAAGGGGGCATAGTAGGGAGGTAGATCGTCAAGTTCATGCACATAGCAAAAATATTACGTATAGTACAGGTATGAGGTAGCAAGGCATAGTTGGAGCGTAGGCCATCAAAACGCTGTAAATAATACAGAATATTATTATTATAAAACATAGTACGTATAGTGCAGGTATGAGGTAGCAAGGCATAGTTGGAGCGTAGGCCATCAAAACGCTGTAAAAAGTACAGAAACAAAGAAAAACAAGCATTAGAAATGCAATCGGGCTCGGATTTATTTGAGTTTGAGCTAATGGCATTGTAAATGCCAATGTATTGTTGCTATGTGTTATGGAGTGTGTTCATGTGGTGTGTACTGCCAGTGATCTCATTGTGAGTGTGAGAATATTGCACCGTTACTGCCTGTGTTGTCCTTCTTGTGAGTGTGAGAAGCTTGCACCTCTGCTGCCTGTGGTCTCCTTGTGAGTGTAAGAAGCTTGAACTGCTGCTGCCTGTGATGTCCTTCTTGTGAGTGTAAGAAGCTTGCACTGCTGCTGCCTGTGATGTCGTTGTTGTGAGTGTGAGAAGCTTGCACAGCTGCTGCCTGTGAGTATGAGAAGATTGCATTGTGCATCTCTGTGCTGTGCCTGTTCTTTATAAGGGACTCTTGCTCTGTTGCTGCTGCTGCCTTGGCACAGTACCTGCTGTGAGTGTGTGAGGGAATATTGCACCGCTGCTGCTTGTGATATCCTTCTTGTGAGTGGGAGAAGCTTGCACCTCAGCTGCCTGTGGTATCCTTGTGAGTGTAACAAGCTTGCACAGCTGCTGCCTGTGATGTCCTTCGTGTAAGTGTGCTCTGTCATCGGTAGTTGAGAGTGGTAGTGGAGAGTGTTAGTGGAAAGTGTTAGTGGAGAGTGGTAGTGCAGAGTGGAGAGTGGTAGTGGAGAGTGGTAGTGGACAGTGGTAGTGGAGAGTGGTAATTGGTAGTGGAGAGTGGTAGTGGAGAGTGGTAGTGGAGAGTGGTAGTGGAGAGTGGTAGTAGTGAGTGGTAGTGGAGAGTGGAGAGTGTTAGTGGAGAGTGTTAGTGGAGAGTGTTAGTGCAGAGTGTTAGTGCAGAGTGTTAGTGGAGAGTGTTAGTGGAGAGTGTTAGTGGAGAGTGTTAGTGGAGAGTGTTAGTGGAGAGTGTTAGTGCAGAGTGTTAGTGCAGAGTGTTAGTGGAGAGTGTTAGTGGAGAGTGTTAGTGGAGAGTGTTAGTGGAGAGTGTTAGTGGAGAGTGTTAGTGGAGAGTGGTAGTGGAGAGTGGAGAGTGTTAGTGGTAGTGGAGAGTGGAGAGTGTTAGTGGTAGTGGAGAGTGGAGAGTGTTAGTGGAGAGTGGTAGTGGAGAGTGGTAGTGGAGAGTGGTAGTGGAGAGTGGTAGTGGAGAGTGGTAGTGGAGAGTGGTAGTGGAGAGTGTTAGTGGAGAGTGGAGAGTGGTAGTGGAGAGTGGTAGTGGAGAGTGGTAGTGGAGAGTGGTAGTGGAGAGTGGTAGTGGAGAGTGGTAGTGGAGAGTGGTAGTGGAGAGTGGTAGTGGAGAGTGGTAGTGGAGAGCGGTAGTGGAGAGCTGTAGTGGAGAGCGGTAGTGGAGAGCGGTAGTGGAGAGCGGTAGTGGAGAGTGGTAGTGCAGAGTGGTAGTGCAGAGTGGTAGTGCAGAGTGGAGAGTGTTAGTGGAGAGTGTTAGTGGAGAGTGTTAGTGGAGAGTGTTAGTGGAGAGTGTTAGTGGAGAGTGTTAGTGGAGAGTGTTAGTGGAGAGTGTTAGTGGAGAGTGTTAGTGGAGAGTGTTAGTGGAGAGTGGTAGTGGAGAGTGGTAGTGGAGAGTGGTAGTGGAGAGTGGTAGTGGAGAGTGGTAGTGGAGAGTGTTAGTGTTAGTGGAGAGTGTTAGTGGAGAGTGTTAGTGGAGAGTGTTAAGTGGTAGTGGAGAGTGGTAGTGGAGAGTGGTAGTGGAGAGTGGTAGTGGAGAGTGGTAGTGGAGAGTGGTAGTGGAGAGTGTTAGTGGAGAGTGTTAGTGGAGAGAAGTTAGATCACAGAAGCTCTTTGTGCTCCACGTGCCGCCAAGCTCTGCAGAACAGGAGCTTAAAGCGAAAGAGAGAAACTGGTGTGCTATAGGGGAGAGGAAAAAAAGAAAAGCTTCAGACTTCAGTTGAAGGCTAAAAACGCGTAGACAGACAGGTCGAAAAAAATATTAACGTTTCTTAACAGGCAGACGAGAGGATGTGGCTTAACAGCTAGAGCGGCCGACCTCCAAGCTGGTCCAACTATAACTGCAGGCAAATGCTATTTTTACAGCATAAACCCGAACACATTATCTCCAGGCATGTTCGTGGTATACAGAATAGAATGGTATGTCTTATTTATTAATTTTCCTTCCCAGAAGGTACCGAGAACGAGAGACGTAAGACTACAGGAGAGAAGAACAGGAAAGATGCAAGCTTGTGTGGGAACAGGCACAGAAGGGAGAACTGACACTAGATGACTAATGGGGATTAGGAGCAGGGTAAAGAGGAAGTGTTACACTACAAATCCCACGATGCACCGGAGAGCTGCAGCAGCACCCGGGTGGCACCAATGTCGGCCCGAGATGCCCACTGGCTGGATCCCGTAGTTTCCCGTTGAATTTCGGCAATCTTGGAAAGGAAAGAGGCCCGGCCCTTTGCCCAGAATCGGAAGGGTGCCCGATCTACGGGAAGCACGTGACATCAGAGCATGAGAAAGGGCACGCGAGAGATGTGCAGCGCGGAACCCCAGGCAGACAGCTGGAACTCATCTCTGGCAAGGCGGGGGTGACCACGGCAAGGAGCGCGAGCCCGCCCCTGGGTGCCAGGGAGGGGCGCGCGGTCTGGAAGGAGGCCACCGCCTCCCTTAGTTGTGCTTCCCAGCCTGGCATTCCCGCCTAGAATGCGGCATGATTATGAATCCAAAAGTTGTGAATAACATTTTAATAATATATTAAACATTCTGCACGGAAAAGTAAATTGTACTGGACATTCGGTAAACTTCGCATTAAGCATTAAGCATCTAAAGAGCCGAGCATCGAAATGTGAGAGGCGCTTCGATAAATCATCACGAGGGGGTCGTTGCCTCTAGTCTTGTTATACGCAGATGACATCACTCAGATTAAAATTAATGTTTACCCTCCATGCATGAAACTATTATGTTCGCCTAAAAATACCGCAGGAACGAATACAGAGAAAGAGCAATTCTTGGGCTTTATAAATATATAATATAGCCAATCAGCCGGAGAGCAGCGATGCGCCGCAGTTTTCTTTCCGCTTTCTTCTGGACATCAGCTGCAGCGTAATTCTGCACACAACCCGCGGCAAGTAAAAGACACACAAACGGAGGAAGCAGGGTTTAAACTTCGACAAAGATAGAGAGCTGTGAGAGCGGCAGAAGCTGCAACGGTGTGCACAAACCAGCAAATGACAAGTCCTGATTAAATGACGACTCTGCTTCGTACCCCGTATTTCCAGTGCCCAAATGTAAACAAGCCCCGGAGACCACCGCAATGATCGGCATGTCTGGACCTCAGTGACATACGAAAGAAATTAAAGCGGCGCCATTACCGTATCCCCATTTAGTCATACAACGCAACGTAGTCATAACATGCAAGAACAAGGAAGCTGCGCGCTGAGCGCTGCAGAATTGTGAACGCGCCCGGCCATCTGGATTCACCAACGGAGGCACCCTGACAGCTCCTAATTATAATTTATGTACTTCTTTGCGCGAGCACGAACGAAATATGCCCAAAATGGCGGAACAAAACTACATTTACCCTATCACTTCAAGCCTATTAAAACGAAAACACAAGGAAGACGAATCACTGGCCAGATGACAGAAAAAGCTAAGGAATGTGTGGAATTCCTCTCGCCAAGGCCCTAGGAGATACTTCTTTTTTTTCTTCTTTAACATTAGTTCTCAAACTCCTCCCACTTTCAGTGGGGAGGAGTCCGAGCCCTAAAAACTGATATGAGGGAGCAAGGATCTAAGCACTTTAGACTAATATACGTCAAAACACACGTGCATAGGAATATATAGGCAATATCATAACAAAATACTGGTAATACTGTTCGCAATGTAAATCAAACAAATTGTTCAAGTGTATTTAGCCATAAGGATACTTTTGGCTTCTTTCTTAAAAAGAAGGGAGGAAGAGAAGAGCCTCGTTTCAGGAGGAAGTGCGTTCCAGATCCTGGGCGCCATTCCAGAGAAGGAGCGTTTGTAAGTTTTTTCCTTCCGGAATCTTCGCGGTTTCAGCAGAAGATTGTTTGTGCTCCTGGTAGTTCTGGACCCACCAGAAATTGTCAACTTATGAGTGAGGTAGCTGGGTGATTTCAGGTGTACAGCCTTGTGCGTCATGCAGGCGATTTTCAGCTGTATTCTGGCTTCAAGAGGCAGCCAGTTCAAGGATTTGAAGTCAGGGGAGATATGCGAATGCTTTTTTGATCCAGTGATGAGTCTTGCAGCCGCATTTAGTGACGCTCTGAGGGGTGCAGTTGTCGTTAGGGGGAGGCCGCAGAGGGCCACGCTGCCGTAGTCTATGCGAGGGATGACTAGAGCTTGTACTGCTGTTTGGAAGTCTTTTGCTGGGAGGAAGGGTTTCAGTTTCCTCAAGGTATTTATTTGGAAGTTCGCCCCCTTAGTAGCCTTGCTGATATGCTGCTGCATGTTGAGGTTGGTGTCGAGTGTTATGCCTAGGGATTTTGCTGAGTCCACGATGGTCGGTTGGACATTGAGTGCTGTTAGGTGCTTAAGCCATGTTTGTGCGGAAGATATTTTCGTGGGAGGTGAGATTAGGAGGAACTCAGTCTTCATAGCATTGAGTTTGAGGTGGTTATCGGCCAGCCAAGATTGGGTGCTTCTGATCGTTGAATTCAGACTCAGGATGTCTTTGGGGGATTGTAGCTTGAGATATATTTGAGTGTCATCGGCGTACATGTGAAAGTGTACATTGGATGCTTGTAGCAGGGTGGTGAGAGGTTCCATAACTAGGTTGAACAAAGTAGGGGATAGGCAGGATCCTTGAGGGACACCTAACGATACCGGTACTGGGGAAGACATCAGGTTTTTGCTCTTGAATTTTTGAGACCTGTTGTGTAGAAAGGAAGTGAACCAAAGAAACACAGTCCCAGAGAAGCCCATTCTTGTCTTTAGGAGTTCGAGTAAGTTCTCATGTTTCCCTGTGTCGAATGCTGAAGAGAGATCAAGAAGGATGAGGAGGCAGGTATTATTTTGATCTAAGATTTGGATGGCGTCGTCAATTATGTGAGTCATAGCGGTTTCAGTACTTCTTGTGGATCCATTGAATCGGAGTTCCTGGCATCAGGGGGTGCCTACTAAATGCTCAATTAAGGTGGCGTTAAGCCAGTGGGTTACTTACCTTTAGGGTGTCAACACCCTTTATATGACCACTTCTGGTCTTCAACATAGTTTTCTTCAGCGTCAGCATGCCATGCAGACCGATGACTCTTGCCTTTATGTCTGTGGTGGGATGTCGACTTCAAATGATGTTTTTAGTAGTGACTGAACATGTTTGCCTCCTATTTTCTCCGAGTATCTCCCTCTTGGGAAATCCGGAGCATACCTTCTTAGCAATAGATGCCTGAGTCGTCGTCTCATCCAGCTGTTTCTCATCTACCTCATCTCCTCAGCCTTCATGTTTTGAAATACCCCTCGAAGTCTGATGCCATCTCTGTCCCCAAGAGTTCTTTTGGACATTTTATGGCAGATACTGTAGTCTTTAACAATATGAGATGGAGCACACATACCACATAGACCTTCTGAAGGGTCTGAGAATGCTTTTTTTCTACCACAGGAAAGACCCTTCTCCAAAAGAGAAGGCATTTTGAAAAAACAATTCTCAAAGGTGGTAAAGAATTATCCCACTCATTAGAAGGGTGTTAAAACAGACTGAAGAGCTCATTTAGAAAGAAATAACGGAGGTACAAAACTAAATATGCTCTCAGATCATTCCCACAGGAGCTGGAAAAAAAACTTATTGGGTGAGCCACACTGCCCGAGTAATGCATTATAACTAGAGGAGTGTCCTGTTATTTATAAATAGGCAGGACTCTTTTCCTTCTGTTTGCAAAAGAAGTCTTCCAGGTTACGTTTTGTTTCTGATCTTACATTTTAACCTGCCTTACAGGGTGCTAATCATTCTATGGACAAATGGACATTTGCATCCTATGCTGTATTCTATGAACAACATATCCATGGTAAAGTGCTCTGGGTCCACACAGACAGCGGGAGATCATTCAAGCATTTAGTACTATCAATGAAGATATTACGACGCAGATTAGAGGTTACAAAACTATAATTACAGCTAGAATTGCAATTTTTAAATCCAAACAAAGGCTAACAGCATTTTAGTTCTAAAGGTGTACTAAAGTGTAATATTAGAGGCGCTCAGAAAGTTCCCCATTGCACATCAATGGGAGGGCATACTACACTCCTTCCTGCAGAAATGCGCGGAACAGGGAATCACGTGAAGACAAATGTACTCCCACCCCCATTCCCTGATGCGGCACCACACTGACCACACATGATACTCCATACGACTTCCCGTTACCGTCGGACTCGACACACTGTTTGACTGATGCTTTCATATCTCACACTGCCGACCACTTACCCCAATCCCGGAGCCACACCGCCACAGGAAAACGGCGGCGGAAGCCCGAGCACTACACCGTGAAACCACACCCTCCGATCACCCGGAAGACCCCCCCCCCTAATTACTCTGCTGCACAGACGACCCGCGTTCCCCTGGATCCCGCCCCCCCCCCCCGTCTGCCCACCCCGCGAGATGCAACTGACATGCTGACACAGACTTCTACCTACTAGGCGCTATGGCGAACTCTGCACGCACCTACCCCAACCCACCTCCCGTGAAACCCATGTCCCTGTTTTATAGTTAGTTGTTGATCTGGTTTAATCCTCCGTTGGACCATGTCCATACGCATACAACTTCATGCTTTATAACATTTCATGTCACAGGACACCCTCTGGTGTAGCGGCCGAGGATTGGACGCCCCACATGGACACTGAGGTGTGGTACATATCTCTCCGCCGATGCGGATACACATGGAGGTTACACGCCCCAATCACACTAAGTCGCTGAACACCCTCCATGCTCCCTCACATGATGGTACACCCATCCGAGCGCCGACTCCCACAGAAACACTCGCAAATGACACGTATTGGTAGCGACGGACATGCCCGTCACTACGGCCACAGATGGGGGTAAATTCAGCGCAGCCACCTAGAACCACTACATCCATGCTGAAAAACCCATAGACCGCACACTTACTGGACACTAGAGGTGTACGCGTCATGATGTAATGTGAAATATTAATATACGCTGCCGGACCCCAGGGTTGCCGAGCTTGAAGCTGTGTTTAATCTCTTTATATACCACGAATTTCATTGACTGCAGCTGGCCCGGCTGGGTTGTAAGCAGAGATGCTGTGTATGCTGTATATCGGACAATAAAGGTCTTTATTAAAATAAAAAAAAATAAAAAATAAAAAAGTGTAATATTAGAGGCAAAGCTATGTTTAGGGAGAAAAACCCCTCAGATTATTCTCAACAGACAAAGTGTATACAATGCATATAAAAATAACTAAAAACAATTGACACGCTCACCTGAGATAATGAAGGTCAGAGATCTCCTTCATGCAAAGCCAACAGAACTCACAACCACAGACAGCACAAGTCATGTGATTACAGCTACCATCATTCATCTTTATTATGTAGGCAGCGCATCGTGGGCATGGTTTTATATCATCCGTAGCTAACAATCAAAAGAAAAAGAATATCTGTGTAACAGCCTTCTAGCACCATTACTCTGATCTATACACATGAAACAAATTAAGGGTCCAAATGATTAGAACAAATGTGCCTTTTTCAGTTCGCTTCTTGCTGCTAGGGTGAACAGTTTTTTGGAGCCTAAGGCACAGTGAATGTTTACATCTAGTGATAGAGGGTCAAGTTGGTTGCTTACTATCATGTAAGGCAGCTGGCTTGTTAAAGATTCTTTTCACCTAGCCAAATAGGAAGACCAAATGAAACCCAAAACCAGCTGCAATGAAATCAGATTTTCTAGTTAGCATATCTTCCACAGAGTAACAAACCCCACAAATCCTCTCATTCCCGTAATAATATGCAGAGCAATCTTTCAAAAACCATTTGGCTAACCCTTCAGCACCTAAATACATTATTCTCATTGAACCTTTTAAACAAAGTATAAAGTTGTCTATCTTGGATTGCAGCAGTAAGAAATTATATATGTTTTAACACATAGTACTCATAAGCATAGCTTATAGTACTTAGGGATGTCAACTGCAACTGCATAGCCCTGTGCTCCAAAAACCAAAGTTATCAACCTCTAATAACAGTTCTCACTGTATTGTAGTGAACGGTCTGCACACATGGAACAGTTAGGGTGTAAGGTGAAGTTAAAACACTAGACATTTAATCTCTTTTCTTTTCGTAAATGTAAAGAAGACCGGACCCTAATGTTCAGTGGGAGGGAGTTCCAAATTCTAGGGGAACACATGGAAACAGATTGCTTCAGTGTCTTTTTTTCTTTTTTAATACAGGGATATCAAGAAGGAGAGTTTTCATTTTACTGGCCCAGAAATGGCATTTCTAGGCAAGATAGGGTGGAGAAACAGAGAAACGCAGGGACATTTTGTTTGAAAAGAGAAGCCATTTTTAATGTGATTAGGACTCCTGAAAGATGACCAAACTTTCTTGTGCCAATGGCTAGCCCAGCCACTGGGAGTAATGCTGCTTTGAGACGACCAGAAGTAATTAATTCATTCCTAAAAGCAATGAGATACCATAGTCCACACTTGATAGCAGAATGGTGAGAATCACATTATATTTAAACCTACTCACACTGATCTGCCCATCTTGAAGGTAAGAGGGGGTGCTGTGGCCAAATGGCCAGAGCTGTTGACTTTGGAACTGAGGACTCAGGTTTAAGCCTCTGAGTCATCCAGTGACACTGGGCGAATCACTTAATCTCAACATGCCTTAATAAAATCATATTAAAAATAATATCTGACCGTGTGTAATGTAATCTCAAGCTCATGTAAAGCCCTCTAATATTTCTTAGACCATATGTAAACTACATGCATGAGGTAAAAGTTACTCACTGGCTTTTAGGGGTTTAAAACATTTAAATATATTGCTATTGCCCTACTACTTTAGAAGGAGGGACTCCTCAGTAAAAGGAAAGTAAAACATGCTCACGACAGTCTTTTACAGTACAGTATAGCCAGCAATAGACTGCGAAATAACTATAGCTGGTTCCTCAGAAAGACCTAAGTAGATGACATAATGTACAGCAGTAACTACAGGGCTTTAAGTGTGTGTGTGTGGGGGGGGGGATGAGTCTGAGCACCCCCAGTTGTTTTTGGGGGGCCTAGAAAGGAGTCTCTAAGGGGCTCTATTTTCGGGCCTCTGGATTCTGAGAAAGAACTTATAGCCAGTTTCAGTGCGCTAGATGCAGGCAACTTGCCTTCTGGTGAGGCATGCATTCTTTATGGTGAAACAGATATCCAGAAACTGTGTTCAGAGTTTCAGCTGCCAGCAAGAGATACTACCCAAGCTTTTAGACTTTTCAAAGATTTTGGTGGAAAGAAAACCCCTGGAGCATTAAAAAAGTTAGTAGTTTGCATGGAAACCCTGCCAGCAAGTAATGCGGATTGCGAGAGAGGTTTCAGCGCAAAACTTAATTGCTTATTCAACAAGGGCCTCTCTTCTTGTAGAGACCATTTCTTCATGCTTATGGGTAAAACTCAATGGTCCTCCATTTTAAACATTTGACGCAAAGCTGTATGTAAAGAGTTGGCTCGCAAAAGGTAGAAGGTCTGTTGAAGAAAATTGTTGTGAGAAACCCCAGAAAATTAGACACAGTGAATATCTTCAAGGGTTTTGGGAAATCCTGCAATAGATTTCGAAGTGTTTGGTATTTTATGGCTCATACTTAATAAATATACCTTTTTGCCTATGTTATTATCCTTTGCTGGATGCGACTTCATTATTTTCTTAAGCACACAATGCTAGTTATCTTGATTTAGACCACGCCCCTACACGGATAAGCCACACCTCTTTAAGAAATCTGCCCGCCCCTTTTAGAGCACCCCCTGGTTTTTTACCCAATTAAAGCCCTTAGTAAAGCCTGACACTTTCTGGCAAGGGGGTCATAAGTCACTTTTTTAATATGAAGCAAAGCAATGGGCGATCCTAGATTTCAAAACAAAATAATTAATTTCTTGTAGGAATAGTTTTGTGCAGGAGGAATTTTCTGGTTGGGCCTGAAGACCAAATTATTTACCTTCAGTAATGTGGTCTCCGGTGGATACTCCACAGCAGCTCCTCACCTTAGATATGCCTTCCGGACCCAGACTGGATCCGGAGAGTTTTCTCAGGACTGCTTCCAAGAGCCAGCAGATTACCTTATGCAGCTCTGTGTCGGATCTGTCTCGCCCCTGAAGTGACATCGGAGCTGGATTTATGCGCCAAACCTGCAAGCTGATGTTCGTTTGCTTCTGTTCATGCTGTTGGATGCAATGCTTAACAATCGATCAGATGAGGGCGCTAGAGAGCCCACATCAAGATGGCCACATCTTAGTGCTGCTGGGCCGGCCAGAGACCATCATCCACCAATTATTTTGCATTCTGGCCCCGTGACTACCTGTTATGGGGAGATACCATTGGCAAACATCTGTGGGAGTTGAAATATCCCGCTATTGGGGCACTTTGTGAAACATCTGCGAAGACAGGCCGCCTCAGCTGCACTAGCAAAAGGGCTGCTGGGCGAAATCAGGACTCCAAGGGAAGGAGTTGATGGCAACGTTGGGGGAGTGTCTGGCTCTGTGCTAGCCGACGCAGTACTTGATCCCCCAGTGATTGACCTTGAATTCCCGGGGTCCGGGGATACAAGCCGCTTGAAGGAGAGTAGCACCAGATGCGGCAGAGGCTGGCCGCGATGTCTGCATGGGCCCTTGTGGTGTGCGCTGCAAGCTGCGATGGCACCGGATTTAAGGAGAGAGGACGGGTGGTGGTGACCTGCCTCTGCTGAGCAGTGGGGCCGCCAGAGACTGTCTCCGAATTCCTGGGACCCAGGAGTGCGGACCGCCGAGAAGATGATCACACCAGGGCATACCAGGTGTGACACCCGATCTGGACGTTGCCTGTTGTACTTGGTGGGCCGCATAGGCCCCAAACACAAGAAGCGGAGGAGAACAGCAGTGGACAGTTACACATGCATCATATTTCGAGGTGAGGCCCTAAAACAAACCAGGCTGCTGACTTTGACCCCGGGAGGAATTTTGGGCCAGGCGGAAGGTCAAGGAGGAGATGTTGGAGGTGTGCAGAAGCTCTGTGGTCCAACTACCTGTTGCAGTCTGCCTGCCCCCAGGGGCCCCATCCCAGCATACTTCGAGGCACCAGGGTCATTCCGGATCCACGAGGAGCTGCCTTGACTGGTGCACCATACAACACCCCTCTTCTGCGCCGGAGCTGCTGTGCTAGCCAGATGGGGTGCACAGCTTTCCGCTTCTACCACCGAAAGGCATCCCTGCTTTACTGCACGCTGCATGAACTGTTAACTAAGCATGGGCGTAAAATCCGTTCCGCTCGCGGATTTTCGGCAAATTCGCAATCCTCTCGCGAATTTGCCGAAAATTCGTAAATCCGTGCTAAGCGGATTTTTTGCTTGGTCGCACTTGCCAACTAGAATACTATACAATTTTGCGGCGCGCAGCGTTCACTTACCGTCATTCAGCGTTTGCAGAGTTGTTTTTCTCCATGTTTGCGTGTGCTGCGCCATTTTGGATCTTGCTGCGGGATCCCGCGGAAGTTTGTCGACGTCATCGCGGCTTGCCACCTTGCACAGCGAGAGTTTGGCAACGCGAGTACGTCATAAAGGCCCGTGATCACGCATCGCGGGAGTAAACACTTGCGAACACGTAGATGCGGCGGGCAGCGACAATCTCGCAATTGCGAGATTGCAAAATTTGCAATTTCGCACAAGAAATCCACCAGCAGGCAGCATAAACCTTGAAAATTATGATTTTTATCAGAATAACTCCTCAGGTTGACATTTGCCTGCACTTTTTTTTTGCAAGGAGTCCATTTTGGGGGGGGGGGGAGGAAGGAAGTGCCCCACAGTCTCCAACTTCCTGTTCCTGTCCAGCAGGCTCCTCCCAGTGCTTTCTTCATGTGCTGGTCACTTTGATTTGGATCTTGACCTGGAAGGGTTACTTTTTGTGGATGCTGCTGGATATTTGGATTTTTGCAAAACTGAAAGCACTCAGCAGGTGCAAACGTTCAATCTTATCATTAGTAGCCATTCCCTGTAGTGCTTCCTGAGGGGCCCCTTCAGAGTTCAGTTGCCTACTTGCAACTATTCTATGACCCTGCTCTGACCCTCACAGCAGGCTCAGAGAATAGCTACAAGTATACAACAAAGGTCCTGTTAAAAGAATTACACTGCAACAGAAAGCAATTACACATAAGGAAGCAGGTGCCAGCCTGGAAGTTCAAATTCAGTGACACATTAATCAGCCCCTAATTCATTCATGTCAGTTGAGGCAGGGCAGGTGTGCTGTTCCCCCCCAAAACAGTGATGAACTAGAGGGTGGCATGGGTGAGCCATGGGTGAGCCAGAGGGTGGCATGGGTGAGCCAGAGGGTGGCAGTGGTGAAACAGAGTGTGCTGTGATGAACCAGACGTAGAAACAACATGGTCGCGACCGTTGCTACCCGACAAGTAAGTTCGCGTTTGCGAACTGGTAAAAAACCCTTGCGAAATGGCAGAAACACTTGCGAACACACAAAAAAAAAAAAAAGAATCCACGAAATTCGCGAGAGTTCGCGGATTACGAATCCGTAAATACGCAATTTCACGGATTGCCAATTCGCAAAATCCGACCATGCTTACTGTTAACTGCCTGCCTGTGAATGCGTATCAAGAGAGAGAGAGAGGACCAGAAAGCTAGTCCTTATCCCCGAAGTTTATATATGATTTAAATCAAAAGGAGACTAGCTCATGTATTACGAATCAACTTAAAGTAAAGGACTTGAGTATGTTTCGTCATGGGGTAGGAACACCTGGTAAGTGTGTTCATGAAGCCCTCACCCACCAACCTAGTTGGTGGCATGCTTCATCATCGGGCCCACCCAGTGACACCTAGCGTGTCCCGGGTGTGCTTCAACGCCTGATTACAGCGGAGCAGGTATGTTGCTGAGTGTGCAGTGAAGAGTGTTATGGAAGTGATGTTAAAACTGCTTGGCGGGGGTCCCAGTACCCAAGGGTAAATTAAACTTTAATACCTGGGCCTCCGTCAGCGGTTAAAAATAAGGCTGTTGGATGTTAGAGGCGAGTTACGACCTCCCACATCCAGTGGTGGGTCTACATGTTTCAGCCAGTGCCTTATGAATATGCTGGCTTTCTTCAGGACCTATATTAAAAAGGTGAGTGTAATTAAACTAGTGGGTGTGTAATTCAGACTATGTGTGTACACGCCCTAAAGTGTTTATCTATGTGTGAGAGGGGGATTCCCTTCTCAAAAACACGCTAGTTTTAGCATTTTTTGGCCTCAAGGTTGAGAAGTGGCAAGGGGTTGACCAGATTTTCTGGGCAGAGCCTGCTCTGGACCTGTAGTGCCTCCTTCGCATACCCTTCGCATCGCCTGCCTATACCTACTGTGGGACCGCTACACAGCACACAATTGGGAAACAGACCGTAGCAAACTTCGCCTCACGTTTGAGGCAAAACTAACCACAAAACCCCCAGATGATGAACCTACAGACAGAGCAGAAAACTGCCTTTCCAAATGAGACTGTATTCACAGCAACGCTGCAAGCCATGCAACAGAGCCTGGCGTATATTGATGTGAAAATACACATTTTAATCTGCGCATTGACTACATAGCAGATAAGAACAAAAGTTACTTACCTGTAAACTGTGGTTCTCCAGTATTGGTGTCTTTCATAGATTCACATGCTTGAATATCCCCCGTCGTCGAAGTGGGAGTCCCACGGTACATAAAATAGCAGTAAAATATGCATGTATACATGAAAAATATTATAAATAAAAATATACATACATATAATATAATAAAATGTAAATTTCAAAAGTACCATAGAACATAATAGGCCCATTGAAAAGCCTAAGGGAGAACTCACTTTAGTAACATATTAGTGTCATTATGTGTTGGTTCACATTCCAGCCAATCAGGCTGTAGCCTCTTCTAGAACCTTCTCCTCAGAAGCCCAAGTCCTCAGATTTTCGAAGCACAAAGTAAGTAAAAGTGCCTGAGGAGAAGAGAGCCTCTGTGGGGAGGATGGGAGGGTCGCATGTGAATCTATGAAAGACACCAATACTGGAGAACCACAGTTTACAGGTAAGTAACTTTTGTTCTTCTCCAGTATTAGGGGTGTCTTTCATAGATTCACATGCTTGAATAAGAGTAGAAAGCAGTAGATCATCACATAAGTCATAAAGGTGACATACCGAAGCAAGTAAGGTAAACATATCAGTCAATATACAATGAATACCAAAATATTATTAGAAAGAGAAAACCTTTATGACTGGAGGCGGGTAGCAACAGAGGCTCACCTTTAATGGAAAAGATTCCGCAGCACCGCTTGACCTACTGCCGCATCCGCGGCGTCTGTTGATTGCAGGCAGTAGTGTTTCGTAAAAGTATGGCTGCTCGACCAAGTAGCAGCTCTGCAGATCTGCCTCAGGGGTACCCCCGCAAAAAGGGCAGCAGAAGTAGACACCGCTCTAGTTGAGTGAGCACGAACTGGAGCAGGAAGGGGCTTCCCAGCCCGTTGGTGGCAAAAGGATATGGTAGAGGATATCCACCTGGTTATGGTCTGTTTGGTAACAGGTTGTCCTTTGCAAATTGGACCATATGCCACAAACAATTGATCTGACTTTCTGAAAGTTGCAGTTAGCTGAATGTAAAATTTGAGACAACGTTTCACATCCAATGAGTGTAAAGACCGCTCAGCTGGAGTTTGCGGAGCAGGAAAGAAAGTCTTCAGGATTATAGGTTCGTTGAGATGAAAATCACTGGGAACCTTCGGGATGAATTTAGGATTAGTTCGCAATGTCACAGCCTCATTGGAGAATTGTAGAAAAGGAGGTTGTATGGTAAATGCCTGAATGTCACTGACACGCCTCGAGGATGTCAAGGCGAGTAAGAGAGCAACTTTCCATGTGAGAAATTTTAGACTCGCAGAGTGGATAGGTTCAAATGGAGGTAGAAGCAGTTGAGACAAAACCAAATTTAAGCACCAAGCAGGTGGAGGGCGACGGATAGGTGGAAACATCCTAAAAAGGCCCTTGAAAAATAGTTTTATGATTCTAGAGGAACATAGAGATGTAGAACCAACATGACGGAAGCGGGAAATCGCCGCCAGAAACACCTTCAGGGTTGAATGTGAAATCCCTGATCTCGCCAGGGATAAAAAGAAAGGCAATATCTGTTCAGGTTTTGCAGTCATGGGGTCCAAATCTTTAGTGCGGCACCAGACACAGAAACGCTTCCATTTTAACTGGTAGGTTCTAATGGTGGATGGAGCGCGAGCGCGCGCTAAAACCTCCCTGCAGTCCTCGTCGATATTCAGACGTGCAAATTCATTGTATTCCGGTTCCAGGCATGGAGTTGAAGGTATGCCGGATCTGGGTGACAGATTTGTCCCTGCTTCATCGTGAGGAGGTGAGGTAGAAGATGAAGCGGTATCGGGTCGGACTGTGAAAATAGAAGCAGGTCCGTGAACCATGGACGCCTCGGCCATTTGGGTGCAATCAGGAGGATGTGACAAGGTTGAAACCTCATCCTGTGTAACAGGCGAGGAATTAGAGGAAGTGGAGGGAAAGCGTAGATGAAGTCGTTCGACCAATTGATCGAAAATGCATTTCCGCTCGACTCTCTGTGGGGATGCCGACTTGCAAAGCGTAGGCATTTCTTGTTTGTAGCAGTCGCGAAAAGATCCATCTGCGGCTGGCCCCACCGCCGGAAGATGAAATCGACGGTTGGTTGGTTGAGTTCCCACTCGTGATTGTCTGACGACGCCCGGCTGAGTGAGTCCGCCAGAACATTGGCCACGCCCGGCACATGGATGGCTGTGAGATGAATTTGACGTTGAATCGCCCAATCCCATATTTATTGTGCCAGTCGCGAAAGTAGGAGAGACCTCGTGCCGCCCTGCTTGTTGAGGTAGTGCATGCTGGTGGTGTTGTCTGTCCTCACCAGCAGAGTATGTCCCTGCACTAACCTCTGAAAAGACTTTAGGGCCAAGAAGATCGCCATGAGTTCCAGGCGATTGATATGCCAAGCACGTTGGGTCGCCGTCCACTTCCCTTTCACAGACATGCCGTCGAGATGCGCTCCCCATCCCCCGAGAGAGGCGTCTGTTGTAAGCGTCAGAGTCGGAGGTTCGTTTTGGAATGAACGGCCCGCAGATATGTTTGGAGGGTGAGCCCACCACTCCAGCGCTTTCTGAATGCGAGGTGTAGGAAGGACTTTGTCCTTGAATGACCCTGACACCTGCTTCCACTGTTTGTCTAATTCCTCCTGTAGAGTCCTCATGTGCAATTTGCAATTGGGAATAAGCTGGATGCACGAGGAAGCCATGCCAAGGAATGATTTGAACATTCGGACAGAAACGTACAGTTTTGACTGTAGAAATTGCACCATCTTTACCATGCGGTCCTGTCTTTCTTGGGAAACTAACACTGTCCCTCGTCGAGAATCTAGCGAGGCTCCGAGAAAATCTCGCCTTTGCGACGGATGAAAGTGTGACTTCTGGCAATTGACTGAAAGGCCCAAAGTTCGGAAGAGAGAGACGCAGACCTGGGTGTGCTGCTCCATCAGCTGAAAAGTCTTGGCCTTGATGAGGCAGTCGTTCAGGTATGGATAAAATTGGACGCCTTGCAGACGCAGAAAGGCAGCTACCGGGGCCAAGATCTTGGTAAAGACCCTCTGCGCTGATCGAAGGCCGAATGGTAGGACTTTGAATTGAAAATGCAGCTGTCCGACTGTGAAGCGTAGATACTTCCTGTGTCTGGGGTGAATTGGCACATGGAAATATGCGTCTTGGAGGTCGATCGTTGAAAAGAATTCCCTTGGATTGAGATAATTTAGAATTTGAAGCAGAGTTAACATCTGAAAAGTTTTCGAAATTATAAATTTGTTCAGGGCCCGTAAACCCAAAATTGGACGCCATTCCCCTGATTTTTTCTTTACTAAGAAGAATCGGGAATAGAACCCCTTGCCGCGTTGACCTTGCGGCACTACCTCAATGGCTCCTTTTTTGATCATCAATTTTACCTGGGCCAAAAGTTCTTTGAGATGGGGAGAGGGTGGCCCCGAAGGTGGACGAGTGGGAGGGAATTTTGTAAACTCCAGGGTATGTCCCTTGGAGATAACGTCCAGGACCCATCGGTCGGAGGTGATTTCAGACCATTTGCAAAAGTACTTTGAGATGCGACCTCCAAGATTTACAGTCGGCAGAAGAAAGGAACTGAGACTGTCACTGCTTTTTGTTGTTTGAGCCACCTCTATATGTTGTTTTTCCTTGGTATGGTCTGGTGTTGAACTGACGATTTTGGGATTGGAAGGAACCTCTCTGCCGGTTATCGTTGTAGGTGTTGTACGAACGATATTGACCTGATCCACGAAAAGTAGAGGAACCTCCGCCTCTACCTCGTGCCCCCCGAAAGGGCCGCTTCTTGTACTGGAGGGTAGCTAAAGACTTTGCAGTGTCGGTGTCCTTTTTTTATCGCCTCAAGGGCATCATCAACATGTTTGCCAAACAACAATTCTCCGTCGTACGGCAATTCCAGGACTCTTGCCTGTACCTCTGGGCGGAAGGTGGTAGACTTCAACCAGCCTTGACGCCTCAAGACTGCAGCCCCAGCCAATTGACGAAAACCCGTGGAGGAAATGTCAAGTGCGCAATCAATCATTTAGGATGAAATTAACTTCCCCTCTTGTATAATGGTCTACGCTTCTGCACGGATGGCATCAGGTAGATGAGGAATCAGTGCGGCAACCTCGGACCACATCTGGCGGTCGCAACGGCCCAAAATAGCCAAAGTTTTAGCCGCCCTTGTAGGAGAGTGGGGTCTGCAATCCTATGGTCACCCCAGATTTCCGCTTTTTGATTCACTGGTTTACGACTTTCCCTGGCTGTGGGCCTGCTAATCAGACCCACAGCCTAGCTGTTCTCTCTCTAAATTGACAACCATGTACTTTAGGTGCATTTACCAACTGGTACTGGGCCACCTTATCAGTCCCTGTACCCAGGGCAGAGGTGTACCCAGGGCCTACCAGGGGCTGAAGCATGTATTATGCCACCCCTGGCTGGCCATCTAAATCTGACACAACTGGCTGCATGACAGCTGGGGCAAGGTGGTGTAAACACCCTTTGCTGTAGATATAGTATACCTATATCTAACCCTAAAATGGACACATATTCCTATCAGTCACTCCTATGGAAGGCCTTATCAATCCTGAAGGCAGAGTGCTTGGAATTATGTGAGATGGTGCTCTGGCATGAGCTGAGCCCATTTGCAGCTTGCGGAACCAAGTCCTAATAGCTGTTCCATGATAACGCTATACCTTATACTCTTAAGTGCATTATCAACCTCGCGGTTAAATGCTAACTCTGGTATAACATTATCAAAACATGTCGAGTAAGGTGTCCTCCGATTTGGAATACTACCCCCTCGCCAATTCCGGCGTTGGGGGTAGCATTCCACCCTTCTAGAGGGACACGACATGTATGTAACTGTGAACCCCGGTTAAAGTTAACTCGAGCCTCAGCATCACAAAATGGATGCTGCCACCACAGACACAAGTCTGACCTCCTGCTGCTGGGAGTCCTTCCAGCGAGGATGGCTTGGACAAAGGGTTTCCTGCCTTGGGAGGTGCTAGCACCACCCCAGACAGGATTTTGTGTATTGAGGTAGGGAGGCCTGAAAGGAATGAGACATGCCTGGGGCACACAAGGTGCCCTGTGCATACACCGGTTCAAACCAGTTGCTGGGGCATCCCTGCCCCAGCTCTGGCGGGAAACCGGACAAAGGATAGGGGGTGTAGCCACCCCCCTTCCTGGTCCCACCCAGGGGAGGGACCTAGTCAGTAGTGCAGCCCCCTTTAGGAGAATAAAGGTAGGAGCTGGTCCCATTCCAAATTAGATTATCCTGAACTATTCAACAAGAAGAAACTCTGGCCTTCGACGTTCTGCTCCACAGAAGACTGAAGAATCTCCCTTGTGGACAAGGAGTGTCCACCCTGCAACTGCAGGCACCATCAAGCTTCCAGCGGCTTCACTTTGTCGTCTTCCCTCGAGGATCCAGACTTCAGAGCCCGACGAGACCCGGATTCCCAGACCTCTCCGACCTCTCCCTACATCTGCAGCAAAGCTGAGACCCGTGGGTGCGACGAGACACGTGGGACCGGCCATCTTGAACAAACCTGCACTTCGCTTCCAGCACGACTCCCGAGGTAACCTCGACCAAGTGCTTTGGGGACTGAGAAGCCCCAACCCCGAGCAGCCCCTGCACCGAAGATCAGCCCTCCAGCTTCCACGAGATCTGCGTGGGGCCCTTCTGCTTGTTTGCTGCTCAACGCGTTTTCTGGTCACTTGCCGGCTGGCTAGTGGCCTCCTAGACGACGAACCTTTGAATCTTCACTGCTGGTCTGGTTGCTCCAGACTGGCCCTTGCTCCCTTCCAAAAGAGGGGCACCCCGGACTCTCCTAGTCCGCACCAGACGCTTTCTTCACTCACCGTGTGGGTTGCCTTTGCCAAGGCCTGTTGAGTCCAATCCCGGATCCGACACCGCCGACAGCGAGAGCCTGAGTGGGACAGCTCGTGCCTCCATCCTGGTCGTCGAAGACACCTCCTGGTCCACGTGGCTGCAGAGTCAAGCGTCCACTCTTCACCTGATCGCGACGACGACATCTGGTTCCTTCCTGGTTCCACTCCAGTCACTGGCTAGTGAATGTGAACATTGTCCCCTCTGCTTTCAGGTCTCCTTCTTCAACAATCCACCCTTGGATTGCACCGGACATCTTCCTCCTGGTCGCCTGCAGCATCTTTTCTTTCAGGCTTCAATGACTTCAATGCGAGAACCCGACGCACTTTGTCACCTATGCACCCGCAGCCCGTGGGTGAGGTAACAAGAGCATTTCGGTGCTCAAGGGTAGTTTAACTGTCCTAGTGTCCAGTTCCACAGTCGTTTTAGTCCTACCTAGTCAGGATTGTCCGTACTCCCCTTTAACTTGAACTGTACTGTCCATAGACGTTGTTACCCATCTCGCGTGTGAGTTCACACTCTGCACACGCGTTCCGTGGGCCTCCTATTACTTACCTGAAGTTAGTATAGCGTGGTCCCATCGATCCTACAGCCTCTGGACAGCTCCATTCCTTTTATCGACTTTCACATTCCACTTACTGAGTATATGGTTTGTCGTGCCCCTAGGGCACCATTGTAAAATTGTGCAACTTGTAGTATTTTTCGTAAGAGATTGTCATGTGCTTAGCCCTCTGACCTCCATAAAGAGTTCAGAGGTGTTGTTATTAATAAATATACTGTTTATTTTCATAACAACCTGTGTGGTGCCCTTTCACTTGGTATTCAAGGGGTTATATTGTGGTAAAACAGCTGGCTTCACATGCCAAAAGAGTTTAGCCTAAGACTGCTTTGTCCATGCTACCATTAGGATAGCTGGTCTATAAGGTTGACTTACAACCAATCACCATAAGGGTTGTTTGGACTGATACAAGGTGATCACTAGAACTAGTGAGCATCATATATCAGGCCAACTTCTCATAGCCCTCACAGTAGTAGCCGCCATGGTTGTAAATTTCTTTCCTATAGAGTCCAACTTGCGGCCTTCCTGATCAGGAGGAGACGTGAGTGGTGTAGCAGGATTGAGTGATCTTTTCTGTGCTGCCTGAGTTATAACCGAATCTGCTTTCGGTTGTGACACCAAACAGGCCGGGGAAGACGCCGGAGCCTTATATTTTCTGTCCAATCTGGGAAAAACTGCAGGTACAGAATTTGGACGTTCCATTAATTTAAGGCCTTCCTGCCAAATATAATCAACGATTGGTATTGTGTGGGATTGCCTTTGTAATAGGTCCTTAAAATCATACAAGAAGCATTCACTTTCATGTTGATGTTTTTCGACCGTGAGATGAAAACGTTTTGCAGCACGGATCATCAAATTGTGGAAATTTGCAATGTCCACTGGAGGCGATGCTAGAGGTGAGGTGGGCGGAGTGGAAGGTGTTTGAGCCCTGTAATTGTCCCACTCATTCATATCGACGTCATTGTCGTCGTCATCAGTATTGTGAGGATCAGAATCCTCGTCACCGGTGTCAGGACGAGTACCCCCCGGTGACGCGGGTGGAACTGGTGCAGGTGCCCGAGGAAGTTGAGGTTGAGGCTGTGGAGGAGGTGGTGGTGGTGCTGGAGAGGCAGGTGTAGAAGGAGGAAACCTGCGGTTATAGTCATCTAGCATGTGCTGTAGGTTCGTGACCAAAGATAAAGGTATCTGTGTAACTGGTTCCGAAGTAACTGGTTCTGATTCATCAACAGGAAATAATTCGTTCCCATCTTCGACGTTATCCACTTCATCACCTCATCACTATACTCCTGGCACTTAATGTGCAAATCAGATGGAATGGATGCCTGTTTAAATAGTTCTTCCACCTCTGAATCGTTTCCGGATTCTTCCTCACCAGACAAACAATTGATCTGGGAGATGAGTTCCACTTCTCACTGGACTCAGTTGAATGAGAGGTACTCTACTCAAAGAAGAAGCAGTAACCACTGTATAGATGGCAGCTGTTTTTGGTAAAGGTTGATGAGACGTCAACAAGCCCGTTGACGTAAATGTGGCAGTGTTAGAATCAACCTGAGGCGTTTGCGTCGTCGCCATAGAGGTAATCGGCGCTGAAATTGAAGGTTTTTTTCTTCGTCGACGAAGATTTCTTGTCCGTCGACGGAGCCGTCGACGAGATTGGAGCCTTAATCGTCGACGATGGTGTAGACGTCGACGGGATGACAGCCGTCGACGAAGCCGCCGCCGATGTTATGATGGTCGTCGACGGAGGCGCCGTTGACGAGACAATCGTCGACGATGATGGTCCCGTCGACGAGCTGCTTCTAGATGACTTGATCTTCGTCGACGGTGTTCGCGTCGACGAGGGAAGCGTCGACGATGACTTCGTCGTCGACGGTTTCGCTTTGGCGCTCGTCGACGAGATCTTCACAATAGAAGTGATGGGTCTCACCTTCTGGGCCGCTGACGGCGAGGTGATCGTCGTCAACGTAGCGCTGGTCGACATTGTAACCTCTACGTCGACGACGACATGTACTGTCACTGACTTCGTCGTCGCTGAAGACGTCGACGGACGCGTCGACGAGCCCGTTGACGAGCCAATGCCAGATTTTGAAATGGAAGGCAAGGCTTTGGGCGCAGACGTCAGAGAACCAGGTCCCGTAGACGTGCCCTGAAGCAAATCCTGTGGGGAGACAATCCTGGAGGACTCCAACAGTCTACTTTTCTTCAGAAAAGGAGATGGAACCTCAGTCTCAGACCCACGCTTCTGAGAGGATTTAGAAATACCAGATGATAAACTTTCTATGTCAGAAACCACAGACTCTGAAGTCTTCAACTTCTGTAGCCACAGAAAGAGACGGGCCTCTCTATGCCTCAGAGTCTTGGGAGGGAAAGTTCGACAGTACTTACAGTTTTTCACCTCGTGGTCTGGGTAGAGACAGTAAATGCATTTACTGTGTGGATCCTCATGGAAAAGGCGCAGTTTACCACAGGAAGGGCAGGCTTTAAATAAAGAGTTCTTATTTGAAGACATTTTCTGATGAAAAAACAGTTATGAGAGTTGAAGAAAACTGAGCAGAGCTCAAGGAGACTCCCTTCACACGACGTGCGGTAGAAAATCTGAGGGACTTGGGCTTCTGAGGAGAAGGTTCTAGAGGAGGCTACAGCCTGATTGGCTGGAATGTGAACCAACACATAATGACACTAATATGTTGCTAAAGTGAGTTCTCCCTTAGGCTTTTCAATGGGCCTATTATGTGCTATGGTACTTTTAAAATTTACATTTTATTAATGTATATTTTTATTTATAATATTTTTCATGTATACATGCATATTTTACTGCTATTTTATGTACCGTGGGACTCCCACTTCGACGACTGGGGATATTCAAGCATGTGAATCTATGAAAGACACCCCTAATACTGGAGAAACTGCACACATCACGTTGGTGGAGCAACACATATCTGCAGCAGAAGATGGCTTGAAAATGGAGTTGAGTAAGAGCTTGGACATGGAAAAAGCGCTGCAGTGATCCAAGCCAGAAACAAAGACCTGGAAGAGGGGTCCTGCCGAAACTAACGAATCACATGAATCAAATAACACGGATACTGGGTAGAACAGTATATGGAGACTGTGCTGACCTTTCTTTGGCTCAGATAACCTCTCTAGCCTTCTGGTGGAGGAGCAGGCCTACCGCTCTCTCATGGCACGTCCACCTCCCATAGCCCCTCCACACTCCCTTCATAGAGAAGGTTTGAAATTACTAGCCCGAGGAAAGAAAGACATCACTTACCAGGGCAACAACGTCGCCTTCCTCCCAGATTTCATAGCAGCAGTGCAAGGGTCCTGCAGGGAATTTCTACTTCAGGCTACAGCTGCAAAAGGCGGGAATAGTCTATGCCATGCACTACCCAGCGCACCTCCTCATTGAACACCACGGACACCAGAAAATATTCATGACCCCCAACGCGGCACCGGAGCACCTAAAAACACTCTCTACTAATCTAGGGGATACACCAGACTCCGCCATGGATTTTTTTTTTTTTAAACATTTTTTGGGGCATTTATAGTTTACAATAACAAAATGAGTCGGGATACATTCAGTTGGATTGCATGTGATATTAGGATCTGAGGCTAAGTGGTTGCCATACAGAACGGGGGCACAAAAACTGGGGAAATGTTCATGGAATTTCTGGGTACAAACAACAGGTGAGGTATCATGGCGTTGTGTGTCTCACTAATCAATACATCTGTGTGCTGTTAGGTATGAGGGGAACAATGCGGTCCGTCCAGCTCCAACATTTAGCCATCTAATGGGGCGTGATGTGTGGTGTTACTAACAATCATCATTACGAGTGTGCTGCCGGGGGAGATCCGGTATGTGCATTTGCGGTCTGAACCTGTGATTTTGGGTTCTCCGGTATGTGCGTGCAATCATCTGGGTCATCACCATGTGGTGACTGCTTGAAGCAGTGCAATAAAAGGGCCCACTCCATTGAGATGGGGTGCTTACATATCCCTTTCACCTCCTTCTCCCGTAATGTTTCTTCCTCTGCTGCAGCCCATTTGTGTATTGCTCCCACCCATGCCGCGAGCTGGGGACCCCTGGGGGATCCCCAGTGCATGGCTGTACTTAGTTTAGCTAGTAAAACGGCTAGTGAGATAAATCTAATGTGCACTTTGTATTGTTTCTGTTTCCAGAAAATACCTAGTGCGCTGGCTTCCCTTGTGATTAAGTGTGTAAGCCCTGTGAGAACTCCCAGCAAGTCGTGAATATTTAGCCAACATGGTCGTATTGTGGGGCAGGTCCAAAATATGTGATAGAAATCTACTTCCTGTGATTTGCATCTAGGGCAGAGGAACTGGGTGTCTGGGTAAAAAATGACCGGTTGTGTATTTGGCTCTCCCGTCAAGTGGTTGTGAAAGATCGATAACTCTCAAGGAGTTGGCGGTGAAGTAGGAACTGGCCAGGGGGGAGATTATAGTCGTCCATAAGGCGTTGGAACGGACTCCGCTGTCCGTCCTCGAATAGTGACTGCATTTCAGTAATGCCACAGTCCGTCCATGTGGTAAGCATGTTAGGGGTGTAATAGTTATCGTGTTTGGGCCATCCGACCAGCGGGAACATAGGAGAGTATGGAGGTTTCCCTGGTGACATGCAGTGTATCCGATGCATACATCTGCATGCCACTGCTACTTGTAAGGACTACGTACGTCTTGGTTTAGTGCCTGGTAGTAATAGGCGGTGGAGTTCTGGAATAGGCACCCGTCCAGTCATGGTGTGAGTCTCGTCTGTGTGCCTGCCTGCCGTCCAGTAGGATATCCACTGTAGTTGTGCCACTAGGAAATAGGATTCAAAGGATGGGGCAACCAGTCCTACCTGTGTGGTGGGTAATTCTAGTTTCTTTAATGCTATTCTAGGTCTGTTAGGACCCCAAATTAGCGTACTAAGAAGCGAGTCTAAGTCTCGGAAGAAGGTTCTGGTGGCATTAACGGTAATTTCATGAAGTGGTATAGCAACCGCTGGACTATTATAATTTTTGCAAGGGCCACCCGGCCGATCGGGGATAATGGGAGGCTCTTGCAGAATCCGATCGCCGACGCCAGCCAGAGCCTTACGGTGATTACCTTCTAATATGTCGGTCGGGGAATGGTAGAGGTGGATCCCGAGGTGTCGGGAAGCTTCCGTGCTCCAGGCCACTTTCTGGTCGCCTAACCAAATGTCCCGGGGGGGAAGGTTCGGATATAGTGGGTACACTGTGGATTTATCCCAATTCACTTTCTGCCCGGAGGCTTCCGCAAATTCTGTCAGTGTTACCTAAATTGGATCCTCGGTGATGCCTCTTATATATAGTAAAAGGTCGTCGACATACATGGAGATGCTGTGTATGGTGTCTGATATGGGAATGCCCCAGTTTTCCCCTTCTTGTCGCAAACGTATAGCTAGGGGTTAGACTGTGAGGGCTAAGAGTCGAGGCGATAGTGGGCAGCCTTGCCTCGTGCCTCCTTGTACCACAAATTCCGCTGAGATGTACCGTCCTATGCGGATACGCGAGGTGAGTTTGGTGTATAAGAGTTGTGTGTACGCTAAGAGAATGGGACAAAGTCCTGCTCGTTGTAGGACCGAGAAGAGATACTGCCATGTGAGGGTATAAAAGGCCTTCTCGAGGTCTAAGATAAGGCAGGCTGCCAGGGGATGTGTGTCACCCACCTGGTCTTGAACGTGGAATATTCGACATATATTCTGGGATATTTTTCTTCCTGGGACAAAACCACATTGATCTGGGTGGACCAGGGGTCGTATAATTTGTGTGTATCTATCCAATAAGATCTTCCCAAGGAGCTTACAGTCGGCGGAGAGGAACGTGATGGGGCGATAGGAGGCCATCTGTTGTGGGTCGCGGTTTGGTTTCAGGAAGGTCACGATAACGGATTCCTGGAGGGATCTCGGCAACTCTCCCTGTTCCAGTGCGGTCGCAAACATCGCTACTAATCAGGGAACCAGGAGGGGGAGAAGGTTGTGTAATATTCTAGGGGGAGCCCATCTAGTCCCGGTGCTTTGTTACAAGCTAGGGCATGCAGGGCTTGGGTAATGTCAGCAGATTGTATCTCAGCATCTAAAGTTGTCCTGTCTGCCTTCGAAATTTGGGGGGATCGTCAAGGGGTCCAGAAAACGATCGAGTATGACCTGCTTGGCCTATGTGGGATGGAGTAGAACAAATACAGCAGAGTCTGTGGGTGCTTTAGTCTCCATGCATCTGCGAGTGCCCATTGTGTGACCGGGAAGGGGGGGCGGGGGCGGGGGGGGGCAGCGTTCCAAGGTGAGGCCTAATGTGCAATTGTAGTCTCCCCCCAAGATCCATGGTATGGAGGCAAATTGGGCTAGAATTCCAGTGAGGCGGTCCCAAAACTTGTCTTGCTCTACATTCGGGGCGTATATGCTACCCAGGAGTACTGATTGTCCATCTAGGAGACCCTCTAGTAGGGCGTATCTACCCTCTTTGTCCACCACCCGTTTGAGCTCCTGAAATAGAGTACCCGGTCGAACCCAAATCAGTGCCCCGCATGCCTATGCGGAATATGCCATGGCACATATGGTTCCACGCCATTTGGTCTGAAGTTAGCCTATCTCTGTAGAGGTGTGATGTGTCTCCTGTAAGAACGTATTCCGAATATTGTGGCGTTTTGCATACGAGTATACAGGATAACATTTGCTCGGTGTATGGAGGCCTCTGGCGTTGAGTGTAAGGATGCGGATGTCAGTGTGCTGACTGGTTATAGCCATGTGGTGATATCAGTGCGCACCAGAAGGGGGGCAAATATCTGCCGGAGCATAGTGTCCAACAATTCCCTAGCAGGGGGAGGTACATATGTAACCCCTAATGTCACCCATACTTGTGTTTCGGGTACCCTGTTGTGTACAGTTCCATGAGGGGGGTTGGACGCTGCGGACCCGGGGTATTAAACTGCAAAACTGGGGTCAGGAAACAGTCCCAATACCGAGGACCCATCGCTGAGAACGATACGTCCAAACTGGCTCTCTCAAAAGAGGAGAGTATAACAATGTGTGGTGGGGGTGGCAGTGTGTATGTACGAGGCAGTTCTCTGATCAGGCCTTTGTAGGATCAATGGGCGTCGTCCGGGGAGCGCTAGGACATAGCTATGTTGCGTGCGCTCAGTGGATGAGTCCAAGTTGCAACGGCCCTTACTGAATTCTCAGTGAAATCATCAAGAGGGTGTACAGTTGTCCATCCAGAATGGCGTCCGCCGTCTGGGGAGTGACATGGGGAAGTGTAATGGAGTCCACTCCACACAGCGTCCCGTCGCTGTCGTTCTCTCCTTCTGACGAAGGTGTGAGGGGGGTCAGTCTATATCCTCTGCAAGGGGGGATGCCTGTAGATCGATCACCGCCTGTAGGGCCCCCCGTCGTTCCTTCACAATTTGTTCCAAGTCCGGAGAGTCTTGAGTGCGTGTCCCAGACACTTTATTTGCCCGCCACATTATTGTTTCGAGTTGCGTCTCCTGGTACATGGCGTTTTGAGAGTGGGGCCTCATGTGGTCTCAGCCCTGGATTGCTGCGTGCAGTGTTGATCCTCCCATTCATGCGCTTCTTTGGCTGTAGTGAAAAAGATAGCGGAGCCATTATGAGGACATTGAGGCGAGTTGGGAAGAGCAGGGAGTATTGTAAATTGTTTGCCCGCAATTGGTGTTTCTCGTCCAGAAACTACGACATTTGTTGTTGCACTGCTCGTGCGTAATCAGGTAATATCATCTGTTTATTTTCCACGTGTAGTGGGCTTGCTAGTCTGGCTGCTCGCAGTACCGCATTCCTTTCTCCTGGGCTGCTCTAAATTTTCCTGCCTGTTTTCCTGCCGAAAAGGAGGGGAGACAGGAAGGGGGCCTGCTCCTGATCGCAGGAGAGGCTGGGGTCGCATTACAAAGGCGGCAAGGCCTTCTACGCTCCCCTGTCTTCCTGTCCTGGGGGAAGTGTGACCACCTCTGCCCAGGAAAGGCTTTGTTTCTGGGCTCAGGGAGCAAAGGCTCCCACCCCAGGGGTCCAGAAACATGTGGTGGCAGGCTGGTGTGTACCAGACAGGGAACCCACCAGAGGTTGCTCGTTTTTCAGGGGGCATCTCTAAGATGCGCTCTGAGTGCATTGTATAATACATTCCACACTGGCATCAGTGTGGGTTAATTATGCTGAGAAGTTTGATACCAAACTTTCCAGAATTCAGTAAAGCCATTATGGTGCTGTAGAGTTCGTAATGACAAACTCCCAGACCATATACTCTTGTATGGCTTTACTGCACTTACAATGTCTATGAATGGGCTTAGACACTGTAGGGTCTCATGCACAAAGTCACACCCCATTGCAGACCTTCATATACTTCTTTCACTGTGCCGTGCTACGAGTAGTATTCCCTCAATTCCCGGGTGAACCCCCGATCTCCTTGCACTACATACACTGCTGACTAGTACCACTCGTAAAGTGCTCCATACTAAGTTATATATCTCTGTAAATAAGCATCTGGCAGAATTCTCCACAGTTCTGATTTCTACAAAAAACCAATTACTGTTACCCATCTATCTAGTTATCTCATGACCCGATTGATCGTCATTTGACTTCTGTTTCGGTAATTAGGTGAGAACTCTGCCCGGGTATTCTCCCCTCTCGATCGGCAGTCGCTAGATGTACAACTAGATACATGGGTAACAGTAATTGTTTTTTTGGAGAAATCGGAACCGTGGAGAACACTGCCTGATCCTTATTTAATGGGCTAAGTTGGTTACTTATTATATGACCGTAAGGCTGAATTGCTATATACTGAAGCAAGTCTTACTGCAATCATCCCTTCTGAGATTCATTCTAACCCTGGTGAGTCGGGAAGCTGCTTATCACCTGTGCCTTTAAAAATATATATAGATATATATATTCATGGAGGATTAATACAATTGTATTCAACTTATGTATTTAGGATATCCCACGTACTGAGGGCTGCCTGATCCTTTGGAAGGTACGCAACTCTCTGAAACTAACTACTGATGTTTGGATGATTGAACATTATGGCGCCTTTTGGCATACATTGAAGTGCCTTGGGTAAGCTCAGGTCATCACTATTAATTTGAAGCCCACACATTTAATTACAGCCTCACTAATCCCATATCATACTCGCAGTCCCCAGAATTCCTGTCCTGAAGAGACCCCGATACCCTTAGAGGGTCGAAACGTCGCCGACAAGCAATAAAGGATAGTCTGAAGAACACTAGAACACACTCTAGGACCTTATGATTTGTTCAGAATCCCTAAAGGACATCCTTTCAACTCCCTCTTTTAAAACAGTCACTTTAGCTGTATTCACTTGCTGGTATGGGGTCACATTGTCTTTTCATAAGTATGTAAATAGAGTTAATATACAGTGTAGTTTGTGAGTGTATAGTTTTTTCTTATTCATTTTGTAATTGCAAATAAATATCACCCACTTTGGCTGAAGTGAGTGTTGAAAATAATTTCTGTTGGGCTGTTTCTCTCCAGTCATGTGTTTCTCTCCAGTCATAGTTTAAAGGGGACTTTAAATAATGGGAACTATTTTGAATACATTGACTCATTTGTTGAGTGATCAAATCACTGCAAGAAGTAAAACTTGCGAAACTTAAAAAATCGTGAACTAAATGGAGTTCCTTGTGAACAATTGTGCTGAAGATGATTAGCTATATCCTGTTCGCAGGGGCGTATGGGTTGCTCTTGTGTTTTGATATATTCATGATCAGCTAGTCATCAGCGGCTGAGTTAGTCAGCCCTGGAGTTTAAAGATTCCACCAGGTGATTCACAACCCGAGAAATGCCCGGATGGCTCAGCCAGTTCCCAGGTGCAGTACCTCCTGTCAAAGGACCCAAGACACCTCCCAGCCCTACTTGTTGCTGTACCACATGGCAGTGGTGTTGTCCCTGAGAACCTGAACCAGCCTTACCTTGATGGTCGGCAGGAAAGCCTCCCAAACCCAGCAATGACGCATCCATCACCACACTCCACTCGACTCCTAGTCCTAGGACTGAGACTGAAATAGCATGATTGTAGCCCCCAAGTCCTGAACTTGTTGAACCTGATGGAAGGCTCGAAATTGAACTGTATCCAGAATGACTGCGATGGAGAAGAGCCTCAGTGAAGGGGTCCGGTGTGATTAATGCAAGTTGATAGAAAAATGTTGTCTTTTGTGAACACCCGAGAGGCCCTGGCGAGACAGAAGGGAACCAAGGAAAACAGAAAAAGCTCTTGGCCTACCACGAACAACAGGTAACACTTATGGGACTGCAGGATGGGGTTATAAAAACAGGGGTACAGCGGGCTCAACACTACCATCCAGTCTCCTGGATCCAGAGCAGATAGAACTTGGGCCAACACAAGCATCTTGAATTCTGCTCTTTTTGAGTTAGACATTGAGAAGGCAAAGATTCAAAATAGGTCAAAGGCCTCCTTCTTCCTTCAGCTCAAGGAAATAATGGGACTAACATCCTGTGCCTATTTCTGGTGCAAGCACCCGCTCTATGGCTTCTTTGTCTAAAAGAGCCCTGACTTCTCCTGCTACAATTGGACATCTGAAAGTAAGTCAGTTTAATAGGGGTGAAAAGGTGGCAGGTCTGGCATGAATGGCAGGGCTTATGTTTTTTAATTGGTTTGGAGGTCTCATTTGTCTGCCACCCCTAGAGGTCATAATTTATCCTGCCTCCTACAGGGTGGCCATGTGCTGCTCAAGGCAAACTAAAGCAGCTTGAAAGCAAAAGTTTGGGTGGGGAGGAGAGATGGGGCAGGATGCTGCTCCTACTGGCCTGGATGTTTTCAGCTACATCCTAGACCCCGGCCTCAAAAGGTCTGAGGGATCTGTTGCTGGGGCCGAGGGCCTTGGTGTTGCCTTTTCGACAAACCCCTTCCAAAGATATGAAAAGGAAGAAATTCCTGAGGATACTGCTGCTAGGGTGCCGAAAGGCCTAAGGAGCGCACTGTGGTACTGCTTTCTATAAAGCGCTACAGTGCAGAGAATGTCTTATCTCCAAAGAGAAGGGTGCTGTGAAATAGTACATCATTAATAACACTAAGATGTCATCTGAAAAACCTGTGGATCTAACCACCGTGTTGTACCGAAGTACCACACTGGTACTAACTGCCCTGGCCTAAGCAGTCAGTACTGTGGAGCCGAGAATGGATAACATACTTTACTGCCAGCTGCTCATCTTGGATGATCTGTGCTAAACTGCCGCAAAATTCTTTAAGGAGCTTCGGCAAAATTTAACTGACCATATCTCACAAAGCGTGCATATATCTCTCTAAGAGGTAGCTAGCATTGACATAACAAAGGGAGAGACTGACATTAGAAAACAAAACGGTTGTAGGAGTAGTTTTGAAATTTGAAAGTTTTTGTACTCTTATATGCCTTCCTGTATTTTGCATTTGTTATGATGCATAAACTATGACTTCATGTGCATATCGCCAAGTGCACTGTTTGGGATCAGTTTATGAAATATTCAGTGGCAGCTCCTCCGCTAAGGCAGATGAGCGTTGCCCCACTAAACAAAAGGAAAAATAAAATTATAATAACTATCATCATTATCATGTTATTTTTCCTATATAGGTCAGTGGATCTCGGGCGGGGCTGGCCAGAGCAGGGGAGGAGTGATGTGCACTCCCAAAGTGCGTATGAACTGTCTGACCGACCAAATAGTTCATGTGCACTTTGCTTGTTACCACCAAGCTGCATTACACATCCTAGTCAGGAACATGCACAGGCTCCCTGTTCCAGTCTGAGCGCCCATCCACAGCAGTCAGACCAATCACAACGCTGCATTGCAGCGCTGCGATTGGCTCAGGGGAGCCTGTGTGCCGGGTGATTCCTGCTGCTGGTCAGGAGTCTGCAGGAAGATGACGGAGGATGCAGGAGAGGCAGCGGCTACGTTTTTTTTTTCTCTTCCCGTTCTTTGAGTCACCATCGGACCGGTAGCAGACGCTACTGGAAATATTCCATTCTTGCTGGCTGAGACAGTGCCAAAGCATCAGATTCCTATTTCTTTTTTGTTTTTTAAACATGATTTTTAAAAACACAGGATTATACATGTGCCAATAAGTACCATACACAGTTTGCCAATACTTGGGTTGCAGAAATTCCATCTTTTCAAATACATGATTATAGAGCTTTATAATGAGCTAATGTCTAATGAAGGAGAATATATCCTGACGGAGACGGTTTGTGACGATATGATGCTAGGGTAGCGGAGGGGGGGTTAGGCGGTGTGGCGTAAGTGGTGTTGGGGGAGATGCACAGGGGGGAATTTCACGGTGGCCTGTCATGTTTAGTTCAGGGTTTGGAGATAGTCGTGCAAGGGCTGCCATATATCACTGGGGCGAGACGTCTGGGGCTGAAGAGAGGCGTAATCTGTGCCCAAGCAGTCACAACTTGACATTTGTTTTAGTCAGGTGGCGGATGAGGGGAATGTTGCATCCCCCCAGTGGATTGCAATTTCGCGCTTAGATTCCAATTGCAATCTACTGTCAATTTCATAAAATGAGTGTGTCACGGCGGACACGTTACAGCTTCCTTAGTGATTCCAAATGAAGCTTTAATGTCTAGTTTATGGGAGGAAAAGTGATATAAATACCCAAGACCATTCCGTCCAAAGTACATTCTCTTTGGATTGCTGTAAATTTTGTATTTTCCATTTTGGCTAACAGATCTTTGCCTGGCTTACCTACTTAGTACATTTTTAGAAGTGTTAAAATATCCCACCCTCATGTGCCTCATTATAGTATCTAACACAGTGAACAGGTTGTTATCCAACATGGGGGCTTAAGCTTCATCAGTGCCATATCTCCGGTGACAAGCTAGACAATACCAGTGTGCCATCTTACTTTTAGAAAATAATACATTGTTGTTGTGTTATCTGTACCGCTCAAGACACCTTCTTGTATAGGTGCATCTAGAATGTCCCAAGAGCCAATTTAGGATACTTTGTCCTCTTGGGGAAATCGTGATTTCCGGGACTGATGGGTAATTCTCTGCCCGATTGCTGGCATGGTAGACTGAAAACATCACTGGTAATTACGGTAGCCATAACCATGCTGGAAGGATTGTTCGCTTGAGTGAGCATGAATCTAAAAATGGTCAATTTTTTGTTACTAGAAGCTCAACCGGCACTTGAGAATAGCCTTTGCTGATCTGCAAGGATCTGAAGATATTGCTATATCAGTGTCGTCTTCATAAGGAGTATCCAAGTGTTTTCCAAATAAAGTACAATATTAAATGAATCATAGAGTCATTCCTGGTGTCGCAGAGCTGCTGCAACACCCAACCTGGTAAGCCTGATTATGGCAGCATACATCACTGTAATAATCATGCAAACAGGGGCACGTTCTCTTCCATAAACATGGTCTATCATCCTTCTGGTGAGGGCTTAGTTATTACTTCTTCTAGTTTCACAGTACTTCCCACTTTCAATGTTTTTGGAATATCTTCATCAAGGTCTGGTTTGAGATCTTGAGTAAGAGCTGCTTCATTCTCAAGTTCGCCCTGTGATATAGACTAAGAATTGGTGGCAGAAAAATAGAAGTTAGTGTACAATCTTGGGAGCAGTACTAGAGAGCCTACACCAAGGTTGAGCAGAGGGAAGATATTGCCAAGGTGGCTTCTAACAGGCTGGGCTGCAGATGTATGAAATGTATTTCATAAGCCATCATCATTACTTTGAGAAGAATAGAAAATACATCAGCACCTGAGAACCAAGAACGAGGTCTGCTGACGGAACACAGTGTCAAAGTACCTACAAGAATAGGGAAGTCCGGATACACAACCGCCTTCCTCTAGCTAAGCCTCATTGTAGCTAAAAGGGATATAACTTGCCAATGTAAAAATGTAGCAACTCCACGATTGCGGAATGGAAGCGGGGTCTGGAATGGTGTCTCGACAGAGAAAAGCCAGTATACAAAGCCCAGGATGTCCCTAAAAAGTATATTAAAATTTGGCAGAGGTGAGCTGACTATAGGGGGTCTCTACTGTGTAGACAAGGGCTCATGGACCCAGCCTGGATGCAGAAATTTGCTTCTGAGAGTGGAGTGTTCCCTGGTGTCGGTGAATCATCTGCCAATGAAATGAACCTCTACTAAGTAATGCTGGGTAAATTTAACCTTCACATGAGTATGGTTATATCCAACCTATTACAGTGACCTTTTAGAGGACTCTTCATTCTATAGCAATCGTTTAAAACACGCACTTCATTAATGATTAGGTGTGATGAGAGTAAAGGCTACAGATGTAACTTTTGAACTAGAATAACACAATTTATACCTGCATTACAGAAAGCAGAAGCACAGTGGCGAGTGAATGGTGCCAGTTGAAATAATGAATTTAACAAAAAAACGTTCAAATCTAAAAGTGGCAGAAAACATTTCATGTCAAAGGAAGTTAATTAATAAACTTCGACAAGCTATGAAGCATATTTATTTAAGAATTTTAAAAGGAAATAAAATGCATCTACCAGAATATCTCAAGCAGCGTATGTTACACTGATTATAAGTACCTGCCGCTCCAGATTCTTGACTGTAACTAATTGATGAAGAGCGAATGGTTCTCAAGCGCAAGCTCTGTGCCCTCTCTTGCCGGGCAGCATCGCAGGTCTGGTTGGGATGCCAGATCTGTTTGCAATGGTAACAGAACTCCGTTCCACAGCCATCACGTCCACAGGTGAGTTTTGGACAACTAGCACAGCCAAAGGCTATCACAGCATATCTAGATAAAAAGGCGTAAAGTAGAATGTGTATTAAAACAAATCAAGATAATTTGACATCTAAACTTTTTATCAAGCATCCCTTTTCAGAAAATGACAGAGCACCACTTTTTAGAAAATGACAATCATATTTATGAAGGTCATTCAAAAGTAAAACATTGGCATGCAAATCCCAAATTGTTATTATTACAGGGGTGTGGGATTCCTATAGTACGACTCCCAGGACATATTGTTTGCGGTCAAGGTCAACAGGTCTTCATGTTTATTTTTTCCTTGGGACAAGTAAACCCAACGTCCTGCAGCACAAACCCTCTGGCTGCCAGTTTACAGTACCACATTGTGGATCAGGGAAGGACATTGTCTGCAGTAGTAGTATTTATGTCCATATTTAATGCTATTTGAACTTGTATGTATGGTTAATTAAAGCAAAGGCCTTATTAGTAGGGTGAGCCCTATAAGGAAATGTAAGATCGGACTGCACTGCTGACAGTGGTCCCAGTAAAAAAACATATAAACACGTGGGAGCCGCTTCCGCAGTCTTGAATCCCCAGACCGCAGCAAAGAAGAGACATGGTCAAACTCCATATCCAGGAGCTCCGGGAGTCCCATGAATGAAGCGAGATACTCAGGAAAATGAAAGACTGAACTCATCTCAATGGTTTGTTATATGGGTAGAACTGGACTACAGGTAAAGACTTCTCCTTTACAGTCATGGGTGAATGCTACTGTTTATATTCAACTGCATTGATGACCGGGACACGGCTGGTAGGGCAAGGGCTGTATATATCCAAGCTGTCCTAAGTGTGTTGGAGGACTTGCTGGCTTGGGGGTGGGCGCTCTTGGGTGGTGGTGGCAGGAAGCCCTTTAAACACTTTCTTGTTCTTTAGGGTGACAGGCGCTCTGCTATTGGGGATGTGGGTAGTTTCAGGCCTACAAAGCTGGGTGGCAGGGTGGGGGGGGCTCGGTTAGGTTTTTTTTTCATTGTTTGTTTATGCTTCAGACACATTGCTGCGACATTAGCAGGCAGTGACCCACCTTCTCGCATTTCACATGTTATCTGAGGGAGGGGAGGTCCAGTTCTGGGTTGGGGCGGGAGGAGACGCATATGGTTCACAAATGGTGGCATATCTAACTGGTAAATTGACAATCCTCTCTTGGAATGTGAACGGTCTGGGGGACAGGATTAAATGCACTATGGTTGTACAATATCTCCGTAAGCACTCCCCAGACATAGTACTCCTGCAAGAGACGCATCTTCGGGGCACAAATTACTTGGCACTTAATTGTTTTGGATACACACTTTGGGCACATGCCGGCTCTACCACATCCTCTAGGGGCACAGCCATACTCATTAAAAACTCGGTACCTTTTGTTGTGCACCATACCTGGTGTGATCACTTGGGTCGATTCGTGGCCTTGTCTGGGAAATGGGAGGGTCAAGTGGTGAATATCTACTCAGTCTACATCCCCCCAATGCCTACACAGAATTACACTCCCTGACCTTAGTAAGCTCTTACTCTATCTACGGTAGGGGACCCTGATTTGGGGGTGGACAGGAGGGGTGGACATGAACGATACCATGTACCCTGACGTGGATAGGGATGCAGGCTCCCCCGGGACCCGAGAACCCAGACATCTGCATACATTCGCAGGAGCCATGGGATTGGTGGATCTTTGGAGGTGCCACAACCCCACCCTGAAACACTTCACACACATCTCTGCAGCCCATGGCAGCGGATCCTGCCTTGAATATATTTTCACACACACGGTATCGGGGGGACTTTTTCGGGAGGGAACGGGGGCCCATAAGGCACGCAGAATATCGGATCATTCGCCAGTAGAGGTTCAGCTGTGTGGACCTAGGCGAGATTGGTCTCTCCCACCGAGGCTAGACCCCTTCTTGTTTAGAGACCAGAAATTTAGGGACATGTTTGAGAAGCATACTGATCAGTACTTTGCCAAGAATGTGGGCTCAGTACGTTCCGATTGTATCCTCTGGGAGACGTATAAGGTGGTGGCCAGGGACTTTGTGCAGGCGGCGAGTGGCGCCAAGCGCAAAGAAAAACGCGCTCAGTGTGAAGCTTTGAAGCGTGAGATATTGGCTCTTGAGCAGGCAATGGGCTCCAAACTAGGAGTGGAGACCGGGGGTAAACATTTACTCAAGCTCAAGCAAAAAGAGCTTAAAGATCTAGAGGAAAATGCTGCTCGTAAACATGCGTTAGCCACACAGAGAAAGATCTATGACCTGGGAGACAAGGCTAACAAACTAATTGTCTGGCTCAAAAAGAAGGACAGGAGTCGTAACTGGGTCTCCGCAATCAGAACTGAGCACGGCTCAAAGGGTGGTACGGGCACAGAATTAGCAGATGTCTTTGCTGACTATTATGAAGACATATATCAATCACAGACCACATGGGGAGGCAGAGTCTTATGAGTTACTCAAAGATATGGCTTTGCAGACGCTCAAGAACGAGGACAGAGTGGCGCTGGACTCAGACTTTACCGTAGAGGAAGTAGAAAATGCCATACGTGACTTGCAGTCGGGAAAGTAGCAGGCCCAAATGGACTACCCACTGAGGATGGCGACCATTGTAATCATCCTGAAAAAAGGTAAACCTCATGTGCTCTGTAGCTCCTACAGACCTATCTCCCTTTTCAACGTTTAAGCCAAAGTACTGGCCAAAGTTATTGCAACTCGATTGAGCTCGGTTATCCAATCCATCATCCACCCAGACCAATCGGGCCTTATGCCGCATACGCGTACCAGGCTTAACTTACGACGTCTCTACGGGGTTATGCAGATGACACAAGGCAACCGGGATGTGCTTGGCACTCTCTTGTTACTCGACGTCAAGATGGCATTTGACCACATCGAATGGACATATTGGTTCGCTGTCCTAGATAAAAATCAGGATGGGTCCAAAGCTGCAATGGATACGCCTCTTATACACCATCCCAATGGCGCGAGTTCGAGTCAATGGGAATATATCCTGAGCCTTTAGGCTGCATCGGGGCACGAGGCAGGGATGCCTGCTGTCACCAAAGCTGTTCGCGTTAGCGTTGGAACCGTTAGCCGTATGGATACGGAGGGATCCATTGGTCAGAGGAATCTATCTCAGGGGAGGGTGGGAAAAGCGCATATCACTATTCGCTGACAATATCCTACTCTATGCCCACAGACCAAGACAAACGTTCCACCGGCTTGTCCGCATCATACAGTCGGCGTACAGAGTGGACCGGCTAACAATGATCAATGGTAACTATCAGGCGGAGCTGTATCGGAGACTAAGAAGTAATCCACTCCTTTGGGTACACACCCGCACATTTATCAAAGCATGGCACCAGGTGAACAAAATGACCGGGTGGGAGGCTAAGCTCACGGCCCCATCCCTTTATGGGATGGGGACTTCTTGGATGAACTGACACAACTTAAGGGCTTTTAGAGATGGAGCCTTATTGGGATCTTGTTATTGGGGGATGTTTGGAAGAGAGGCAAAATGATAGATTTTGACACCTTGAGGGAGGAGTTCCAAATAGGGTGGGAGGGGGCTCGAGTTCCCCCGATATTGCCAGCCTAAACACGCACTTCACCGTCATTTAAAGGAGGGCACTCTGATACTGGAGTATTCGCCACTCGAGGACCACCTCCTTCTAGATCCCATGATTGACAAAGCCATATCTCTCACATATAAGAAGCTTGTGAAAAACGCCCCAGATTGCTTGGGCCCTCTACGAGAGGCCTGGTATTCGGACGAGGGCCTACTCGAGGACGATGACTGGGCCGAAGCTTTACAGAGCCCTAGTGATATAGCCATTGGGGCACGCTTCAGGCTTGTCCAGCTCCGCATTGACTACAGATCATATGTCTCGCACATGTTTCACGAACGCATCGGTAAAAGTACGACGGAGGAGTGTGTTCGGGGAAGCGGCGAGTCTGGGTCCTTCTTTCACATCTTGTGATCCTGCCCCAAAATCCAAATATACTGGGAGGGTATCACCCGAGTGATGGCAGAGGTGGTGGGAGTGTCCCACTAGAGCTGAGGGGGCATATCCTGAGATATACCAGAGTCGGGGCTGCCCATGTAAAGGTGAAAAGATATGGGGGGCATGGATGCAATAAAGAAGCCAGTGGGCAATGCCACAGGGGTGCGCTAGCTATTGCCAAGGGGTGAGATGTTCCTATATCCATAGATTGTACGGATAATACCATCTAGTAAGTGTCAAAGATATTCGCCATGTTCGGGGTGGCCTGTAGCAATGTTTATCCTGTACTGCTAACATGTAATTGATGACGATCTGAAGCTTATTTATATGTTCAATAAAAAGTTTTTTTTTTTTAAATCTATAAACAAGTTTGAAAAGTTTAATAATATGGGGTTACGTACAATGCTCCCAGGATGCCCCCTGATTAGATGCAAATATTTGCCGAAGCTGGAAAGTAAGATTGATGAGTCTTTGCTTTAAAAATAAAATGTTGACAAAAAAATGCAACTAGGAAATAAAGGTTTTGCTAAACTACTGTCACATTTTTGTTACAATTTCTATGAAGCGTCAGCTAGTAAAACAAGTTGATGCATTCTAGTATTCCTAAAAAATATTCAAAGTCGAAAATCAGTGCAACCAGTTTCCAGAGGATTATCGGAAACATGAAAATAAACAATCAATAGCAAAGCCAATAGGTCTGACATTGGTGATCAGCCTTTTTTTTTGCCAATGCAGGTTTTGTTTTAACATGGTTTTGAAAATCGTTATTGCTGTGGAAGCTCTCAGGCTCTTACCATATAACAAACATGGACAAAAAGCAATAATTTTTTGGGGTCTCAAAAAGCACACATTTCCACAGTAGTCCCTGGCACTGAACAAAACTACTTTGTGTGCCGATATGCTCCTTATGAAAGAACAGAATCCGGTCACTCACAGTGAAGCCAGCCTAGAGATAGAGAGAAATAATGTTAATAAAAACAAATGGTCTTAGTTATCTGAAGACCTAATTAGGGGTCATATTCTTAAATCAAGTCACAAAAGTGCAACTATGGTATATGTCCTTGCGGCAGTGTAGATTTACGGCTTTCATGAATTCACAACAGTTTACAGAGGTAGGCCAGTAAGTCATACTCCTAGAAAATATTTGCAAACTACATTTTAGCACGAGCAAATATGCTTGTGTAGATCTGCCCATGTGAAAATCTTTTGAGCGTTTACAAGTTAACTTTCCTCCCTAACCACGTTTTTTCCCAACCTTGGAAGAAGTTTTACTTCTGCCCTTGTCAGGAGTAAATTTCCACATTTCCCAATATGGGGAAAGATAAGAGAAGATGTGGTGAAAACCCGTAAAACAACTTGTACGTTAGTAGAGGTTTGCATAGAGTCAGAAGTGCAATGCAACCCTGGAACTATTGCCTAAGACAACCTCCAATCCTAGAATGTAAATCTGTGGAAATGTGGCAAAATAACGGAATTGCTACGATTCAAAGCCCACTTTACATTAGCCCTTGCATAATCAGAGAGCCTATTATCTGAGCTCTTATATAATGAGATTGCTGCCATAATGTGCCATTGCACTACATGGCACCAAAGGGACACGTGGATTTTTTTACAGGACAAGAAGATTTACGAAGCAACCTGTCCCATGGACAAGTGGATATTTGATTAAATTCCACATCCTGCCTAGATGATATATTTAACATTTTTTTTCAGTGCATGGTATGAGAATGTGTAAAGGAGTTGCTCTTTCCGCTCCAGCCAGAATGAATGAGTCTCCTAACAAGGAACACCAGTTAGCAGAACTGTCAATACTGCCCACTAGACTGTGACGAATAGATCTACCCAGACATATGAGGATCTGCACCAGACTCCCTTCTGATAGATGGCTGAAAATATTTTAGGGCTCGAGAGATTGCCTGAAGCTCCAGAAGGCTGATATGCAGCTGTCGCTCTGCTGAAGGCCAAAACCAACTGATCTCCACTTTTCCCAGGTGCCCCTACCCCAACCCAGCAGTGACCTGACTGTTGCCACTATGCACTCTGGTGGAGGAGGGAGAATTTGCCTGCCACAGCCATCACTGCAGTGCCTGATCTCTTGAGATCTGGGTGGAGTTTGAGTGGCGTTCATTAAGCTGGGCCCATCGGGATCTGAGGTTACACCACCTGGCAATTCACATGAGATGGAATAATGAGGATTAACAAAGCCAAGAGAGTTATATTCTGAATGACTGCGATGTTGGAAAAGCCTTAAGACTAAACACTAGTATTGCTCCAGTAAATGGGAGCCTTTGTAAGAGGTTCAGGTGGGATTTCAGCTCTTCGAAGGTGAATGCAAAGAATATCAGTAGTTCGACCGTCGCACAAAGGTGGTCTATGACAGACTGCACCAAGCCTGCCTTTAGCAGCCATTCTTAGAGTTACAGGAATAAATTACTCGTGAAATCTGAAGATGGCCGGTCATCACTTTCGCAAACACCCAGGGGCAAGGTAAGGAATAAGGGGAGCGCAGTAAACTAAAAATGCACCTGCCCCCCTTGAGCTGCAGGTAATGCCTGTGAGACTGCAGGACAGGCATATTGAAATAAGTGTCCTGCAGTTTCAAGGATGCCATCCAACCTCATGGGTCCAACACTCAGGATCTGAGCCAGAGTGACCATTTTGAAGATCTTGTTCCTTGGAATCAGTGGATAATTCACAATGTTGCAACCACAGATTCTCTCTCGACACCAGTGTTTGCCCTGCGGTGATTGAGGTGTTTTTTTTGTTTTTTTAAGTATGGTTGCCCCCAAACCCAGTAACCCTGATCCCCTTCCCAACCTGCTGACTGGCATTTCTCCACCTATTTAATTAGGCAGTGCAGTGCAGGCAGCAAATGTGCATTCCCAGAAGGCAAACTACATTAATGAATGGATCTGAGGGCCTAAGTGGCTGAAGAAAACATTCTCTTACCAATTCTTTCGACTTTCCTATCCAGAGGATTGGTCAGAAAGGAATCTGGATGAACCCTTCTAGCGTGCTGAGGCTTGAACAATTAGGATCTCCAACATAGGGTGTTTGGTGGGGAAGTTCAGATAACTGGGTGCTGGTCTATATCCCCTAGACACAGGTCTACTGACTGACGGACACAAACATTGCTCAGACCATGTGGCCAGAAGGGCATCAGTAAGAGCTTCATTAAACACTAGTAAAGGTTCAGAGGAAGGAATCCCTGGCCTAAGAATCTCAATCAATACATTTGTTTTAGCTCTGTAATGAATAACTGCAACTATAGTGCCTTAGCTGCTCTCCTGACCAACATCTGTGAATAAAGCTCTTTACTCCATTGGTGGGCCAGATGGCGAGTCCAGCTCAGTTGAGGAGATTGCCTACCCACTGGTATTTTGCAGGTCAACATACAATGAATTGTTAGTGTAAAGAGGGAGGAGGAAATTAACCCTTTCCTCATCATCAACGTTCTGAAGAAAATAAGGGGTTTCTTCCACTGGTCCAAATCAGAGCCAAACACAGCGTGAATCTTCTGATGGTACGGACACGAAACAGGAGAGTTGGATTTAAATCTAGCATCAGTTACGCTTTCGTAATTTCATAGCTCGATATGGGCCTGGATCAGACAATCATCGAACAGCACCGGTAGAGTCGGTGTAAGCACGAATGTAACTGGTGTAGGTCTTGGTGCTGGAGTAGAGGTCCATGGGCCGACAACATCGGCGGTTTTATACTACTATATCTGAAAAATCAAATTGTTCATCAAATCCATGCATGGTCTTCTTTCCTCACATGCTCACCTGCCAAGACTTCAGCAATTTACTCCCACCCTCCGTATGCAAATGGCCCCTGCCAACATTGGTTCATCCAATTCTCACATATCTCCCTGTTGTACTGCTCTGTGCTGGCTGCATGGATTTTCTTGCGTGGTTTCAAATGGAACAACGGTCTCAACAGATGTGGCACCCTATCCTCTGTCATGCTATCAGTTCTTCATCACAGACAACTGCGGTGATTCAAGATAACCCTTCTTGTTTCCAATGATTTGTCTTATTTCACCTGACGATGGAACTACACCCTCTCATCAGTCCACCATTCCCCACTCCTTCCTTCAAATATCTGTTTCCATTTAAAAAAAAACTATGGCTAGTTTACTGCCAGTTTCCTTTTCAGATCACTTCAGACTCGAACTGCAAATCCCAATGTCCGAACAGTGACATGTGAATGTGCAATTCGATTCATTTGTCCTGTGCCAGGACAAAGATTACCTTAAATAAAACAAAATAAAACTTACTTCAGCAGGTTGCAGCCTACAAATTAGCAGAGACTTCAAAGGGTGAAGCTAAAAATAAAACGGCAGCCAAAATAAAATGCACTCCTCCTTTAAGAAATGGACCGTACCAAGTTTTGAAGAGACTATCAGAAAATATAAAAAATGTCCAAGATTTAAAAAACTAGCAGGAAATTCATTTTGGTAGCTGGGAGTGTTGCTACTTGGCGAACTCCACAGTGAAAACAGGACCAATCCAGTGTTGGAAATTTAATACAGATTACAGAAGAGTTACATAAAGAAAAAGAAAAATAGATGAAGGCATGATCTTACCCACAGTCTGGAGCCGGACACCACCTACAATCAGGATCGGCGACAAGCCAGCGTCTGAGCATAAATTCTTCATATTTTTCCATCAGGATGATGTCATTCAGTATCAAACGAATATCATGTGGATTAAAACGTTCAGAGCATTCGGGGCAACTGATATTAACTCTGCTCTCTGAGATCTCTATTCGCAGATACTGACGCAAGCAGTCCAGACATGACCTATGTGAACAAGTCATTATGTCAGGGAAACTGTCTCTTGAGTGGCGTAAAAGGCATAAAGGACACTCCAAGGAATCTCCATTCTGCTTGTTGTTTGAGGCAGATCCAAAGTCCGAAGAGGTATGGGTGGAAAAAATTGAGTTTTTCTCAATACACATTTCTGAGTGTAAACTTTCAATGCTTGCGATCCCATCAACCCCTCCATTTAGGTCTTTGGACTTGCGCTTGGAGTCCTTTTTCCTGCGGAACAGTGAGCCTAAGGATATCCGTCTTTTCTTGGGGGCCTTTCTGACAGAAGGCAGACTCACAGAGGAGGCCGATGACTGCAGATCCCGATCCGAGCCCATCTGACGATGCAAACTCATGTCTAGAATACTCATTACATTTGGGTCAAAGTTCACGGGTGTGCTGAACCATATTTGACCAAAGGCGAAAAAACATTAAGCCATGTTACATTCAGCTAGAAAAATCTGGTTCGTTGAGACGTATTGGCCGTACAAGCAGCATTCCACATGCCAGTCACTGACTTCCTGCAGGGGGAGAAAGAATTGCACAGATTAGTATGATTTTAGTTTTGCGATAGAAACCATCTTGCCTTCATATTTGTAAGTAAGCTTTAGGAAGAGCTACTCTATTGTGTAAGCCCTATTGTTAATTTATTTTATGATACTGAGGCTGTTTTTGTTCACATTAATAATCTAACGGTTTTTACAAAACTTACCTTTTCCAATAACTTGCATTATCAAATAATATAATGGGTACTGGCGGCAACAAGGTTTGAGCAATAGTAAAGAGTTTTACATTTTCTATTTTCAGACCAGATTGTCCACAAAGGCATATTTGATTCAAGGAGATATTTTAGTTTTATTGGCCTTCTTGTATGTTTGAACAGATGCCTCTCCAATAGTTAGTCTTTGCAGTGTATGGCTACATTTCAGATTAAAGCTCTCATTAAAATTGAATAGCTTAAAATAGAATAAACCTAATACATACATCAGCACCTCGCTGATTTTTGCAGGAAAGAATAATACGCTGGTGTGGGTGCGCCTTCGGGAGTCGTCGGGATTACATCTCAAACAGTAAGCCTTTAAGGACTTCTCGGACACAGTTTTTTAGCCTTAAATACTGTAAGTGACACATGGAGGCACTTGGCTACAAGGCACAGGGAGGCAGAGATAGAGACTGCACACAGTGTTGAGGAGTACCTGTGCGTACAATCCAAGCACACCATGTGAAATAACGGCGTGGAATATTATTAGCTTATGTGTGGCTAGCGGAATAAAGAATGTGGCCCAGAAATGCTTAAGCCACATCACATGGGCAAGTAGTGGGAGAAAGCAAGGTGAAAATACTGGAAGAGCCTCTGCCCTTGCTCCACGTCCTCTTCAAATGCCAAAGCCATTTCTTTTGGCTGGCCTAACTACGAACTCTCAGCTCAACGTGGTCACGAGTAGTTGGTTCGTTCACACTTCAGCTGCGGTACTTTTTGGCGTTTCTCCACATTAACGGATGGGGCATCTAAATTGTATTAAGGGGATGAACTCTATGTCAGCTGTGTGCCTAGACGTCTGCTATCTGTTTGAAGAATGTGTGCCTACTTTCTGCATGCTGTACCATTTTCCAAATGGGTTTTGAGCTACCAAGGTTAGACTTCTTGTAGATTCAAGGTCAGAAAGTATTGTCAAGCATTACCTGAAAGAAGGGTGCATGTCAACAAGTGGCACAAGCAGACAAATGAACAAAGGCAATGCACATCTTCAAAAATTAAGGTTTTTACCAAACAATGACTGCAGCAAGAAGGATCAAATCATCAAAACAACTAACGTTTAAATAAATGTATTGAAGTCGCTTGCTTTTTTTTCCACCTCAGGCTGCTCCTTTTTATTTGGGCTAAAACACTCGCATATGCCCCACGTAATTCAGTGCTAGGAAAAAAAATATCAACTTGAGACATGCTTTAAATACTTAGCGTTTTAGTAAGAACTTTTAAGGAGTTCTTGGATCCTGCTATACCTGCATGCCTCCCAAAGCCCAAGGAAGCATTAAGTGATGTATTGGTGTCTTTTTCAACTTTGTATATCCCTATCCTTTTTCCTATTCATTTGTAGGCCGACTAGGTGTTTTTTCAGAATATTTATTAGAGAGCTATAGACCAGGGATATTGCATGTTCATGGAGCAGACAGACAGCACTATATTCCAGTGGAGATTCATGTTATGTTTCTCTAACACATTGGAAATGAGGCTTTATCAGTAGCACACGAGTCAGCCTGTTGATTTTCTTCCTTTATGGTCTCAAATGTTTTGAGTCACTCTGAGTTTCAGCTGTTGCACAGTTTTGAGATGACAAGTGTGTCCCATCTCTGGAATCCTTCCAGATTCTGTTTTAGTCACTGACATCCATGGGGGGGTTTTCAGTGTAGGTTTACATTCACAACCCATCTTGCAGTTTACAATTTGCCATATTTTAATCACACTTGCCATCTGATTCAGCCATGGGGCCAGTATTTACACTCCTTATAGTGCCCCAAAGTATCCTTTCTCTCTCAATGCCCAGCTGCCATTATTAATGGTTCCTTGCAGAATTCCCAGTCATTTATGGCGACCAGATGACTTATTTTTAAATGTCCAGAAGAGCAATTCTACTTTTAAAGATTCCGCTGCATAGGGTATTCAAAACTATTTTAGCTGTCCCTCTACCCCAATAACAGTGGGCATTTTAGGACTTCTATTTTCCTACAATAGTCCTCTGGGATTCCATATTGATAATATTGGAGCACTTACAGATTAGAGGTAAACTCAGTATTTAAGATGAAATAAGCAAATCAATCCTGAACCCTAGTTAAATAACACATGTAACGTGTGTAGACATCAGTAGCTCCAAGTTGAACAGAGCGAATGAACATCTGATCTATACATAAAATCTATTAGTTATTTAAAATCCATCTTAACACCAAATGGACTGCGGAATGAGCAACATATTTCATTTTTGCTAAAGCTAACACATTTCGTTCTTTTTGAACTTCTTCAGGGTTTCATAATCAGTATATTTTTATGTGAGGCATCAATACACAAGCCTCAGGTCAGCAAATATTTATATCTAATTCCTCGATCAATTTGTCACACTATTCTGATTTGAAGGAGGGTAATAATCAGGGGAGGATATCAAATTGATCAAGTCTACAACAAAACTGAAAAATGTTATTCAGTCTGCAATCAATTTGGTGGAAAGATCGGCTCTTCATACAATTTGTTCAACTTGGAGAGACTGAGATCTACACGTTACGTATGTTATTTAACTAGCGGTTAGGAAGATGGGTTTATTACCTCTTGAGTGCTTAGTTTCTCATCTTTGGTTGTTTCTATGTAGCGGATGGTAGTGGCCGATCCCTGTGTAACTCGTGCACCATAGATACAGTTGTGAATTGGTGTTTACTGGTGGTAAACAAAGTTATCAGTGCAGAGTGCTCTAGTGCTTTAGCCACTAGTTCGTAAACTCTCTGTGTAGGAAGCTGGCTCCGTATATGCTAAACCAAAGTGAGGTATAGTGTGTACAGAGTCCAGTGGAACCCCATGGATAGCCAGAAGTAAAAGTAGATAGCACCTTACTCTCTATTTGTGGTAGTGTGGGCGGGCAATTAGGCTTTATCAGCGGACATTACTAAGCATTTGTTGTACACACTCAATCAGCAAATGATATCACACACTCAAAGAATGAACCTCAGACCAATTGGTTTTGTATAGAAATATTCTTTTTGTTATTTTATTTCCTAGAACCAAGCAAGCCTGGCACAGGTAAATGATAAGTACTTTTCAGTAATAGTACAGTTTGTAAACAGTTTGTATTGCAGTTGTATATGCACTTGTGGTTTGATTACAGCAGAACTACTAGTAATGCAATGTTTTGAAATAGTGTCAATATACTTTGTAGTGGCTTTTCAGTAGAATATCAAGTATATTACTTTACAGATTACTTTTCTTTGTCAGTGCAGTATACCTTGATACTGCACTGGGACATTTCCTGTAAACAGGTAAGCAAAAGTGTGTTGGTTATTTTGTTACAGTTTTAGAGACTTTTATAGATTTTCCAACTCCACACTTAGAAACTTTTCACAGAAAAACAGTCAATGTTATCCTATGGAGGAAAATAGGGTTAGCTGGTGGTTGGCCATAACAGGGAATCCCCAATCGACTGACAGTCCACTGCCTGCTATGGCCAACAACATGCGTAGACTTAACTGGCCGAGTGTATTGACAAATGCAGAATCTATGGCATTTATAAGCTCTGAGGTGGACATTGCAATCACCGCTATGGAGGATGCAAACCCAGTAATCCCAGGGTCTAGGGAAATAACTGACATACATGATAAGCTCTTTTCCCTTTTAAAATCGCACTTCCTGAGGCCCCGTAAGTCAAATAGCAAACAACCACCCAAACCAGCCAAGTGGTTTAATCATCAGTGCAGGGAAGCCAGGTTAAGTTTGGGTAGAGCAATTAGGAACAGGGACAGGGTAGCGATTAGTGGCGCTAGGAAGCATTACAAGGCTAGCCTATCCTTAGCAAAAAAAACATGGGACGAAAAGCATTGAGCCGAACTAAAGGAGGCTTCGGGGGCCAAGGACTCCAGGTTATTCTGGAATATTGTCAAGTGGGGTAGAGGTGGAACTCCAGACAAACGCGATAACAACGTAGCCGAGGGTGCCTGGGTGGGTCATTTTAAACCCCAATATGCTGCGACTGCAGAGTTTAAGGATGTGGAAGCAATTTCAGCTGTATTTCCCATTGGGAATTTATTTACCCTTAAAGAAACTGAAGTCGCAATATGCACTGTCCCCGGGGGGAGGGCCCCAGGTTTAGATGGCGTACCTTCTGATGTTTTTACAAACGACAAGGGGAGGTGGGCCAGATATGTATTCCTTTTGGGAAATGCTATTGCGAAGGGAACGGCTGTCCCTGAATTATGGAGGGGAGCAACCATCATACCCATATATAAACAAGCATTAGGAATGCATTAGGGCTTGTGGGGGAGACTTGGGTAATTGTGGTCCATGAGATACGGCTCTAGTGACAGAATTCCGCTAACCCTCCCATCATCGTGGCACTAAGGGATGGTGGGAATGTATACACAATGTATACTGCAATAGCATGGAGCGAAGGGCGACACAGTGGTGGGAAAGTACAGCATACCGTCCTCAGTTGAATATCATGTTCTACACTCATATACATATCACACGCTGAGGTACAGAGCGGGGATGCGCACACTAGATACACAAGGAGCGTGCCACTGCACAAGGCTACGCAGTTAGCTGACTGATACAGACAACGACGATACAGGATTGGGACGGACCGCAATAACGTACCTATTTGACTAATGTCCCAACTGTACGCGGGGAGAGGTGGTTTCCCTTTTCCGTGTGCCCTCCCCCCGGTTGGATAGGATGAAAGGACTCTAGCCACTTGACCGCCCACTGTGGGACGTTGGGAAGTGTGTATACATTGCGCTGGCCGCAGTATTGATGGTGAACCTAATGCTCATCTTTTTCTTTCTCTCTAATGAATGTACCAAACATATTGCCATATTGAATTGCAGATGCTGTAACTGTCATGCCTTTGTGTTGAACGCATATAATAAAGGTTTAAAAAAAAAAAAAAAAAAAAAAAAAAAGGAATGCATTAGGGCTCGGGTTTGTTTTAAGTTAGAGATAATGGCATTGTAAATGGCAATGTGTTTTAGGCACTCTGCACTACCACTCTGCACTACCACTCTGCACTACCACTCTGCACTACCACTCTGCACTCTGCACTACCACTCTGCACTACCACTACCAATCTGCACTACCGCTCTGCACTACCGCTCTGCACTACCGCTCTGCACTACCGCTCTGCACTACCGCTCTGCACTACCGCTCTGCGCTCTGCACTACCGCTCTGCACTACCCTCTGCACTACCGCTCTGCACTACCAATCTGCACTCTGCACTACCGCTCTGCACTACCACTCTGCACTCTGCACTACCACTCTGCACTACCACTCTGCACTACCACTCTGCACTACCACTCTGCACTCTGCACTACCACTCTGCACTACCACTCTGCACTACCACTCTGCACTACCACTCTGCACTACCACTCTGCACTACCACTCTGCACTACCCTCTGCACTACCGCTCTGCACTCTGCACTACCCTCTGCACTACCGCTCTGCACTCTGCACTACCCTCTGCACTACCGCTCTGCACTCTGCACTACCCTCTGCACTACCGCTCTGCACTACCAAACTGCACTCTGCACTACCACTCTGCACTACCACTTGAAACTCTGCACTACCACTCTGCACTACCACTACCACTCTGCACTCTGCACTACCACTCTGCACTACCACTACCACTCTGCACTACCACTACCACTCTGCACTACCACTACCACTCTGCACTACCACTCTGCACTTGCACTACCACTCTGCACTACCACTACCACTCTGCACTACCACTCTGCACTACCACTCTGCACTACCACTCTGCACTACCACTCTGCACTACCACTCTGCACTACCACTCTGCACTACCACTCTGCACTACCACTCTGCACTACCACTCTGCACTACCACTCTGCACTACCACTCTGCACTACCACTCTGCACTTGCACTACCACTCTGCACTACCGCTCTGCACTACCACTCTGCACTACCACTCTGCACTACCACTCTGCACTACCACTCTGCACTACCGCTCTGCACTACCGCTCTGCACTCTGCACTACCCTCTGCACTACCCTCTGCACTACCGCTCTGCACTACCACTCTGCACTACCGCTCTGCACTACCACTCTGCACTACCGCTCTGCACTACCGCTCTGCACTACCGCTCTGCACTACCGCTCTGCACTACCCTCTGCACTACCCTCTGCACTACCCTCTGCACTACCGCTCTGCACTACCAATCTGCACTACCAATCTGCACTCTGCACTACCGCTCTGCACTACCACTCTGCACTACCACTCTGCACTCTGCACTACCACTCTGCACTACCACTCTGCACTACCACTCTGCACTACCACTCTGCACTACCACTCTGCACTACCACTCTGCACTACCACTCTGCACTACCACTCTGCACTACCACTCTGCACTACCGCTCTGCACTACCGCTCTGCACTACCACTCTGCACTACCACTCTGCACTACCACTCTGCACTACCGCTCTGCACTCTGCACTACCCTCTGCACTACCGCTCTGCACTCTGCACTACCCTCTGCACTACCGCTCTGCACTCTGCACTACCCTCTGCACTACCGCTCTGCACTCTGCACTACCCTCTGCACTACCGCTCTGCACTCTGCACTACCCTCTGCACTACCGCTCTGCACTACCCTCTGCACTACCGCTCTGCACTACCAAACTGCACTCTGCACTACCAAACTGCACTCTGCACTACCACTCTGCACTACCACTTGAAACTCTGCACTACCACTCTGCACTACCACTTGAAACTCTGCACTACCACTCTGCACTACCACTTGAAACTCTGCACTACCACTCTGCACTACCACTCTGCACTCTGCACTACCACTACCACTCTGCACTACCACTACCACTCTGCACTACCACTACCACTCTGCACTACCACTCTGCACTACCACTCTGCACTACCACTCTGCACTACCACTCTGCACTACCACTCTGCACTACCACTCTGCACTACCACTCTGCACTACCACTCTGCACTACCACTCTGCACTACCACTCTGCACTACCACTCTGCACTACCACTCTGCACTTGCACTACCACTCTGCACTACCACTCTGCACTACCGCTCTGCACTACCGCTCTGCACTACCGCTCTGCACTACCGCTCTGCACTCTGCACTACCCTCTGCACTACCGCTCTGCACTACCCTCTGCACTACCGCTCTGCACTCTGCACTACCCTCTGCACTACCACTACCACTCTGCACTACCACTACCACTCTGCACTACCACTACCACTCTGCACTACCACTACCACTCTGCACTACCACTCTGCACTACCACTCTGCACTACCACTCTGCACTACCACTCTGCACTACCACTCTGCACTACCACTCTGCACTACCACTCTGCACTACCACTCTGCACTACCACTCTGCACTACCACTACCACTCTGCACTACCACTACCACTCTGCACTACCACTACCACTCTGCACTACCACTACCACTCTGCACTACCACTACCACTCTGCACTACCACTACCACTCTGCACTACCACTACCACTCTGCACTACCACTACCACTCTGCACTACCACTACCACTCTGCACTACCACTACCACTCTGCACTACCACTCTGCACTCTGCACTACCACTCTGCACTCTGCACTACCACTCTGCACTCTGCACTACCGCTCTGCACTACCACTCTGCACTCTGCACTACCGCTCTGCACTACCACTCTGCACTACCGCTCTGCACTACCACTCTGCACTACCGCTCTGCACTACCGCTCTGCACTCTGCACTACCCTCTGCACTACCGCTCTGCACTACCCTCTGCACTACCACTACCACTCTGCACTACCACTACCACTCTGCACTACCACTACCACTCTGCACTACCACTACCACTCTGCACTACCACTACCACTCTGCACTCTGCACTACCACTCTGCACTCTGCACTACCACTCTGCACTCTGCACTACCACTCTGCACTCTGCACTACCACTCTGCACTACCACTACCACTCTGCACTACCACTACCACTCTGCACTACCACTACCACTCTGCACTACCACTACCACTCTGCACTACCACTACCACTCTGCACTCTGCACTACCACTCTGCACTACCACTACCACTCTGCACTCTGCACTACCACTCTGCACTCTGCACTACCACTCTGCACTACCACTCTGCACTCTGCACTACCACTCTGCACTCTGCACTACCACTCTGCACTACCACTCTGCACTACCACTCTGCACTACCACTCTGCACTACCACTCTGCACTACCACTCTGCACTACCACTCTGCACTACCACTCTGCACTACCACTCTGCACTACCACTCTGCACTACCACTCTGCACTACCACTCTGCACTACCACTCTGCACTACCGCTCTGCACTACCGCTCTGCACTACCGCTCTGCACTACCGCTCTGCACTACCGCTCTGCACTACCGCTCTGCACTACCGCTCTGCACTACCGCTCTGCACTACCGCTCTGCACTACCGCTCTGCACTACCGCTCTGCACTACCGCTCTGCACTCTGCACTACCCTCTGCACTACCGCTCTGCACTACCGCTCTGCACTCTGCACTACCCTCTGCACTACCGCTCTGCACTCTGCACTACCACTCTGCACTACCACTCTGCACTACCACTCTGCACTACCACTCTGCACTACCACTCTGCACTACCACTCTGCACTACCACTCTGCACTACCACTCTGCACTACCACTCTGCACTACCACTCTGCACTACCACTCTGCACTACCACTCTGCACTACCACTCTGCACTACCACTCTGCACTACCACTCTGCACTACCACTCTGCACTACCACTCTGCACTACCACTCTGCACTACCACTCTGCACTACCACTCTGCACTACCACTACCACTCTGCACTACCACTACCACTCTGCACTCTGCACTACCACTCTGCACTACCACTACCACTCTGCACTCTGCACTACCACTCTGCACTACCACTACCACTACCACTCTGCACTCTGCACTACCACTACCACTCTGCACTACCACTTGCACTACCACTACCACTACCACTCTGCACTACCACTCTGCACTCTGCACTACCACTCTGCACTACCACTACCACTACCACTCTGCACTACCACTACCACTCTGCACTACCACTCTGCACTACCACTACCACTCTGCACTACCACTCTGCACTAGCACTACCACTCTGCACTACCACTCTGCACTACCACTACCACTCTGCACTACCACTACCACTCTGCACTACCACTCTGCACTCTGCACTACCACTCTGCACTACCACTACCACTACCACTCTGCACTCTGCACTACCACTACCACTCTGCACTACCACTTGCACTACCACTACCACTACCACTCTGCACTCTGCACTACCACTCTGCACTCTGCACTACCACTCTGCACTACCACTACCACTCTGCACTACCACTCTGCACTACCACTACCACTCTGCACTACCACTACCACTCTGCACTACCACTCTGCACTACCACTCTGCACTACCACTCTGCACTACCACTCTGCACTACCACTACCACTCTGCACTACCACTACCACTCTGCACTACCACTACCACTCTGCACTACCACTACCACTCTGCACTACCACTACCACTCTGCACTACCACTACCACTCTGCACTCTGCACTACCACTCTGCACTCTGCACTACCACTCTGCACTACCACTCTGCACTACCACTCTGCACTCTGCACTACCACTCTGCACTCTGCACTACCACTCTGCACTCTGCACTACCACTCTGCACTCTGCACTACCACTCTGCACTCTGCACTACCACTCTGCACTCTGCACTACCACTCTGCACTCTGCACTACCACTCTGCACTCTGCACTACCACTCTGCACTCTGCACTACCACTCTGCACTCTGCACTACCACTCTGCACTCCCACTCTGCACTCTGCACTCCCACTCTGCACTCTGCACTCCCAATCTGCACTCTGCACTACCAATCTGCACTCTGCACTCTGCACTCTGCACTACCGCTCTGCACTACCGCTCTGCACTACCGCTCTGCACTCTGCACTACCGCTCTGCACTCTGCACTACCACTCTGCACTACCACTCTGCACTACCACTCTGCACTACCACTCTGCACTACCACTCTGCACTACCACTCTGCACTACCACTCTGCACTACCACTCTGCACTACCACTCTGCACTACCACTCTGCACTACCACTCTGCACTACCAATCTGCACTCGCCACCAGACACGGCGGACTCGTGGAAAATTAATGAAGTGACCTAGAGGGTGAGGATGGGATACTCCGCTACCATCGAGTTCGTAGAAGAACAAGATTACATACGAAAAACAAGCAGCACAGAAAGCATCACTTTCGCGAGCGCAATTGTTTAAACAAGCAGCACAGAAAGCATCACTTTTGCGATCGCAATTGTTTAAACAAGCAGCACAGAAAGAGATCACTTTTGCGATCGCAATTGTTTAAAAAAACGAGATCTGATGCATGTGATTCTCTACATTGCTGGCCGGCTGTTCATGCGCGCACACAGAGCTGAAGGGAAAAAAAACACAGCAGTGCACACGCTCCCAGCACCATCTGCCTTCAATTACCGGCACCTCGGACAGCTGGTAATTGAGGATTTATGTATTCTTCTGCGCGTGTCCGAACACTTTATGCAGGAAGTGGACATTGACAAATTCCTAAGTCCTATGGCGTGCTGCCTTACTTAAACACAGCCTTGCCTGGACCAATTACCATGCACATGGCAAAATACCACACGCAAAAAACGTGCGCTTTCTGGAATGTGGCAGCCCGGACCCCTTTCAGAATTCTTTTTTTTTCTAATACATAAGAGCTTGGAAACTCCGCCCCCACTTCGTGGTGACGTAGGCCCGAGCCCTAAAAAGGGCACCGGTCTCTCCCGGTTAATTACAGGCCGATAAGCTTGATTGCCACTGTCCAAAAAGTGGTAGGGAGGATGGTGGTAAACAAACTGATGGATTGGGTTGACGAGAACAATGCCCTATCCCCTTATCAGGCTGGTTTTCGGCAGGCCACTAGCACAGTTGACCAGGTGTTTCGCTTTGCTCTGCTGCAGTGGGGGACGGTGGTGCTTGGCGAGGGCAGCCTGTTTGTCGCTTTTGTTGACCTGCGGGCTGCCTTCGACCTGGTCCCAAGGAGAAAGCTCTGGGCAGTTTTGAGCGAAATAGGTCTTCCGGCAGAGCTACTTACCCTGATAATGAGGCTGCATGAGTGTAATTTCGCCAAAGTCCAATAGGGCATTAATGGCGAATCCTCTGTTGACTTCCCGGTCGAACGTGGAGTGCGACAGGGGTGCGCAATGGCTCCCCTGCTCTTTTCCTTATTTATTAATGGGATAGTGGCTCGGATGCTGGACGCCAGTGTATACGCGCCTTCGTTGGCGGGCCTCAGGGTCCCGATCCTGATGTTCACCGACAATACGCTAATTCTATCCAAAACTCCGGCCGGCCTGCAGCGAGCTCTGAATATTTTTGATCTCTTCTGCAGGGAGCATGGCCTGGAGGTCAACGTGGGCAAGACCAAGCTGATGGCCTTTACATCAAAACGTAAACCCCGGCCAAAAATATTCTTGAACAACTGTCAGCTTGAGGTGGTTACTGTATTCACCTATCTTGGGATACAGATAGCACACGACTCGAGATGGTCGCAGCATATAGAAAAGGCGGTTTTGAGGCACCAACAGATCTCGGGGGTACTTCGGGTGGAAAATAAAAAATCGAAGTCCAAGCCAATAAAACCTGTCTTGGCTGTATATGACGCCAAGGCTCTTGGGTCTGCCCTCTATGGGGCAGAGCTATGGGGATTTGGGAAGCTCCTCCCTTTGCAGATATCTGAGAATAGGTTTTTCAGGGGAATTACAGGACTCCCACAGAGCACACCATTAATTCCGCTTGGCCTTGATTTAGGGAGAAGATCAGTTAGCGGCCTAGCGAGGTTGCGCCCAATTCTCTATTGGAGACGCCTTTGGACTACCCCGGAGATCCGGCATTATGCAGAGGGGTTTTTGGCCATAATTAATGCTGATACTTTCCACAAGATAGTTTGGCTAAAAAATCTCAGGACTGCCCTAGGTGATCTTGGCCTTTCAAATTTATGGGACAATCCATCTGGGGAACCCTTCCCAAGGAAAAATACGATTAAAGGCCTATACTGGGATTGGGTAGCTGGAAGACTCTGGAACAAAACCAGATCGGACTCTATGACGGGGCGTTTTTGGGAAGTCAAATCGTTTCCTGCCTTGGAACCATATTGGGACAGCATTACTAACCCAGGGGATAGTAAGCTCTTCTTCCAGTTAAGATCAGGTGGCCTTCCTTTGAGATCATTGACAGGCAGGTGGAGGAGCTCCTCCACCTCTTGCTGCCCAGCCTGTGGTGTAGCAAACGAAAGTATAGGCCACTTTCTATTTTTGTGCAAAGCTTACACCACTCCGAGAAAAGTCTGGTTAGTCCCTGTCTGTAGGAACTTAGGGACATCCAGGGGTGTTGAGGCACTACGAATACTCTGTACCTCCACCGATATGCCTGTTGTCCTAGCAACAGCAAAGTACTTGGGGTGGGCATGGTCTATTAGACGGAGGGCAATTCCCACTAAAGCAAATTGATTTGGAAATTTTTTGTGGTTTCTGTCTAATGGAGTGGTGTGGCTCACTGGTTAGAGGCAGCAGACCCGGGAGCAGAAGTCGGCCCGGGACCAGGGTTCAATTCCCGACGCGGCAGGGTCGTGGACCAGGGTCAGCGGACTCGACAATTCTCGCCTCGGTGCCTACTCTAACCAGGGATCACACTCGGCAACTCTGGGCATTAGCTTGCCTAATCTCCACAACGGCCCCATCAACGCCGGGGATGCCTGGCTCCACCTTGGGGATTCCCAGTAGGGACCATCCCACAGGGAAATCCAGGACGGGTTCCCCAGCGGTATACAGCGCCGGGACGCCCCTTTGCTGGGGCAGCTGTGCGCTTTACAAGTATACAACATTTAACATTTAACATTTAATCATACATCAAAGTTTTTTTACTATTGTTTATGTTTGTATAATTGTTTTAAAATGTATTGTATATTTAGGATACAATTTTTTAATTGATGTTATTTTAACTGTATGTTTGTGCTTTTATGAGTATAACTCTCGAATAAAGCTTTGATGAAATGAAATGGTTAGCAGATCAAAGGTAAGTATTCGGTTGTGGGAGTTGGTATTCTGGGGTAGACTCAGGGGTCCCCCAGGGTCAAGGATGCACTCTTGTTACACACTCAGCGGCACTAATGCGGCCGGGTGCCGAGTGCTGAGGCCCAATGTTATCCAATGGGCTTAGGGGGCCGTTTGGTGGTTGCTTACGAGCAGGCCAAAAGGTTGTGGGAGCAAAGCTCCTGGACTTAAGCTCAGGGCAAATGGGGGTTCAAGCCGGCACAAAAGGTGCCCCCTCAGCAGCAGGGAGGCGGCCGGGTGCTGTTTTGGCGTTGGGCGCCCTGTAGCTTTCAATGGCGAGTCTCCGGTTTGCAAACACACTGCAGGTTGGGTGCGACCACCACTTGGAGAGGTATGTTGGGATGCTGGGGGTTGATTAGGCACAGTCTATTGGGCCAACCAAGGCCATGGGGCGTCTGGTGCAGGGGGGCCTTATAAGGTCTCGGGCCAGTAATCACCGGGGAGACCTCCTCGTGGTGTTGGGCCACTCGGGCCGTGGGCATCGGGTGTAGAGTGGTGCAGACTCGTGGATCTTGCCAGAGCTGGTGTCTGTTGGTGAACAAATCAAGTGTTCACAGGAGACAGAGTCTTTTCTTTTGAAGGCAGGGCAGGTCCTCGGGGTTCTTGAGGCTGGGGCCAAATCAGTGGGCAGCCTCCTCTTCTTAGCTTCGGTACGGCTGTTCGGTCCTTCTTTTCTTCTTGTAGTTTCTTGTCTGAGGGAGCAAGGTTCAGGGGTGCCCCTAAGTACTAGATTTAAGGGCATTAAAGGTAAGTAAAAGGTTGGGACCAATGGGTCCCTTCCCTGGGGTGGGTACACCCCCTATAATGCCACCCTCCAGTGGGAGAGGGGCATATGCCTCATCCTGGTTGGCTGGGTGCCCCCATCTGCAAGGTGGCGGGGACTAAGTTGTGCTTCACCTCGCCTCCCCCACCTGCGGAGTGGGGTTGGCAGAGGTAGGCACACCTCCCTTCCTTATTTGGTTTCTCCGGACCAAGGTGGGGGACAGAACCGGTGGGGACCAATTGCTGTAAGCAGCAAAAGGCCTGGGGAAGCTCACAAAGGCAGCAAGCATTTGAAGCTTCCCCTTCGTGGACCCTGCCCATCCTGGGAGAGGAGGCTTGGCACCTCATCTCAGGATGTGCATTGTTTCAGACCCCCGAGAGCAGCAGGCTCTCGACCCAGGGGTCCAGAAACATGTCTGATGGTGGCAGCTGAAAGCAGGCACTCAGCCTGTACAGCAGTGGTAGGTCGTTTTCCAGGGGGTATCTCTAAGATGCCCTCTGTGTGCATTTTTCATTAAATCCCACACTGCATCAGTGTAATGTGCTGAGAAGTTAGATACCAAACTTCTCAGTTTTCAGTGCAGCCATTATGGTACTGTGGAGTTCGTAATGACAAACTCCCAGCACCATATACTCTTAATGGCAGCACTGCCCTTACAATGTCAAAGAATGGACTTAAGACACTGTAGGGGTACAACAGTTCAGCAAAAAGTGGGGGTAACCATGCAGAAAGAGGGCACTTTCTCACACTCTGCCTCTAGCGTTTCACAGCCATGTTTAGAAAGACATGTGGTAGATAGGCCCTGCACGAATTATTCCAGTTCTGTCAGTTTGACCTTCTATAATGTTTTAAAGTAGAAGGCAAAATCATTAGCCATCTCCTCTGCTTGATAACTTTATTCTTTCGATTATCTTCTACCTGCCTGGTCTAGGTACAGTTCTCTACTTTTTGACAGCCAAGCCAAAAGTTTGCCTGGCTAAATTGTAAAAATCTGTGTTGTGTCCCAAAATCATGTCAAGTTGATGTACTGGTCCCTTTCTTTTCTTTGACTGGAATGGTGAAACAAACTTAACAAATACCAGAGTCAGTGACTCATCCACTTGGGCGTCTCCCTTCCAGGTAGTGTTACCTTATAAACATTTCTTTGGTTATTCAGTCAGAACAACAAACTCTAATATGCTTCTTGAGGTTTGCTTACAGAAAATAAGATTACATTTACTGCCGTTCAAATACAGAGGAACTAAGTAAGGGTGGGCATGTATAAACTTTTTTCCATATTGTGTTAAATACTCTAAACATGCTTGCTCAAACTCTACCTCCAAAACGGACAGCATAGTTACCAGGTTTTTAAGTTCTTTTGTTTTGGTGTTAGCCATACCTCACTTATCAATGAAACCCTCAATACGGTCATGGACAGTTGTAAGCTTTTATTAGGCCCTCGCGAAACTTCCGTTACACCAGAGTAATTGTAGTAATTTTGTGAATTTCACATTATGCTGGTTATGTGGAACCCCCCCCAAATTACACCACTTTGCCAGGTGGGGTAATTTTCGCACTGGAAAAACTCAAATGACCAGAACACTAGCAGCTGTTACTCGAGACACTTTCTGCACTAGTTATTTTTGGCAGGAAAAGAATCCTCATGTCTAAGATAGACACGAGGACGCAGTTCATGCTAACCCCTTAACCGCAACGCAAATTCCGCCACGTGACTTTTAATGAGTGGGCGGGGCCGCGTCAGCCAACGGACGTGCGCACCATTAGCCAGGTAGTTCTCGTGACGGCCGCTGGCTGACATGCGCACAGAACGAGTTAAACATAGTGCTAAATGACGGTTTTGTATTTGGTGTAATTTTGAACCATTTTTGAGGAATTTCCACATAAATTACGCAAAAACAACTTATGCTAACATAAGAAGCACACTTCATGGCAACAAACAAAAGGGAAGTACAAATAGACAGGGAAAACAGACATACCCACAGATTGGGATACACCAAACTAGTCCACGCAAGTTAAGACAACAAGAATAAAAAGTAACAGAAAAAAAGTGTAAAACACAAAAAACGTAATTTTTACTTTGGTAAAGTGTGTAAGGTTTCAGGGTCTAATGTCAATAGCATGTCAGGAAAAGTTGATCTCCAAACACCTTACCTTTATGTTGACTCCAATTGTCCCAGTCCAAGGCTCTTTTCTAAGATCAACATCAATTACTGAACAGAGAATGCCTGACCTTGCACAATATAATACTGATTCAGAAAGACTGGACTAAAGTAAGCAAAAAGAGCAGAAGAATCATCTGAGGGATGAAGGACTTACATTTTTTCTGTACTGTTCCTGAAGGTCTTACATGCTCTCAGGTAACTTCTGGAAGGTTCAAGTGTCCTTTTGTTTTTGCCTCACCAAGTGTTTCATTAATTATATAAATACCTTTACTGAGGTGTCTTTGGATTTATTTACCTGTTCCTTCAGCTTTTATGCATGGGTTTCTTCTACCGTACACTGTGTGGATTTACTGAAGCAACCCCTTCTTTGTTTCTGGATGGCGTCCATATCCTTCACATGGAGTAGTGTATCATGAATCACCTTTTGGCCCTTTGAAAGTTTTTAGGTCTCGCCTGAGCCAGCGCGCATGCGCTGCTCTGCGAGGCTTTTAGTAAGGGCTTTTAAACTCTAAACACACGGTGTGTGTTTTTTTTTTTTTAATCACCCACAATTGGCCTTTGCATGCGTCTTTCTAAGAAAGACAGCACGCAATTGGTCCGATGCGGGTGCAAGTCCCGCCTTCTCTGTCCCCTAGCCATAGGGTGCTCGGGAGCGTGCAGCAGCGCCATCTGTTTCCATAAATCGCACCCGCGTCTCGCGTTAATTGGAAACAGATGGTGGTCAGTGCTGGTCGCGCTGGTTATCTTTTTCTTAGACAAACCGGTTTTTATTGAGCTCACTAAAATAGACATTCAACCCCAGTCACGGCTTCCACGTCAGCTCGCTCTAGCAGACAAATCGGGCTTTTGTTTGAATTAATGTGCTCACTAAAATATACATTTAACTCAAGTCACGGCTTCCTGTGTCACCCCTCTCCCCCATCCTGCAGTCCCTGACTTCGCGGCCCCCCGAATCCTCTCCCATTTATGCCTTTTTGCCCGCCGTCCAGCAAAAATGTGCTTGCTCTCCCGCTCTTTAAAAAGCCCTCTAATGGCAGCATGAACGCAAAGTGGCTCTACGCGTGCTCGGTGACCCTTGAAGCGATAACAAAGTTGTGAACCCTATTCTGAAAGTAATATGTGAGGATACATTTTGACTCAGGAACAACAAAAATTTACTACACCAACGGTTAATTTTCCAGTACTGTCTGGCGTTGACTATTGCATATTTACTAGCAGTATGAACAGTTCTTTTAGCCGACACCAGTAATCAGACCACCAGAAAGATTATATTTCCAAAACTCATATAGTCAATGAAAGCAGTAATAAGTAATCTTCTACTACACATACAGCCTTGAATCACTGAACTACCAGTTCTCAGGCACCTGGAACATTTGTTTCTGTAATAGCGGATGCGATCACTTCTGAGTTGACGAGGCTGTCTTTTCACTCTATTGGCAGTTAGAAAGCTACAACTCTGGCGACACCCACTTGCCCTTTAGCGCATTCAGAAACAGCTCGCTGCGTGTGAAGTGTTAGTGGCTACAACTGAACAACCACCACAAGAATGGGGTCCCATTCGGGTGTAAGAGGTAGGCGATTTTGTGCCCCCTCCTCCCACTTAATGATTCATTGCACCTGTTTCTGAAACACCCTTAAGGCTTGTTTTCCATGGGTTAGGGCATTTCAGAGGTTGTAACTTAGTACATTGATTGATGTGGCTAACCCTAACATGGCTTATGTTAGAATGCTCGAGACTTACTTAAAAAAAGTTTGCAGAAAAGTGGGTGAGTGCTATTCTCTTTCTAATGTAAATGTGGAACTCGTACTGAAAAATATTTTGGGACCCAAGGTCAGGTGTTACTGAGAAAAGAGGATGGAGTCTTGAAAAGGGTGTCCAACAGTTAATGTATACATTTATTAAAAAACAAAACTGTCGTAAAGAAATTAGCAACTAGGACAATTGTGACAAAGTGTGTTCTGGCTTCCTTGTTTGATTACAAAGAGGTTGCATTTGTAAAATATCTTATGCGATTAAGAAACCTGCTGCAGTGATCTTATTTTCAAGGGCTAACAATAACAGTAAGGTAATTCTCGTGGTTAATGCACCTTGTGGAGTGATCTGTGTATTAGCTAGGCACAGTTTGACTCCTAAAGGAATATAGAGAATTAATGTGCTGCTGCAGAGCACATCAAATAACATGCTGATCACCGATTTGCATTTTATAGATGAATGCATTACTGCTTTTGATACACATCATTTTGTTAGTTGTAGTTCATAAATTGTAATCTTTCTAACTGGGGCCAAATCCTAAAAAAAGAAGTGAGGGGACTAACCAAGCTAGGCATTATGCAAATGACATCACAGCGCATGACATCGCAACTAGCATTACAGGAAAAAAATTATAACAAACAAGCATGAGAATAGGCAGGAAGAAGTTGCCAGCAGTGCAAGTACAAAATAAGTAGAAGACATTTTTTATGTTAAAATCAATCAGGTTTTTCAGTTGTATATATTGTGTCTTAGTTTGTATAAAGGTACAAAAATGCTTAACACTTTTTATTATAACCTTTCAACATAATGCACAGCAGCCACAATGCTCTACAACATAGTCAAAATTTCTGGCTAAACACATAAGGTCCCAAAGGCGAGACCTATTGGCTATGCCAATGCTTGTTCTATAAGTATCCATTTCCAAATGTCAAATTTGACATCATTCATCCCTCCTTAGGAAACAATATAAGATTTACTTTTCAATTGTTGAGAAAATACTCTTTGGTGCATTTTATGGTCTTCATCTCTGTTAAAAGAACAATTACTAACATTGTGTGAAGTTTTCAGCCACTCAGGTAGTAATTTACTCTTGGGTACCCTGCCTCAACAACTTAAATGGTGATACTCCAGTCACAAAGTGCAGAGGAATGAGAAAAGACCAAACCTTATCTTTCAAAAAACTCTCAACATCGAGCCCAGCAGATAAAGCTGTTTCTATACATTCCATAAGAAAGCTGTTTGAGCATTCTGTAAAACCATTTGATGCTGGACTGTACAATGCAACCTTCACATGTTTCCTCATGATTGTACACATGGGTTAAGAAACAAACTGTGGTCCATTGGCTGTGACAATTTGGGGAACCCTCAATCATAAAAACATACTCCAAAAAGTTGATAACATTGCTGGTGGTAGGAAAATCAACAAATGATAAATATAACCATTTAGAAAAATGGTCTACAAGTACAATTAAATACCTCAAGTCACCAGATATCTTAAAAGGGCCAGTAAAATACATCGCAAATGTTTCCCATGGACTCTCAGAAAATGGTCCTGGTAAATCAGGCATCTTCCAGTGTTAGTCAGATAGCAAACACTCTTCACGATAATCAATTAAATTACGTATTTGAACATCCATATGTGGTCACAAATAAAATGTACGTCTTTTTTCGTGGCAGTGACACCTAAATGCCCCTCATAAGAAAAATGTATGAATACATGTACGTAAACCTGCAGGAGGTAAATACGTTCATGCCTTTGGCAGATACCCGCTTGAAACGTCAGCTCTGAGGCCACTTGAGCAAAGGACTTTAAATCTCCCTGTAAATATCTAAGATTTGGCCAAACTTCTTTTACATAAAAAAATAACCTACTTAAGAACAACATATTTAAGTGTTGTATTAGTCCGGTCCAACTCACATCAAGTTCCAGCACACTTTTCAATTGCATCAATAGGTGCCACCACACACTGAATATCATCATTGGGATCAAAATCAGAGACTGAGCAGCCAAAAGGCATCCTAGAAAGGCAATCGGCCTTGAAGGTCTTCCCACCTTGAATACATTTCACAGATGTTGTATTACTGTAACTTTGACAACAATCTCACAAGATGTGCAGAACCATTCCCTAAACCATTGCCAGCTGAAAGAAAAAAAGTTGCTTGTGCAGTATAAATATCAAAACTCTGGCCATAAAAGAAAGGTTTTGCATTTTTGGACTATCCAAACATAGGCTAATGCTTCCCTCTCAATAGTGCTGAAGTTGTTTTCAGGGGGTCTCAGGGTATACAATGCAAATGCTACAGTGTGTTCCACACCCTCAACCCTTAACCCAGAGGCCCTTTTGACCAGACAGAGCAACCAAACCTATCAGATGTGTTCAAAACCCTTGACAGTTCCAAATTAATCACGAAACACATGGGGGAATTGGAGATAATTTGCTGAACAGGATCCTTAATAAGATCAAGGTTCAACATCGGAATATCCCCACCAAGACTATTTGTGTATCTGAACAAGGTTTAAGCATTAACCCCCAACAACGCTAAATCTCTCCCCCTCCCCGAAAAATAATGTCAGTTGTCTGCAACATACATCTTCAAAACATGTGAATTTCCCCTCCCAAACACTACCAGACCAATGAAAAACCCAATCATGTTCATTTCATTGTCTCCAAAAGCTTCAGTATTTAAATTTGCAGCAATTTCTTGGTCTTGAGCCAGTGTAGTTAAAGGTTTTATCTGGCAAAATAAAAATAGGTGCCCCAGATTCAGCCATAACCCAATCTGCACACTGACAATTATATCCTGACATAAAGACCCTTTGCTTTTCTTGATGCCTTGAAACCTTTTATTCACATTTGAAATCAAAATCACATTGCTTAACCTTTCCTCATACTCATCCACTTGTACATTGGCAATTTCCATCTTACACTCCCAGCTTTTCAAACAGCTTGGAAATGTAATAATTGTAAGGAAAGAATCAAAATAAAACATCATTTATCAAGTGCAGGACATGAAGAATTTAAATGTGGTTTTACGAACCACAACTATTGTACAAGGCAAGGGTTTTCCTATTAGTAGTTTTGTTCCTGCGTACGTTTAAACTACATACTCCTGCGCCTTCCATAACTGAAGGCTGACCTACTTGAGTAACAATAACATTCAAGGATACCTGTGACTGTGACTAATTTGAAAATAAATTGATCACATATAGGTACCTACAGTCACATAACTCTGCTAAAATATGAGGTGCAGCTATATACTCCTCTATACTCTCCTCCCCTCCGCTTCCTCGTGAAAAAAAAATTGCCTCTCTCCAATAACTCACTGGGCACCTCTTAGAAATGTTTGCCCAACTTTTCCTTTGCTTCTTTGTACTCGTCGCACATACTAAATTGTCCTTGAAGTGAATTCACTGCTGGAAGGTTATCAAAAACCCCTTGGCCAGCATGATCCAGATTACTAAACAGTAAAGAAGTTTTACGTTGCATTCGACTTGAACGGCATCAACAGCAACTAAATTGCTTCCAAAAATCCACAACCATTGTCTCTATTTAATGACGAGTATGCCTGGTTACTGAAGTCATGGTAGTGGTTGAATGACCTGCTGTAATGTAGCCTTGACTGAATGATACCAAAACAATTTAGCCTCAATGAGATAATTGCAATATGAAGGAATGATAAATTTACAGCAGAGTTCAATCGCCCATTTTAAAATAGGAGCCAGAATGTTGGAAAAAACCAATACCGTAAAATTTTCTTCCAAGAAAATCACAAAGTGTCCTCTTCAATTATTCAATGTGCAACAGACGAAGAAGAGCTTTTGATCCAGCAATTATACTTGCCATCAATGCAAAATGCAGTGATGTGGTTGGAGCGTTTATTTGTAGGCCAAACCCAATCTACAATGGCTGTGACGCCTGAAGCCAACACGCACGTCCGCAATGCTTGATGGGAGAAATATTACGCAATATGTCAGATCTTCTCTGATGTCAACCAGTGTGCCGACAGGAACAATGGCGATTTAAACGCACACTAGTTTTAGGACGTTTGCTCTCAAGCCGGTGCATAAGGGGCTTTTTTTTTTTAAAGTACGCAAAACAATGCACTAATAATTCGGCTTTCCAGTTTCTTTGCCTTAAAAAGATTTTTTCTCTCTCGCTCTCTCTCTTCTCTCTCTCTTACTCACTCACCAAAACATGCGGCAGCAGCAAAAAGTAACAATTGCAAGTCCGATAATCATCTCGGGCAGAAACAACCCATGGGTTTTGAGGGCTTCTCCAAGCTGGTCTGCTGGTACTGGCATGGGCACTAAGTGGTGGCAGGGGTGTGAGCGGAACGCAGATTTCAAACTGATCCTACAGTACTGTCATACCCTAGGTTCAATCCAACAGACAGCAACACAAGTTACTAGTCAATGAGATTATATTTCAGATTAAAGCCAGCACCAGAGTGTCATTTTATATAACTGTTTACATAACTGCTTGTTTATAACTATGCTTTATTGTTTCCGGCATTACCTTGATTGATATTCCAAATTAAAAACTGCCACACTACTTTTTGAGCTGTTAAGGTGAATAAATGGATCTATCCAATTAATCAATCAATCTGAGGTTGACTCAAAAGACGAGAAGAAGTGGAATTTTACATTCTTTATTTTTAATATCGGAAGCAAAAGTAACATATATTTCAGCCAGCTTTTCAAAGCATCCTCTTTACTATCTCGAAGGATTTCCTTTGATGCTGTACATTTTGTGAATAGTCTGCAAAATACTTGAATACCAAACCTTCATACTGTGCTCTATGACCAGTTCTTTTACTATGGAAGATGACGTCCCTATCTTGAAAGGTTTTAATATGGGCTCTCAAGTTTCTTGGTTTCAACTGGGGTGTCAAGGTCGTCTGAGCTTCTTAAGGGAGAAGAGATTTGACCAGCCAGTGGTACACATCATTTGCAGTACACGTTTCCCCAAAATGTTTTGACAAGCCCCAAGGCCTTCCAAGGAGATTTCTAAAATAATAAAAACATTAAAAAAAAGTTTTTAAAAACACAGATTGCTGTGGGTGCCCTCAGCCATCTCCTCTAGTCTAACATCCAGCTGTTTTGAAGTTTCATAACCGGAGCACGTACTTCAGCCATATTTGGGGGAAGGGTTCCAACTACCCCTTCAGTAAGTTTCATCTAGTCCGCAACATTTGGAAAGTCAGCCATGATTAGGTTCATCACAATCAAGTCAGAATGAGAATTTTGTTCCAGATCTGTATGGAGGTTATTTATGGCAGTCATCAGATCAGAAGATGAAGGCAAGTGCGGGGCAGAACCCTTCTAATCACCCGAGGCCTCCAATGACATGGCCTCATATCCAGAGGGATACTGAATCATCTTGTTCCATTGCATGAGGTTAGTTGCATTTTCTTTCACTCTTTTATCATCGTAGTCATGCAGTACTATCGTCCTAAGGAAGGGATTAGTACTGTAGAAGTAAGGAGTTAGCAAAGCACAGAAAGTAGGCAAACTAGTAGTTTATGTAAGAATACAGTATCAAGAGAATAGGAATACCTTCTACCACTCTAGTACTACCCAGTTTACTAGCATGTTATTTTGTTGCCCCTAAGAGTTTTCTAGCCGACTATCTGAGCCCCGCATCACCAGGCAGGCTCCAGCTGCAACTGGTTTTAGTCTCATCCACCCCGTCTGGAGTTCATACAAGTATCAGCAATGCAACATGCTCAGGGATAAACCAACTTCTTTCCCAGCTTGGATGCGCAGCATTTCACGTCTCAATCATGTATTTTCAATAGCCTCAGATTTCCCAACAGTGTATAGGTCCTCCACTGACGGGATGACAGGCACACTCCATTTCCACACTGAACATGTTTCTCCCACACCAGGGCTCTTCCTCCCCTCCAGACCACTACAGCACCAGGAGATCAGCATTGTCAAAAGCTCAGCAGCACCCGGAAAAGTGGAAACCTTGGGCATTGTAAGGCCTCTCTAACCAAGACTGCCTCCTCCCTCAGCACACAGGTGTGTTCCACTGGCACAGCTGGTCTCTCAGGGGCAATACATAGCCCTGCTTGGGCCTCTGCAATGTGCCACATCTGGTTCCTGTATGCCATGCCGCCTCAATAGCACCAGGTGACTTATACACTATTGCATAAGTACTCAAGAGCACAAAATGAACACCTTATCACACTTACTACAACTAATCCAAAAGTAAAAAAAAGTAAAATACTTTTACTAATTTACTGTTTTACCTCTAACCTGGAGTTCCAGAGTATGTCACCTTGTTAACTCAGGACTAGCGTCCTGAACAAAATCTCTTCCCGAAAAATATTTTTTTAAATCCATCAGGCATACATGAAAAGTAGGAATATGTACAAAATTACATTTAACAAAATAATTGCCATGTTAAGAAGTTTATCACAGTGCAAATCACCATACTTTGTCACATGGGGTAATCAACATTGAAACACTTGCCTAATGTAGTAATCTGTGAGATTCCATGTAATGAAACGAAATGTCCATCTATCGGCTTTAGCATAGTGCAGGAAGTATCCATAAATCAGGCCCAATACCTTGAGTAAAATATTTAATTGAACAGAATCAACGTTAATCATTGATTTGTGACTACAGCCAGCTCCGGCCTACTGTGTTGAGCACGCACTTTGCCCACAAGGTAAAAAATGCAGCACAAGCTCTCTACTGCAGTGGATGCACATAGATGTTGCCCAATAAAAACGTAGACAAAGGAAGATTTTTTCTGGTGATCATTAAAGGTAATAGAAACAAGAGAGTGGTCACGCCAGACCTAAAAATATTCTTAGTAAAAAACTCCTACAAAACTGCTCCTTGAAGCACAACTTGCACTCCGTTAAATACCTAAAATAAAGCTAGAAACCTATAATAAAATAAAGATCCTGGGCAACAGTCATTTAACACGCTTGGAACTTGTCATTGTTATACAATGGTCCACGACAATCACCTCTACACAAACAGCAATGCTCAATAAAGTGTGAAATCACTACCTCTTTAGTATGGCTCTTAAAATATGGTTTACATTCTGAAAGGTTGGTAGCTAGTTAACATTTTAAATAAACCTTTACATACCCTCCTATGCCACATAGTAACTCGCTAGTTTACAACAATTATTCTTCTGTGATAAAGAACCTTACTTCAGTGGCTGGCTTCTTGGCTGGCTTCCAGGGTCCAAAGTACAGAACGTCTTGCCTCTAATCACATTACAATGCACAATCTGTCGATCAGCCAAGCTTTAGGAAGAGACGACGATTAATCAGGCTACAAAATCAAAACAATTCAGAACTAAAAATGGAAATATATATGCATCTGGCTGCTACTTCCCGCTTACGAGAAGCCTCTGCATTTTGTTGTACGTTAAGACAGGCAGAACTGTTTTGCTGTCCCAAATGTTGAGATTTGCAAAATAGGTTTTTACAAAGTACTAATCCCATTTGAAGAGTCGGCGGGCTTTTACTCACTCCCAGGGATTGCAAATCGATAAAGATTAACAATTTGGAAGGGAGTGGGTTGTAGTCATCATTTCAAAACAGTGAATCTGAATGAGACGCATACTTTTTTATCAACCGTAATCCAGTCGCGACACACTGAAACATTATGGACTTCCGAGTTATAGAGATCAGGCAGTCACAAAAGGGAGGGTGTTATCAAAGACTCTTTCCCTTTTATTAATTAAAAAATAAAACAAAAGTGATCCTCTGGACCACCAACAACTTTGACAACAGCTCCGATTCCATTAAGGAAAACTGGCTGCATTGGAAAAAAAAAAGTTTTACTTTATTTAAATGTGATCCAAAGACATGGTGGATTGCTAATCTTAGCAGACTTAGATGGGATTGCCACCCACTCCAAAAGTGAATTTTGGGAAGCGACCTACTAGTTGGTTTGCAAAATACTACAGAGGTTACAAATATATTGGCTGCAATTTGCAACCTGTATTTTGTGACCAGTGTCTATACAACAGGCCTCTTGTCCACTTATCATTGGACAGCTGCAACACCATCCTGCTTCAACCCAGCCCACACATGCCATAATTTCTTAGAAGAAAACATTAACTCTGAGTTCAGAATAAATTATGAAGCTTCAAGGTAAATTCTTACGTTGGCTTTATTGTTCATATAGGGAACCGAATCAAAAACATGAAGTTCTCTCCTTCCTGATTAAGCACAGATATATGGATATCTTGCACAAAAATTTAACCTTGGAGCAAAAGTAGGTTTCACTGATTAGGAAAACATAGTAGCTTATTTTATTTGTGATGTGCAGTACTCAGGTTTGTGTTATAGATCATAAAATTGATAGAAGGGCCATGCTCTTCACTTTGCAAAATAGCGCTGTCAACTTCTCAGAGTCATTGTCAGCCACTATTCACAAGCTAAAAAGGGAAAAAAATGAAGTGAATTACCTTTAAGCAGACAGTAATATAACATTTGAAAAAGTAACCCTTCCGGAACTCTGGGATGCTCCAGAAGACAGAGTGTTATCCATTTAAAGTTCGCAGAAGTAAAAGGTAAGTAGTAAGTGCTTTAAATAAGGACTCCGGCATCATCAACTATCCATCCAGCCTTAATGAACATCTAGCAAAGTTATTTTTATTTAACCATTGAAACTGAAACTAAAACAAAAGTCTTAAGACAGCGATCCAGCATTGATTGAAATGCTTACAATAGCCACAGGAGTCCAACATATGTATTACTCTAAGACACACCCTAGCTCCAGTCAAACATTTTTGTTTTCTGGCATTTGTATAGTATTTACCAGCCATTCGTTTGGCATATTGAAAAGTGACACGCTAAACTTCCCGGAGAGATTACAGACTAGAGAAGAGGTGTCTGGCTGTAGTGTGACAAATAAAGGAAAAGTGGGATGAGGTGCAATAAGTCCTGACACATGGTCAGTTCCAAATACACATGATTTTTATTTATTTCTAAACGTAGGTGTGTAGAATACATTCTGAACTGATGCGTGTCCTAAGTGTAGCCCAGTAACATGTCAAAAGGCCATATACTCCTTGTTAAGAACTGTGATGCAGACTTCACAGAGCAATAGGCCTCAGTATATGGGACAACAGGTCCACCCAGAAACAGTGAAAGTTCAGACTCGTGAAACTGCCATTATCTTGTGTCCAATATTTACAAGGAAGAAATACAAAATGCATGTTCACCCAACTGAATCACTTTATCGGCTCTAGGGCTTAGCCAGAATTGGTCAGTAAACTCCTCCTTTAATGTGAAAGATAGTAAATGCTCCCCATAAAAATACACAATGATACGTGGCGTTGTAAATGTATCAACACTAATGTTGTTAGATTAAAAATTGTGATGACGTGAACTTCATGGATTAATTTAATTTACAGGGTTCGCTTCTATAAACAGATTTTACTTGGAGAGAAGCATTTTCTGATTGGAGACAGCCACCTTTCTGTCTCACAAATTTACTCAAGTCTTATGTTTGCTGATAATTTCCAGGATTAAATATTAGTGACAAAAACAGAGAACAAGCACTAGCTCAATTTAAATAATCTAAAAAATAATGAAGTTCCTACAAAATTAAAGGCCATAAAATGAACAGCGTCCATGATCAAGCAATCGGCATGGACTCCTCTCTTGAGTAACAGTAGAGGAGAAAGGGTCTGAGATGTCATAAAATACTTTGTGCTTTATTTTTGCTTCAAAATCACTGAGAGATCATCCCAGCTTATTTGGGTGGGAAAAGGATAATGGTTTATTGACGACTGAATGATTCAGTTTGAAGTAAATTAAGGTGGAAAGCCAATTGTGGCATTACTATGAAGGCAGTTGAAGTTTGGGCCATTAAGGAACTTACTTCAAAATAAGGTGGGCCCTTTTTTTATTTAAACTATAGCATGCATTAACTCACTGCTATGTTTAATTTGCAAACCTCTTCCTTAAACTCCAAACAGGATGATCAAGAGGCACAAACAGAAACCTCTCCCTTCAAGTATATTCCAGGAAACATGCCAAAACAAGCAGATGTATAAAATCAAAAATAGCGGACACAGTGAGTCACCAACTGCATTTCATTTATATAAACAAATTCTCACATTGCCCTTCAAAATGGAGAACATTTATTCGTGTCTTGTTTCGAATATCTCATGCTACCATACAGTAAGTTCTGAAGGTCAGACAAGAGGCATTAAGGACTATTTCTTTCTGGTTTTATTGCATAGACAGGCATAATTCCTGTCTTTATGGAGTATACATTCAACCCACTTCAATGTACATAACCAAGCTGACTAAAAAGCATGACAATTAGGTGCAAAATGTTCAGACTAAAAGCACGCAAGCAAATTCAATTCAAGGAATGTTAAGCAGCAAGTCAGCGAGTTTTGGTAATCTCACATGCAGCAACATAGACTTTACTGAATCGCAAAATCTAACTACACAGCTTAACTTCCATTGCCCTTCTTACCAGAATCGTACAGTAGCAGCACATTTCACAGCCCGAGTCTTAGAAAAACACTTTCTCAAGTGCCCAAAAAGTCCAGTTCTCGGGTAACATGCCTGTTGTGTCGAAATAAGCGGACTTGTACAGGTAAGCAGGATTCCAATAAGTTTATTCATCAACCCTGAAATACCTCTGCAATTTCTCAATGCCAGCCGCAACTGCATTAACCCTCTACCTACAACTCGATAAAAAATTCCAAGCGGTTATGACCTCACACACTAAAAGCTAATGGAATGCATCCGATACGCTGTGACACTTAAAGCATTCTAATATCCAGCACTACACATACCCCTTACCTTTAAAAGGATATACTTACACGTTACTATCTAAAATGAAAGTTAAATATCAGCCTAAATCGTAATTTGTAATCTCCTAGCATCCATAAAAAACATCCGACAGAATGTTGACCGTGAAAATAATATTTACATTCAGCTCAATTGATAATCTCTGAAGCTCGTGCTATAGGTTAATCCAGTAAGTCATTATAAAACAATAATTTAATTTGCATAGTAATTTGACTGTGCTACCAGCACAGCTCATTGTAGGCTGTTCATTTCTGGAATACAATCAACATTACTCTCTAACGTAGCACCATATCTATGGGTGTCTTGAGTAACCACACTACCAGATGCAATGGTTAGAATAGGTTCCTTCGATGTTTCATAATCATCCCATAACCAACTCCATGATCCTTCACGGTCCAAACTTTCTCTTCCTGGAATAGGTTTTCGGCAACGAGCAATGCAGTTCATATGCCACACTTTTCCATCACTCAATATTGCTGAATGTTTTCAACACTCTAAGGGTCAGATGTATCAACCATTTTTTTAGTTCGCAAACTGGCAGATTTACAGAATCTGCCCGTTTGCTTACGCAAAAATTGCTTTTCCAATGCAGCAAACCTAATTTTGACTCGGTAACCGGTTAACGAATCATAAAATGGGTTTGCGATTCGGTATTAGGAAGGGGCGTGTTTAGGGCGACCCTTCCTAATACTGAATCGCATCGGTATGTATGAATGCTTTGTGACTGCGGTCGCAAAACATTCGCATTTTACCACCTACTTCAAGTAGGTGGTAACCCATTTGCAAGTGGGAAGGGTTTGCTTCAGAGAGGTAGGTAACAGAAGTCTGAAATTCTTCTAGACACACGCTACAGTGATCACTCCTGTATTTCGAGATCGATCACTTCTTACATTTTTACCTTGCACAACTTCTCATCACAGAAGGGACAGGAAAAGTGACTATCCAAATTCCCTGTCATCATCTTCTTGTGAGGAACCTTTGTTTTGATTTATGATGACCCATTTTAATCCTCGACGCCTCACGTCCATGTTCCGTTAGCCATGACCGCAAGATAGCGTGTGTTAGGTTAGGTTATGTGTATTTGTAGAGCGCATTACGCACCCCGCTGAAGGCAGGAGCTCGAGGTCAGGGCAGAGATTCGGTGAGGAGCCAGGTTTGAGTTTGCTGCTAAATTGAAGAACGGACCAGGTGGCTCTGATACGCAGGGGAAGGTTGCTTCAGACTTTGGATGCAAGGTAGGAAAAGGCATGATGATCACTAAATCTGGTTCTGCATAAGCAGGGGTGGGTGTAAGTAGGAGTCCAGCCCATTAGAGGTGCCTGGTAGGTTTGTAGAAGTTTACACAGTTGTTGAGGTAAGTAGGGCCAGTGCTGTGCAAGGATTCCTATGTGTGCATGAGGAGTCTGAAGAGTCCTTTTTTGTGGACTGGGAACCAGAGGAGTTCTTTGGTGTGGGGTGAGGTAGGTGCCTGGGGTAGTTTGAGTGTGAATTTGGCTGCTGAGTTTTGTATGTCTGGAGTCTTCTGGTTAGTTGTGTGTCAATTCCAACTGAGTGCGTTGCTGTAGTCCAGCTGGCTAAGGATGATGGTTTGAGTGACAGGTCTGCGAGTGTTGGGCGGGAACCATTTGAAAATCCTTTTTAGTATTGAAAATCTTTTTTAGTATTCGGAGTGTGTTGAAGCAAGAGGCGGAGACTGCATTCACTTGGCCAGCCCTAGTGGACAGATTGTGGATTACTATTCCAAGGTTCTTTCTGTGGGTAGCAAGGTAAGGTGCAGGTCCAAATTCAGTAAGCCACCCGGGGAGTCCCAAAGCAAGGTGTCTTTGTCGAAGACTACTACCTCTGCTTTTTATGTGCTGAGTGCTGAGCTTGAGGCAATTGGTTTTCATCCTCTTTGTCATTGAGGTGGAGAAGTTTGTCCGGTTGTTCGTTGTCTTGTCGGAGATGAAGCAGATGAGCTGGATGCACTCTGAGCAGGATAAAACGAAGACTTTGTAGGCGCAAATTACGCTAGTGAGTGGGGTCATGTAGGCGTTGAACATTGGTTGGGACTAAGCAATGATCCTTGTGGAACAAAGAAGATAAGGCTGGTGGCAGTTTGAGGTGAAGGAGCCAGGCAGACCAACTGGGTGCAGTCAGTAAGGAAATAGCAGATCTAACGCAGCACAGGCCTCTTGAATGCCAGTTTTGTCCAGTTGTTGGCTGAGCATAGAGTGGAAAACAGTGTCAAAGGTGGTGGATAAGCCCAGCATGACTAGGACATCGATATCTACTCGGTTCATGATCATGACATTTGTGGCAGCAACGATGGCGGTCTCTGTGCTGTGATTGGCCTGAATCTGGTTTAAGTGGGGTCGAGGAGGTAGCTGTCGTTAAGGTGGGGGTTGGACATTTATGACTTTCGACAGGTAGGGTAGAAGGGAGATGGGCTGGTAGTATCACTGGGTCACCTTGAGGGTTTCTACGGGGGAGATGGGGGTTGGTCAAATCGTTCATGATCAGGTTGAGTGCTGTGCTGATAGGGTATAGTCCTCTTGTGAAGCGATGAGGTCAGGGGTTCGATGGTGCTCTGGGGTGTATGGACTGCACGTTGTAGCAGCTACTGGAGTGGTGAAGGTGGGCCAGGCATTCAGGGCGATCCTCTGGGTGTTGGAAGAACGGCCATGCAACAATGAGTAAAGGAAAGGATGGGAAAAGAGAAGGCTAGATGGTGTGTTTGGAGCGGTTGTCCTGTTGGAATCTCTGGAGCGGTTGTCCCGTTGGAATCTCAGGATTCATTATCAATTGATGGCACTAAATTTAAACACTTGAATATCACCCTCTTTCAAATAACTGGACTGAAAACTTGCAAGCAATGCTGCACCAACCTCGACTCAAAGTAAGAAACGTAGGAAATCATTGTTGAGTTAAATATACGCGTCAGCCTACAAATCAACATGGTTACAAAGGGTGTTCATTTTTAACTGTCAATCCGAAGGAAAATACTACTACTCTTCTGGACTTACCAGAGAGTAGAGTGGAGTTGACACAAGCCCTGTGGATGCTCGATCTTGCCTAACTTGAAGTGAAGTACAACATTTTTGCTATGAATGCCACCCCCAGACTACATAGGCTAAAACAATCCAGCAGCAACAATGTGTTTACATTTAAACATTTCTAAAACTACTCCACTGCCTTCAAGTGGAACAGAGAATCAAACATAAAACTGCCTACATCATGCACCAAACTTATTAGGGGACATATGCTAACCATCTTCATAACCTTATCCAAATCAGAAGCTTCCAATGAGCCTCCTCTCCCCTTAGCCAAAAACAATGCTTCAAAAAGGCAGAACAGAAGCAGTTTTTTTTTTTATAGATCCATGGTCCGAGACTATATGAGGCCAAACTGCGTTGCTTGGTTCCTAAAAACCGTCCACTACAGAAGCCTTTGAAAATTAGACAATTCTGGCCAAGTCCTTAAGTGAATGAGGAAAAATGCCAAAATCAAGGCCAGCACGGCATTAGGCAGGACTCTATCTCTACCCTTAATGTTGTTATGTGTTTTACCCGAGCCCTATGAAATGGCCAAGGTGATACGGAGGGTATACAACTCACAAATAAAACTGCCATCTTCCTTTTTATCTTCTGCACAGATTTCCTTTATGGCCCTCACTTCGAGCACTTAGCGAAATGTGATATTCAGTCTCAAAGATATTCGACATCTTAGAGGTAAAAAAACAATGAAATGCTGAAATATCATAAGAGCACTTTGAAAAACCCTGAAAGTGTCAAACGCTGCCAGAGATGGTATTCAAAGATCCGCATTTTAGCTTTTACAAAGACATGATTTACTCCGAAGGTCGGGCAGCATCCATTATCAGATCAAGTCTGTTAATAAACTGCTCGAGGGGAGCTTTCTCGTTTCAATGCCTAAACCTTTACAGATTTGGATTTGCTTCATATTCTTCGGCTCCAGGGATGGCGACAAACCCACAAAATCTCAGCAGAGATCCAGCAAATTGAACCAAGACCTATCCTTTCAATTTAAAGAACAATACCACTTTTTTTGCTAAAACTGAAACGGCATTCTGACAATATAAGGGAGACTAAAGTATTTCAAAATTCAGTTTTGCATTTTTGGAACTGAACTGTTTTTTTCACTTTTGGCAAGACAGACGAAGTACGCATAAGCCGTAAACAGCGACGTTGCCAACTTTAATGGGCACTAGTCCAAAAGAAAGAAAACAACTGTTAAAACCATGGATTCCTACTTAACAACAGACATCATGTTTCTCACTGCCTCACCTCGATGTGAAGGTAAAGAGCGTTTGAGCTGTATGTAACCGTTGTCCCTGGAGAGCAATCATGCTTGTGTTTACGAGAAAATATTAGTACATCAGGACTGCTGCACTCCAGGGAGCTGCAACTAAAGGAGAGGACCAGTGTTTCAGTTTAATTGAACAGGCTCAAAAAATTGACAGGTGCAGCTAAAAGCTGGCAAGTGGCCTTTGCGCTGTGAAATACAAAAAGGAGAATACATTTATAGACTCGAGGCTATTTAATTCATGTATCCTGTACAATTCACAGTGGATGTCTGATGTCATGGCAGGAGACATGCTCTCTTTAAATCTAGAGAAACAAGTATGTCTATTCATTAGCTTCCTTTGAATTTTAGGCCCAACGATTGAAAAGTCAATGGAACTCAAATGTCAGAAATTCAGACATCCTATGACTGACTGGAACATGAGACAACCAGGTAGAAGAGAGGCACAGCACGGATGGGAGCCAAATGCAGAGATTCTTTATAGTTCAATGTTGCCTGAAGAAGGCGGTGGAGTTGACTGTTGTGCCGCTATAAAGTTTTGATGATAAGAAGTTGCAATGTGTGGTGTGGAAATTCCAAATAACCCCAAATAGGTTACACTTGTGTGACACTATCTCCCAGACACCACTGCACCCCAAGTGAGGCACAAAGCCCACTGTGGCATACGACATTCCAAATGTCCGAAGGAGGTGTGAAAAGTAATTTTGGTAAGCACATCATAAATTAAGTTTGATGAATATTTGTGCTCCCTGGATCGATTCTAAAATGTCTTTATTAAGAGAATAAGGGATACCAAAGTTTGACTGCAATATGATTTAACCCACTTTTATCTGCGCAAGGGCCTAGATTCTAAGTCCTTCTTTGAAATAAAAAATGAAGGAGCCCCGAGGAAGGTAAATTGAATCATTTTCCAAACCGTCCTATAAGTAGGCCTGAAGACTCCTTCTCGTTTTCAGAAAGGGAACAAATATGCCCAAATTGTACCACCAAATCAGGTTCAGTTTGTATGGTGCTATTATAGTCCCTATGAGGAGGAAGCAATCAGAACTTGGGCTTAACAAAAACTGTAGCATATGCTTGGTTCTTGCATGGGACAAAAGAGAGATTAGCTACAGTAAGGTTTGAAATTATAGAGGAATCTTTTATCTCTCCAATAGATGGCCAGTAAGCTTCAGAAGCATAAAAATGGTCATGGAAAAATTGGGATGATGATGATGATTTTGCTCTCGTAGCCCAAATGACATTTAGATTTTGCCTCTTTAATCAAGGAATCCTCAAAATCACAGCATCATCAGGAGATGCTACCATGCAGCGGCCCAGAGGGGTGGGGGGCTTTGCCTTGACGGACTTAGAGGCCTACTACCACGCAGCGCAATTACAATGGTTCACCAAATGGGTGGCAAGCCGAACCAGACACCGGGAGGAACCTGAAGGGCCGGACCCTCCCTTGTAGCTGCGCTCCCGGGTGCTCCTCCGCTTGCCCATGGGGAATAGAATGGCCCAGTCTGAAATACAGGCGGTATGCCAGTGTTGGAACAGACTGGCTAGGCGAGCGCGTGCGTGTTTCCCCCACGCTCCGGAGATCTCACTGACGATGTGTGAGGCTTTACCGCACAGTGGGGACTGGGGCAGGCTGCGGGACTGGGAAGATGAAGGGATCACTACTATGGGGGACCTGTTTGAGGATGGTAACCTTTTAACAACCTATTGGAGCGCTGGGGCCTGCCAAGGGGGACTTTCTTCTTCATGCCACACTGACAGCAGCCATTAGAAAACATTGGTGTAAGGGGATGGCGGAACCTGAGACTTCTCTAGCCTGCCAATATGTTGTAATTGCGACAGGAACCTTTAAGGCGGTCACGTGCCTCTACAGGAGGATCACCTGCAGCCTGAAACAGCCCCGGACGTCCCTGCGACTCAAGTGGGAAGAGGATTTGGGTGTACCCATTGAGGAGAAGCCATGGGGGAACTTGGTAAAAAGGGCCTGGAAGTGCTCTAGGAATGCACGCTTTCTGCTGAGCCACTTCTATGTGTTGCATAGGGCATTCCTCACCCTGGGCAAGGTGAATGAATACTTCGGGGGCTCGACAGCATGTCCACGGTGTAACCTGGAGGGAGCGGGGTTCCTCCATATGCTTTGGGACTGCCCACATCTGGGAGAGTACTGGAGAGGGGTGACATCTGAACTGGCAGCAGCGACGGACAGAGGGGTGGCATTGATACCAGGATGTTGCTTATTACATTGGTTCCCGCATACTGCCAAGACCAAAGTCACTAACAAGTTTATAGACCTGGGGCTGGTGTTGGCCCAAAGGGAGATTACCGGACACTGGATGGCAAGAATGGCCCCTGCGTAGGGCGATGGTCCAGGGAGTTAGTGAAATGGGTAGAGGCAGAGGGGAATTGCAGATTGCGAATGGCTAGGCGAACTGGGAGCAACAAGGCCCTGAGACAGCGTGCGCATGGGTAGCATTGGTGGAGCTGGTGAAGCACCCAACGGCCAACACTGATGGCACTCCTGACCAGAGGGACTCTGCAGCATACAACTGACTTAGGGAGGTACTGATAGATTAGAGAGCTGAGCGCAGATCGGGCGGGATGACCCTGAGAGAGCATCTGTCCCTGACACCCAAACTTGAGGTCTGGGATATATAGGATACAGAACGGCACAGTCCTACTCGCAGATCCATCTGCTTAACATTGTTAACCCTTTTTTCTAAAACAACAGTGGTCCCATGCAAAATTACAGTTCAAAGAAATAGAAAAATAGGAAAGGTTTTAAGGCAAACTAAAGTTTTTCTGTTTACACATTCATTGCACAGAAAATATCGAATAGCACCATTACATCAAATTAAACAACCAAATATGTTTGTATAAGGTGCATGAGCAAGTCGACGGCGTTTCGGTTCCCCTAAAGGGTAATGGGAACCATCATCAGGACAAATAAATAATTGCCTTATTACACTAAACCTCAAATTGCCTAAAAGAAAAGAAAATAGGGATAAATAAGAAAAGTACAATTTTTAAGAACAAGGCATTAATAATTAGACAATACAATGGAGTGACTCTTTGTGCAGGGTGCTAAAAACTTTCTTTATGCCGGGTGAAAATATCGCGTTGTTTCTATAGGTGGGGTGGTGGTGGCAACGTTAGTTTGCCTTAAAACCTTTCCTATTTTTCTTCAACTGTAATCACCCCGCTAGTGTTGGGCACAGGCTTGTGTACCTCACAGGGGCATTGTGGAAGGTATTCTTGTTTTATTCTGGATATTTGTTTATTAAGTAAACTTGAAGGACCTCTGTCCGGCTGGACATGTCACTCCAAAACATAGATTTGATTTCGTCTATGTTTATTGGTGTTGAACTGTAATTTTGCATGGGACCACTGTTGTTTTAGAAAATTGCTCCCAGAGGTCCCTAGCTGACTGAATTGGGGTCCCTTGTTGTTATAAAAAATAACATTGTTAACCCAGCGTCATGCCGGGGGGTTAGTTGAGGTTGGGGGAGTTACTTTATATAGCTGATGACCGGGGAGACTCCAACTAGTAGACCTTACTAATTCATATTGCAGGACGGCGGATGGGGAACGGGGGGATACCTCAATTTTAGGCCACATCACCTCACGTCAGAAGGGACTTTTTACAGATGACGATGCGAAGAGGTGGAAATATAGTATCCTGCAAAGCCCTATTTCTGATTTCCGATGTGTAAATTCGCAGCCCTACTCGGGGCATTTATTGTACCGTGTTCTTTAAAAAAAAAAAAAAAAAAAATGTTAATCTCAAAATCATTAGGAGATGCTGTTCTATAAAAAGAAAGTACATCTGAATGATCTCCAAAGGAGTCCTATATAGGTAATGATACCCCCTTTACTAGCCTGGAGCCAATGATCAACTCGGTTTCCTTATTGCTCTCTCTTGAGTTAGCCTCGTCTGTTACGCCGAGGGCATATTCAACTGGTACAAATACCTGAAAATGATCCTGCGGCAGGGGGTGGGATGAATAGTATATAAGTTAAATGTTAATCTGTCTACAGGGAATTGAGGTAAGTAAATGTGACTGTGGTTGGTGAATGGATGCTCTGTTGACATATTTGTTTTGTGTAAACTTTAACAGAGAATGTAAAATAAAGTACATAGAATTATGTTTATTCCAGGCGAAAGCACTTTGTTGCAATAGTTGAAAAAAAAAAGCATAAAACACAGATTTGTTTTTTTTTTTTAACCATTTTGGAATTTTTGGGTAACTGCCACTTCTTCTACCGGATGTCAGTCTTCCTTTGGGGCACTTTGGAATGCCATCTTTCCTGGGGTATATTAACCAGCCGCCCCCAGTATTTTCTGCATCTGCTCTCATAATGCTTTTAGGTGCTTGAAAACATTGGCAATAATTACTTGAGGTCTCCTGGCGTTGCCGCTAAAGTTGTTGGGATGGCATAGGTAAAAAAAAAACTTCCACTATGTTTAACAGATATTCTTACCACCTTTGCCAGTTCCCAAATGGCCCAAATTGCCCCATCTATAAGTGTAGTGTTTGCCACAATCACGGCCCGGTCGTGACATCACAACCCTTCGGCTGCACTTCCGGCTGACGCGGTGGCCCACTGCTGCCATGGACACTAGGGCAATCCTATACATAAAAAAATCACGGGAGTGGGCTCAGGGCTGGGTCCCACAGGTGCCTGAGCCTAATTTCGGTCTCCCTTAGAGGAGGAGCTCAGTTCCACAATCTCTTATAACAAATACAGGTAAGCAATGTCAGTCAGTAAGGCCCCAAAAAGCGTGTCCCTATATAATTTCCATACACCCATATACCTTAAAAGTAATGAAATAAATCACACAAGGACAGGGTGCAACCGCTTAAATGTACAAGATGAAACCCGGAAGAAAAATGTGTAAAGGAAGAACCGTGTAAACTGCACAAGTGATTCAGCTGTTGTGTGTGAGGGATGCTCTCTCTGCAGGAAGGCTCAGTGAGGCAAATACCGACGCAGCGCTCTGAAGATCACAGTTCGAATCCCAAAAAGGCCGGCTCAACCTTTCCCTGTCTGAGGGCGGTGAACTGAATACACTTTACTAGAATGATAGTAACATCCGTTATTTACAGCACTTAGAAAAACAGTAGCTGCTACACAGAATGCCTAACTGATCCGTTTGATATTTATATGTCCTGATGCTTACCATAAAGGATACTTCCGAGCTGCCTACATAGAGAGCCGTCCTAACAGAATTTTCCACACAACTGTATGTTGTGTCCTATCATTTTAAGCACTTTTCAAGCATTTCATTCCCCGTTTTTTAATTGGTACACAGATATTTGATTCAGTTAGGAACAACAAACCAGAGGAAGCATGCACTCGACACACAGGAGAGACCCCATTTGTAGATAGCATGAGATACACAGCTTTAAAAACATCCAGGGGCCAAAACAAACACACGAGGCTAGCCATCACCTGGCCTATTTAGCTGCAGTTTAGAACATATCAGAACACAGCCGGAAATATTGTTGTTTATTCCCACCACTGTAAGCAACTTTCGGACACCTGGCAGCAATAGAGCTTCTGTCCGATCCTGCTCCCACACATACACCTCACACTGTACGATACTTTAAAGCCGTCGTGCCCAGCTTCGTCTTTATGAGTAATAACTCATAAATTCCCTATATGGTTTTGGAACATATTATACTTTGATGGGAGGGTGAGGCTTAATAAGAGGTAGGATGTGTAAATAAAAGCGCGCATGCCTCGCACTGAAAGTTTAAATAAAATAAAAAAGGCGTGCAGGCGGCAACATTAGGGACGTCAGAGAGAGAGGCGAGGGGTGCACACGCGAGTGGTGCGTGCGCGCTTGGGAGAGCAGTCTTCACTTTTTCAAGCACTTCACTTGCGGCACACCGCTGCTCGCTCCCGCAAGGTGGATACCGCCACAATCACGAGTGCAGTGCTTGAAAAAGTGAAGAGCGACGACTAAAGGCCCTCCTATGCAGCGCATGCGCGCTGTGTAGGCGAGACCTAAAAACTACACCATGACAGACCCTGAACTTTCCGAGATGTCCCCCGCTTCCCCCAGGCTCCCCAACAGGTGTTCACAAGTCAACAACACATGTCCACCAAACGAAGAAACATCACAACATGTAGATAGCCCCAGCAAGTCCACTTCCTCATGCAGGGAGCAAGGATACTCCAGCTGCCAAATACGACACAGAAAATGAAAACAGGCCCATTTCAGACAGAAAAGGAAAGACAAGAGCACTGTCAGAATGACAGTGCAACTGCTCCCACCAAGCACACAGCCCAGTACAGACCAAGAACACAGAGGAAAAAGATCAAAACTGGAAAACACATTGTCAACCGCGTGTGACATTGAAAAGAGTTCGGTCAACAGGGACCTTCCTTCTGGTGATTCGATTCAAATACAATGCCCAACTGCAAAAAAAAGGCAGTGGGGTATAAGGTACCAGCGAATCCAACAAGGAGGCCACACCACACTGAGTAGACCTTGCCAGAAAAGGCAATGGGGCAACAAGGATGCACATGGAAGAGAAAACCTAATGTAACTTTTAGGAGCGAAGAAAGACACTCACAGGAACATGGTGCAACATTCAAACAAAACTTTGATTAACAACCAAACAGGACCCAGAACAGTGGGGTCCTTCCCCAGCGTGGAGGAAAGCACACTGTCTAAAACTTCAAACAGCTAGGTCACAACATGCATATATAAAGCACATTCTTGAACGAACAGTAGGAACAAGGCCAACAAGACAAACAATTCAGCTGGCAAGAGAAATAGATAAACAAAAAACATTTTGCATCACATAAGTAGAAATAGTAATATGGGAAGGGGAAGACCTGAACTAGCACACCTGCCCCACACACTGGTATATAATACAAGGACTGGCCCTTGATGAACCAAAAAACTCTGCCTCTTAGAACTGGCACGCAGGACAAATTACTCCTCCAGAACTGCTGGAGGCATCTGCTGAATTAAACAACTCCAGGCAAGAAGAGGTCTCTACACGGAAGAGAACAGTAAAAGTGAAAATTCAATAGGCAGCCTGAATCTCCTAAGAGATTCTTGGGGCCACAAACGGGCAAGGTGACAAGTGACACATTTTGAACCCATGTACCTGAAAAACATGAGCTGAATAAAGGCCAGATTGGAGAACCTATCTTGTGGGTCTAAGCTTATCAGGCACCACAGCTGCAAAGAAACAGCCTTCTTGAACTGGAAGGAGCGAAACCACCAGCTCTCCCATCTCCAAAACACAGTGAAGTACGTGGCCCACAATCAGATCTCACTGCACGAATCGAGGGTGATGCCCCTTGTAAAAAAAAGAAAAATAACCTAAGTAACTTCCCGCCCCACCCCCCTAACACATCAACACAATGCCACTCCTCAGGGACATGAGAGGAGGAAGAAGTAAGGGAAGTGTCGCTGGACCGGAGTACCAAAGAGAGAGACCACAGCAAGTCCTCTTTCATGGATGAAGAAGAAAAAAAGATTTGTACCCTCCTCAGACGACACTAGAGTGCAATCTGGAGACACTAGAGTGCAGTCTGGTGAAGCTGGAGACAGAATTGTTGATGGATATCCTACAGTAAATTGTTGATGGATATCCTACAGTGTAGGATATCCATCAACAATTCTGCCTCCAGCTTCACCATGAGAGGGATAATTCCTAGGCCTGGGTGGTGAACTCAGATCTGTTCATAGAGTTTTCTGCACTCCGCGCAGCTTACGGAGTACAGAAAACTCTGCTTCGCGTAGTGCAGCGGAGCGCTTTTCCCGCTCGCATATGGTAAGTTCGCAAGCGTGAGCTGGCACTCGGGTAGAATTAAGACCAGCGCGAACGGCAGTTCGCACTGCACTCCGCCACTTGTGGAACTCCGCAGAGTTTTTTGTCACTTCACGGAGTTCTGTGTAGCAAAACTCAGTGAACTATGCCCAGGCCTGATAATTCCATCACATAAGTTGTCTTACTGAAGGCAGAATTGAAGGCTAGGTTGTCCTTCAAAGAGAGATCTCAAGACCAATTTAAGTTGAAATCGCACTCCGCTCAAACCATGGACAGTAGAAATCCAAGCAAAACCCCTTCAGTGCCAGGGGAATTGACAAAGTCTCCCGCATCCCCAACAGCAGGCGAGAATGTGACACTAACAGGTCATGCCTTAAAGTTGGATTGGAGACAACAGAAGACCCTGAATGGTGGGACCCAGGAAGCGCGTCTAGAAGGGTATTATCATCCACACAAATCTCGGATGAATGGTTGCATCATTCAGAGCAGCACCAATGAAGACGCAAAGCAGGGAGGGGAGGACCGCATTATGCCTGGCACTGAAGAAACCAACAAGGCCTTCGTTTGAAAGATATGAAGACTCGGAGGCTTGAAGGCGTACAAAGGGGGGGGGGGGGCGGTGACTGAGGTCTGAAAGCAGTAAACAAGACCTGGGTAAACAAGACCTCTGAGAGAGATCAAACTCAGGTGGAAAAACTAAGGGCTCTGCCCAACTGAGCAGGAATGGAGTTTTAGGACGACATCAAGGCCAAATTCAGGGAACAGAACTACCGACAAAATACCTACATTGCGAGTGTGGAAGTAGGTTAAGTAGGTGGGGGTTTAGGACAGGCCTTCAATCAGATGCAGGCAAAATGGCAGCAAGACGTAGGTATTGACCAATGGGCTATCTTAAAGCCCCTTTGAGATCCGGAGGTAGAGGGAGCTGGCCCATTGACCTTCCAAGTCTTTTAAAGACACAAAAGGAAGATTAATACAAGACAAAGTTAAGCAGGAAGTCCACCGTGAGACTAGGTGCAAATCCAGCACTTAAACTCCAACCAGAAGTACAGAAAAAATACCAGGAGAGCAATGCAGATCCAAATCGAAGTGCACAGGAAAAACTAACTCACAAAGTGTGGGTGGCGCCTTATAGGTTCTCATCACGTCCGGAGGAAGGGCTGGAATGAAGATGAAGCCATTGCACCATCTTCTGGCCTGGGAGAGATACTTCAAGCTTCTTCTGAAAGGATAGCCTTTCTTACGTCAAAGTGCGAGTCACTACCCTTTCTCCAATAAACCCTCGGTCATTCTTTTAGATGCAACGTTCCTGGATGACACCAATAATCTCTTGCAGCACAAACTGGTAGCATGAATAATTCTGGCACACAGATGGAAATCTCCAGACAAGCCTTGGCTAGGTTTGCTGCATGATAAAATCTGCACATTTATCAACCATTGAAAAAAAGATAACCGGAAGTATCAAAGCTACAACCTTCAAATACATCAATTTCTAGACCCCCCATTACCAGATCACAGTTCGGAAAGTCTGACATTACCAGGGGGCCCAGACAGCTGCAGCAATTTCAGCCAATTGTTGCTCAACAGTGAGTTAGGTTAGCCGGGCAGGATCAGGCAGTGTGTTATATGATATTTGAATCATGGAAAGTTGGGTTCTTGCTAGCTATGCTTTCTTCAACAGAATGTTTACTCTTCCAACACTGGCATTTTTTCACTTCGCCTCTCGGCCAAGGGCTGTTTGCCGATCTTTCATATAATAAGTTCTGTCTATATTGTTATACTAACCATTTTACTGACTAACTCAATAGAAAATACTTTGGTCATTGGAGTTAGGTGGAATATAAATAGATAATGGTCAGGTCAGAAATGTAGTACCTCAAAACCACTTCCACAAACCCGAGCAGCTCAGATCACTAATTGCCATGAGAACATTACATTTGTCCGCTTGATCAGTACTGAACTTGGTGTTAACTGGCATTTTGTCTGCCATGAACGTGTATATACTCGATTCTTATTGTGCCACATTTATTGGTTATATTTACAGAGTTTAGAGTTAGTATACAGAACAAACTAAAATGCACTTAAGTAAAAAAATGCTCTTTTCTAATTCTTGGATAAAGTTCGTGCTTTTTCTACTTACCATCAAGTACATTTTTTCTTCAACATAAATGTATTGGTACCACTGGAAAGGTTACAATCGTCTTTCAACAGTATTTTATGACGCTGGGTTTTACTGTCGTTCTGTGTAAAATTAAAATAAAATGGATTTAGTGACGTCTGCAAAGATTTTATAATACAATACACATTTCCAGAACTACGTTAAAAAAAAATCTATAGAAACAGAAAACTACTAATAATGAATCCGAATCAATACTGCAAATGTTGTAAGGCTCTTGGTAATGCATTTACAACGAAAACTTGTATGGGATGTTGAGCTGTAAAATGCCTGCAGAAGAAATAACTTTTGAGGTAATTTATGACTGTTAGAAATCACTTTACGAATTAGGTCATCATTACATTTTAGAAAAAAATACAGTTGGGTACATTAGATCCTATATATTGGCTTGATTTCCATCATGTGGATACAATCCTCTGAAAGCACAGACTATTATCTTACCTTCTTTATCTTGCAACACTATAGAACAGTATTAACAAGAGCAAGTGGGAATTTTTAGAGAACATTAAAAGAAAACCTACACAATAAATCCCACCACTTTAGAACCATTTGTTGTTTTGGTGAGCGGCAGTTGGAGGTCTGACTTTGTGTACGTATGCTGCAGCTCTCCAGCTGTCCCTGCATCTAACACTATTATGCAACACAAATTATTTGCAATTGTAGAAAGGGAAAAACTTAGCGATTGAAGAACACCTAAAAGCGGATGAAAAGACAACCCTGAACATTCAAGTATTCGTGTACTTGTAACAGAGAAGACCAATGGCCTAGATGCACTTCAATGTCTGTAAGACTTCAAAAAGAGAAATTATAATATATATGTATGACACGCTGACAAACAGGTCAGCAAGCAAGCCCTCTGTTGGAATATATAGTGCATGAGGGTCAAAAATCTTGGAGTGATCTTTGACTTTAAGCTTATTTTATAAGATCAAATAACAAGATCAAATAAATCACTTGACCTCATCCTGTTTGTAGCTTTTGAAAACGTTAAAAACAAATTTGCCATTTATTCCCATCAATCTTCAAGTCACAGTTGTCGTCTCCCTGGTGCTTTCACGCCTTGATTACTGTAATGCTATCTATTTAGCCGCCCAACAGAGCGAGGTAAAAAACTTCAGAGGATGCAATTTGCAGAGTTTGGCTGTTGAAAAATCTCAAAAAATAGGATCCTGCTCAAAGTGGAATTAAAGAACTCCATTGGATGCTGATTAAGAGTAGAACTGCCTTCTAAGCACTGTGTGACACGAATCCCTTCATGGAACTGGCACGGAATATTTCCAGAATAAAATGAGATGGTATTCTCCTAATAGATGTTTGCACACAGCTCTGTCTAGGGCTACGGTAGCGCCTAGGATTCATAAAGCTTCTTGGGGAGGTAGACGTTTCATACATGCCACGGCTATACTGTGGAATTAACTGCCACTGAACCTCATGTCTCAGGCAAACTTGGTTCGTTTTAGAAAACAGCTAAAAAACAGGCTTTTCTCCTTCTCTTGCTCATATTTTCCTTGCTAATCTTTTCTTTCTGTTTTTTGCTTGGCAGACTCTTGCACTTCTGCCTCTAGCGCCAAGATGCCCTCTGGGTAATCATTGCACTTTATAAAATGTAATCTAATCTAATCAAGTGCTGGAACAATGAAATGTATACTGACTCAAACGCATTTGTTGAGCTTGACTTGGAAAAATACATGCAAAACACAACTACAAAAGGCTAATAAGAAATTAGAGACGGTCTTCAGAAAGGGCATTATGAAATTTGAGTAAATTGTACTCGTGATGAATAATCCTTAAAGCTGGCTCCTCCTCTTGAAAGATTATTACTCACAAGCGAAGGGTCCTGGACATCATAGAGCACTGATTATGTACAAAAAAACATTTAGCAAAATTGCCCAACCCAACTACACATCACTCCTTGCATTGTAATACAGACTAATGGCTGGTGAACACATGGAGTAATGACCAGGTAAAGTCTTGAACCTTTTCAGTGAATCCTTATAAAACAAAATAAAATGAAAAGAGGGCAGAACTCGCTGGCCTACCTCTAGTTTAATTAAATCACAAACATTCTGTTAAAGCACTGCCTCTAGCCGGTGGTTTATATTGGTTACGTCATACAATATTCTAAGAGATACAAAAGCCTAAGAAACAGTACTTTTCTCACAACCTTTTTCTTTTTGAACCTACACAGAGCTGCTCAAGGACCCTTTTTCTGACTTATTTGGCTGTCTACACATACAAATACGTGTCAATCTTTAACAAATTATGTAATTAGTTATTCATTGGGGCAGATTTACAATAAACTAAAGCAGCGCGGTGCAGCAAGTCATTTTGCGGCGCCGCACTGCGATAGCTTGGAAGCACAGGGATGCGACATATTTACAACAATATATTGCACCTCTGTGCTTCCCCCTGCGCTGGTGCACAAACTGCTGCCATGCGCCGACGCAGGCACCCTTGCACCATGGTGCAAGGATGCCTGCGTCGTGGAGGAATTGTTTAAGTGCAAGAAGGGAACCCTTCCTGCACATAAACAATCAGAATGCCATTTTACAACTTTTATGTGTGCTGCATTAGCACACATGGAACTTGTAAAACATCTTTATTTAAAGGATTGTTTACGTGCAGGAAGGGACACCAGAGCTGATTTCCTCTTTCTGCGTGTGCTCCAGAATGCGCACCAGACGCATTTCTAGATTTAAGATTTGTTGTAAATCTGGAAATGTGTCTGGTTCCACGGGTGTTGCGTTGGAACACCCACAACACCCATGGAATGCCCCTTTCACGCAAAGTGCTGCGTGTAAAGGGGCCGTATTTACAAGGACAGGAAAAGCCACGCAGGGTGGCTTTTCCTGTCCTTGTAAATATGTAGCAGAAACATGTGCTGGCAGTGCGTCACAAAAAGTGACGCACTGCCAGCACAAGGGCTTTGTAAATCTGCTCCATAGTTTTAAGGTATCCTAGCAGAACACTGTTTGATCATATTTGTATACTTATTCTAGATATGAATTTCATGTGTGTCTATACTGCCTTAAACACCTCGCCCCCACTTTCGTTCAACACATACACTGTGTCAACTTGATTTTGGTCATGTTTCTTCAAGCTTTCTTCCGAAATCGGGGCGAGATGTTTTCCAATTCACTGCAATTACTGATCTTGCTACAACTCTGCAATGGATACCGGCTTTTCATGAACGATGTTTAGGTTTCACTTGGAGGATGAACACCCCAATAAGGCGATTACAGGATTTTGGTTGATGGATTCATGCAGCTGTATACTGATGCATTTGAAGATCATTCTACAGTACGGCTCACGTGGGGACAAGTCATATAACCAATCACTAGGTACTCTTTCCTTACACTTAAGGCACAAGGATGTTTCATGTGCCTATATTTTGTGAAGAAAAAAGCTGGTGAAAGTGGAAAATGCATTTGCTATAAAAATGAATGCAGCACAAATTCAAGCCTCCAAGTGTAAAGTTCAATACATTAGTTTGTTCCCATATCAGTCTTGTAAGTGCTATTCATATCACAACGCCCTAGGCATTAATAACTGAGTAATAAGGAGGCAAGAAACTACCTGTAAACATATATACTAGAGCTCAAATTCCCTTAGTCGCTTTAAAAAAAAAGTTGGAGAACTGGTTCTTTATCACATAGCCTTTCAATCATGAACCTAGCTATTACATTAACACATTGAGAGTGTGTCATACAGAACAAGCTTGGTCAAAAAGTTCATTTATCTATAAACTTTTGTTGAGGCTTCCAGTCCTTTAAGAAAAAGTCCACAAGTAAGCTCTTGTTATTCCATCGTTTAACGTCTGCGATGGGTGAAAAAAGGGAACATGATAACACAATCAACCAGCCTATTTAGATCTTCAAACCTTTGATCTTTTTTCCCTCTAAATATCGACGCTGAGGACCCATTTGGGGTCCAGATGCTGACAGCAATCATCCACTGTGACTGATGAAAAGGTGGAGAAATGAGGTCATTTTCCGTATGAGATAAAATTCAGGCTGCAAGAATGGGTGTGTTCTTAGTATCATTTGTTTTTTTTAAAAACACATTTTATTGACTTTGTAAGGTACCATCTGGGCAGCAGCCCTGCATATAAACATATTGAAACAAAGGATAGTTCAAGAGTACCAGGTTTGTATACAAAATTAGAAACAGGATGCATATATAACAATGAAAACTTTGCGCAGACAATCCCATTACCCGTGTATTTTAGTAGGTATGTTTGAGTACCCGCCGCAGCTGTGATAAGAACCTGAGTGTGGCGTATTGTGGTCAAGGACGTATGGAGAGGTTCCCACATCAGGTAGTATCATCTTTTGAAGATAAAAATATATGGTATTTGTCCTCCAACTCTTCGAGCAGAAGTGTTGAAGCCTACAATAAAAGTGCAAAGAGGGTTGGGACCACATTATTTCACAAGCTATGCTCATAGGTGACGGATGAGTCGAAATGGCAGCCAAATCTTTTGAATGGCCCATTATAAGCCCCTTCCCCTCATTAAATGTAAAATGGCAAGGCTGAAGAGACATTTGCTATTAAGTGATCAACATGTACCCCAGTTCACACAAGTACAGTGGCTTGCTGGAAGGGTGCCTAACAGAGCACCTTGATAACCTTTGGACAAAGACATTGGAACTCTGACCTCGGGAATTCTGATGTTTTTCTTCAGTCACCAAACATGGTGTAGGGTTCAAATGCTCGGTTGCAGAACTGCCTCTCCCTCCTGATGGAGGCGGATCTGCCGTACCCAGCTCGCGGATATCAGAATGATTTCGGTCCCATGCTGTTCAATTTTAAATATGGTTCTTATATGGACAGTAAATGGTGGACATGCAGTGATGAGTCCAGATCATCATCTGTCCTCACCTAAAAGTACTAATACACAGTTACCCCTCCCTGCCACAAATTACCTACAGATGGCATTACTAGTGTCCCTAAAGAAAAGAGTGAAAGAGTACTGTATCTCAAAATAGGCCAACAACTGCTTTAAACACTTTAATGTTGGTAGATATATAAGTGGCAAACCAAGACAGAGAGCCTACAACAACTCATCTTATCAGCTCCAACTACTTTCTTTTTTAGTATAGGCAAAACAGGAACTAATTACACTATCATACCAAACGTCTTCCTACCGGATCGGTTACATAATTTGCAGGTGTACATCGTATATCACTCTCCTGTCTCTTTTGACCTGTTCTTTTGTGTTACGTGCATTTCAGCAGGGATGTGGAATTCCTATTGCCCAACACCCAGCGCACATTGTTTAAAGTCAAGGACATGATGTTATTTTGTCCTTTGGACAAGTAGGCCAACTCCCTGCATCACAAACCCATCGGCTGCCAGTTCAGGGTACCACCATAAGGATCTGTGAAAGAGCAGTTGAGGAAAGATTTGTATCCATATGTTCATGCTCTTCAACTTCTATTCATGTTCAACAGTGATAAGTCTTTATTAAGAGGGTGAGCGCTCTAAGGAAATGATGTGAACTCTGCTTGTACTACTGATAGTGGTTCCAGTATATATAAAAAAAGAAATAACAAATGTGAACACATTTGAAAAGTTCATCAAATTTAAAGCGATCTATAATGCTCTGTGAGTAAATGAAAACATCCTCGCAGAAGCCTGAAAGCAAGACTGATGATTCTTTCCTCTAAAAATAAAATGTAAACAAAAAATAGCAAATAGAAGAAAAACGTTTTGCTAAACCATGCAATTTTAGGCACCATTGTTTTGAGGCATCCTTTAGTAAAATGTGTTTGATACATGCTAGTAATGCCCAAAAGTATTCTTAATGGAAAATTATTGTAAAACCAGTTTTGCTAAATTATGGGAAACATGAAAATAAAGAAGCATTAATAAAGATAATCAGTCTGGCGGTAGTTGGCAGCCTTTTGGTTTTGTCAGTGTATGCTTTGACATATGTTTTGTAAAACGGTATTCTTGTGGGAGCTGCAGGGTCCTCAACAATGCAACAAACATTCTTTAAAAGCAAGGTTTTTTCTGGCTTCATAATGCACACATTGCCACAGTAATACCCCTGGATGGGGGAGATATATATCTATAGATATCTATATAGATATATATGAATCATTTGAGATGTCATCAGTGATGTCACTGACCAGGTCATGAGTGATGTAATATGTGAGTTCATAAGCAGTGCATGGCAGAGGCATGAATTATAGTTAGCTCAGCTAACTAGAACTGATCAATTTCTCTGGTCTTGTACGAGTGAACCTTAAGCCTAACAATAATATCCCTGTAACCTTTGGTTATTTCAGTGAATTTCCAAGGTTTTTTAAATGCTCAATTCTAACTATAACAACCCTGTATCCTTTTGTATTTTTCCAGTGAATTTCTAAGGTTTTTCAGATTTTATTTCCCAAATATAACGGCCATGTAACCCTCCTCCTCAAGCCTTAATAAGCCCCAAGCACCTCATGCCCCGCAGCTGTAGAACATATTAAAAGGGAGAGGGCCCAGGGGAGCGCCCTCCCTGAGCCTTAAAAGACCCCGGAGACACCATCCTCCAAGGGTAGCTCACAGAATGAGATTCGCTCTGAATTTCACAAAAAAGGAGGGGGGCTGCATGCCCCCCACCCCTGAGCCTTAAATGACCCTGGGGACCCCCACCACTGTGTCCGGCTCCCCAACTGTGTCCCAGAAAACCACCTCTCGGAAACAGTTTCCAAAACACATGTATGCTACCGTCTGGAGGGAGCACGTTTAAATCTGCCGCCAGGTGGAAGCAAACATGCCTTCCCTGCCTGCAGGAGCATGGGCGTCTTGCTCCAGCTGACCGGGAGCAAGCATTGACAGAGGCTCCCAGGAATGCTCCTGCGTATGGAGGAAGATGGCTGGGGCCGCGGAGCTCCCTCTGCGTCCCCCAAAATAACCGTTTGGTGGGTGTCCTGGGTAAAGAAACAAGGCCCCGAAGGGAAGGGGTCCCTGGGCCTATTAAGGCTCGGGCACCAAAATAACTGTTTGGTGGGTGTCCTGGGTAAAGAAACAAGGACCTGATGGGAAGGGGTCCCTGGGGCCTATTAAGGCTCGGGCACCAAAATAACTGTTTGGTGGGTGTCCTGGGTAAATAAATAAGGACTTGAGGGGAAGGGGTCCCTGGGGCCTAGTAAGGCTCGGGGCACGTGGCTCCCCCACACCTTTTTAATGACGTTTTGCTCCAGGGGATGGGTGTTGGCTCAGAGGGAGCCGTGCACCCACCTCCCGCTTAAAGCTCCCAGGAGTAGGGGTCCACAGGGCCCCTTGTGGCTCCTGAGGGGAGCCACACCGCTCCTCTTTACAAAGATCTTCCGGCCCCGGGGATGCCCCCACCCCTAGGCCCAAAGGGGCTTGGGGATAGGGGTTGTGCTAATGAGTTGTACTTCCAGTTCCGGTATGTAGATTTGCGAAAAGGTGGAAAAATCCCGGCATTGCTAGACTGCTAACCCGCTATAATTCCTTGCTTAGCAGAGGTGCTATTTTCTGAGCTCTGATTCAACGAGAATGCTGCCATAATTTGCCACCTCACTGCATGGAAGGGACAAGAGGACTTATTATAATTTTATTCTATCATTTATTTTCACAGGTCAAGTAAATATATTAGGCATTCCGTTCCATGGACAAACATTTTTTGTAGTAAAATGTCACACACCTTGTACAGATATTCTTCATCATACAATAGTATCTTGTTGGCGATCCCTAGTGTGGCGCATAAGCCACTCACTTCATCTTCAGATGCCTATTTTAATGGCCAGCTTTTCTACCGTATATCCTCAATGCTTTCGACAACCCAAGATAGTTCTCAATCGAATTACAACTGAGGAGCATTAAGCTCTCGTGTCTTACCTACATAAATATTTAGATTAAGAAGTAAGACATAGATGAAGGGTAAATTCTCGCCTCTCTGTTCAACTTTGAGTAACCTTCAAGGCGGTGCAATTTGCACACGGCAAAGCCTCATGAATCCAAATGAAGTCATGAAGCTGCAGAAAGTGACCTTTTCAGACAATATATTAACCGAGATCTATTCCTGTGTGGGAGCCACTACAGAGCACAGAAACATTTTAATAACACAAGCAGACAACGCAAAGCTGCCTACTGGTTAATTACTAAACTTTCCATAAACCGGAGTTACTTAGAATACAGAAAATAAGGAAATCTAATAAGGAAAATAAATGCTGATTTTACAAGCAATACATAAGAAAACTCTTATCAGCAGAAAAACATTCCAGGATTGTCAGCGTTCCGGCTCCTTCGCCAGCCCTCGTCTAAAGATGAAAGCGGGTTTCTAGTGCCAGCCTACAGGAGGAAGGCTTAACAGGAGCGAAGCAAAACAAGCACACTGTATACTGTTTTGTAGCGTTCATACAGCGCTTCGGGCTCCCGACAGCTCCTCCTCATTAACAAAAAGTCAAAGTCACTTTTTGTAAGCAGACTACGACCCCGCATCCGACAGCATAAGCTATACAAATGGAGTTAGTTACCTCTGCCGAGGGAAGACGAACCCAGACCAGGAGGCGAGAGCACGGAGCATCCACAAAGCTCCTGTTTCCGCGGCAAAGCGCTAGCTGGCCCAGTTCCTTCCTGCAAACTGCAGCTGAAACAGGAGATTTGTGCATGTGTCTAGCAAGAATATCGAGTAACAGAGGGCACCATCCTACCGAAGGACGAAAACAATGCAAGCAGCACCGCCAGGGCCAGACTGGCCTCAATGCGTCAACGGAGCAGCAGCTACTGCCCTCTATCAAAGCCGGAAAATGATAACATGGGGTACGCGCAGCTCATTAAGCGACCACTAGAAAGCCCTCGTAAGCCAAAATTGTACTGTCCCATTCTGCCCGGGTTCGGTTTTACTGCACAGTGCTTTACTACAAGCAGACACGAGTCCCCTGACAGGTTATTCCTAACAGAGCCTTGGAGTCTGCCAGTACAGGGGGGCAACAAAACCCCATTTTCATCCTCGGGCTCCCTACAGACCCTACTATGCGGCCCCTTGGGAAATGTTTGCGAGTATCTATAATCTAAAGTGTACATACAGCCGCAGAGTCGGTTGACAGCTGGTGGCGGCTCAATTCTAGTTTATGAGCAAAGGCCTTTGCACTTTTTTCCCCAGGTGGAAGAAAGCGGCTCACCAGGCCTTTGAGTCTTTGCATCTTTAGGCCTCTGGTGAAAAGATGGGAGAAAAAAGAGAGGGAGAGAGGGAGAGAGGGAGAGAGGGAGAGAAGGGGAGAGGGGGAGAGCGAGAGAGGGGGAGAGGGAGAGAGAGAGAGAATGTGTCATACTATACACATGCAATGAGAGTCAGGGTTCATCTGCAAGATGAATGGTAAGGTAAGGCAGGCTCAGTGCTTGAACGGAATGTGGTTTCCCTGCTAGTTGTCTCTGTCCCCAAGCTGCAGGCCCACACTGCCTGGGTTTAATATAGATCCTTACCGTAAAAAAAGACGGGCAGAAAATGTGCCCACAAAAACTTTTCTGGACTGAAAAGCCCAAATTAGCTTGCCAACAGCTTCCTGCCACTGCGCTCATGTTTGATAAAACAGGCCTTGGTTAACCAAAGGAGTAAATGTGCTTGATCCAATTACAGTGCAAGGACTATGACGACCTGAGTCACCAGAGGTCTTGAACGTGCACAGTTGTTAAGATGATCAGATCGCTCAATATATAACAAACAGGATGTTTGAGTCGATGTTTCGGTCTCTCAACGGCCACAAGGGTCCACTAGATCATCTTCAGGACGGTGTGTTGCACCAAAAAACTCTCCAGAGTCAACAGTCTCATGAATAAATCCGAATGCCATCATTCAAACAATAGTATCGTCAGAAATGTATCTGTAATTAGCAAAGATAACAGTATGTAGCAGGAGTTGGACTGTTTGTCGAGCCATGTGGTGTTTGATTCCTGCCACATACTGTTATCTCTGCTAAATACAGATACATTTCTGACGATACTATTGGTCGAATTATGGCATTCGGATTTATTTATGAGGCAGTTGACTCTGGAGAGATTTTTGGTGCAACACACCGTCCTGAAGATGGTCTAGTGGACCCTTGTGGCCGTTGAGAGACCGAAATGTCGACGCAAACATCCGGTTTGTTATATATTGAGCGATCTGATGATATTAACAACTTATGCAAATGTCTAATTACTGTTAATGTATTGTTCCAGTGATGTACAAACTATACAAAGCATTTAACAAAAGAGTTTCACAACGCTACTATTAGTGTATAACGGATGTAGTAGTGTTTTTTGTTGCCGTACATGAAAATTGAGATGAATGTATTAGCATGTTTTTAAAGGATCTTTTGTATGACTATTGTGTTTAATTGACAATATAAAAAGTGATATTACATACCTTTGATGAAAATTACCCTGACAGATGATCAATCTGTTCACTTTTGTGGCAAAGTTGAATATTGGATCTAACATGTAAATGAATCCTTAAGGAACATTATTTAATTGTTATTGATGATACCCAGTTCCTTGGGGAATATTGGGTTGCCCTATTTCTGATATAGTTACAAAAAAAAGTCAGACACTGTAACAGAAGAGAAAGGTGGGTACTGCCAAGCGTTTTGTTTTATTCATGCTAACCCATTTTTCTGATGGCGTACTACATACAACTGTCTCACATTACACAGGGCTATGTTTACTCGCACTATACACTAGTAAGGGAATACATGGACTCTTTGCTCACTTTACCTGTATCTTTTGTCCATCAACCTTGAAAATATGAGACGTTCTGATGTTCACAAATTCAGCACCAGATGAACTTTTGCGTACGTTTATGGATATTGATAAAAATAATAATTTGAAATAGTGTAACAAAAAGCAGGAATGTACGTGGAGATTCAATTTCCAGACAAGAAGACAGAAAGATGTACTTCTGAGTGAGCAACTTTGATCTCTCCAATGACCATCGAGTGGACAATCAGCTCTTTGTGGGGTTCACATGAGCAAATAAGGGTGAAGCAGTGAAGAAAAGAACCATTTCAAGGTGGTTTGTTCTTTGCATCGAAATCGGCTACGCGCTGGCAAGAAGAAGTCCAAAGAGCTTGATGGATTACTCCACTAAGGCTGCTACCAATGCACTGACACATGCAGTGCCTATTTTGGACATCTGTCATGTTAAAACGTGGGTGCTAGTTCATATGTTCACAAAGCACTACTACCTTGATAGCCAGGTCGTTCAGGGGGGACATTTTGACTCTTTAGTCCTGCAGGACTATTGTCTGAGTCATTCCACAGACCCACTACCTTGGGAGGTATTGCTCTGGTAAATAGTCACAAGGTGACTTTATGCAGTAAAGAAGACGGTGCAGGTAGAAAGTGTGAAGTAGCTAAATATCACTCAAAGGATCAGAAGGGCCATGGACGTGTCACAAAACAGTACAAACACACAAAGGAATTACCGTAGTAAATAAAGGATGGAAGATAGCTACATAGCCTGATTTAATTAAATCAACTTTGGAGACCTGGAAGTGAAATCTTTTATTCGGAAAAATCGTTTGTCCCTTGAAGTTATATGCTTGTTGAAAGTAGCTTCAGGTCTTAGAATCAGTGTTTGGAGGTGTCAAACGAATTTGCATCGACATAGATACTGCCTGAAAGCTGACCTCAGGTTTTTTTATATATCCAAAAATGCAACTTACTTTACTACCTTTGACAGGGTATTTTATCTGAAGTAATTTCAAGTTTGCTAAATAATTTCAAGTGTACATCTTTTCTGCTGATCGTCATCAAAGTGAACAACTTGGCCAGTTTTCACAGAGCTGGCACGACAACACAGAAGAAGCAAACCTTTATGCTGAAATGGCATGAACGCCGTCGCCGCTGGCAAAGGACATCTGCCTACCGACCAATCTCTAGTCTTAGATTTTAATGGCACTTCACCATAAAGAACCACTGAGGCAATGCTCTGCCATTACATTATTGCTGCCATGTTTGGAAAGTGTTCCACAACCTATTTTTTTATTCTTTGGTACAGTTGTGCTTACGGTCCCCGGTCTCGGTAGATTCCAGATCTACATTAGCTTAAGAGTTTCTCTGGGTGTACAAACGTGAGGTGTGCCTAGCTTTATCCCTACTTTAAAAGCAATACCCAATAGATTTGTCAAAATATTGATTTAATAAGAAAATTAGATTTGTGGCCTATTGGTCTTCAATTTTACTGGGATGTGTTCGCTCTCAGCTCCTGTAAAATCAAATTTAAACACTAATATTTGGTTTTGTCTTAAAGCCAAAGATTAGATCACTCACTGAATGTTTTTTGGCCAGCACACAGCACAGAAACTGCTCTCCTAAGCACCGCGGATATGGCCAATTCCCAGGCACTGATCCTTCTCGATCTAACTGCTAACTTTGATATGGTCTCCCACGCAATCCTATTACACCACCTCAGTGATTTGGGGGTGTGGGGCAAACCCTTGACCTGGTTTACCTCCTTTTTAAAGGATCGGTCTTTCCTAGCAATCTCCCCTCCTTTCACTTCCTCCCATACAGCGCTAGCACACAGTGTCCCCCAGGGCTTGGCGCTAAGCCAATCTTTTTAATATCTACGTCAGACCTTTAGCTTGCGTAGTAAAATTATTTGGAATTTGATTGGTGTTGTGCGCCAATGATACGTTAATCATTTCCTTGTCCTCAGAGTACGCCAATGACCGTGAATATTTTAAAAATTGTCTTACAGCTGACACAAGCTGGATGCATGAAAACTGCTTAAAACTCAATGCCAGCAAGAATGAGATCCTTCGGTCGAGCATGCACACCCACCCTGTGTGGAGACCATTAGTGGCCAGAAGTGCTAGGACCTAATCCCCAAACCTAAGTCGGTTATTAAAAACCTCGGTGTATGGGTGGATGACTCACTATCCTTTGAAACCCAGGTAAAACCCTAGCAGGCCACAGTTTTGGCATCCTAAGAAGCCTTAAATCCATCATGGGAGTCCTCACTTAAAAAGTTCACCAACTTGATTGTTCAATCTATTGTCATTTCACGCCTGGATTATTGCAACAGTCTCTAGCTGGGCGCCAAAAGATTGGTTATGAACAGACTATAGGCCATCCAAAATGCTGCTGCCAGGCTTCTTTTCTCCCTCCCAAAATTCTTTTCGGCCTCTCAGCTCCTAATCAAGATTCACTGGCTTCCTGTTGAGAAGTACAAGGTTTAAAGCGCTCTGCATCTCACATAATATCCTCTATAAACAAGGAGTGCCAAGTCTTGCTGCTCTGATGCAATCATATTCTCCCACGAGAGCCCCACGCTCAGCAGGCTTGAATCTGGCCTCTGTACCCCACCACAGAAGATCCAGAATGGGAGGTCGTTCTTCTCATGTCCTAGCCCCAACCCTAGGGAACTCTTTGCCGTCTTCGTTGAGAAAGACTCAAAAACATTTGCGCTTTTGGAAGCAACTAAAGAACTGGTTGTTCTCCTAACCATAGCCTACTTTTACCTCTGCGGTCGTCATACCTGTGACGAGCATCGGGAAGCCACCTTCTGGGGGCATCCGTGTGCTTTACAATTCTTCTTAACGTAACATAACACCTGCAATAGGAAACCAATACTAGTGGAAAATTATTTTAAACACAAATACAACCATGTGAAATGCAGAAAGCCTTTCTACAGACAGAGCTTAAGTAAAATGTGCTCTCCTCGGCACCCACCCACACAGTCACCAGTTCAGTTACCCACTGTGCATGTGAATCATCCCTTCTGTCACAGTTCAAAATGTTGTGCTGGAGATTTTCAGCCACTGACTAATAGATACAAAGCCTTTGGAGGCAGAAGAGATTATAAAGTGAAGTCACTGAACATAGCGCGCAAGGGTGTGTCACACACAACAAGATACGGGCTATGGACTCGGAGGCTTGCTGAAGGAGGGCGTGCATGCTTGGAATGCAGTAATGCATTTCCGCAAGACATCAAGGCCTTCAGAAGGGCGAACTAATTTAGAAGGGCTTTGAGTGGATTCTTTGTACCGCGGCAGTCTTGCTAGACACAGCCGTTTGGTCTTAAAGGAAACAATGTTAAGTGGAATCTGTTTTCAGCATAAGTCAATTATTTGTCTCCAAGTTTATTTCAGTTTAAAAATCCGTGTTAAGAAATCAATGTAGAGTGGTCGCAGCTGGTAAACTATATGCGCCTTGGAGTTTCTAGATTAAAGGGACACCAAAGCTCACCAACATAAACAGAGTAGCAAGTACAGAGCAGTCATAGACCTTGATATTAAACAAACAGTTAAATATTTAACACGTGGCGAGGGAGAAAATTATATTTAATTCTACAGGAGAAACAGAAACACACTTCAGACACCTGCTGTAAACACTGGTATTAGGAGACCGCAGGATGCGTCAAGGTATGCCAAGATTAGTATTGGAGGTTAATAATAAAACGGGTGTAGGTAAACCAACAACCCACATCCAACCTCTCCTAATCCCACAGATTCCATCCAGCCCCCGACCCCTGTTCACTCTCCCTTCATTGACCAAAGTCAGTCTTGGCCCCTGACAAAAACCTTAAACTTTTTCAGCTCTATACACAACAACTGAACAGAATGGAGCAGAAAATTAACTCCCTTACTGCCGATTTCCTTTACTTACAACAAGACCTCTTCAACAGGACCAAACCACAGTGCTCCCTCTCCCCGGGTAGGTTGCTTCCTACCACACTCAATTCCTGTCCCATGGCTCCACAGAACACCCCTTGAACCTCCAGTCCATCAGCGAGTCTTGCACTACGTCCTAACCTTGATCGCCAACCCTTTTCGATACCGAAACCTGATGAGATCACCGACGCTGACCTCGCTTTAAGCCAGAAGTCAACCCCTCTCCCCATCCCTGTTATTATTGGCACAAACAGAACCTGAAAAACTGTACACTTGCCTAGACCTCCTGCTCAATACCCCTCCATCCACCTAACTCCCCCCATCACCGTGGCTCCCAGCCCTCTCTTTTGCATGCACCTAAACTGCAGATCAGCTGTTCGACACGCCACAGACATTGCTGAAGCTCTACTTGCTGAAGAAATTGGCATCACTTTCTTCACAGAATCCTGGCTCAATGTCCACTCCACCCCCATTCTTGACATTCTAACACCTCCAGGGTACAACATCATCAGACAAGACAGGCCGATCAAAACTGGGGGGGTGGGGACTAGCCATCATTCACAAAGCGGTAATACAGATTACCAAACTTAAACCTGCAGAATACCTTTCGTTTGAATACCTGGGTGTCGAACTCACTGCCAAGGGCACCTCTCCCATCAAATTAAACACCATCGATCATCCTCCTGGTGAGCGTAACCATTTCCCCGAAGAACTAACAGACCTAATAAAACGATTCTCCATGACTGACACTAAGGACGTGTTCCTGGGTGACCTCAATATCCACTGGAACAACCCTGAAGACTCCACTGTCCAGAACCTATCCAACCTACTTGAAATATATAACCTCAAACAACTCTGCAATGAACCAACTCACACCAAAAGGTACAACACTGGACGCTATCATTACCAACAATGAACTGGTCTCTTTGAAAGTGATTTCTCCCATTGACTGGTCCGACCACCACCTCATTCTGTTCAAGATTGACGCACTGGTCAGCCACCAACCTATTTGTGATGACAAACCTAAACACTGGACCAGAAACATCAAAGAAGTCCCCTTATACGAACTTGAATCCAGGATTTATTCCCATCTTCAACTCCAACCTACATCATGGACAGCCGATGACCTCACTACACACTTTAACTCAAAAATGACAGAGGTTTTAGACCAAGTAGCTCCACTCAAACTCAAACTCAAACAATTGAGGCGAACCAAATCTAAACCCTGGTTTAACGTGGATCTGAATGATGAAAGGCATCAATTCAGACAAACGGAAAGGGCATGGAGACTTAATACCTCGACCTTGCATCGACCTTGCACCTAGCGCAACTTAGATCTGCTCGGCAGGCATACAAAAAACACATCTTCAGTGAATAGGCGCCTTTCTTCTGCAGCCAACTTGATCTGGCGAAAAACAGACCGAGAGAACTCTTCAACATTGTCAAAAGCCAAACAAACTGCACTCCCTCTCAAGAAATCAAAGCCACCAAAGAGCGATGTGAAGAAATTGCAACATTCTTCTCTAATAAAGTCTCAAAAATTGAGCAATCCTTCATCCAAACGGCTAACATTCCTTCACCCTTAACCTGCCCCCCTTTAACCACCCTCAACCATTCAGAAAGAGATACTACCAAGGACAAGCAGGTCTGCCTCCAGCTAAAAAACAATGCGCATTGGTCCGACTTTGAGCTAATGTTGGAAAATGAGGTCTTCAGTATAATCTCCAACCTTAAACCTTCCTCTCACACTATGGACACCCTCCCATCCACAATTATAAAAGAACTCAACCACACCATTTCCCCTTTCTGGACAAAAATCATCAACGCCTCTCTCTCCTCAGGCTGTGTCCCAGATTCCCTTCAACTTGGACAAATCACACCCATTCTCAAGAAACCTGGGGCCGACCCTAATGGTCTTAACAACCTCAGACCCATATACAACCTCCCATTCCTTGCTAAAACAAATGGAGAAATGCGTTCTCAACCAACTCAACAAAACACATTGACGAGTTCAACCTCCTCGACACCTTTCAATCAGGATTCAGGAAAGGATGTAGCACGGAAACAGCTATGCTCACCGTCTCGGACGATATTCACAAGGCCTTAGATGAAGGTGCTGCCTGCCTACTCATCCTTATTGACCTATCTGCGGCATTCGACACAGTAAATCATCAAGCTCTTCTGGAGACCTTATCGAAGCGCTCCGACATTAATGGCACAGTACTAAAATGGTTAACCTCCTTCCTACAACAACGCTCGCAACAAATTAAAATCAACTCCTGTCTCTCGAAGCCAACAAAAGTTACGCTTGGGGTCCAGCAGGCTCAATCCTCTCCCCGTCCCTCTTTAATCTCTTCATGGAGCCCCTCACAATCATCTTGAAAAAAGCGGGAGTGAATTACCACCTTGAGGCTGATAACACCAAAATCTATTTCAAGATCAAGTCACACAGCGACATCCGACACCTCAATATCACTCTAATTGAGATCCAAACTTGGTTCAACGCCAACCACTTAAAACTCAACCCAGATAAAACAGAACTAATCCTATTCTCTCCAAAAAGCAACCACCAACCAATCCAAGAGTGGTTCAAGAATCTGGTTGCCTTAAACTGCCCCCTTGTCCTATCCGACTCAGTTGAGTCTCTAGGCATCACCCTTTAAAAGAACTTATCAATGGAGGCCCACATCGAAAACTTTGCAAAAAGTGTTCTTTTCTCTCTAAAACACCTCATGAAATTGAAACCTTTTCTTCCCCCTGATGAACTCAAGACAGTAGTCCAATCCCTAGTTCTCTCTAAAATCGACTACGGGAACGCCATACTAAAAGGGACTCCTAAGGCTCACCTAGCCCCTCTAGGGCAGTGCTGAACATAGCCGCTCGACTAATATCTGGAGTAAAAAGATTTGATCACATCACACCGGCTCTCAACTCCCTCAACTGGCTTCCCATAGAAGGGAGGCGTATTCACAAGCTGGCCTGCATCACACACAAAACCCTTCACTCTCGGACCCCAACTACCTGAACAAAAAACTGGTAAGAGCAGGTCAATCCAGAACACTGAGAAGCTGCAACTCACTCCTCCTTATTCCTCCGAAACTGAAAAAGGAAACCACCCAATACCAATCGTTTTCTGGCAACGCGCCCAGGATGTGGAATGCTCTCCCTAGAGTCCTCAGATGCAACCCCTTCTTCTCCTGTTTCAAAAGGGACCTGAAACTCCATCTCCTTAACAAATTCTTTCCTGACCAACGTCAACTAACCTAGACCTCAATATCTGAGTTGACACTTCCCTCTCTTGACATTCAAGGATAGTTGGTGACCGGTCTGAGAGAACCACCTTTTTTCTTTATTCTCCTCCCCTCCGATGCACGACGTACTTATCTTTCATGCTGTATTCTTTTTTTCTTGTTATCTCTGGTTTTGCTCCCCTGCCTGCCTACTATGTAATGCAATCTCCTTCTGTGTTTTTTAACTGTGTGTATGTAAAGTGCTCTGATACCTACCGGTCAAGCTAGCGCTATATAAAACTTTTAAATAAAAAATAAAAAAATAACATTACAATATGCACAGTGTGCCAGACACCATAACACGACCAAATCATACCAGTTGGAGGTTAACAATAAATCAGGAATGCACCACGCTAGACTAATAGGTAAAATACATTTTACTTCATGCCTTTGCCTAATTCTTGGCTCCTGGGTTTCCAATATGACAGCCATAAACAAACACCTGCCCCTTAAACAGTAATTACAATTTAACCCCTTGCATGCTGCCGCGATTCTGCGCCTGTGCGGCACATTCCGATCTCGGGTGCGGTCATGACGGCCCCCAGCCGTCATCAGCACACGAGCACTGTAGTGCATGACGGCTGGGGGCCGTCATCAGCATGCAAGGGGTTAATCTTTTTACCCAGGACCTCTAAAGAGATCTGGGTCTCTTATCAGCCCATTGTCTAATCATGAGGATGCAGCGCGCTGATCTCAGGTCTCAACCTATCTTCCAGCTATTGCAATGTAAACAGCGATCAGCTCTGTGACAGGCCTGCCCTGGGCACAGTGCTGGGTCTGCTACCTTGAGTCTCCTCCACCAGGAGCCAAACGCCTTTTATTACCATAAATCAGAGGAGAATATTGAATAGTGTCAATGGCATTTACAAGCTCCTTCGGTGTCTCGTTCCATAGTGACAAGCTGTTTGCCACCGGCAGCACAATACATCTTGCCATGTGAACAATATACACTTTTCCTGTGCATCTTTTAGCATCTCAACACAAGGAGGTATAACCTGACATAATATAAATATCTTGCCAGCCCTTTTGTGTTAATTGTTCCAGTTTCCTTCTGCTTTGGCTACACTGCGAAGAAGCGGTTTCCTCTTCACTAGATTTAGCAGGAAATGACATTGAAATGAAACGAGAAATGAAATTAAATGAAATGTTATTGCTATAGACCTCATCTTAGATCCACAATATAGTAAAATAGTATATACAAGTTTCCAATCCCACTGTATTACAATAAATCATAATATTCTTTATAAGCAAAATTGTTTATTGTTCTTAGTTTATATATCTCTAAAATAGCAGGAGTAACACTTTAAAAAAGTTAAAAACTTTTTAGCAGGACTGATTTACTCTCTGTATGAGGAGCCTTGAATGCCATGCCATTAGTTTCCATAACTTGCCACAGGTGTCGCTTTTAAGTACCAAGTGATTATTCAAAATATTTTTCATGCTCACTCGATGTACTGTATATGCAGTCTTCAGTCTCACTGCACACTGTGCTGGGAGTTCTGTAATGCCTCATGTGAGCTACATACCACAACTACTTCAAGTGCTACTGACAGAAAGCTCTTTGATCGCATCAACCGGTTTTTACCAGATCTTTTTGTCGACTTCTCGGTTAGAAGTATAAATCCCATACTTCAGCACCATAAGACAAACAACCGTCAAATTTTGAGGACCAAATTCGTCAACTTGGGACAACAAAGAGTTTTGCCACGTCTTTTAAAGAATCTCATGACTGTTACCTAGCGATTCTGATTTTAAAACAAAGTCTTGGATATGACTTTTCCAGCTTAAGGTGTTGGCCACTTTTACTCCTAAATATGGACCACCTTAACAAGATGCTAATCCGAAGATCATCAACTTTGTAGTCCTTCACCACGTTCAACTGGACTTGTAAGGCATTTGCCGTGACAGCAATCAGTCAATACTCATCTACATATAGCAAAATAGTTATGGAAATGTGTATGATTCAAGGTACATCTTTAAACGAAAACTATAGTTACTCCTTTACAGAGGTCGTTGGTGTGTAGGCAAAAAACAAAAACCCACAGTAAGCCAACAAAACATCCTTAGTAGCCCACTCGTAAAGAACAGTATTTGACACTTTCATTCAAGCTTACCTGAGTTTTAGAGTGAAGAGCCATGATAGCATCGAGTTGGCGTTCTTCTACATGAAAATCTTTGAGTGCCTGCCTCAGCTTTCGTCGGATTATCAAATCAAAAGTGGATGGGAAAAATAAATTTAGAGGTGACATTTGCGATCCTCCGCCCGAATAAGAAGATGAGGACTCTGATATGGAATAAAAGGGTGGGGGAGCTGGGCCCACGATGGGACACTGACTACAATGATGTAATAATGCAGTGTTATGTACTTGTGATTTTGGATGTGCTTATCTGTGCTGAAAAAAGAAATGTTTTAATATGATCTCTACCAAGCCTGTTTGTCTAAGGTTCATGACAATCAAAATAAATTTTTTTATAAAAAAAGAAAAAATAATAAATTAAAAAAAAGTGGATGGGAAAATCCAGTGAAGTTGCAGGTTTTTTTTTTATATATACATTGCACCCATGCATGTAATGAGAATCTAAACAAAAATGCGATCAAGTTTAGACAGGCCTGCGCAGAAACCTCCTTGAATCACAGAACTTTGCCCCCAATCTACATGATCAGTTTAATAGAATAATTCTTCAAGTTCCTTGCAGTCAATATATGTATACATGTCTTCTCACAAAAGGATTATATTACTTACCCAGTAAGCATCTGTTCTTGGCATGTAGTGTTTTATATTCACATACTTTGCGTACTCCTGCCATCTTAGGTTGGGTCCAGATGTTTTAAAGTTATTTTTCTTTGAAGAAGTCTTTGGAGTCATGAGGTAATGTGACTCCTCCTTTTGGTACTAGTGCACATGGGCATCAACTCCATTGTAAGATTTTTTTCCCGCAAGAGGGTGAGAATGGAGTATTAGTGAGTGTAAGTTCAGAGATGTCCATGCAAGTGAAATATAGATTAGGACTGAAATGACCATAGGTGTCCCGGGAGGACTGTGGGCACATGTGAAGCTACAGCACTACATGCCAAGAACAGATGCTTACGGGGTAACTAATATAATTTGTTCAAAGCATGTGGGCTATAGATACACATGCCTTGCATAGACTGTATAGGAGGGCCCTCCAAAAAGCGGTGGCTAACCAGTGGACGTTGCAATGGTTTGAAAAATTCTATGTAGCACTGCCTGTCCTACATTAACTTGTTGGAGTACTAAAAAATCTGCACAATAGTGTTTGGAAAATGTGGTGTAGACCATGTAGCCGCTTTACAAATGTCAGCTATGGCAAGATTTCCTAAAAAAGCTATTGATGCCCTTAATTTACGGGTAGCGTGTGCTATAGGGAGTATAGACAAAGTTTGACACTGGGATATATATAATGTTTGTATACATTTAACGATCCATCTAGAAATGCTTGATTTTGAAATAGGTTTCCCTTAATGAGGGAAATAATGCAACAAAAAGTTGTTTTTCGAAAATCTTTTGTCCAGTCAATATAATACATTAGTGCTCTCTTAATATATAATGTATGAAGAGCTCTTTCAGCTACAGAATCTGGTTGAGGAAAGAAAACATGTAGCTCAAACTAGCGATTAATGTGAAAAGAGGATACTACTTTTTGGTTGGTTCCAATCTTTATGAAGCTGGTAAAAAGGTCCTTCTAAAGTTAATGTCTGAAGCTCACCAACATGCCTTAGTGAGGTGATAGCAATTTAGAAAGCAACCTTCCAAGAAATAAATCAGATGGGGCAATTATGTAATGGTTCAAAGGGTGGACCCATAAGTCTTGTTAGAACAATATTGAGATTCCACATAGGTGCAGGTGGGACCCTAGGTGGTATCATTGTTTTAAGGCCTTCCATGAAAGTCTTAATGACTGGTACTAAGCATAACAATAAGCGGTGTCTGTTTTGAAGATATGCATCTACTGCTGCCAGATGTAGACCTATAGAAGTGTAGGTAACACCTGAGCATTGTAAATGCACAAGATAACAAATAATGTTTTGTATAGATGCATTTAGTGGATCAATTTTTGGTTATTACAATAAATCACAAATCTTTTCCACTTAGCTGCATAGCAAACTCTAGTTGTAGGTTTACATACTTCCTTAAGAATGATCATGTATTCTGTTGGTAGATTTAGATATCCAAATTCTATGACTTCAGGAGCCAAATCCCTAGGTATAGCTCCTTTGGGTTCAGGTGTCCGATTTCCCCATGGCTACTGAGAGTTCTAGTAGTGTGGTGAGCCACTGTGGGGCCCATGTAGGAGCTACTAGAATGAGGGTGAGAGACATTTGTCAGAAAATCCAAACCAGAAATGGAAGAGGGAGCGGTGGAAAAGCATAGTCCAATATTCCTGACCAATTCATCCCTAGGGAATTGCCATTGGATAGAGAGTGTGGGAGCCTAGAGGCGAAGTTTGTGCATTTTGCATTCGGTGCTATCACAAATCGGTCTATTTGTGGAAACCACCATTTGTGGAAGTATGGGAGGAGGACTTGGGGATGGAGTTCCCACTTGTGGACTTGTTGCTGCATCCTGCTGAGGTGGTCTGCAAAGTCGTCCCTGGGAGTTGTCCTGATAAGAGATGGATTTTGTGATGTATTGCCCAACGTCAAACGGTCTGAGAGAGGCGTGATAACTGTAGAGAGTATGCCCCCCTCCTAACCCTCCAGTTTTGGTACATAGCTGTCATATTGTCCATCCAGCCTACGACAATCTTGCCTGTAAGGTGAAGTAGAAATTATTTTACTGCTAGGTAAACAGCTTGAAGCTCTAGGTCGTTGATGTGGAGATGCTGACATTGGACGTCCCAGAACGGTTAGATCTTGTAAACGACCACCCCACCATGTGAGGAATGCATCTGCTGTTTGAACGATCTGTTGAACAGGGTCGATGAATGGCTGCACTTTTAGCAGGTTTTGTGAGTTCCACCACTGCAGAGAGCGATGAGTGTGGCTGTCTAACAACACTAGATCCCTGCATTGACCCTGTGATTGGTCCACTGTTGTGCTAAACATTACTATAGAGGACACCTGTTTAGTCTTGCATGGGGCACCATGGCAATGCAGGACACCCTCATCCCCAAAAGACGTTAAGTATTGATTATCTTTTAATTGTGAGAGCAGTGTTTGGAAATTTAGAATCCTGTCTGGCTTTGGATAGGCTAGACCTATGTGAATGGTCAGCATAGCTCCCAGATATGGTTGCAGCTCTGAAGGTTGTAGATGGGATTGTTGAGCAGTGATCGTGAATACCAGCTGATGTAGAAGATTTATGGTCATTTGAGTGTGTTGATGAGACAGTCGTCCAGAGATGGGAAGGCGTGAATGTTTTGTCATCTTAAATGTGCTGCAACCACTACAAGCATTTGGTGAACACCCTGGGTGCAGTGGTGACTCCGAATGGAAGAACTTTGAATTAATAATGTTTGTCTACTATGACTGATCTGAGATATTTGTGATGTCCTGGATGAATAGAGACGTGAAAGTATGCGTTCAATAAGTCTACTGCTGACATGAAGTCTCCTTGCAGTAGAAGCGGAAGCACTTGTTGAAGTGTGGCCATTTGGAAGTGTTGTGGTGGTTTAAAGGCCAGAAATCTAAAATGGGCCGTAGAGAGCCGCCTTATTTGGGAATTAGAATGTACAGGGAGTAAACCCCATATTCTTGACGTTGTATTGGGACTGGCTCTATAGCTCCTTTGAGTAATAGAGCTTGCACTTCCTGTTTGAACAGTTGTTGATGTTCCAGAGAGATTCTGCATGCGCGAGGTGGAGTATTGTGAGGAATGCTGATGAGCTCCAGGCAATAACCATGTTGGATAATGTCCAACATCCATCTGTCTGATGTTATTGACTGCCAGGTGGGAAGAAACAGCTGAAGTCGACCCCCGACAGGTGTAGGATGATCAGGGGGAATAATGAGTAAGTCACTGCTTGCTGGTAGATGGGGAGGTATGAGTTGTTGATCTCTACCCAGACCTTTGGAGTGGTTACTTACCCCTGTACTTGCCCTTGAAATAACCTCTAGATGGAGAGGAATGGTTTTGTGGCCTGTAAGAAGATGTAGAGGCATCTGTGGAAGTGGTTTTGGAACTTCCTCTATAGGAGGAGCAACGAAAGGAGCCTCAATTGGTAGGTGTTAGAAGTGCTCCATAGATTTATCAACTTCAGTATCTTTTTTCATTTTTTCTAAGGCCTCATCTACTTGTGGGCTGAAGAGATACTTCTTATCAAAAGGGACATTTAATAAAGTCTGCTGAAGTTCTGGCTTAAAACCAGAGAAGCGCAGCCAGGGATGCCTCATTAAGAGGACACTAGTATTAGTACCTCTGGCTGCGATATCAGCAGCATCTAGTGTATATCGGATGGAAGAGTTGGAAACTAATTTCCCTTGGAAACTAATTTCCCTTCCTCCACTAACAGTGTTGCATCATAACTGGCTAAAAGGCCTTGTGCATTTCCAATCCACCAATGATTGGCAGATGGTGCAGTGTCTCGAGGAATCTATGGGCTTTGACTCTTTATCTGCAGGTGGTGCGTCTGCGGTAGTTTGTGAATTTGTCTTTTTCCGGGCACTTGACAACTAAGAAGTCTGGGGGAAGCGGACCTCTAATAACAAGCATTTACAATGCAACGGTTTCGCCTTTGGAAAAGTTTGAGCTATTGGCATTGTGAATGACAAACTTTTTATTTATGTGTTGGTTTTGAAAACAGATATATAAATGGCATTGTCATTTACAATGGCAATAGCTTAATCTCTCGCAAATGCGATTTGTATTGCAACTATTATAGTTAGCATTTTGCACTACGATGAAAACTGGCTAGAGATAGATACAAAAAACAAGTCTTAGCTAGGAGGTAATACTCACCAGAGAGAGACACCCGGCAAAAATGACTTCACTTAAACTATCATATGTACAGCACTAAACATTGCACATCCTTCATTGAATAACTGTTTGTTTACTGCGCTAAAGATTGAAGATTACTCGTGTTATTTCTATAGTGCTCACATGCTTCAGAGCAAAAAGGACTTTAGGAAAAACACTTGTAAACAAATAATCATCGTGGGGGGAATTATACTCAGGCATTGTAGAATTACAGTTCGTTTTGGAGCATGTAAATGCTATAGACGGGAAATGGTTAAAGGTGCTGGTTCAGAATTTGTAGCTGTGGTTCTGTGCATTTGCAACGGGTGCATTTAGTCGCAAAGTTTCAAAGTAGAAGACATGGAATTCATTCCTAGCCTAATAAACTGATCAAATTGTGTGATCCTGTGTAAATCATGTTTTGCCACTATGCCCTATTTCACTTTCGAGTTTGTGTTGGGCAGGAAAATACATTTTTTTTAAAGGGGCCGGAGTGTGACACTAACTGCCCTAAAACATGCTTTTCTTGGTGTGATTATGAACAGATTTGCTACATAAAGCCTGACTTACACCACTAGCTATCGGAAAACTTTACCCTTTCAGCCTCCCTTCCCTCTTCTTTCAACTGTCTCCACTCTCCATGCCCCTTCGATTCATGGCCTCGTGCGGAGCTTCTCACCAGGGACCTGTTGGTACAGCGCCCTGAAGGCACACAGCTAGATCCCGTCGAATGTGACTAAAACATGTGCCGAAATGCACTAGCGAAAGGAGGGAGGGGGGTGGGGGGGAGGGAGAGGCTGGGTGAAATGAGAGGACACACGAAGAGCACACGTGGGAATCCGGTCTCCTGCACCAGGCAAAGCTGCATAGGAGGCCGGAGGAAGGGGGTTATGGCTGCAGGTGTGGGTGCACTGGAAGGAAGGTGTGTGTGTGGGGAAGGGGGGGGGGGGGAGGGAGGAGAAGAGTGATTACAGACCGCCCACCCCAAAATGTTGCCCTTAGAACAGAGGATTAATGTGAGCACAAGAGGGGCAGCGGCAGGAACGAGAGCACCGATAGGGGGCGGGAGATCACTAGAGGGGTCTGAGGGGAGCTGACCCGACTATCACCAAAGGTAAAGAGCACAGAGAGTCAGGGAGGGGGTGCATGGTGCAAGGAGGGGCAGGAGAGAGAGAGCTGGCTGCAGGGACCAGCGTGCGGCTCCTGCACCTTAGAGAGTCAGATGACCCGTGGGTAGCGGCCCTTTTTATAAGATCCCAAGTAATCCTCTCTTGGAGACCCAGGGACCACATATTTGAGCTCCTAAAGCCCCCACTCATAAAGATCTTAAGAACCACTCAGAGAGCTCAAAGGCCCACTCCTTAACAACCCCAGGATCCACTCTCACAGATCCCATGCTATGTGCACGCTGTAGAACGGCCCAACTGATGCTCAGAGCTCCCTTGTGCCCTTCTGTAGAAGAGCATAAGGACCACTCAGGGGTGCTTATCTCTCACAACAATGGTGCGCAACAGTCAAACTCCTCGGTTGTCCCCTTCGCACGAGGCAGTGTACTTCACGACCTTCGTCCTCTTTAGGCTCTTTGGAGGATCTACTCACGCATAGATATGGAAAACGTAAATCTGCTGTTTAAAAAAAATCACACACGGCGCTGTTGCTTCGTGACACAGCAGTTTTCCCCCTCTACAGGAGTACAGCACAACGGGCGGGACTAAACAACGTGTGGATTTAAACAGATGTTCTAGGCAGGTTGTTGTGCACTAAATTCATTCTTCCGTCGTAAACATTGTTTTGGGTTTTCTAAGGTAGTTTTCTCTTTTAAACAATCGCATACAATCTCCAAGCCATATTTCCGGGTAGATTAAAGAAGCGTCGGTACCGTGGTAACGCATTTACCTTGACTATCTCTTTCCCAATTACAGAGACACTGTGAGACTAGCAGACGTGCCTGTTGAAATAAACATTGCTTTCAATACCCAGAGCGTGGAATTATTTTCGATGGAAGGCATTTGAAATACTCCACCAGGAAAATCGAAATCGGTTCACTAGTGTATACATTAAAACAAAATACGTACATATTTGCAAAATAATTACTGTGTCGCCCACGCTACGCTCGGTTTAGTAGCGACGCAACAAAATTTCCTTTAACACGTCTCGGTGTGGCTTTCTCCTATTTCTAGTAAATAGACGTCCGTCCTCGCCTCAAACCAGGCATGCGCTGCTCGACCGCCGCACCCAGCATGACCGAGCGCAAAACAGAAGCAGGAAAATATTAAAAAAACAAGCAACGGAGAGTGAAAGGGGAGGGGGGGCAGGAACGCGCACACGGGGAGGGTGGCGGAACGGAACGGACACACGGACAGCGGGAGGGGGGCGGGAAGGCAAGAATTTAAAAAACCACTCACCTGGACTTCTTCCGCCGGCCGTGGCCGGTATGGAATGACGAATACAAACGAATAAAAAAAAACGAAACTCCGCCCACCGCCGCGATGACGATATCGCAGAGGCGGAGAGCAAAAAAATCGTGGGAACGCCCACGAATCTGGTCTGGCCATGACGGACAGATCTCTGTTCCAATGGCTAGCCTCCATTTATGGAGCTAGCCAATGGAACAGAGGGCGTAATCCCAAGCCCACTCTGTTCTAACATAAGATTTCGCCTGCGCCGAAAAGCTGCGCAGTGCGCAGCCTTCGGCCAGGCGAAACCTAAAAACACAAAACAAACTGACTTTGCACAGCTTTGCTCCTCAGATAAAAAAATGAAAAACTGATTTTGCCACAAACGTAGTCCCATCTTTTGCATTCGAAAAGTTGTGAAAATTGAAATTCTTCTCTTCTAATAGAAACACAACAAAAATAATGTAAAATCAGTTTGTGGCATGACGTCCCTGGTGCAAATACTGTTTTCTCCATTCTTAATATACTCTAGCAGCAAAACGAGTGCCAACTGATATTATTACACGAGTAGAAAGTTTCTGTCACACAGCCACCTGTCTTTCTAAATACTCCTGAAAGCTTGGCTTCAAGGGGGAGAATGCTTACAACGAGTGTCAAGCACAGAAAGAACTTCTGAAACAGCAAGCTTGTGAAATGCATAATTAAAATACCTGTTACTTCAAGGACACTTCACATCCTGATGGCCCAGAGTCTGTGCCAACGGCTCGTGACTTGAAAGCTCACTCACCTCAACAACAATCCTATTAATGTGGGATAGTCAGGGGTGTAGCTTCAGGGGGATGGGGGTTGGGGTGTTACACCCCTCTAATAAATGTATTATTTAAAATATATTTGGGTACAGGAGCATTCATTCAGGTGTGATAAGGTGTCTGTTGGAATTCGCCTGTGATTTTTAAATACTCAGACAAAAATACACACACACTCTTCTCTCTGTTTTGAAGATCTTAAAACATGGTTATTTTACAAAATAATGTGTTTAAGTACTCCTCAAAATCTGCACTCCTTTCCCTTTCCTATGTCCCTTTAGCCTCTCTTATGCGCCCTGCTTGTTGTATAATGTATTGTACCATTATATGCCAGCGTGATATTGCTGGAAAATCTGATGTCCGCCCTCCCTCCCACCTTCTTACTAACCAAACTACGCCCATGGGGATAGTTTGTTTGATTTATTTTTGCTCTGAATTCTCTCTCTATATAATCTCAATCTTGTATCCTACAACTCGCATCTGGACTTCATGTAAAGCCCTCTGTCGTCATCAGGGCCTACTTTAGAGTTAGAAGCTTATGGTTCAACAAGCTTTTTTGGTGCACCCCTCTATTCCCATGACCTTCTTCTCCACATATTCCCTCTCTACCACCTTCCAAAAGTGCCACCCATCTCTCCACAGCCCCTCTTTCACATGCATTTCTTTTGCTTTATAGCTCTACTCACAGCAACGTTAGGGTGTCAAAGCACTATACATCACACGCACGTTTAATATGCAGGCAATTAAACTTATGCAGGGCTTGAAGAAGGCCGGGTCCTGCAGTTCTGAAAAACAGGTGCTGAGACGGGTCTCTATCGGACTCTCCATTTTTGCCCCAACCCTCCATGAAAAAATAAATTTTAACTCAGCAGCAGTGCCACCCTTCACTGCTTGATGTAACTTCAAAGAGACTCTTTATAGTTATTTCACAGTCTCATCATTTCAGAACTGAAGCATTTTCAATATTCTATACAACTAAGCCATAGTTGTTGCTTATTTATCTTATACAAATACCACTGACAAAGCCAATAGTCCTGACTTGTTGTAGGTGTAATGTTACTTATTGTATTATATATCTGGATGGAAAGACAGAAGTAGAAAAATGCCGGTCAATTGGCACACTATGCTAAGCACAGATTTTTAGTTTACGTGGTTTTAAGCCACGTACTTAATCACATCGGCCAGGCCGCTTTGAGAGACCCTCCAGTTTTTTCAACCCACTTAAAGCCCTAATCTTACATGTGTAAATCAGTCTATATGAAAAGTTACACAAACCAATGTGGATTACTGTTCCGTGATCTGCAGGTACACGTTCTTTGCAGCAGGCATATTAACCCTCTGCGCTACTTTATAATGAGTCAAAACCGCACCTCGACAAAACTGATGTCTCTTCAACAGGAACATTAATCACCACTTATCTTGATATTTGTATCGTTCCCCGAAATCTGCTGGACACAACAAGGAAACAGCATGTGCTTTTAAAACCGAAAGTTATTTCTGCACACAGAGCCTCTCCCGAGATCAGTGCCAGGTGTGGCTGCACCGGTTGCACCGCCCTAGATCGCGCTACCGAAAACTGCAAATAAATAACCCTGTAAACAAAACACGTAATGCTGCCAATAGAGTAGGCTGGTTTGACGGGAAAGTACTAGTGACAAAGTACATTCGACCCCAATGTGAAGATTATACCATTGATAGCAATACCATCCCATCAACTTTCTGGGTTTTGAGCCTGGCCAATCAGCGATCAACCCGCTGGAACTCGAATCAAGAAATACGTAAAGGTCAGGCGAGGGTTGTGCAGGCCTGATCAGTCAGAGCATTGCTGAGTGTGACTGGCGGTAGGTGGCAGGGGTGTAATTGGCACTGGTATAGGCCTTAATTGGAGGCATTTATCCTCCCCCCCCCTCCCCCCAGGTACCACTTGTATTGATCTTGACGCCTTTGGGGTCAAGGGTCATAAAGCAGAAGCAGGAACTAAATGTAAACACGGCTGCAAGAGCCTGGGCTCGCAACAAATAGGAGTGTATTGATGGGCTATGGGTGGATGAGAGAGTGGGTCAACCATGTGATGTCATCAAGGTCAAAGGGTATCTCTTCAGTTGCCCTTGTCATCTTATTGACTCGCTGCCCATGAGCTTGAACTGCACATCAAATACCTTGTGATGGAGAGGACACGTGGACCCCGTTCAATAAAGTGTTGTGTTTCAGGGGGTGCGCCCTGGCTTAAATGTTGCACATGGTCAATCTCTGACGCATAAAAAGGTTTTGGGACACTTTCGTGTTGTTTAGACAAGAATTAAACCACAGTATGTGCAGCAATGCCATGCTTTAAACAAAGTAAATCTTGACCTGTGAAAAGACGTGTACGCAGGTGTGGATAAAGTTTGTAAACAGAACAGTAAGCAGAAAAGTTGTACAGAGACAGAATTCACGACTGCGGGCGAGTACTTGGGGGCACCACCTGTTTCATAAATTCTTTGTATTGCCTAATACAAAACACCGCTCCTTCCCATATATACGTTTTGCACACGTGGGCACGACATGCCCAAGATCACAGGGCGTGCAAAGCGAAGCCGGGACATACAATCTGCTCTGTACATATTAAGCACCCGGTCCTTTCCTCATCTTGTGATTCACTGTGGACGAGTCTTACCTTGTCACTCAGACCCCTGGGCTCCTCTTCCTGGGGGATGGGAGAGAGGACGCGACCCCCTGCACCGACTCCCGTCCTCTCTCATCTAGGGGCTGTCTAGAACAATACACCATCTAGGTGGGGGTCAGTCTAGCTGCAGAACATGGCTGTGCAAATGTCATTAGGCTGAAGGTCAGGGCGCGTAAAACGCAGACTTTAGCACAAATCAGATGGTCTCAGTGACATTTTATGGGATAATTAGAATAGGCAATTGTTGGGCATTTTATTTTCAGCGCAAATCCCCTTCTGGACAGTCTATGGCGTTGTTCAGCTCAGACGCCATCAGTAGAGGTAACCCTTAAAAAACACGAGAGGGAGGGCATGGGGTGGGGAGGGAGGGTCACTCATCCGCACAAAACGACAGCAAAAAAGAACCTTCTACACCTCAAAAACGCTTACCCTGAGAACTGGATGTGGTGGAAATAAGAACTCGCCCAGGCCAAGGTCGCAAGAGAGGAAACTGTGACACGAATAAAAACATATCAACATATATTTTATGTAGCGCCGTAGGCTTTATATAAACGTTTTATTTTTAACGAACCAAATGTTACTCATTGTTTTGACTTGCTTCGGGGTTTCCAGCTGAATGAATGAATGAATGAAATGGCTTTTATAATGCGCAGCTATGCCCAGTGGGCGTCAAGGCGCCTAACTCAAAAACCTAGCACGTGCAGTCAGGAACAAGAGCTTACTGATATGCTTTAATGAAATACCAGGTTTTCAACGCTTTCCTGAAGAGATCAAGGGAAGGCTGTAATTTGATCTCCAGGGGGAGAGTGTTCCATAACTGGGGTGCAAGAATGGAGAAGGCCTTGCTCCCCCATCTAACCTTCTTAGCGCGTGGGACCACCAGTTGGTTTAGCTCTAGAGAGCGTAGGCATCTGTTCGGAACGTACCTCGTGAGCAAGGATCCCAGAGCATCAGTCGGACCTGCCATCAAGGCACGGTACGTGAGGCAAAGAAGTTTGAACGAAACTCTGGAAGGAATAGGGAGCCAGTGGAGACTCTTCCTGGCCAAGGTCATAGATGACAGCCAGGGCAGGGCCAGTACAAAACGCGCCGCCGCATTCTGTACGACCTGCAGGCGCTGCAGGAGGCCCTTGTTGATCCCGGCGTAGAGAGAATTGCAATAATCGAGCCGTGAACCAACAAGGGCGGTAACAACCTGCTTACGTGCCTGAGGGGAAAGATAGTGGACGATTCTTTTAAGAGTCCTAATGACACCCCAACAGGTGGCCACGGTCCTATTGACCTGGAGTTCCATGGAGAGCCGGGTGTCAAAAATGACGCCAAGATTCCTAGCAGATTGTGTCGGAGTGGGGCAGATGCCCAAGGATGAAGGCCACCACTCACCTGACCACAGGCCCTGGTCTTTACCAAAGACCAGGACTTCTGTCTTGTCGCCGTTCAACTTTAGGGAGTTGAGAATCATCCACTCTGCAACGAGTTGCATGCAGGACCTAAAGTTGGACGCGGCGACATTCACAGGGTGGGTCAGAGACACCATAATCTGCGTGTCGTCAGCATACAACACTACTTCCATCCCCTGAGATCTTACTAGTCTTGCAAGGGGGGCCACATAGATATTAAACAGGGTCGGACTCAGGGCCGACCCATGTGGTGATGAAGGAAAGAGCTCAGGAGACTAAGGGCCGGTCCTGCTACCCCTGCCTCCCTTACCCTAGATGTTAAAGTAGAGGGAGACAGGGTATCAAAAGCTGCTGTAAGATCCAGCAGGACTAGCACGGTGGATTGACCCAGATCCACCTTCCGGCGGATGTTATCCGTGACCTTGGTCAAAGCAGACTCCGTGCTGTGAAGCTTTCTAAAGCCATGTTGGGACCCATCCAAGAACCCTGAGGAGTCAAGGAAGTTGGAAAGATGGAAATTCAGGTGGGCCTCCAACATCTTAGCAGGGGCCGGCAGAAGGGATATTGGCCTGAAGTTCTTCAGTACACCCGGATCCAATGTAGGCTTTTTGAGGAGGGGTTTTACTGCAGCTCTCTTCCATGCTGCAGGGAAACTACCCTGTTCCATGGCTCCATTCATTATTTCCAACATCGGAGGAAGAATGATATCCCTACATTCCTTGAGTATTTTCAAAGGAACCGGGTCCAGAGGAGAAGCTGATTTTGTTTTATCTAGGAGGAGATTGAGTCCCTCCAGGGAGAGTGCAGGGAACCGATTAAAGGTCTGAGGGGCAACAATCTCCCAGGATTCAAGAAGTTTAATTCTAGAGGAGTTCACCTCACTCAGAGAGATCCTCTGTGATTGTAGAGCTAGATAGATATCATCTATTTTTTTATAGAAGAAATCTGAGATATTACTACATAGCTCCTGGGAAACAACAACGGGATCGGGGGCCTGGAGAGAGCATAAAGAGTCTACGATCTTAAAGAGCTCTTTAGATGATGTAAGAGAACAGGTTAAGTGTGTAAAATAGGCCTGTTTCTCCTTGATAACTCTGTTTTTATATTCTCGTAACAGGCCCTTATAAGCTTCTCGATCTTTAGGACCCACGATTTGCGCCATCCCCGTTCCTTCTTTCTGCATTTTTGTCTAAAAAGTCTCAGTACATCCGTGAACCAAGGAGCTGTAGGCTTAAGTCGCGCCACAGACTTGAATGTGGAGGGGGCTAGCTCATCTACTGCGTTGATAATAGAGTCAGTGAGTTCTTGAGCCGCCTCATCTACCATCCGCTGGGAGGTGATATTAATATTTTGAATGAAAGGGGCCAGAGCCGCACTCGTAAGATTTCTGAAACTTCTTTTGAAACAATTCTTATTAGTAACCGCATTACCCTTCGTACCAGGAATGTCCAGGGAGAAAGGGACTGCTAGATGGTCGGACCAAATGATCGGTACAGGCATAGAGACAGTTAGTCTAGGGTCGTTGGAAAAAATCCCATCCAGGGTATGCCCAGCTTTATGGGTCGGATGGAGTACCTTTTGGACAAAGTCACATGCCTCCAGGGAGTTAACCAAGGAGGATGTGTCTCTAGACACCATATCTTCCAGGTGAAAGTTCATATCACCCAGAATGGTGAAGTGTGATCTACCAAAGTATGGTTCAAGAATTCTAAAAAGCTCAATACCAAAATTTGTTCTGAGACCAGGAGGCCTATATAGAAGGATTCCTGAAAAGGAACTCGACGAGGCACTCACAATACAAAAGTATAGGGCCTCGAAAGGGTCCGAAGGAGTGGATAGAGATTTTACAGTGCAAGAGAGTGTGGACTTAAAAAATATAGCCAGTCCACCACCTCTGCATCGCACTCTATCCAACCTCTGGAGTGCGTATCCGTCCGGTACCGCCAACAGAAGGTCATGGCCAGAGGAGTCCGAGGCCCATGTCTCAGTAACAAAGACCCAATCGGGTTGCCTCATGCTTACGAAGTCATGGAATTCTATGCCATGCTTAATAAGAGACCGTGCATTAATCAGGTAGCCCTGTTTGGATTGAGAAAAGGGCCGACCGGATAGAGGGAGAGCAGAATTCCTGAGGGCCTGAGTAGAAAAATCAAGAGAGGACTTACATGACGGACAAACCCGCGCCTGACAAATGGCCTCTGGGGAGAGCCGATGATGGCACTGATGTACAGAGGGTCTAAGTGAGAGCAGATCGCACAACAAATCGCCCCCAAGAGGAGGAACGGACACAGCAGGAGGTCCAGAGTCCAGCCCGTCCCGCAGCACGTCCTCAGCGCGGACGGGCGCAGACGGGCTGAACTCTGGCGTAACTCCGGCGTCAGTCCGGCGTCAGTCCGGCGTCAGTCCGGCGTCAGTCCGGCGTCAGTCCGGCGTCAGTCCGGCGTCCCCGCTGCGCGTGGCCGCTGCGCGTCAGCATGACTCGCTTAAGTACACGCCTAGCGTCCTAACGACGACTAGAGCGTCAAGCCTACCTGCTCGCGCCAAAAAGCGGCACCATCTACTTCCAAGATGGCGCTACTGCAGGAGCTACGCCGGGAAGCGGACCCGCCCAACAGCGGTGTGTATTCACCAAGTTAAAGTGTGAGTGAGGGCCAGGCGCTCATTTAAAAAACAAACAAAATGATAAAAGGCGCACATAAAGTAAAAACGAAAAGCTCATGGCTAGTTGCAGGTAGCAAACAGATTTCTGCAGCACGTACATTAACTCATCAACCTATCCTACGCTACACACTAAATTTAAAATGTAAAACAGGCAAAAAGCGCAACTTGTAGCCGTAGTGATAGTGCTTAAAGGAACCCTGACACCCGAGGAATACGGGGACGGGTAATAAGGGGGCTTACAAGGAGTTAAAGTCACCGAGAAAAAAAAATACCAGAGCGACGACTTTTGTATGTCCTCGACATATATTAATACCGGAAAGTGATATGGATTTCGAAAAAAAACATTAAAGGCAAGAGGGGAACAGCAAGTGGGAGATTCACGGAAACGCAGAAATAAAGGTTTTGGGACACTTTCGTGTTGTTTAGACAGGAATTAAACCACAGTATGCGCAGCAATGCCATGCTTTAAATAAAGAGTAAATGTTGACCTGTGAAAGACGTGTACGCATGTGTGGATAAACTTTGTAAGCAGAACAGTTGTTCAGACACAGAATTCACGACTGCAGGCGAGTACTCAGGGGCACCACCTGCTTTATAAAGTATATACGTTTTGCACACACTTGGGAACGACATGCCCAAGATCACAGAGCGTGCAAAGCAAAGCCGGGACATACAATCTGCTCTGTACAGATTAAGCACCCGGTCCTTTCCCGGTCTTGTCTGTGGACGAGTCTTACCTTGTCACTCAGCCCCCTGGGCTCCTCTTCCCGGGGGATGGGGGGAGAGGACGCGACCCCCCCTGCACCGACTCCCGGCGCTGCTCTGCATCCTCCGGAGGGTCGGTGGCCTCTGATGCCAGGGTCGGGAGCAGACCTACAGGCTTTGTCGTGCTCCGGCGAACCCGCAAGGGTGGGGGCCCGTCGTTCCCCCGCAGGCGGCTCGCGGTCTTCGGCAGTGTCCTGACCCCGGGGGGGGGGCCTACCTGCTGGTATGGGCTCCCCCCTCCTCACTTTCGGCCTCCCCACCGGGGCCCCCAGGGCCCGCAGGGAGGCCACTATACTCTCCTTCCTCCGCTCACGGTCCAGCATCTCCCCCTATGCTCCCAAAAATGCAAAAACGAAACTCCAGCTGTTCGTTATGGATAAAAAAGTTTAGCAAAAAATATCATGGCACCCCTCTGGCAGAACAAGGAAAGGCACGGAAGCGGGGGGGGGGGGCGGGAAAGACACGGAAGCGGGAGGGGGGGGGGGGGGCGGGACGGAAAAGACACGGAAGCGGGAGGGGTGGGGGCGGGAAAGACACGGACAGCGGGAGGGGGGGGAAGGAACGCACTCACCTGGACTTCTTCCGGCGGCCGTGGTCGGCATGAAGTGAGGAAAACAAACACCAAATAAAAAAAACGAAACTCCGCCCACCGCCCAATGACGATGCAAAAAGGGTGGAGAGCGAAAAAAATGCAGGAACGCCCACGAATCTGGTCCGGCCATGACGGACAGATCTCTGTTCCAATGGCTAGCCTCCATTTATGGAGCTAGCCAATGGAACAGAGGGCGTATTCAAGCTCCACATACTGAAAACTAAAGATTTCTCCTGGGGGCGGAGCCCCAGGCGAAGCCTAAAAACGGGGTCAGATGGAGCAGGGGTATACTTGTCATCCACCCCAGGGGAAATGATGACTGCTCTTGCAGGGTCTTTAAAATATCTTCTGCATGGTGCGTCATACCTTTTAACATTGGTAGGTACTCCGATGTCTAATGTGTGGTCCCTAATGTCCTGAAAAACAAATCTTCCTCTATACATTCTTTATGTAATGTGACCCATGATATTGTGCTGCCCTAGCTATCAGCTCCTGGAATGAGAAAGAATCACCAGGGGGTGAGGGTTTAGCAGGATATAGGTCTGGGTCTGGGTCCCCTGGAGGGACTAGATCGTAATCCTGCTAAGGGTCTGGTGGTGGTGCTCCTTAATTGTCCTCATCCCCCATATCTGCATCTGGGTCTGTATGTGGAGAACCCGGAGGTGGGATGTTTAAAGGATTGTGTGGCAAATGGCATACCGAAGGTACATGTGGTGGAGATGTAGTATGAGGTGGAAAACAGAGGAAAAGGGTGCAAGGGACTGGTAACTCTTTCCTTTTCTTCCATTATAAAGGTATTATAGTATGAACAGCCTGTTGGGAAGAGGTTTTCTTCCTAGCAGAAGGTATGGAGGCAGATTATGTGAAAATGTGTCTAGTCTCTAGATTATTTCCTGTTTGGGATAGAGTTTTTCTTGCATGGTCTCTAAAACCGGTCCCAGGAGTGTTGCAGGAACCGATTTTTGTTTCAGTGGCAAACTTTGTTTAACTTTCGGAACTGCATCAGTGGAAGCTGAAGAGTGGTTATCTCTGCTCGGTGTGGAGCCGGAAGGCTTTGTGTGCGCCTTCAGTGCAGAGCCAGAGGGCAGGGCAGCCAAACCCGAATCTCTGTGCTTACCATGGCCATTTGGTAGTGGCGGCCCAGAAGCTTTTTTGCTTTAAGGTACTCCCTGCACCTTGACCAAGTTGAAGATCCTGTGATTCAGACAAATGTCAGAGTATGAATCTTGAACCGAATAGGCCCCTCCTTCTTCGGCAGCTAAAGCTTCAATACCTTCCTCTTCCTGTTCAATATCTTGCTGTCCAAAGTTATCGGGCATGTGTCCGAAGTTCTGCCTATGCATTTCTCTGCATCAAGCCCAACAGTCCCGCACGGTCTACTTGGATCGAAATGACAGACAGGCCTTACAATCTTCTTCCTTGTGCTCAGGGGACAAGCACAGGTTTCAGGCTTTGCGCAGTTCGGAGTGTGGGTACTTGGAATGGCACCGAGGACAGAACTGAAACAGAGTCCGTTACAGCAGCAGATAATAATGGATGAGTTGGTAATAAGTATAAACTAGCCCGAACGCGGCAGTTGGAGTTTTCCGACCCGATAAAGGAACATTTTCAGAATTTCGACACGTAGGGAGTGGAAAACACGTTCGAAACTATACCGATGAGGGTAAAGTGGATTATGCACCGAAAGGATCCCGAAAACGGTCTCGAATTGGAGCGCTATAATACACATCCAAACCCGATGGTGGAAAGAAAACAATCCAACAATGGAGGCAATGCCCGTTCGCACTATTACCAAGTGACTCAAAAGGCTTCTTCAAAGAAAAACAGCTTGCAAGCATCCGGACCCAACACTAGATGGCAGGAGTATGAAAAGCATGTGTATCTATAGCCACACATGCCTCGAACAGTGTGTTTTATACTATTAGTTGGTATTTTAGGGTATCCATGTTAACTGTGAATTGAAAAAAATCATCTCAAATATTGAAATCCACCATGATTGTAATATGGTGAAAACCTATAACAGGACCATATTTTCTCCAATGGATTTTCCTGGAATAAGCTGTGATTCTGCTTGGTTGATGTTAGACTCAAGAAGATCTACCACCTAGACTGTCATAATTACCCTGCTCAATTCTTGGGGCTCCGGCATACGGTTTTCCTATTCCCTGGAAGACAATTTCAAAGTGTGTCTACTCACTATAAAACATCCTTTTCTTTGTCTCTACCATTATTTTATACAGCATTGTAAAATCTCTTAGGAGGAAAGGAAAAGATCCAGTTTCAAATGCCTTTAACTGCCTCCAGCATTGCGGTCTTTTTCATCTCCAAACCCCCAGGCTGGATGTTGGACTGATGCATTTCATTTTTCGTTCCGCACAGTATTTTTTGCAGAGTAGAGAAAGGAGTGATTCCATTAGTTCTCATAGCCTTTGTTTTTGTCACTGCCCTCAAATATGTCAGCTGCCTGAAGTGCCCTTAAGTACCAGATCGAGGATCCTAGTGTTGCTGCTCCACCCCATCACACTCTTACACATCTAGTCCCCACTTCATCTTTTGACAGGATATAATTTCCCAGATGATGTCCGTATCCTGGGTCCGCTGAGGTTCTTTTTAATAGATTCCTCTTTTGCCCATGGTCAACACATTGTGCTCACTCTGAACTGTCTCTTGAATGTTAATATTTCATAATTGAGCTACTCATCAGTTTTTAGAAGCACGTAACCGATCACTAACGGGCACATTGTTGCATTTAGATGCCGGTGTATAATTAAATATCTATTTTCTTTTGTGTTTAGTGGTTACAAAACTCTTTTGCCACTAGCATCTCAGACTCTTTTGGTTGAAATTGAGGGAGTGAGTGCTTTTTTTGTTCTTCAATTGAAATCTGATTCCAGAAACCACTATGTAACAAGAGTTACATATTACGTTTTATCATATGGAGATTAAGCGATCATTCTGAATCACAAAAAAGTTGGTCAACTGCTGAAGCCAGGATCATTCTAGGATTTCAGGCTAGCAGAGCCAGCAACTTGACTGAAAGAGCCTAGAGAATCCACATTCAGCAGTAAGCGCTAAAAAGGTCAAAAAAGAAAAATGAGCCAAACTACTGTTGTCTGTTTTCAGCAGCTCGGCACGCAGACTTGGTATGCAAAAAGCCATCATTGATTGGAAAGTCTACTTTCTTGCTAGCCAAATCCACTTCAAGTGCTCATTAAAGGCATCCCTTTTGTTCTATATTTAAGTGGTTTGGAAATCGACACTGGGCGAGTATTCCATATGGTCAACTTAACGACACACTTCTACGACTAGCTCCTTTATCAAGAATGTCCAGGAAGAGGAAACCTGTTCTGGTTGGCCAAAGCAATGAATTTTGAACACAGCACAAACTTGGACTGGGCTTCACCTTCCACAAGTGGCCCAATTTGGGGTAAAGACTTGCCTCCCTGGGTCAAACGTTTGCATTCATATCGACTTCTGGGCTAGCTCTGCTGTAAAGGCACAGAGGGAAGTCAGACAACAAGCAGTTCTCCGAAAGTTGATACTTTTCCATTCAGGTGCTATAAACAAGCATAGAACTCAGCTTAAAGAACTGCTACTATGACTGGCTTTAGAAGTGAAATCGTTACTGTACCAATTCCTAGAGCAGTGGGCCAAAGCCTTCATGTGTATATGTCAGATTATAGTGGTTTGCCCCCCTCCCAGAAGCCGTAAGGACTTTACAGCATTGCTACCCATAAGCAAACCAAAAACTTTTGCTATGCACGGTAGGGGATTAAAATAGGAGACAGACTAGCCAAGCACATTCCAGGACTGATTGTGGTGTGCCAGAAGCCTTGCTGACCTGAGCCACACTACCCCTTACTCTGTGGAAGTCTGTGTTACCATTAGTCCAGCTCAAGTGGAACAACAAAATGTATTGACTTTTGACATCCAATGGGGTGTGCCCCCAACAAGCAATATTCAAACATAGCAATAGTCATAGGTATACAAGTCGCTGCCGAGGGTATCCTTTGAGGATCTATAAGTGGAACATAGATTTTAGGGGAATGCAAGATTCTTGCATATGCTGATGATGTGGCAGTAATTACATCAAATCCCACGGAGGTTATCGGGCAGATGGAGATCGAGGCCCGGAGGTTCGGTCGTATCTCTGGATACGCTCTAAATACATCGAAGACGCAAATAATCAAATATTTTCATACATATTGTAACAACATCCGAGTGGTGCAAGCAGGGGTGTACCTTGGAGTGAATATCACTGCTGATCTTGTTATTTTAGTGGAAAAAAATATTGCCCCAATAATCACTAAAGTAAGTAAGGAACAAGTTCTACTCAGCCATGCATTGCTCCTGGACAGATTGGCTAGATGTGGGATAGGAGAGCAAGCCTTTAAATGGCTAACAGCTTTTCTGACAGGAAGGACGCAGAAGATCCAGTTGGCAGACCAGGTCTCAGATGTGGGCATGCTGGCCTGTGGAGTCCCGCAGGGATCGGCACTCTCTCCGCTTTTATTTAACATGTACTTACAACCATTGATTGAGTCCCTGGCAAACATGAATTGCAAAGTCTTTAACTACGCCGACGACACTCAGCTGCTGCTGAGCATCGACAATACTCCATCGGCTCAGTCCCTGGCCCAAGACATTCTACGATTTACAGTGAATTGGATGTCGTCCAATTTGCTGAAAATCAATCCAGACAAGACGGAAGTGCTTGTAGTTTCTACCTCTACTTCCCCCTGGAATGATTTGTTTTGGCCACAAGAGTTAGGACCTACCCCAAAGCCCTGCCCCAGTGTTAAGAGCCTTGGCATGAAAATTGACCAGGAACTCTCGATGGTCAACCAAGTATCCACCGTAGTTGGCTCCTGCACCAACCTGATCAGACAACTACGAAAACTTGCCCCCTTGCTCTCGAGAAACATGCTGCGAACCATTGTATCAGCCACCATAGTGTCTAGAATAGACTATGGCAACGCTTTGTACCTCGGCCTCCCAAAGAGTTCCATCAACCGTCTTCAGGTTATCCTGAATGATGCAGCACGCTTGATCTTTGGATTGCCGAGGAGGTCTCATGCCTCCCCTCTGCTCTATAGGCTACACTGGCTGCCTATAGCGCAGAGAGTTGAATTCAAGAGTATGTGTATCTGTCACAAAGCAGTCCACGGACAGGCGCCAGCCTATGTAAAAGAAAGGCTCAAGCTATACGAACCAAAGCGTGCCCTGCGATCGTCCGGATCTTTCCTGTTATCCTGTCCACGCTTCAAGTTAACAACTAAAGGAGGCAGATCTTTCTCAGTTCAGGCACCAACCATCTGGAACAAGTTACCGGAGGCGTTGCGCTTGGAACCTAACCTCCTTCACTTTAGAAAGTCCCTGAAAACCTTACTCTTCAGGGACGCTTTTTCATCCCAATAATCGGCTATAAGATCAGACACCCCCGTATTTTTTTTTATTCCATCTTTGTTGCTGTACTTGGTCAGTAGCGCTTTGAGACCTGTCGGTGAGTTGGCGCGATACAAAACACAGTTACAAATTACAAATTACAAGATAGACTTGATAATTTACACCTCTCAATTGTTGGTCGAACAAATATTGTTAAAAGGTTGGTTCTCCCAAAATTTTTGTACATATTTAGAGCTGTTCCATTAACTTTTGAAAACAAATGGTTTAAGATCTGTGAACATATGATTAACCGGTTCATTTGGGCTAAGGGAAAAACAAGGAGAGCGCTCAGGTATATGGCACTTCCACGAGAAAAGGGAGGATGGGCGCTACCGGATATAAAGCTATATTACTGGGCATCAGCATTACAATATATGGTGGGTTTGTTGGGAGGTGCAGAGGCAGAAGGGCAGGATGAATTTGGTACATTAGCTATTTACGGATTAGCTATGGGGTCGGAAGCAGAACATTTACTTTTGAAATACACAGATGCAAGTTATTTTAAAAGGACGAGATTTAAGACTATCCTAGCAGCTCACAACATTTGGAAAGCATTCGCCAAGAGGTTTGGTATAGGGAAGTATAATGCTTATACAAGAATCAATGGAAACCCTACTCTTCCTAGCGAGGTTTTTTCTGATGCAGTTTTTAAAGAGTGGGGGAGGAAAGGAATTTGGAAATTGGGCGACATTCTAACCCCACATGATGCAATTCTCAGAGCTACAGGCAAGTTATGGCTTAGAGACTAGACAATTCTTTAAATATCTCCAAGTGAGAAGCTTTATTAATAAAAAAAAAGGGTGGTGCTGCGGGATTTGCGAAGAACTCAATAATGGAGGTTATACAAGCTGGCATAAATTGTACGATTAAGAGGTTTTATTCAGAACTGGTAAACTTGAAGAAGGATGATTTGGAGAAATGGATGGATAAATGGGCAATCGGCTTAGATATAGGCCGAGACCAGTTTTCTTTATCATTAGATATGGGTAGAAAATTACTGTGTACAGCCTCATTACAGTCTCAACATTATAAAACTTTGTACCATTTGTATTATACACCAGTTAAACTTGCCCAATGGGGAGCGACATCAGGTACTAGATGTTTTAGATGTGATCATCCAGAGGCTGATTTAGAACATATCTTCGCAGTATGTCCTCGCTTGGAGACAACAAAGAAAGATATAGAGAATTTTTTTAATAATGCATTAGGATTAGAAATTGTATTAACCTCATCAACAATACTACTAGGAGTTGAAGCAGAGGGGCGGATACGGGGCGGAAGCTTTATATTTTTGGCAATGGCAGTTTTGAGATTATGTATAGCCTCGGCATGGCTTGATCCCCTCCCCCCGACGAATGATCAGTGGTTAGCTAAATTACTGTCAATGTACAAGTTAGAAATTGCTATATATGCTAGGAAGGGGAAGAAGGGAAGAATGTTGGGCGTACAAATCTGGGATCCGATTACACGATGGAAAGAAGGGAATGTTAGTTAATAGATACTTTGTTGCCTGGTTGCTTTTCTTTTTTTTTCTTCTTTTACATACTTCTCTCTCTTCTTTCTCTCTTTTCTGTTTTTACTTATTAATGTTTTCTTTGTGCCTTCGTACTTAATTATAGTTTGATTATGTTTTTTTCTGGTTAGTGGGATTGAATTTAAGATTGTAATCTCAAGAAGATGCCTTTCGTATGAAATAATTACTGTTATATATTTATTATGTACAATTTTACTGTCTTTGTGCTCTGTACATTTTATGGGGAAAAAAGGGGGAAAACTCAATAAAAAGTATAATAAAAAAAAAAGGAACATAGATTTTAATCTTCCCTGGGAGTTATAATAGTGTCCAGATTCCTGAACTTTCAGTACGAATGTGTGCCCGCCACACAAAAACATATAAAACTGACAGGAAATTAATTAGATATAGACCCCAATTGTTTGGTCCTCATTATTCAAGTTGCTACTCTTCTAGGACCCACGAAATGTGATTTGTGATATTTTGGGCAGATTCTCATCATTTAGGCCTGAACACCACTGAATTATACGCTCACAGACCTAGGTCTACTAGGATTCATTAGAGCATACTGGATATATACCAACATTCAATTTGACATTTTTATTTTCTGACTAAAGTGTTGAACTGAGATCCAAAGGTTTCTGAGGAAAGTTACAAACTTACCAACAGTCATCCACACTTTCAACAGAATCTTGTATTCTTTTTTTCCCAATTGTATGATCTTGCTATGATAGCGGTATAAACCTGCTTGGGGTTGCAGCTAGACCCCAGCAGGCCATAGCACCTTCTGGTTTACTTTCTAGTTACTCTTTTAAAAAGTGTCCTGCATTTCCAATGGTTATTTAAAAACTTGTAGCTCTGAAAGCATATCAAGTTTTTGCAGTGCTATTATAATGTTGTACCATACCAGAGTCCCAAATATACTTCCTCCTGGTGTCTGCAATAGACTGCTTGGCATAGTTACCTTTGCAGAGCAGAGTACAAGCAAGTGGATTGGTTATCCATATATGGCAAACAGTACAAAGGGCATTGGAAGATCATTGGTTAAACACGGAGCTCGTCACAGATCTTGCACAGCAAGCCCTGCAAGCCCTAGGAAGAACAGGAGAAGCCTTGAACTGTCGAAATATCGAAGCCTATGCAGGCCTTTGTTGAATGATTTTTAGATAACTTTATCACATAAAACATTTCCACATGGCCACTCGCATGTGCACAAGAACCATTTTTTTTTTAATTATTTTCATTATAAAGGTTTTTTTTTAATTTGTAAATTGATGAGGGGGGAGTGATCCCCTTTAGACCAAGAAGCATAGACTTCGCCTTCCCTGAAACTGAACGTCTACACTACTTGCAGATACGTCACTGGTCATTGTATCCGAGCAACAGGCCTAGCCCTCAGGGGCACCTCACCCCATATGAGAGATGGCTGATTACTAAATTCTAAGATCGGAGGCTCATTTCTGAGCTACATTCGTTCTTGAATCAACGTAACAGGCACACATATAAGGCCAGTGGGAAAAAGACCTAGGAATACAGTTAAGTGATAAAGAATGGAAGGAGGTATACTACAGGACCAGACACAGCATGTAACACAGCACTCAAAGAAACATTCACGAAGGCGGTCACATATTGGTATTTCGCCCCTGTACATTTACACAAAGCAAACCCAGGTCATAGTGCAGATTGTTAGAGAGGCTGCGAGGCTCAGGGGACCTTAATACACTTACTCTATGGCTTCCCTCGACTTCTTACTTATTGGGCCCAGGTAATCGAGATCTACTTAAACCTAAATACAGAAATTCCTAGGTTTCCCTCCTATGCATTAGTGGACTTACCTAATCCTCTTACATACCCATTAAGATCCTGACAGGGGAAACATATAGGACTAGCTTTAAGGGTGGCTGTGCAGAATATTCTTTCACATTGGGGAACAACACAGTTACCCACTCATCTGGGATGGCTACACCAGCTATTGAATATTCTAGGTATGGCAAAAACATGTGGACGCATGCGATTCAAGGAGCATAGACTCGACAGCTTGACAAGGAGGCGAGTATTCAACTATTTCTTAAATTGGAGCAGCCTTGAGATGGTCCTAATGGTAACAGGGATGTTCCAGATCCTGGGTGCATAGATTAAAAGGCCTGCTGTCTTTGCTCCCCCCTTTTTTTAACACTTCTTATTATACAGTCTGATGGTGTCCAGGCTACAGGTGCCAAGAACCAACAGAGATGGTAAGCTTGTCTGCGTGAAAAGCAGTGGTAATGGTTGTGATGGCTTTGTGAATTATGCAGCTGGTTTTGAAGGTGGCGAGTCTGGCCCGGGGATCAAGATGGGAGCGATGTAATCATATTTCTACAGCGTAAATGAGATGTGCTGCAGCATGCCCCAAGGGGGTGCCAATTTGGACTCTGGGGAGCCGTGGACTAGGACCGTACCCTAATACAGATCTAATACTATGAGAGCTTGAACAGAAGTTCTGAAGTAGCTTTCTTGAAGAAACTGACTTTCTTTATTCCAGAGATCTGGTCTAGTAGTTTTTTTGACAATGTGTTCTCGCCAGTTTGTTTGGAGTACAGGGAGAATCCTAGTGACTTGGTATTCAGTGAAAGTTGGCGTTCGAAGATAGCAAGGCTCATGTTATTGAGATAGGTTTGTTCTGTGTCTTGGTCGTTGTTTTTGGCAAATAACAAGAATTGGAACATTAGAATGTTGAGCACTCCTTTGCAGACAATGGAGTGCTCTGGGCTTCTATGGGCTGGTAGAAGCCACAGAACAACATTCTAATGTTGTTTTTCAATTCACAGCTGCTGTAATGAACAAAGGCCTCTCAAGGTCTGAGGGGATTTAAATCCCCTTGGGCTCAGAGAGGCCTTTGTTTTTACTAATGAGAACATTCTGTCCTCTTGGGCGGAATGTTCTAATAGCCTTGGAGCCCTCCTAGCGAACTATGCCGGACAATAAAGGCCCACCCCCTTGTTAAAGGCCCTCACCTTCGGCTTGGGCCTTTAACGCTGGAGCTGGCCTTTAATGGCCGGTAGAGCCCACTAGGTCGGCTCTAAGGCTATATTATGTCTTGGTTGGGTTGAGCTTCAGGAAGGTACTGATCATATGGGTCTGGATGATGTGCAAGCAGTGTTTGAGGTATTGGATCTCTGAAGCAGAAGAGGGTATCCCAGTAAAGTTGTGGATCAGCAGCATATTGGCAAACTTTGAGGCTGTTACCCGTCAGTAGAGCACTAAGTGGCTCCACGTAAAAGCAGATGATGACGGAACACATTACACACCCCTGTGGCACTCCATAGGTGACAGGGATATTTTGTCACCTGGAGCTGCTAATTTATAATAAGGATTACCACACTAACAAGATGCTTACAAATGCTTTTTTGTGCCTACACCTTTAATAGATTTGAAGGAAGCATATATAGAGAGTTTTATAGAAAACAATCTGTGGCAATTCCAATAGTTCTGGCTTCTCAAAGAAAGTGCCACTTGTGTCATTGACGAGTACAGGCATGTAAGCAATCATGCATGCATTTTCTCACTCGTACTTAAACTCATGCATACATTTACTCGTCCACTGACTCATTTTTGCATTCATACCCTTAGTCAACCACAATAAATCACAAACAGAAACTCAACATATACAAGATAAATTAAAGGAATAAAAGCAAGAAAAGAGAATGTTTCTGCCTAAATATGCCAGGCATATGCTTACAAAAACAAATTAAACAAAGTTGCAGATAGCTGTATTGCAATGGTATTGTACAGAGTGTATTGTAGTTTTAAAGTTCCAGAATGGCTGCTACGTTTAGATCCAAAGTGCCAGCTGTCTTGATTTTGATCAAACAATATAGTAGGAACAATTCCATTCAATGATGGTTGCCTGGTTTAGATGTATTATTCCTGCAGGAAGCAGTGCACCACAGATAAAATGAGTGGCAAGCATGAGGCTCATTAAAACTCTTGGGAGCCATAGTGTGCTCTAAAAATGTTAAATATAAAGAGGAAGGAAAGAATGGAAAACTAAACGACTGGCACACTGGCCTTGGCTTGTAGCACACTCATTTTCAAGTGGATGTGCACGTGGTCAGACAAATTACACCAATCACAGTAATAGTGAGCCATTGGTTCAGTGGGCTGAACCTCTGTCACATGCTGTATGCGGTCATGGATTGAGGTACAACCTAAATGCCAAGCTTACAGACCAATAGCAGAAGAGGGCTGACCCAAAGTCCCTCAGGGTATGTATGTACATATATTCAATCATATCCTGCTCATTGTAATCAGAAAAGGTACTGGCACTCAAGGAGTGTTACAGGTGATTAATGTATTCTCATATGGGATCAAAGATTATAAGTCTCGGCTTAAGAGCCTTGCTCATGCTAAGTTGCAATGTTACAAAGTGCAATCTAAAATCATTTCCCGTGATGTGGTTATAATAGACACAGCAACATACTGATGGAATTCACGCTCAACATCATGATTCACAAACTGTGAGCAACACATATCCTTACCACCGACAAGAATGATCATTTATAAGGAGTTTAGCAACATTGATTATCTCAAGATACATTCTCAGAGTAAAATTGTAAAACTCCGGCATCGGTTGTCTAATCACAAACATAGGAAAAAAATAATTGCAGTAAAAGTCAAACAGGGCAATTCGAAATTCATTCTCCAGGCCAAACAAGCCTGCCTAGGAGTGTGCAATTTCACATGTCTAAAAATAAAGTCAAAGTGGAAGATTCCATGATTGCAAGTACATTTTACTGGAAAGTTGCAAGAGAACAGCTCAATGAAGAAAATCATTTGAGCCACTTCTTTATAGCGATTACTGAATATTCTGGAATACCGCCCCAGCTATGGACAGGTAAGATTTTACTGTCTATAAGCAGTTTTGGACAGAGACAAGCTAACTACAGTCACTCTTACATGTAAACTGCTTCCTAATGACACACTGTTTGCATGAGAAACATATGCTTTTATCAATTCCATGTTTGCATGCTTCACATTTCCTACAACAATAAAAGCGTGGTTTTCCTTTCAAGCATGTGTTGCGGTCATCATCCTCTAGAAAATCAGTTCACAAAGGCTGATCACGGAGGGCTCTTACTTTTGTTAAGGTGATCATTGGTCCATTCTGCAGTTTTTCCTCTGAATGTAGTACTTTCCAATGTTGTTTTAGAATTTTCCGGACATTATGTTTAGTCATGTTTTTACCAATCTAGACTATGTAGATATTTATTCTTGTGTTTTGTTCCAAACTAAAGTGTTTCCTTTTATAAGTTGTATTTGTTCACCCCCTTAGATAAAACTGTGTTGGGACACCTTTGCACTACTAGATGGTTGATCATTCTAGCCTGTTCTTCCTCAAATAGTGCTGGTGTGGTCCAATTTTTTTAATAACCGAGGAGGTCATTGTATGAAACGGTCGATTTGAGTGACGGGTGGTGAAAACTGGTGGTGTGCAGTACACTAATCAGCACTGTGGGCATTCTATGCAGGGATGAGACAATTGGTTCATCTTGTAGAGTTAGCAGAATATGCAAAATACAATTTCTTTTCTACTCTGTGGGTGATTTTTAGATGCAGATCACTTGTATTTAGCATATTAATTAATTGTAAACCATGATCTTCGTTTCCTCTCCAAATAAAGAATAGGCCATCTATAAATGTAACCCACAATACATAGCAGGCAAAATGCAACAGGTCTTCTATTGGGAGCACCTGCACATCCCACCAGCCTATATGCAAATTAGAAATGCAGAGGGCGAAACGGGTGCCCATAATAGTCCTTCTTAGTTGGTGATCAAAAAGGTTATTGAAGAGAAATATGTTCCGATCCGAGATAAAGATCACTGCATTATGTTTAGGAGCATTTTTTTATGTTGGAATAATCTGAGTGACCTAAATCGCGATTGTTTACCCTCGAACCATCAGTGACATATGTCAGTATACACAGATATGACAAAAGGTTAACAACATTAAGTTACTTTAGTCGAATCTCTAATGTAACACGGGAGTGCTTCTAGTAACATAGAAATAGGTATTTCCAGGAAGGCTATTACTGGCAGCATTTGGTACTGCAGTTTTGTAACTAAGGTAACAAATAAAGGACAGGAAGGTGTAGGTGATAATTTCCTAAGAGGTTTTGATCTCATTCCAAAGGGAGCTGCTACCTTGCAACTCCAAAAAAGAGAATAATTTAACAGTTCAAAACTTGTGTCTTGGGCTAACTTCATAACATTCTTTATCATCCGGAGGTCTCGATACTTCCTCTTTACCTAGATTTTTAAACGATAATACCATGTGTCCCCTTACCAAATGCTGTCTCTATTAAAAAATATATATTTTATTGTTTTCTAAAGATACAATGCCCCTGCCTATAAATACATGTCGGTCCACCAATATAGTTACATAGGCAGATCAGGTCTTTCGTATTTCCAATGCAGTACATTTTTAGGGGGTGAATTTTCGCATACTTATATTTCCATATGGGGCCTCATATACGCAGTATCACCTTCAGTCTAGACGCTCCCTAGCATGGTCTTCCATGGTGCTACTTAACCATGTTGGCCATCTTGTAGAGACCATAATAGTTTTCCACCTCCCCCACATGTTTTCGAAGATTTGAGGCCATCCTCTTGCCTCAGACTACTTTTTCAGCCTCCACACTGGTCCATTCTTGCATTGCAAGCTTGCCCTCACAAATACCCTCCGGTTTCCAAATTCTTGGGCTATGGCGCGCTTGGCCACCAAAAAAACAAGTGCATAGAATATGACTCCACTAGCAGTAAACGTTTTCGCTCTGTGAGAACTTTCATTTGCGCTTCATTATTGGAGAAGCATTTGCTATTTAGTTTCTTTAGAACTGAAACAACCAAACTACAAAACCTATCAACTGCATTAAAAAGCACGTAACTAAATACATGCCTGCAGGCTTACACAATGTTTAGTTACAATCCATCCTTAAAGGCTAATTAGCTTTGACATTTGCATTTCATAATAAATAAATGAGACCTATTGCCTTTGTCAGACGTTTTCATAATAAACCGATCAGACTGACAACATTTTAAATAATTTTGTCCACTGAACCAACGAGGTCTATAGCTTTTTACATTGGCTTGACTAGAGAACCAACTCAGACCCAATGCTTTGTGCATAAGCTTTCCCACATGACAAACATCAGGTATACTGTAATAAAAATATAAATATGTACAAAATTACACTTGTCAAAACAATATAAAATTCCCTTAATAGGAGCGAACAAAGATAATCAGTACAAATCTTCTAGCTTCAAGGTTTGAGTGGATCGTCAATACCAAAATCCTTGCCTACAATAATCTGAGATTTCATTTATCAAAAAACCCGCCTGCAAGCTTTATCACAGTGTAACAACAATCCAACCATCAAAGTCTCCTGTCTTAAACACCTGCTTTTCAGAAATAGTAAGTCAGGCCTCCAGGCATTGTCTATTCCTGTAAGAAAAAGAATACTGGTGGAAAAACCTTTTCACTACAGGTGGCAACACGTTCAACAATTTTCTAGCCCAGACACAAATTATGCAAGACCATTTAAAGTTCAGAATTTTGAGATGCAAAACAAGCACCCCCATGACATTCAAAAAGAGCAGAACAGAAGACTTCCCATCAGTGCCTAAAACTCCCAGGTAAACAACATGTGAAGTCGACCATAGCTGGTTGTATTCAATGCAGGGTGGGTAATAGGCATAGCCTATTGTCCCAGGAACTTACCACAAGTGGATTTCACCTAGCCCAGCTGTAATCAGTGCAGAAAAGATGACAATGTCTCAAGGATCACCACAAAAGAATAGAGTGGTTCTTGTAATTGGTAGAGGCTGGGTGGAAGTTATACCATCACCGCCATCCTGAGAAGACACATCGAGCCCAGTTGATTATTACCTGAAGCGACTAGAAATTGGAGAGAACACGCTGGAGAGTACTGCAATAAACCAACATCCATCTAAATCTTTAGTAATCACAAAAAATTGAACCTGGGACCTGAGAAGTAAACTAAAACAGTGAGCTAATACAACCTGCCCTATCCCACAAATATTATTCCTACATCACACCACCAAGCACTGCAACCCAAACATAAGAACATCAAGTTGGTCACTCACGCATAACATCAAAACACTTCTCATAAAGGCCCTCAGCAATTATAACACATGACCAACAAAGCACTTCCCTATGGTGCAGTGTGCTAAATACCCGATAATGTGCTCAACACTCCACATCAGGGTATGAGGTGCTATACAATAATATCTCAGTTCAGTAAAACAGATTTTAGTTTTAATTTCTCATGATAATGAACAAAGCTGTTCATTGGCAACAAACAATGGCAAAGGTAAAAGGTTCACTAATGCCTTTCAAAGGAGATACATATTAGCTTTGCCAATAGTCATTTATGTAGATGGTGTTTCATATAGACCCTAAATACCACATATAAGCAAAAGTCAGCTACGAGTTTGCACTTTAGTCGTTTTATATGGGGATAGCATGGGTTTGTGGGGGGAAGGACATTCTAAATAGTCTGAGGATTAGGAGGAGGGAACCTAAGTAGTAGTTAATGCCGGTACCCCATTCTGTTGCTGAAAATCTTGAGTGGCCAATGAGACTGATTATACTGGAGAGGAAAAGTACATTAATGTGGAAAACATCGGTCTTTCTCAGAGTCGAACTAAACCAGTAACAAACCAAAATATCTAGTAAATAGCACTTGATAAAACAAAGTTATCTCCAGTGGGTTGACATCTAAAATTATCATTCTTATGATTTCTGTCTGGGTCTCTGGATGACTGTCAAAGGCTTTCTAACACCTTGTATTCTCATTTCATACCAGCGCCTAAAGTGCACACAAAAGTGTGACTTGTAGCAGTTTTCTGGTCTTTTCAAATCAAAGATGATGGTAGAGTTGAAATGATTCGAGAAGATAAAACCCTGGAAACGTTTAGCTGTTTGTGCAAAACTTTTCAATTTACGAACACTGATTGAAAAATATGCGTACAAGGAAAAGCTATTTGAAATAAACAGTTGTGAACAATGTGCTGACTCACAGCGGCTTAGTACAGGTAAAATCAAGAGGAAAGATATGGGCAAAAAAAAAAAAAAACATTTCCATGCCAAATCTTTCAAGGTGATCCGAATGAAAAATCAAAACAAAAACAACAAAAAAACTCGAAGCTCAATGGAAATGTGGTCATAGTCATAGCGAAAGTATGCACGCACTGTTGTTTCACTGCTGGAAACGTTCCCATTACAGCTATTTAGAAATCCCCTGTGAGGCTGAATAGCTTTCTGTAATCTTGGACAGTTTCGGTGAACGTTTGGCACCAATAATGGTTCAACCCACATATTAGGAAAAAAACAAAATCCTACACTGAAAATACGATTATATTGATGTCAGCACCTTCGCCAAGGTGAATAGTCAATGGGGACAAGAAAGAATCTAACCACAAACGTCAGAAAAACAAAATGTAGTCACCGCATATAAACGTTTCAAAATAATTAACATACTGTCGCGAACAAAGAAATCTGGAAAATAACAGCCTGGTGGAGGGAAGGGCTGTAGGTTACAAGAAAAGGCGCTGTACAGTTTACAGCAGCACTGGTGTACTGGCACCTGTTGCTAAGTTTCTATTATGCTGAAACATTCGTAGCACTCACAAGATGGAGAGAGTGTCTTTGCTCCTGAACAAAAATACTTTAACCCGTTAAGTGCTGCCGTCTGCCGTTGAACGTTCGGAGCACTATCTGGCTGGTGCTGCGCACGTTCAACGGCCGACGCAGCCCCGCCCGTTCTTTAAAACGGACGCACTTCCGCGAAAAAACAGGCACGGTTAACGGGTTAAACAAAAATTTGCAAAGCAATAGGTCTCGCATTTGCAAGAGTTACAGCTATTGGCGTTGTAAATGGTAATGTCTTTTACCCCTGTGTTTTGTTTGGAGTGATGTGGATGTATGTGGTGTGGAATGGAATTATGTGGGTTGGATTGGAATCATTTGTGGAATTGTGTGGGGTGTTATTGTGTGGTGTGTTGTGTATTTGTGCAGTGGGATTATTTGGCATGGTAAATAGATGGGGATGAGAGCTGCAGAGAATAGACAGAAAGGAAGATAGAGAAGGATAGGTAGTTTGTGCATGAAGTAGTGAATGAACTCCAGACAGAGGAACAGGAAGTGTGCGAGAAAGAGAAACAAGCGGACAGTAGGCCACAGCTGCATAAAGAGTGTACGCAGAAGACACACGAAGAAGAGGAGGAGAGTGTGGCTTTGAGGGACTGAAACCTTGAAAAGGCACGGAAAATATATTGTGCTCAAAAACCTGAAGTGAACCACATGAGAGAGGTTGGAAGAGGGCATGAGAGAGAGTGATAGATGAAATGAACTTTTAGCAACATTTCTCCCCTCTGTGGTCGGCGCAGGGAACACATGGGGAGAATCCCTGTAATGCACTCTTCGCTCTATTTATTTACCTTTAGCCCTAACTCCATGAAATCGTTATTTATTTGTGAAATTCATTGACTAACACAGGCGCACATGCAATCTTGTATATTAAGGTGTGTCCATTTTAAAACAAGGGATGACGTGAATGTGTATTGAACGTTTTAACGTAGAACTCTAATAATAATTAAACTGCACAAGAAAAGCCATAAATCAACAGAGAAAGGGGGCAGAGTGACAGTAATGAATAAACAGACATGTCGGCTGACTGTCTCGGGAGACAGTGGCATCCAAAGAGACACACACAGACACCCCCCCCCCCCACACACACACACACATTGCACATTCTTTGCCCGCAGCAGACCGAGGGCTCTGCCCTGGCAGGGACTGAGATAACAGCGAGATTCGCGCTGAGCGCCAGCTACAGAGAGGGAGCTCTGGAGCCATGGAGGCAGGAAAGACACCACTCAACTGCAGCATACATCCAGGTAGATGTCGGGCTCTAGCGGAGTTCATCTCCTGCAGCAAGCTTCCAGGGAGGGGGGTGGGTCTGTGAGTACAGTGTCCAGGTGAGATCCCACTGTCCGGCATGCATCTCGAAAGGGCTGTGGTTACACGGGGCAGAAGAGAGGCCACTGTATGCCTGATTCTAGAGAGAGGAGAGAGGTCTGTGGGTACAGGGGCAGGAGAGACACCACTCAACTGCAGCATACATCCAGAGAGATGTCGGGCTCTAGCGGAGTTCATCTTCTGCAGCAGGGAGGGGGTGGGTCTGTGAGTACAGTGTCCAGCCGAGATCCCACTGTCAATCAGCGTACTTGTAAAGCACGCTACTTACCCTTGGAAGGTCTCGAGGTGCTGAGGGGAGGAGGTGCCGCTACTGCTCGAAGAGCCAGGTCTTGAGGAGTCTTCTGAAGGCGAGTAGATCTTGGGTCTGCCGTAGGTGGGTAGGGAGGGTGTTCCAGGTCTTGGCGGCGAGGTAGGAAAAGGATCTGCCACTGGAGCTTGTTCGTTGGATGAGAGGACATCGGCGAGGGCGAGGCTGGCGGAGCGGAGCTGGCAGGTCGGAGCTGGCAGGTCGGGGTGTAGAAGTTGAGTCTGCTGTTCAGGTAGGCTGGTCCAGCTAATGTGGAGTGCTTTGTGTGCGTGGGTGAGGAGCTTGAGGGTGATCCTCTAGTCGATGGAGAGCCAGTGTAGGTCTCTCAGGTGGGGAGTGATGTGGCTGCGGAGGGGGACGTTGACGATCAGTCGGGCGGAGGTGTTTTGGATGCGTTGTAGTCGTCATAGGTGTTTGCCTGGGATTCCTGCGTAGAGTGCGTTGCCATAGTCCAGTCTGCTGCTGACGAGGGCCTGTGTCGACGTTCTTCTTGTTTCGGTCGGGATCCACTTATAGATCCTGCGGTGCATGCGGAGGGTATTGTAGCAGGAGGAGGAGAAGGCGTTGACCTGTTTAGACATGGAGAGGGATGAGTCGAGGATGAATCCTAGGTTGCGTGCATGGTCTGTGGCTGTCGGTGCTGCTCCCAGTGTGGTCGGCCACCAGGAGTCGTCCCAGGCTGAGGGGGTGGGTCCGAGGATGAGTACCTCCGTCTTGTCCGAGTTTAGCTTCAGATGGCTGTTCTGCATCCAGTCGGCGACGGCCTTCATTCCCTCGTGGAGGTTGGTTTTGGCGGTGTGCGGGTCCTTGGTGAGGGAGAGGATGAGCTGGGTGTCGTCGGCGTAGGAGATGATATTGAGGTCGTGTTGGCGGGCCACTTGTGCGAGGGGGGCCATGTAGATGTTGAACAGCGTCGGGCTGAGGGACGCCGCAGATGATGTCGGTGGACTCGGATCGGAACGGCGGGAGGCGGACGCTCTGGGTTCTGCCAGACAGGGAGGACGTGGTACAGTCCAGGGCCTTCTCTTGGATTTCGGCTTCTAGGAGGCGTGTCTTTAGAGTGCGATGGCAGACCGTGTTGTAGGAGGCAGACAGGTCCAGTAGGATGAGGGCTGATGTTTCACCGTTGTCTAGTTGGCGCCCGATGTCGTCTGTGGCGGCGATGAGGGCTGTCTCGGTGCTGTGGTTTCGTCTGAACCTGGACTGGGACGGGTCCAAGATCTTGTTGTCTTCCAGGTGGCGGGCCAGTTGCATGCTGACAATTTTCTAGATTACCTTCGCCAGGAACGGGAGCAGGGAGATGGGCCGGAAGTTCTTGAGGTCCTTGGGGTCCACCTTGGGCTTCTAGAGGAGGACGCTGATTTCGGCGTGTTTCCAGCTTTCCGGGAATGTCGCTGTGTCGAAGGAGATGTTGATGACCTTCCGTAGTTGGGGTGCAAAGGCAACGTCTGCTTTGTTGAATACGTGGTGTGGGCACGGGTCTGACGGACATCCTGAGTAGATGGAGTTCATGACCTTGCGTGTCTCGTCGTCGTTGACGTTGGACCAGGAGGTCAGGTGGTTGGCGCTGGTGGTGTTCACAGGGGAGGTGGGGTCTGGCGTAGTCGGGGTGGTCATGGTGTTGAAGCTGTCATGGATGTCAGCGATCTTGCGGTGGAAGAAGATGGCCAGTGAGTTGCACAGTTCTTGTGAGGGCGGTATGTCGTTGGCGCTGGGGTTGGAGTTCCTTTACGATGCTGAAGAACTCTTTGCTGTCATGTGCGTTGCTATCCAGGCGGTCTTTGAAGGAGGATCTCTTGGCTAATCTGATGAGGTGGTGATGTCTGCGGGTGGCGTCCTTATGGGCTGCGTGGTCGCCCGGAGTGCGTTCGTGGAGCCATATCTTCTCCAGTTTCCGGCAGGCGCGTTTGGAGGTCTGCAGCTTGTCAGAGAACCAGGTGGCTCTCTTGCGGGCGTGGTTGTTGGAGGGTTTCTTGAGTGGGGCGAGTGTGTTGGCACAGTCGTCGATCCACTGTCTGAGGTTGCGGGCTGCGGCATCTGGGTTCTGGGCGAGGGTGGTACTCAGCTGGTCTTCTGTGACTTTGCTCCAGCAGCAGCGAGGCAGCTGTTGGGTGCGGTGGTGCGTGGTTGGTTTGTTGAAGGTGAAATGGATGCAGCGGTGGTCGGTCCGGTGGAGATCGGTGGTATGGTCGAAAGCGACGTGGGTGCCTGTGGAGAAGATGGGGTCCAGTGTGTGGCCAGCGGCGCAAGTAGGTGCGGTGACGAGTTGTCTGAGGCAGATGTTGGCGAGGTTGTCGATCAGGATGGCGGAGTTGGCGTCATTGTTGTTCTCGAGGTGGAAATTCAGGTCCCCAAGGAGGATGTAGTCTATGGAGGAGAGTGTGTGGGTGCTGGCGAGGTCAGCGATGGAGTCGCTGAATTGTGCTCGGGGTTCGGGTGGCCTGTAGATGAGTGTTCCTCAGAGGGTGGTGGTGGGGTCGGTGTGGATCCGGAAGTGCAGGTGTTCGGCGGTGTTAAGGGTATCTTCTGCGTGGGTGGCGACCTTGAGGGTGGACTTATGGATGACGGCTATTCCTCCTCCGATTCCGTTGGCGCGATCCCTGCGGGTGATCTTGTAGCCGTCCGGGATGGCTATGGCGATGTCGGGCGTCGAGGGGACGTTCCACCAGGTCTCGGTCAGGAAGGCCACGTCTGGGGCGGAGGTGTCGAGCAGATCGCAGAGCTCGACGGCGTGTTTGGGTGCGGAGCGGGTGTTGAGGAGTATGCAGCGGAGGTGTTTGGGTACGGTCCTTGGAGGTTTGGTGGTTCTGTCGCAGGTGAAGCAGCAGGTGTGGCAGTTGAAAGGTCTATGAGTCAGTTTCGGTGTGGCATGGAAGCAAGTGTAGTTTCGGCCGGCGTTGAGTGCGTGGAGGGTGCTGGCGTCGTAGCGGAGTCTGGTGTTGTGGCGTTTCGCAGGTTCTAGGGGTTTCTGGCCCTGGGTGCGATCCTGGCGCGGACGGGCGCAGACAGGCTTGTCTTTGGCGCGCCAGCGTCGCGGCCTCCATAAGAGGTGGGTAGGGAAGGAGGAGCAGCTGGGAGGCGGGAGCGGGGTGGCCAATGGGTGTCAAGGGGGTGGGGCCACAGGGACCCAGCGGCGGGAACGAGGGAGCGTGATACGGAGGCGGCAGGAGCAACAAGGCAGCTTGCGGCTGTGAGGCGGCGTGGGGAGCGACCTGCCTGCGAGCAGGGTCAAAGGTCGCTCCTATGCCACTGTGCAGCCCCCTTAAGAGGTAGAAAGGGAGGGAGGGAGGAGCAGCTGGGAGGCGGGAGCGGGGTGGCCAATGGGTGTCAGGGGGCGGGGCCGCAGGGACGCAGCGGCGGGAACGAGGGAGCGGGAGACGGCGGCAGGAGCAACGAGGCAGCTGGCGGCTGTGTGGTGGTATGGGGAGCGACCTGCCTGCTAGCAGGTCCTGCATGCATCTCGAGAGGGCTGTGGTCTTGGTTTCAGATTATTTCTTAAGTGCACCACACCTCCTCACTGCCCCCTCAGTGCACAATACCTCCTTACTGCCCACTCAACGCACAATACCTCCTCACTGAACCCTCAACGCACAATACCTCCTTACTGCCCCCCTCAGTGCACAATACCTTCTCACTGAACCCTCAACGCACAATACCTCCTCACAGCCCCCCTCAACACACAATACTTCCTCACTGCCCCTCTCAGGGCAAATGCCTCCTTACTGTCCCTCTCAGTGCACAATACACTCCAGCATTTGGAAGATTAAGCTATTGGCATTGTAAATAACAATGCCATTTATTTATCGGTTTTCAAAACCAACACATAAATAAAAATGTTGTCATTTACAATGCCAGTAGCTCTAACTTTTGCAAAGGCGAGACCGTTGCATTGTAAATGCTTATTGGTAGTAAGTGCTTACAGCTCACCTAGCAGCCGCTGTACTCACAGCCACTGTATACATCTCACGCCTTTTACTTAATTTTCAGATACTTGCTTCTCCTTTGTTGATGTGCGGTCCTTTCCCATGTTGGAAAACTACTACCTCCTTGTATTTTTTTTAACCAATTAATGTCCAAGTAATCCAGTGAATCCATTTCTTTAGTACAGTTTACAGATAGAGACAGCGCAACTTCAAGTGCCCATCTAGGCCTTATACATCAGCAAGTAAGAATTCACGTCTTATCCACCATCTAGTTATTAACACAATACATTTTGGGCCAATTGCCCTTCGTCAGGGGTAGCTGTGGTATGGAAAAAAGTCAATCAGCAGTCATGCATAATTGTACAAGACACTAACTTAACTAAACCATCGACCTGCAGTGTATAAAATAAATCCATGAACACCAACATGCCACTAATAATTACACCTTAACAACTTGTGCCTTTATCAAAGAATCACAAGTGATGTTTTAAACCTAAACCGCATAAAAAAATTCAAAGGTGAAATATACATACTTTAACCCCATGTAAACAATAAACCCCATACGGAATCCCACCATGTGCATAACTCAATTGTGCATCAAAGAAACATAGACCAAAGAAACAAACAAGGGCAAAATAAAAATAAATAAACTTACGGTGATCCCAAACTTTTGCATCTTTCATATCCAAAAATCGGCAACATAGCCACATATTTGTAATCACAAGGAAGCCAACAGAATTGTGCTCCAGACACCCTGGTATAAACCCATTCTCATTTGCGCAGGTGAATCTATCCATTTAAACACCCCATGCAGTTTAACAACTTGTAATTGTGAAAGCTAATCGTGAATAAATATGTAAAAATTACTATTCTAACTCCAGGGGGGTGCAACAGTAGGGTAAGTGTTGGATAGTGTAGGGGTAAAAATTACTATTCTAACTACAGGGGGTGCAACAGTAGGGTAAGTGTTGGATAGTGTAGGGGTAAAAATTAATATTCTAACTCCAGGGGATGCAAAAGTAGGGTAAGTGTTGGATACTGTAGGGGTAAAAATTACTATTATAACTCCTGGGGGTGCAACAGTAGGGTAAGTGTTGGATAGTGTAAGGGTACTATGCGTTGTGATGGTATGCGTTGTAATGGAATGCGTTGTAATGACTGCGTTTTAATGTCATGCGTTGTAATGGTATGCGTTGTAGTGTCACGCGTTGTAATGGTTGCTTTGTAATGGCATGCGTTGTAATGGATCTTGCATTGTAAAAGTTTCGTTGTAATGGTAGTGCATTGTAAAAGTTGCGTTGTAAAGGTTGTTTCCCCTTTGAAGCCACCCACTGGGTCCCCAGTCAAGGAAACAGCGACTTTAAAATCCCTATGTCGAGGCGGAGCCAAGATGGCGACCTGAATGGTAGCGTAGGCTCCCGGCTCCTCCAGCCTCCGAGCCCCGCACGTATATCCTGCCTGTACTCCTGTGATCGACTGGCGGCGGGGTGACGGTGAATGCGCGCAGATCTCGCTCGCGCTATCCTGACGCCTCTGACAGCCCTACAGCCGGAGCAATCCTCGAATTGGTTTTGCGACCCCGCGGCCCTGGAGCCGGGGTCTCAGTTACGAAACATGGCCGGGCGCTAGTGTGTCAACAGCGGCTAGCTGAGCCTGGGTGGGGCCGGCTCGCCGGACCGGAGTGCCTGCTGAGGGAAAACACACCGCTGGGAAGCTGATTGCGACGCGATACTGCCGGCCTCTTCCCCTGAAGTGGGAGCTCGGTTTTCAACTGTTTACGAGTGGAGCGCTGAGGGAGAGATATGTCCGCTCTTCTGCCCGATTTTCGCAGGCCGCTCCCGAATTCGCCGCCATTGCTGACCTGGAGCGGTGATTGCTCCTTGGGCGTGTGTTGTGCCGGCCCCCGAGTATCACACTGCAATTTACCTGAACCGGACTCGTCCCTGCCTTGCCTTCACTCTCCCTCCCGGATGGGCCCGTCTGCTGGTTGCCTGATTGAAAGGCAGGACATCGCCCTGCCTACTGAAGCACAGTGGTCTGGGGACTGCGGTTTGCCGAGCGATGCTGTATGGTGGGACACACAGCCAGCACTGCTTTGTGGTGATATTCTTGCTGCTCTTCTTGCCCTGCAGTCCGATTTGAAGGAAAGAAATCGTGTGTTGGGACGTAGACTTGACGATCTTGTGTCCACACTGAAACGATCGCGATCAGATGGCTCCTGGGGGTACGTGGACTTGCCCCTCACTGTCTTTGAAGGCGATACTGTGGTCGCACTCGAGTGCGGGGGAGACTTACAGATCCTGGACTGTGCTGATGATTGTGGACTAACATCCGTCTGCTTCTGCTCTACTGCAGGGTGCCATTCTCGACAGGATATGGGGACCTCGCCCATTGTATCGCTGCAAGTGGCCCAGACATTGTCTCGGCGACTGTTGGCTCCGGTGAATGCCTCTTCTCTCCTCGCCCCTGTATTTTGGCCATGGCATAAGTATTTTGGGGTGGTATTGGGGGCGATGGACATTAGTGAAAGTGTCTTTGTCGGCAATCTATGGCGTCCTGTTTGCATTTTCATGTCGCTCCTTTACCTTCTGTGGCCATTTTGTTCCTTTATGACGATTGCAGCGGGCTTTACTGGACAGACATCCCTTGGGGGACTCACAAGATCGGGCCAAGGCTAGGTGATTTCTTTAATGTGTGACATCTGTGTGGTGGCCGGGGGGTGAATTGGCGTGTTTTTAGGTTACACTCTTTGCGCAGCTTAGGTTGCCTCTCCCCGATTTTATCGCACTATCGATTCCTGTAGCTGCTGTGTTTCTGGGGTAGAATGTACCTTTTTGGCTGGGGAGACCGGGAGTCTGTGTGTATGTATATGTTTGTTCCGCCCACCGATTTCTGTAACCTTTCCTTTCTTGTTCTTCTTTCTCTTTTTTGTCTATATTTCGGGTACTCGTTTTTGGGCGATAGGCACACTGCGAGGGGGGGGTAGGCCATAGCCTCTGCATGCGTGTAGGGTGGGGGGTAGGGGGGGGGGGGGTTTGTTTTGTCCTTTTTTAGTTCTATGGACCGTTATTTTTACTCTCTTCCTTTTGTTTGTCTTTTCTTTCTTTCCCTCTTTTTCTGGGTCAGTATGGAGGCTAGGTGTGTAGTTGCGTGCCTTTTTCGTCTCCTTGGGGTTCACGCTCGCTTCTACGGGGTTGTTTATGTATGTGGGGTGGGTTTTGCACGATACGAAATTTGATTGTATGCCTCTTTATCCTGATTAATGTAGTTCTGTACCGCTCCTTCGATTATGCATCTCCGTTTTTGGATATCCTTCTGTGCACATTGCCCTCTCGGTGTTTCAATGGACTATCTGGTCTCTGATCCTTCTTGTATTATATCTTAATTTTAAAATGGACCTTAAAGACTCTTGCACTCGGTAATCGCATCCAATCTGTGGGACGTTGTAATGTTTGCTGTTTTTTGACTTTGGAGACTGCTGAGCTGATTTATTGTTGCCGTATGTGCTCTGATCTGCTTTCGAGGCCAGCCGGACTGGTTGTGGGCCCGTAACTGTATACTACTTTTGCACAATAAAGGTCTTTAAAAAAAAAATAAAAAAAAATAAAAAAATCCCTATGTCTCGTCCATACACATGTACAAAGACGATAACCAGATTGTTTAGCTAAACCGTTCGTCCTTCCTTATTTATCCAGCAGATTAAGATCTGCAAACCACAATTTACTATTCATTCAGTTACAATAAAATTGGAGCTAAGTCCCTTCATGTGCATGGGTCGACACTGTAGAACAGTGTCTCAATGCATCTAAAGCTGGAAACTCACATTCTCAGATTCAGGTCGTAAAATAAAACCTATTCAGACAGGCTTGTGCTGGCCGAATAGGTAAGACTGACATTCCCTCATGCCAGTCTGTGTCTTGACCCTGCCCCGACTGCTATTCAAAGGGTTAAACCAACTCTGCCCACAAGATGTTGATTTCTCTGCCAAATGTCTGTAATAGATCCATGTTAAGCATAAATTAAAGGGAAACAGTATTTCAAACAAACAATCTGTTTAAGAATTATTCCAGGTCATGAGGGCAAGACTCTCCACAGAACAGAGCTGGCTCTATCAGGTGGCCCCCTGAAAGGCTGGGGCTGGGCAAGAGTCCACTTTGCCCATGACTTAAAACTTTTCTGAGCATAAATACTTGGCTCAAATTGTTAAAGTATGATGATTTTTATTTTGATGAGAGCCACAAAAATAGACTCTTGTAGGGTTGTCAGTGTCCAGTAAAGAAAGAGTGTCAGGAAACAAACAGGCACTGGCAAAGCCAATAGCTCTCACTTATGCGAGACGTACTTATGCCTCCTCGGCCTTTTACATTGCAGGTGGATCTGCTGGCTGCAGCCCCACTCGCAATGTAAAAGGGTTGTGCACAGCATTGCCATGCACAACATGTCAGGCACCATGTGCTGTCTGCCGCATAGTGCCTTGCAATGAGGACCCCCCACAACACCCTGGCGGCCTACAACGGGCCCCCAATATCAAAGACCGCATACCTTTCCATAAAAGGACAATTTCCACATACATCAAAATATGAACGGCGGTGTCTTGCAGACTCCACCACCATTTTGTGTCCCTTTTCCTCCCGGTCGACAATTCGACCAGTCGGAAAAGCGGCCGACGGTCTTTCCGTCTGCCGCGGTGCACCCCACCATACTAATATGGCAGGCAGATCGGTGGTGATCCGCCCGCCATCGAAATCGGCCCCTACATTTTTGGCCTTGTTTCAAATTCTTTCACGTTTACAGTAAATGTTAAAGTGTTTTACTGTACATTTGGCTTCTTTATTTATAAACACTGTATTAATCTGATAATAGTATCCAAGCAGTTGCAGACCATCTGACTAGGCTTCGCGGACCCAGAGTGGCCATAGACTATAGGTCAAGGAACCACTGAATTAGGTCATTTGACTACGGCAGACCATAACGAAGAAAGCTGGACGCACACCTCAAAGGTAACTACCGAAAGGTAATCAAGATATGAGGGGTCAGTATCAGCGCTCAGAATGTGAACTATGTCATTACTGTACTTTCCGTAAATAAACAGTGAATTTAAAAAATCGAGATTTATACGAAGTGTAGAAATTATATTGTTTTAAACTGAAATAAAAACTCCCACTTCTCCACATTAATTTACTACAAACTGCCATGTTGCTTCCTCCGGTGCCTAGAAGACAATCACACAGTCTGCCTTCAAAGGAAGACATTTTTGGATGAACGAACGTAAACAATGGTTGTCATTTTTAAAGGCACTGCCTCACATTCGAATTTTTTGTATTGGGATAGCAAGAAGAAGTAGTTAATTGCTGTATTTAGGATTACACAAGTGTTCACATGTAATGGACTTCGTGTATGTTTTGTAATTAAAGTTCGTGACAGATATTGGACACGATTTTAATAAACTAACGAAACGAAAGCGGACGACTACTTGTGCTTACCATAATTGCTCCACGGAGATTTCCGGGAAGATCGAGGTTAATAAAATTAAGTAGACTGGAGACATCTTAGGTCTGTTGTAGCTGCCTTAAGTTTATTTCTACATCCTTAAATTCCACAGTGGGGTATTTCCTGGAAGGAACTTAACTCTGAAGAATAGCGGATAAGTGTCACTCGGAAAATGTACACGTACTAAGCCGAGTGACAACCAATCTTGCCACTCGTGATCATTAAAGGCCACCAGGCAGCCGAATACTGCAGGGAATGGGTAAGGGGTGGCACTGCAGCCCCTCCTGTGGTGGGAATCTCACTCAGCAGCAGAGTTTCACTCACCGCTGTCGTTGCGGCCTCAGGAGAGGCTGTGGGACCAAGGGACGGGGTCCTGGTGGGAGACGCAGGGGTCTGCTTCAGCCCTCCACCCACAGGGCACTGGCAGCAGCGGCGTAGGGTGGGGCGTAGGCCGGAGCAGACAGTCGCTATGCACGGAAACAGGGGGAGGGAGGAACGTAGAAGGCAGGCAGCAGGAGATGACGCGACAATGTTGGCGTACGGGCCGGGTGGCGATCCGCAACAGAAATTGCTATGAAGCGGAATCCGGTTGCCCCACCTCACGCCGAGATGCTGGCTCCAGGTGACGGGCAGGGATAATTACCCAGTACAGTCAAGCATCTCTGGGCTGACATCACTAGATCCCGCCCACTTCCGAAAGGCAGGAAGATGCAGCTACAGTTCGACTTTCACGCACTGGTCTCCACAACCAGAGACCACTGTTGTCAGATTTGGAAACGCCCCTCCAGCCCAAAATCAACCAAAAGTAGCCCAATTGTTGAAATAGGGGAGCTGGGGGCACTGTGACACAACCAAGGAAAGACGCTTAGTATTGCTGGGACATTACAGGGAGTTGTTAGTGCATGCCGACGTTTCGAAGGAGGAAAAAAGTGAAAAAAATCTGAGGAATTTATTTTCCCCGTTTACCAACATCAACATGAAGTAAATTTTAAGCGATCGACAACTAAAAGAAAGCAATTTTTCGCCTTAAAAATCGCGAGTCTTCCGCATGTCAGGTATTGTGTCATGATATGTGGAAGTAGTCACAGCCACCCGACCCAGGAAACAATTTTAACTTAACAACAAGTGGAGATGATGTGACCATGCAGGCCAGAGCTGCAGACTTTGGAGGTAGGGAACTAAGTTTGAGTTCAAACGTAGGATTATGTGATTCTGGGCAAATTCTACGTCAGGACAGGAGGCTTCGATTATGCTTTCTCATTTCTTTTAATGAAATGCTCAGCAGCCAATAAAAGTAACCAAAAACTACATTTCCCATAAACACTAGGGAATGACCATAGAGACTACAGTATAAAAGGTCCCAACATTAGTCCTTCTTCCTCTTTCTTTGCTGCTCCGCAGCGAGTTAAGTGCTTTTTTCTGTATTTGCGTGTCTTTACTGTTATTGAGCTAATATGTATTGATTTTCTTTCACTTACTGTGTGCGCATTGCTGGCGCTTGCAGCGCGCTGTGTTTCCGCTGTGTTTTACATTTGTTTACGCTCCAGCTCCGGTTGCCGGTTGTACTTGCTGCCGTTTTCTTCGTTCGGCCCGTTCTTGTTGCGCACTTTGGGAGCGTGTGTTCGCCTCCCTGGGACCGGGCGCCTGTGTGCTGCCTTGTTCGTTTAGTGGAGCGGGAGCAGGGGTTATCGGCTCGTGAAGGGAGCGCGAGCGCTCTCGAGCCGTTTCTGTGCAGGCAGCCGTGTCGCGCATGCGCATTGGCTTGTTTCCGGTTCTGTGGCATTATTCACAGCGCCGGTCAGGAGAAAGTCGTGTAATACGTCAACGCCCACAGCCTGTCTCAGAATTAACCCCGTATGACGCCGGAGTTCAGTGAGAGCTTTGGTTGTGACTTTGGTGCATAGGCTTTGCCTAGAGTGTGCATTTTGATTCAGCAGGCATATCTCCCTCCACGTTTTATTTGCATTCGAGTCAGGTTTGTGCCTGCTCTGTTGGCCTGCTGTGGGGTTCTCACGCTCCCCCTGCATTGTGTCTTTGGCACTCAATATCTCTTCCAGTCATCTTGTGGGCTTTATTCTATACACTTTGTGTATCATGGAAGATTATTATGGTGATGAGGATGACTATTATTATGGGGACGATGATGATGGTTCTTTGGAGCACAATTTGGTGGAAGAGTTGGACAAAGGTGTCCAACAATCTGTAAATAAGGCGCTAGTACGGGCTATTAATCCACTCGAACGCCATTTGAATAAGTATGCGCAACAGCAAGGTTGGTTGCCATCTACTAAGAAGTCGTCCAAATCTCCTGTCAATCCCCACAGGTCGGACTTCCAAAAATTGGCGAAATCTCTGGCAGCTAACGCTTTCAAGTCTTCTGCACCACATGATACTGACGATTCTGATCATGTGCGTACTTCTGCTTCTTCTGATCATGATTCTCCCCCGCCGAAGAAGCGTGCCCGCAAGGAACATTTTGTTGACGCCCCTGAGCGTCCCCCGGTGTTGACCTTTGTGCCTGCAGATATCCTTCACCCTAATTCATACTCTTGGTTGCCGTCCCCTGCAGTCGCAGCTTATATTCAGGCGCGCATTCATCAGCCTTTCGATGCCACTGTTAGAGCCAGACTCCGCTCCGAATGTCCGCGGCCAGATCTCGCGGATCACTTGGCAGATACACCAGAAGTTGATCCGATGATGGTCACTTATTTAAAAAAGTACTCTAAGGACCCTAAGAAGGGCCTTGACAGATCTTGGCGGTCCTGCCAAGACAAGTTACTTGATTTGCTTGGTCCATTGACAAAAATTCTGGATCTTGGGTTCCAGGCAAAGGAGGCCTCGGCTCTTGTGGACCCCGATGAATTAATCAAATGGGCACAGAGGGCTGTCTGTCAATTAGGCAACGCAAATTGTGCTGTATCGTCAGAGCGGCGCAGGTCTATTCTTTTAAAATTGGACCCTAAACTGGCGGAATTATCAGCCTCAGAGTCTGGTCCGGAGGCGCAAGGTATTCTTTTTGGGCAGCCTTTTTTGAAGGAGCTCACTAAATTTGTCTCCACCTTCAGTGGTATCGATAAAGCGCAGGCTTCCTTGCGCCGTGCTATGCGTCCGGTTTTTGCCAGGGCCGGACGAAATCGTGGACGCTCGTTCGGCCGAGGTTCACATCAACAGTCCCACAGAGGAAATAACTCTCAACGCGGAGGAGGCCACGACTCAGGTTATTCCACCAGAGCGAACTTTTATCCCTCCCGCAAGGGGCGAGGGAACTATGGAAAGGGCCGTTCCGGAGGACAACAGGGTCATTACCAAGACTCCAACTCTGCAGGTGAGCCTGATTCCTGCTTGCGATGTGCTTTTGGGGGGCAGAGTGCAATGTTTTCTCAACAATTGGCGCATGATCTCCAGCGATGCATGGGTGCTAGACACCGTTCAAGGGTTCAAGATAGAGTTCTACCAACCCATGCATCAGACCCATCCTCCCCCTCCTTTAAGTTTTTCCCTTCACGATCAAGCATGCCTCTCCGAGGAAATCGACGTCCTTCTCAAAAAAGGGGCGATTCTTCCAACTGTCCGTCATCCGACGGGGTTTGTCAGCTCAGTCTTTCTGGTCGAGAAGAAAGGGGGCGGATCTCACCTGGTTCTCAACCTGAAAGACTTCAACGGAGGGGTTGTGTACCGGCACTTCAAGATGGAGGGCATCCATCTCTTGCGGAATCTCCTTCGCGAACGGGATTGGATGGTACGTCTGGATCTCAAAGACGCATATCTGTCGATTCCAATCTTCAAGCCTCCTCGTCGGTTCCTCCAATTTCAATGGAAGGGTGTTTGGTACGAGTATCAGGTTCTCCCCTTCGGCCTTTCGTCGGCACCGTGGTGCTTCACGAAGCTTCTGAGACCGGTGGTGGAGCATCTCCGAGCTCGAGGTGTCCGTCTGATTATTTACTTGGACGACATTCTCCTTATGGCGGATTGTCCGCTCAAGCTCCTGACTCATCTGGAGTGGTCTGTCGCTCTTTTGCAATCTCCTCTCGGTTTTCTGATCAATATTCAGAAATCGGTCTTGACACCGACGCAATCAATAGATTTTCTGGGCTTCCAGATAGATTCGGTTGCCTGTCAGCTTCTCTTGCCCGGTCAGAAAATTCGTTACATCAAGAGGGAGTTGACGTCTGTTATTTCCAGACGGACTGTGTCATTGAGATCGTTGGCACGTGTAGTAGGTCTGTTAGCATCTTCCATTCAGGCGATCTTTCCGGGTCCTCTGCATTACAGGGCATTGCAGCATCTGAAAATCCAACATCTCCGGAAAGGCCTCAGGTACTCGGATCAGGTTCCTCTGTCGGAGGAAGTGAGGTGGGAGATGCAATGGTGGCTGGACCACATGGAGGCCTGGAATGGTCGCGCTCTCTTCGGTGCGTCGCCGGAACTCGTGATAGAATCCGATGCCAGTCGCTGGGGTAGGGGAGCCCGCTGCGGTCCTGTCTCAACGGGGGGTCGTTGGTCTCCTCAGGAGTTGTCTCTCCACATAAACTGTCTGGAACTCCTAGCGTGTTCTTTTGCGATCAAGTGCTTTACACCCCATCAGTCCAGCTGCTGCATTCTTCTCCGGATGGACAATGTGTCCGCAGTCCGCTATGTCAACAAGCTGGGCGGGACTCGGTCCAAGGTGCTTGCGGAGATAGCCAAAGACTTTTGGCATTTTTGTCTGCAGCAGAAGATCACTGTTATTGTGGAGTATCTTCCGGGTCGCCACAATCAAATTGCGGATTGGCACTCGCGACATCTTCGGGACTTCAGCGACTGGAGGCTTCACCCTCGCGTGTTCCGCTCCCTTCTTCGGCGTTGGGGCCAGTGTCACATGGACCTGTTTGCTTCTCGCCTCAACACGCAGCTTCCACTATTTTACAGTTGGAGACCGGATCCGCTAGCCCTAGCCACGGACGCCTTTCTTCAGACTTGGCCATCAACTCTGTGCTATGCGTTTCCCCCATTCCTGATGATCCCCAGGGTTCTGGCTTACGCCAAGAGGTTTCGAGCGGATCTGATTCTGATTACTCCGTTCTGGAGGGCTCAAGCGTGGTTCCCGGTTCTCCTGGAAATGTGTTGCGAGCCCCCTCTCCTTCTTCCCCAGAAGTGGAATCTTTTGCTGGATCCTCTCGAAGATCCGCATCCCCTAATTCTGTCAGGCTCTCTCCAGCTGCTGGCGTGGCGGATCTCGGGGATCGCTGGACGATCCCGGGCATTTCTAGCGACGCTTCCAAATTCATTAGTGAGGCATGGTCTCCCAATACTCACAAACAATACAAAGGTGCTTGGAAGCGGTGGTGTGATTGGTGTGCTCAACGGGAAGCTGATCCTGTTTCAGCAGATGTCTGTTTGATCGTTAATTTTTTGGCGTCCCTGGCCTCTTCAGGTCTGGCTTATAGGACGGTCAATAATTTTCGTTCCGCTATTTCAGCTGGCCACATCCAGATTGATGGCAAGCATGCTGGTGAGCATCCCTTCGTTTCCAAATTGCTTAAAGGTATTCGGCTCTCGAAGCCTCCCACTCCTAAGTATGTCTCTTTATGGGATGTTTCCATCGTCCTCCGGTTTTTGGAGGCCTGGCCTTCCAATCCATTGTTGTCCCGTAAACAATTGTCTGCTAAGTTGACCATGCTGTTGTGCCTTGTATCTTGTAAACGTGTGTCGAATGTCCGTGCATTAGATCTTGCGGGTCGCAGTTTCACACCTGAGGGTGTTACTTTTCGTCTTTCTAGACGGACTAAATCGAATACTTCTTTCATTACTTATCCGTCTTTTCCCGCTCACCCCAACCTTTGCGTTGTGCAGTGCCTTAAGGATTATGAGGTGAGTACTACTTCTTTACGTTCAGATATGCAGGGTTAATTGTTAATTGCCTTACAGAAACCATTTCGCCCTGTCACTCCAGCTACTCTGGCGCGCCGGGTGCGTTGGCTTATGTCCGAGGCGGGCATTGATGAATCTGTGTTTGGGGCACATTCTGCACGTGGGGCGATGGCTTCTAAAGCTTATTCCATGGGTGTCACCCTTTTTGACATTATGAAGGCCGCGGATTGGTCTTCTGATTCAGTTTTCAAAACGTTTTATTACAAACCAATTGATAGCATTGCTTCTGTGGTGGTGGCTAAGCTTTAAAAAAGCATAATCGGAGCCTCCTGTCCTGACATAGAATTCAAAATTTGCAAACATTCGTGACAAGAATTTTCAATTCTATTAAGGACAAGGAGGCGAGGATTATCCCACCCATTGTACTTGATTTGTATTGTTATGTACTGTACTCTGTTTTACTGCTGTTGCAAATCTCTCTTATTCCTTGTTCCCCCCCCCCTGGATTGCATTTGACTCTCTTGCGTTATTTGGATGTTACGGCTATGTGTCTCTTTCAGGTTCAGACCCGAAGTAGAGTTTGCCGACTTCCGCCTGAGTTTCATCTTTCTCCTGGTTCACGGACCCCGAGTTCTTCTACTGCCTGCTTCCAGTTCCTTTGGATTGCTGAAGCGTGTTTGGAGTTACTATTGTTGTTCTACATTGGATTGCATTCTGGAATTGAGCTGTTTCCTCGACAAAGAAAGAGGAAGAAGGACTAATGTTGGGACCTTTTATACTGTAGTCTCTATGGTCATTCCCTAGTGTTTATGGGAAATGTAGTTTTTGGTTACTTTTATTGGCTGCTGAGCATTTCATTAAAAGAAATGAGAAAGCATAATCCTCGCCTCCTTGTCCTTAATAGAATTGAAAATTCTTGTCACGAATGTTTGCAAATTTTGAATTATTTAATTGCCTAAAAAATGAATCTGACCTCGTGTAATGTGCAGAATTCAGATTGGTCACAGAAAGACGGATCGGTTGAGAGATGTGGATGTGTGTGGGAAAGTTGTTATTTCCAGTGCTTTAAACACTTTTCCTAGGGGGTTGGCCCGAGCTCATGGCAAGCGCAATAAAAAATTTGCAAACATACATGACAAGAATTTTCAATTCTATTAAGGACACGGAGGCGCAGATTATGCTTCTCATTTTCTTTACTGAAATTTCTCAGCAGCCAATAAGGTGAAAGTAAATCAAATAAACACTACAGTGCCCATGAACACTCACTGGGTACCACATGACAACCATAGAGTAACCCTATATAAAGAGTACAAGAGAATACCATATCCTTTTTCTTTGTCAAATAAACAGGTTAGTCCATTAAAAACAGTCCAACATCTGCGAACAATATGGAAAGGAGAACAAATCTTCTAAATGAAAACAGCAGTCCAAAGGGCCATAGAAGGCGGTCTTGAAGCTTGCGTCAATGATACAGCCTGAACATCTTGAAACCATGAAGAACATCTAAGGAGGAAGACCAGCGAACTCTACTTGAGATCCGATCCTGAAATGAAAAGATAAAGCTGTAATACTTTACTACCCAAAAGAGTAGATTACATCAGAAAAAGGGGAGGGAAAACATAGGAACATAGACACAGTATAAAATATATACTCAAAGCAGATAATGCAAATTACAATAAACAAGACAGTAGTACCTGGGTGGGATAATCTGCGCCTCCGTGTCCTTAATATAATTGAAAATTTGTAGTGAATACACTTAAACGTCTTGAGGTAAGAAAATATTTTATTTAATGGTCAACCGGACACAGCAACAAGCGTGCCACCGGGAGTAAAACAGTGACCACAACTGCTCTCCGGTGCCGTTAGGATTTTGAACGTACATAAAACAGTTTGTCATAACAGGATAAACAGATTCAGCTCTATCCTCGCGGGCTCTCTCAGGCTCGAGAGTCCCACGCGGTAAAGCAGAACACTACAAAATTCTTGTCACGTATGTTTGCAAATTTTTAATTCTATGTCAGGACCGGAGGCTTGATTATGCTTGTTTAAAGCTGCGCCACCACAACAGATGCAATATCCACAATAGGTTTATAATAAAAAGACTTAAACGTAGAGTCAGATGACCAATCAGCTGCATTCATAAGATCGGATAAACTGACACCCATAGAAAAAACTTTAGAAGCCATAGCCCCACGAGCTGAATGTGCACCACATTTAGAAACATCAATTCCTGCCTCGCCCATGAGCCAACGCACCCATTTGGATATGGTAGCTGGGGCCACTGGGCGAAATGGTTTCTGCAGAGCAATTAATAACTGACCTCTCATATCATATCTAAATTCAGCAGTACTTACCTCGTAATACTGAATACATTGTACCACACAAAGTTTAGGATTATCAGGAAAAAACGGATAGGTAACAGTAGTGGTATTACACTCAGTGCGTCTGGTGATCACAAAAGTAACACCCTCCGGTGAAAATCTACGACCAGCTAGATCTAGAGCACTGATATCCGAAACCCGTTTACAAGACACTAAACAAAGTAGCATAGCTAATTTAGCAGAAATCTGCTTAAGGGATAAATATTTATTGTAGGGCCATGCTTCCAAGAAGCGTAAAACAGTTGACACATCCCATAACTCAGAATATTTAGGACACAGTGGTTTTACCAACCGGATACCCCTGAGCAGTTTGCATATCAAAGGATGTTCACCAGCTGGTTTGCCATCGATCGCTACATGACCTGCAGAGATGGCAGACCGTAAATTATTTACAGTTCTGTAGGCAAGACCGGAAGAGGCAATGGACGCGAGAAAATTCACTATCAAGGAGACATCTGCTGTATCAGGATCCACCTCCTGTTGAGAGCACCAACCACACCATCGTTTCCAGGCTGAAGAATAACGTTTGTGTGTGTTGGGAGCCCAAGCCTCTCCGATAAATCTGGTAGCGTCTCGTGAAAGGCCTGGGATTTTACAGCGATCCCCGAAATCCGCTAAGCAACCAGGAGGAGTTGTCCTGAAGTTATCAAAAGATGCAGAGTTTTGAGAAGATCCAGCAACAGATTCCACCGGAGAGGCAGGAGGAGCAGTACCACACACATATTTTCCAGAAGAACAGGGAACCATGCTTGAGCCCTCCAAAGAGGAGTGATCAGAATCAACTCCGACTGATAACGTTTGGTTCAGGCAAGAACCCTGGGAATCATCACAAAAGGAGGAAAGGCATAACACAGAGTTGGTGGCCAATCCTGCAGAAAAGCATCCGTGGCCAGAGCCTCTGGATCCAGACGCCAGCTGAAAAATGCAGGAATTTGCCTGTTGAGGCGAGAGGCAAAGAGGTAGATCTGACATGGACCCCAAATCCGATTCAACGATTGGAACACTCGAGGATGGAGTCTCCAGTCGCTGAAATCCTGGAGATGACGAGAGTGCCAATCGGCAATCTGGTTCTTGCTCACCGGAAGATATTCAGCTACAACAAATATCTTGTTGTGAAGGCAAAACTGCCAGAAATCCTTGGCAATTTCCGCCAGATCTGGGACTTGGTTCCCCCCAGCTTGTTCACATAACGAACTACTGACACATTGTCCAGGCGGAGAAGAATGCAACAATTCGCCTTGCGGGGAGATAAGCAGCGAATCGCAAATTAGCCCGCCAGAAGTTCCAGACAATTGTGGGTAAATTCAATTCCTCCTGCGACCAACGGCTGCCTGTAGATAACTGACCGCAACGGGCTCCCCAACCCCATTGACTGGCATCGGATTCAATCACTACTTCCGGCGTGGCTCCGAATAGGGCTCGTCCATTCCAGGACTCCATATGCTCTAGCCACCACAACATCTCCCACCTCACCTCTGCTGAAAGAGGAATCTGATCGGAATACTTGAGGCCTTTCTGGAGATGCTGGTTCTTGAGCCGTTGTAATGCCCGGTAGTTAAGGGGGCCCGGGAAGATCGCTTGGATCCGGGCTACAGATCACAACAATACAATCTGCTTGTTCAAAATCAAACTCAACTCTCTCTTAATCGATCTGATCTTCTGATTGGGTAGGAGGAGTTGACAAGTGAGGGAGTTGATCAGGAAACCCAGAAATTCAATCGACTGAGACGGAATCAGGACCGATTTTGATGGGTTCACCAGAAACCCGAGACTCTGCAAAAGGTATATGGTCCAATGCAGATGAGTTAACACCAGACGAGGACAACGAGCCATGATGAGGATGTCGTCCAAGTAAATAATAAGACGAACACCTCGGGCTCGTAGAGATTCTTCTACAGGCCTCAGAAGTTTCGTGAAGCACCAAGGTGCTGACGAGATGCCGAAGGGGATGACTTTGTACTCGCACCAGACTCACTGCCATTGGAATTGAAGAAAGCGGCGATTAGGTATGTAAATGGGCACAGACAGATACACATCCTTCAGATCCAGACGGACCATCCAGTCCCCTTCCTGAAGAAGATCGCAAGAAGATGGATCCCCTCCATCTTGAAGTGTCGATATACGACCCATCCATTGAACTCCCTGAGATTTAAAACTAGCCTGGATCCACCCCCCTTCTTCTGCACTAGAAAAATGTTGCTGATGAAGCCTCGGGGGTGAGGAGACACTTGCACGAGGGCTCCTTTTTGAACGAGAGATTCTATTTAGCTGAAAATTAAGTTCTGATCCTGAAGGGGAAATATCATCGGGAGTGGAGGAAGAGTTTGAGAGGGGGAATTCAAGAATTCTATCTTGTAACCCTGCACAGTATCCAGGATCCACGCATCCTGCAAGATCTTTTGCCAATTGTGGAGAAAAAGATTTATTCTGTCCCCCAACATCGCTTCGGAAAAATAAATCAGGCTCACCTGAAGCTGAGGTATCCTGTTGTCCTCCCTGATTACCTCCATAACAAACTTTCCTGAACTTCTTCTGAGCTCTACGTGTGGGGTAGAAGGAGGAGGAGGAGATAGAGCCGGAATCCTGATATTCTCCACGCTGTGATTGAGAGCCACGCTGGGCGCCTTGATGGAAACCACTGCCTAACGACCGCCCACGAAATCGCCCGGCCAAAAAACGGTCGAAGAGCACGCTTGAGGGAACCTTGCGCTTTGTCGAGGCCACTAAAAGGGGCGACAAATTTTGTCAACTCTCTAAGAAAAGGCTGACCAAACAACAGACCTTGAGCTAAAGGACCAGAGTCAAATGTGGAAAGCTCCACCAATTTCGCATCGAGGTTCAAAAGAATAGAGCACCGGCTTGCACAAGACATAGCGCAATTTGCGTTCCCTAAATGACAGATGGCCCTTTGAGCCCACCCAATCAGCTCATCTGAATCAATATCGGATGCTGACTCTTTTGCTCGAAAACCCAGATCCAAGATTTTTGTAAGAGGGCCAGTTAAATCCAACAACTTGTCCTGACAAGACCTCCTTGCGTGATCGATCCCTTTCTTAGGATCCTTAGAGTATTTTGTAAGGTAGGTGAGCATGGAGGGGTCCACTTGGGGGCGTAGCTTGGGCGCCGATGAGGGAGGCTGCGTGAGCCGATAGCTCCACGCCCGATCCCGGCTTTTATCCGGTAAATTATCCTGTATAGTGTTCATGGTGCAGGAACAGACGTCGGAATACCTGGAGCACATCATCGGACCGGCATAGCGGCATCCGGGGGCTCTGATGCAGCGTGAGCACCGGCGGAACGAACGGAGGCGCTGAGGGACGGACCACAAAATGGCGGCACTCCTCGGCTGATCGGAGGGATCGAGGCCGGGAGATAAGCAACCCGAACGTGAGGGTGCCCAGAACGAGAGACTAACGGAGGCGGTGAGGCTGCTTGGCGCACTAGGATAGCGGCCGACTGGAAGAAAGTTCGGGGAATGCGGTGCGCTTGAGGCCGCCACCAGAGTACCTCTCGGCGAACTGCGGAGATCATTGGCACTGAGCAGAGGTGCGCGATGCTGGAGCGGTGACCAGTTTGTTGAGACCTGAGTCCCGCGGGGCAGCGGATACGAGTGAGGAGCGGAGACTACGGAGCACTGCCTGCTGGGACTTTGGGGGAAGACAGCGCCCTACGGTGTGTTGTGGAGCACAGGACGGCAGGCTGAGGCGCCGCGGAAGGCGAGAAGCAGGCGAACGCATCCCTCTGCGACCCTGGTGAGTGTGGTGGTGCGTGTCAGGTCCCAGATTCTTCGCAGAGGCAGAATCGATGCTAGCTCCCAACGCCCCCTCCCCAGTGACGTCGCTTAAATAAGCAACGGCACCAGAGACGGGGAAAGGGGAATTGGACAGAAAAAGAGAGACACTCCGACGACAGCTGGCACCCACTTGTCCTTCTATGTTCGGTTGGATCTTGGGACTGCACTGGGGTTCCTAATGCACAGAGGAAAGGAAGAATACATGCAACAACTCCTTGCTACAATTTCAGAATAACTGTTCTAATACCAATCTATCCTACCAGCTGTCTTCAGAGTCTTGCTTCTCTCTGTATGTGGTTGTGAGTAGTTACCATGAAGAGATTGATTTTTCTGGAAGAGAGAGTATCATATTAAGTAAACTCTTATTTATAGAATATTCCTTATACTACACTCTGAGGGACTTACGCTACCTTCTTCATTGGTGAGTTCTCTTGTAAGGAGTTATCACTTTTAATATTCCGTAGATACAGTCTTAGTACTCTCGATGATGCGCGCAAAAAGGAACAAGGAAGGGAAAAGAGGAAGGATAGATAAGGATAGCGCAAGGGGAATTTCGGGTGCAAAGTGTACTTCGAAGATCACACATGAGATAGATAGAAATGTCTTACTTCAGCTTCAGACGCTTCAATGTTCGTTGTTGACGTTTCCAACTACCTCACCTCAACCACTGGACTGAAGGGAGATGAGTAGCTGCGCTTCTCCTTCACAGAACCAAAAGTTCCTCAACCTTTTCGTAGAGAAACTGTTCGCCAAGAATTTCCTTCAGGATAAAACTTTGACTGAAGAATGCTACTTCCAACTGACTAGAAAATATCTGGAACGTTCTACTCACACTGTTAAGTCCGAAGACTCGAACGAGTAGTTCTTTGGAATAAAGGTGTCCTTGCACTCGCTCACTAGTGCTCGATAATTCTTTGGAAAAGGTGTCTTAAACTACACCCTTGAAACTCTGGAATCTTTACCTCAGAACGTGAGCGCACTTGGATAAACGGCCACTCACGACAAAATCTATTTTGAAGTGCGCAAAGTACTGCGCGCTCGCTCCTCAACTAAACAAAAGACTAGAGCCACCCACTTCTTCAATTGCGGCAATAGCGGCGGCCATCTTGGAATTTCAGTCTAACAAAGATTGAACCAGAGATTAACCATGCGTGGCTTAACAATCACTCTGGATCTCTTCAGGACCGGTAAGGGCAGTGTTCCTTGCAAGGCACTAACAGTGTGACTCCTAACAGTACCCCCTCTCAAAGACCGAGTTATCGGTCTTGGCTTGGATGGGAATTGTGAATGAAAACGTTTAACCAGCTGAGGGGCATGCACATTGTCCGCTAATTCCCAAGATCGTTCCTCAGGACCATATCCCTTCCAGTCAATCAGATAAAACAATCTGTTGGAACGAATCTTGGAGTCCAAAATTCCTTTAACCTCATACTCTGCATGTCCTTGAAGGAGGAGGGGTGGAGGAGATTTTACGATTCTAACATGAGGGGAGGTTTTCTTCAATAGGGAGACATGAAAGACTGGGTGAATACTCATGTTAGGAGGAAGCCTTAATCTCACCGTAACTGGACCCAGGACCTTATCAATTACATATGGGCCTACAAAACGAGGCTGGAACTTCCTATTCCCTTTGAGACGCAAATGCTTTGTTGACAACCACACCTTATCTCCTGCCTGATAAACTGGGGCTGGTTTGCGATGTCGATCTGCTCCCTGCTTGTACTTTTCTTTGGCCTTAATGAAGTTCTCTTCTGCAGACTTGTGAAGATGGGACATGTCCTTCAACAACTCCCCTACAGCTGGCACCCCTAGATCATCTTGAACTAGAAAAGGATTCGGATGCCTACCATAATTGAGATAGAAAGGAGAGTAACCTGTAGAGGCACTTTTGGCGTTATTACATGCAAATTCAGCCATCCACAACTGATCAGCCCACTCTCCTCCCTGATCCATGAGAAACATCCTCAAATATTGTTCTAATTCCTGATTTTGGCGCTCAGTTTGACCATCCGTCTCCGGATGGTAACTAGTAGAATACCTAGCCTCCACTCCTAACCCCTGGAGAAATGCCTTCCAAAAATGGGAAATAAACTGAGCCCCTCGATCCGATATGACAATCTTGGGAACTCCATGTAACCTCACAATATATTCCCCAAACAGTCGGGCCAAATCTTTTGCAGAGGGAAGTCCAGACAGAGGAATAAAATGACACATCTTAGAGAAAGTGTCCACAAAGACTAGAATGGTGTTAAACCCTTTACTATTAGGCAATTCTACAATAAGATCCATGGTTACTGTATGCCAGGGACAGGTAGGAGTTGGCAAGGGTTGCAACATACCCTGTGGGGCTTGTCGTGTAGACTTACTTCGAGCACATAAATCACAAGACAAGACGTACTGTTTGACAGAGGAAGACAACCCAGGCCACCAAAAATAACGCTGAACTAAATCCAAGGTTTTCATTACTCCCTTATGACCAGCTAATGGTTGATCATGGCACATCCTAAGAGCCTTCTCCTGTAAAGACGAGGTCGGAAGATACAGAGCTTCTTGATGGTATGGTAATTGCTGATGGCATTTGCGTCCAGAGTCTTGAGCTACCCAAGCCTGAATTTCTTCTGTAGTCAAACTTTTCCGGACTTCCTCTTGGATACTATCCAACGTGATGGTACAGATAACTTGAGTCTCAGGGATAATGGGTTGAATCTCCACAGCATGCTGCGTCTCCACTGTATCAATGCGCGACAACGCATCTGCCTTTCCATTCTTGCTGCCAGGTCGATAAGTAATAACAAAATCAAAATCTGAAAAATAAAGAGAACAACGTAACTGTCGAGGTGTCAAAGTCTTTGCTGTTTTCAAAAATTGCAAGTTCTTATGATCAGTGAACACTGTGACTTTATGACGAGCCCCCAAGAGATAATGTCTCCAATCTTCAAAGGCATCTTTGACTGCCAAAAGTTCTTTTTCAGCAATTGTATAATTGATTTCAGCAGAATTCAATTTCCGTGAACGGAAGGCAACGGGATGCAATTGCCCTGTCTCTGGATGTCTCTGCAACAGAACCCCTCCGATGGCTTGGTCTGAAGCGTCTGCTTCTACAAAGAAAGGTTCAGCAGGATCCGCATGACGTAAGAGAGGTGCAGACGTGAAACTTTTTTTCAAGATTGAGAAGGCATTCTCAGCCTCAGATGACCACTGAAATTTCACTCCTTTCTTGAGTAACCTTGTAATGGGCACAATCAACTGTGAAAAACCAGATATAAAACGGCGGTAAAAGTTGGCGAATCCCAGAAACCTCTGAATTTCTTTCACATCCTTTGGCGATGGCCAACTCTCAACTGCTCGTACCTTTCCAGGATCCATCATTACTCCTTGTGGAGACAACACAAAACCCAGAAATTCCACTCGATTGGTGCTGAATACACATTTCTCTAATTTCACAAATAAATGGGAAGTCTGCAAACGAGGATTCTTAGAAAAGATCAAAATGTCATCTAAATAGATGACAGCAATCTTGTCAATCAAGTCTCCCATGATGTCGTTGATAAAATGCTGGAACACGGCAGGTGCATTACAAAGCCCAAAGGGCATCACACAGTATTCAAACAGACCGAACTTAGTTCGAAAGGCTGTCTTCCACTCGTGGCCCTCCTTCATCCTGACCAGATGATATGCTCCACGCAAATCCAACTTGGTGAAGATTTGTGCATCTTTAATTTGATCAAGTAGGACCGAGATCAGAGGTAAGGGATATTGGTTCTTGATTGTGGCTCTGTTCAAGGCTCGATAATCTATGCAGGTTCTTAAAGTTCCTTCTTCTTTTTTGGGAATGAAAAACAACGGGGATGACACTGGGGACTGGGAAGGTCGAATGAATCCATTTGCCAAATAATGGTCTAAATATTCCTTCAAATATTGATTCTCTTTTTCGGTAAGCGCATAAATCCTACTGCAGGGAAGGACCGCCCCAGGTTCCAAGTCGATAGCACAGTCATACGGGCGATGTGGAGGCAATATCTCCGCTTCTTGTTCACTAAAAACTTCCTTGAACTCTTGGTAATCCTCTGGAATTTCCATTGCAGATATCACACTAATAGATTGCCCTCCATGCGAAAGCAATTGGGACTGAGTCGGAACGGGACTTGGCGGATCCTTACAATAACAGTGTTCCTGGCAAAAAACAGATTGCATTTTAACAGTTCGATTCTCCCAATCAATAGTTGGATTGTGTAAAGTGAGCCACGGCAAGCCTAAAATCAGTTGAAACTGTGGCGCATCAATTAAATTAAATTGTACCTGTTCATGATGACCATCAGCCTGAAAAAGCTCCACTGGTTCTGTGTGACTAGTGATGGGGCCTGAGGACAGATTGGTCCCATCCACCGCTCTCACTGATTCACTCTTATCCTTCCTGATAGCTTGTATGCCCATTCGTCTTGCGTACTTAATATCGCAAGAATTGCCCGTGGCTCCCGAGTCCAACATAACCGCCACTCCAAAGATTTCTCTATCTCGAACTTTCAAGGTCAACTGCAAAATGAGATGAGGCATCAAGGTTTGCAAAGTGTTTAGGATTGAATGACTTTCTGGGATCGTCTTTTCCTCTTTCGCCATCAGAGCGACCCCCTCTACTGATGGTTCATGGCGTTTCCCTTCATCTGAATTTTGGGTCTTTTTGGACATTCTTTAACAAAATGCCCCGGCATTCCACAGTACAAACACAATCTTTTCACTCATCTCTGCTCTTTCTCTTCTTTACTCAATGGACCACGGACTGCTCCAATCTGCATAGGTTCAACGTCGGAGTGTGTACTAACACTCTTGGGTACTTCAGTCTTGATTCTATCAAAGCGGGGGAAGCTTACCCGAAAATCTTTTTTCTTTTCGCCTTTCCTCTCCACACTCCGAAAATCCAATTCTAGTACCAAATCCACCAACGCAGAGAGGTCCGTGGGTCGATTAGGAATCTGTGCTAAAGAATCCTTTAACTCATCACGAAGTCCTCGATAAAACAAGGCTGCCCTCTTCTCTTCAGGCCATTGAGTCTCAACAATCAGTTTGTTAAATTGAGCCAAATAAGTAATTAAATCTCCAGACCCCTGTCGCAGCTCTAGCAATTCATTATCAGTGGCCTGAGATATCCTCCTTCTATCAAAAATACGGAGAAACTCTGCCTTGAAATTATCAAAATCATGTAAGAAGGGATCATCTCGTGTTACCAAGGGCATTGCCCAATTTGCAGCATCCCCTCCCAAGTACGACAAAACAAACGCCACTCTAGACTGAGCATCAGGAAACAGGGTAGGACGACACATAAAATGTAGGGAACATTGGGTTAAAAATAACTGGGCCTTTTGAGGGTCTCCATGAAAACGTTCTGGGGCTGCTAAGGGAATTAAAGGAGACACAGAATGAATAACTTGTGCTACTGTTCTAGGATCTGTCTCTGATGTCGCCTTACTAGTACTTGGGGAAGGACCCACTGGATCACTCATAGCCAACCCATCTACCTTCCTAGATAACAACATGGTTTCCTGACGAGAAACTAACAACTCCTGTTTCAAAGTCTTATTTTCTTCCCTAACGGCCCCTAAATCTCTCTGAATTCCTACTAACATTTCTCCTAGAGATTTTAAATTAAATTCTTCGACCATTCTGCCTGGGCGATTGAACCACTTGGGCACTTCAAACTGTCAGGTCCCAGATTCTTCGCAGAGGCAGAATCGATGCTAGCTCCCAACGCCCCCTCCCCAGTGACGTCGCTTAAATAAGCAACGGCACCAGAGACGGGGAAAGGGGAATTGGACAGAAAAAGAGAGACACTCCAACGACAGCTGGCACCCACTTGTCCTTCTATGTTCGGTTGGATCTTGGGACTGCACTGGGGTTCCTAATGCACAGAGGAAAGGAAGAATACATGCAACAACTCCTTGCTACAATTTCAGAATAACTGTTCTAATACCAATCTATCCTACCAGCTGTCTTCAGAGTCTTGCTTCTCTCTGTATGTGGTTGTGAGTAGTTACCATGAAGAGATTGATTTTTCTGGAAGAGAGAGTATCATATTAAGTAAACTCTTATTTATAGAATATTCCTTATACTACACTTTGAGGGACTTACGCTACCTTCTTCATTGGTGAGTTCTCTTGTAAGGAGTTATCACTTTTAATATTCCGTAGATACAGTCTTAGTACTCTCGATGATGCGCGCAAAAAGGAACAAGGAAGGGAAAAGAGGAAGGATAGATAAGGATAGTGCAAGGGGAATTTCGGGTGCAAAGAGTACTTCGAAGTTCACACATGAGATAGATAGAAATGTCTTACTTCAGCTTCAGACGCTTCAATGTTCGTTGTTGACGTTTCCAACTACCTCACCTCAACCACTGGACTGAAGGGAGATGAGTAGCTGCGCTTCTCCTTCACAGAACCAAAAGTTCCTCAACCTTTTCGTAGGGAAACTGTTCGCCAAGAATTTCCTTCAGGATAAAACTTTGACTGAAGAATGCTACTTCCAACTGACTAGAAAATATCTGGAACGTTCTACTCACAACTGTTAAGTCCGAAGACTCGAACAAGTAGTTCTTTGGAATAAAGGTGTCCTTGCACTCGCTCACTAGTGCTCGATAATTCTTTGGAAACGGTGTCTTAAACTACACCCTTGAAACTCTGGAATCTTTACCTCAGAACGTGAGCGCACTTGGATAAACGGCCACTCACGACAAAATCTATTTTGAAGTGCGCAAAGTACTGCGCGCTCGCTCCTCAACTAAACAAAAGACTAGAGCCACCCACTTCTTCAATTGCGGCAATAGCGGCGGCCATCTTGGAATTTCAGTCTAACAAAGATTGAACCAGAGATTAACCATGCGTGGCTTAACAATCACTCTGGATCTCTTCAGGACCGGTAAGGGCAGTGTTATAATAATAATAATATCCACATTTGTAAAGCGCACAATCACCCGTTAGGGTCTCTAGGCGCTGGGGGCCGTCGGGAAGATTAAGCAAGCTATTGCCCAGAGTCACATGGTGCTGGGCTAATCTGCCGCCGGTGCCGGGGATCGAACCGTGATCCCCAGATTCCGGAGTCAGTCGCCCTGGCCGCTGCGCCACACCTCTTCCTTGCAAGGCACTAACAGTGTGACTCCTGACAGTGCGGGCCTGCGCCTGGCGCTACGGAGGTGGGGGCGGGAGCAGGTCCGCGGCGCTGTATGGGTGGGGAGCACGGATGCGTTGCCGCAAGCATTGGGCTGAAGGCACCTGGGAGTGATGCGGGTACAACAATGGCAGACCTATAAGGAACCTGACGGTCGGTGGGAGCGCCACGTGGGGGCTGCACTCTGAGGCCTGACTGTGCTGGTCCCCCTCAGCGGCTTGGCAATTTGTGGAGAGACTTCGAGCCGGATTGCAGTCGGCAGCTCCACCTCACAAAAGGCCGGGGTGTTGGCCTGACCCTGTTGCCACGACACAGAGTGTCCACTGGGTGCACGGGGTACGCACCCGGAGCTTCTCCCACGGAGGAAGTGATCTAGGAGGTGCGGGAGGCCGCATTTGCCGGTGTGATGAAGCCGAAATCGAAAGCGGAGGGCGAGATGGGGCGAGACGACAGCCAGGATGCCCATGTGAACCCTAAAGAATCAGCACAGGAACAAAGACTTAATAAGCGCCTCGACAGTATCCTGGACGCAATAGCAGCGACAAAAGAATCATTGCACCAGGATATAGCGCAAGTGGCGACGGGGCTGGAGCTCCTGAGGGCGGACCATGCCAAATTGGTGGACAGGGTAAAAGAAACCGAGCTGGTACTCCAAGACCTGAAACCGGCGGTGGTCACGGCGGAACATAAGTTGAATGATGTGCTGAGCCGCCAGGCGGTCCTGGAAAAGAGGGCTGAGGACTCCGAAAGCCGCAACCGTCGCAAAAACGTCCGAGTGGTGGGTCTGCCGGAAAAATCAGAGGGGGAGGATATGGTTGCGTTTCTGGAGAACTGGTTCAGGGCGGTGGTTGCCCCAGAGGGCCTCTCCTCCTTCTTCACCCTGGAGAGGGCTCATAGGGTCCCGGCTAATCCGCCTTTGCAGGGTCGTCCTCCTCGGCCGGTGGTGGCCAGGGTTCTACACTTTAAAGATAGAGATCTGCTGATTCAGAGGGCTTGTTCAGCGGGGCCTTTCCAAGTGGAGAACTGTACGGTCACGATCTTCCCGGATTACGCTCAGGACGTTCAGAGGCGCAGGGCCTCGTGTTTATCGGTGAAGAAGGAGCTTAGAGATGAGGGGATCCAATATTCTCTGCTCTTCCCAGCCAAATTGAGGGTCATCATGGATGAATCTACACACTTTTTCCTGACGCCTGAGGAGGCTTGCACGTGGCTTGAATCATATAGAGCAGGCACGGATCGCAGAGGTAGGGGAGAGTGGGGCAAACCGAAACTGTTGCAGGTGCGCAAATCACAGCGCCTCCGCAAGCGGAACAGAGCTCAGCTGAAGAAACAGTCTGACCAAATGGCCGCCGACAAGCGGGGAGCCCTGGCGGGGACGGCGGTGATCACAGGTTCGCAGAAAAGTGGATCGGCGATGGGGTTGGAATCCGATGAGGCAGAGGAGAAGTCGGGCGCGGAGCTCTCCGATGTGGACAGTGCCAGAGGCCCTGTGGTCACACCCCAAACGGCAGACGAAATCGTGGGTGACTAACCCCTTCAGGGTCGTGCCTCCTGAGAACAGGTCCTGGCGGAGCGGATGTCCGAGGTACACAATGGAACTGGACTTCTGGTGACGCACTTTTACATGGGATCTAGGGCTAGGGGTGATGGCGAAGCATGCCGCCCGTTGGCCCAGACCCACCCTCCTATTGCCCTTAAGGCTCTCTGTGGTGGCTACCACAGATTCGAATTGTGTGCATTGTTATGGGAGTTTGGATGGGGACTAATAATCTGTTATTGGGTCCTGTTCTGGGGGGTGGGATAGGGGAGTTGTGCGGGGTGCTGTGCTTGGGGGTCAGAGCTGTTTTGGTGTGGGCGGACGGAATGGGGAGGTGGAGGAGCTGAGGGACGGTTACAATGGGGACGTTACCTGATTTGAAGTGTCTCACATGGAACGTGCATGGTTTGCAAACTATGTCAAGACGCCATAAGGTGCATGCATACCTGGTGAGACGTGGGATCCAGATAGCGCTGCTTCAGGAGACCCATCTTACCAAACTGGAATGTATTGCCTTGCAGAAGAGATGGCGTGGCCAGGTGTTTGGCACGACATACTCTGCGTTTGCCAGAGGGGTCTTGGTGTGGGTGCGGGCAGGGGTCTATTTCCAGGTCACGAACCAGGTTATAGATCCGGAGGGTAGATATGTGGCGGTGGAGGGGAGGTTGTATGGCCGGGATGTAGTACTTTGCAGTATTTATGCACCAAATTCGGATCAGGCCCGCTTTTTTGAGAGACTGTCACATTTCCTGGCGGGACAGGTCCTGCTGGGGGGAGATTTTAACTCAATCATGGACACATTGCTAGATAGGTCGCACCCACCATTGAATAATTCCCCGGTTCGTAGGCTAGCTATACAGAGGACAGCATGGCAGGACAAATGGGGCCTTATTGATGTATGGCGGGGCCAGCACCCTAATGATAGGGACTACTCCTTCTTTTCTGCACTCCACGAGCTGCATGTTCGGATTGACACAATCCTATGTGGTGACGCGATAGCAGCCCTGATAACACACTCAGAGTATTTGACTAGGACCATATCAGATCATAACTCCAAGTTGGTGTGTATCAATTGGCAGCGTGAGAGAACGGCGGTTCCCACATGGCGGTTACGGCCGGAGACTCTAGAGGATCTGGATTTTAGTGCTGACCTCAGTGCAGGCATTGAATGTTATTTTACTGAGAATGACGGAACGGCTACCACTAGAGCTGTAGAATGGGACGCGTTCAAGGTGGTGGTAAGAGGGCTATGTATTGGAAAGTGCTCGGGTGTGCGATCGGCACTCATTGCTGACGTAGACAAGGCGGAGGGAGCACTGCGGGACTTGGAACGGCGGCGGCCGAAACAACCGACTCTGCACACACGGTTACTGGAAGCAAGGGAACTAGTAGCCGCGGAGACGGAAAGACTGACAAGTTATGACTACCGACTGTACACAACAAAAGTGCATGCAGAAGGGGACAAGGTGGGAACGCTGTTGGCGAAACTGGCGAATCCGGTGCCCAGGGGCTGCCCGGTCCTGAGCGTGCGCGAAGCGACGGGAGAGATGGTCTATTCCCAGACTGTTGTCCTCTCACGCTTCTTGGGTTATTACACAACCCTCTACCGAAGTCAACTGGAGGCTGCGGCCCCCGACATAGAGGGTTACCTGGCGGAGATTCAGCTCCATCAGTTGGATGAGGATAGCGTTGAGGATCTGGGCCGCGCAATAACACTTCCCGAGATAAGAGGGGCGATCAAGCAGATGGCTCGGAACAAAACACCAGGTGTAGATGGCCTACCAGTAGAATTTTACGCTAAATATATTGATGTTTTGGCACCTCGTCTGCTTGTGGTCTATGCCGAGGCGATGGAGCTGGGACACCTGCCTCAGTCAATGAGGGAGGCGCTGATCGTTCCACTATTAAAGCCGGGAAAGGAGAGTAGCGATGTGACCTCATATAGGCCGTTGTCCATGCTAACGGTGGACTATAAAATTCTGAGTCGTATTCTAGCTACCAGACTATTACCTCACATGACCGCACTGGTCCATGAAGATCAGGCCGGGTTTATCCCAACCAGGAACACCTCAACCAATATCCGCCGCCTTGTGCGCGTGTTAGAGAGTTCTTTGGACCCAGACCAGATGCCTGCAGTGCTGTCCATAGATATTGTAAAAGCTTTTGATAGCTTAGAATGGGGATACCTTGATAAGGTGTTGGAGAAGTACGGCTTGGGCGACCACTTTGGACGCTGGAGGAAAGTCCTCTACTCCTCGGCGACAGCAAGGGTGAGACTAGGATCTGTAATATCCTCCGATTATCCGGTGCGGAGAGGGACGAGGCAGGGATGCTCGCTCTCCCCGCTACTGTTCGCGCTGGCGATGGAACCGCTAGCGGCCCAGGCCAGAGCAGGGAGGGCCTACGCTGGTATTATGTGCGGTGGGATCCCACAATACATCTCACTCTATGCGGATGACTTGCTGGTGTTCTTGGAGGACACGGCTGGAGCCCTGGATGGGGCGACTGCGATGCTGTCGCTCTTTGGGAGGCTGTCAGGCCTTAGGGTCAATTGGAGTAAAACCTGCCTTTTCCCGTTGCGGGCGGCCATGCCCCGGCCGCGGCTGACCGGGGACATCATTTGGGAGCATTCATGCTTCACCTATCTAGGGGTCCGCATCTACCACGGGGCTGATAATATGCTAGAAGGGAACATAGGGCGTTGCATATGAGCTCTGAGGGGCTGTATGGCATTCTGGGCGACCCTTCCCCTCTCGGTACAGGGCAGGGCGGCGCTGCTTAAAATGGTGGCTTTGCCTCGGCTGCTCTACTATTTTCGCACGCTGCCATTGTGGATTCCACAGAGGATCTTCAAAGAGTTACGCACCCTAACGACAGATTTTTAGTGGGGCCACGGGAGGCGCCGGGTAGCAATGGATACGCTGCAGTGGCCAAAAGCAGAGGGGGGACTAGCGGTTCCTAATTTTGAACTATATTATCTGGCGGCGCAGCTACAGATCCTCACACAGAATGTAGCGAAGGAGTTTAGAGGCCCTGTCCAGGCCAGAGGGGGGGGGGGAATACAGAGACACATCCTATCCTATATTATCATGCAGCAGAAACTTGAGTTACGAGGTTTAACGTTAGAAGAAAAGACCCTGCGTTCGTGTTGGAACAGAAGCCAGAAGCGGGCGTGGGTAGCTCACCCATATGCTCCCGAAATCCCACTAGGTATGTTGACGGCGCTGCCGCATGGTGGGGATGGTCCCCGCTCATGGATTGGAAAGATTTGGGACTCCATATGGTGGGCGACCTATATGCTGATGGTGAATTACTGCCATTCCGACGGTGCAGGAATATTTTGGCCTCCCGGATGGTAGTTTCCTCCTGCATGCGGCCGTGACAACGGCCATACGCAAACACTGGAAAACTGGACAGACGGAGCCCAGCACGACCATGAATGAAATGAAATGAAATGAAATGAATGAGAACTTATATAGCGCTACTTAGCCTGGAAGCATCAAGGCGCCTATCAAGAAAAAAAAAATCACAAAAAAGGCAGATCCCAAAACTAAGGGTAGGCTTTGGCAAAGAGCCATGTCTTCAGAGCCCTTCTAAAGGCTTGCAATGATGGCAGGGACTTGATTTCACAGGGCAGAGTGTTCCACAATTTCGGAGCAAGGCTAGAGAAAGCCCTGCCTCCCCACTTAGCTCTTCGAACGCGGGGGACTGATAACAAGAACTTTTTGGAGGAACAAAGGTTTCTGCAGGGGGCATACGGAACCAGCAGGTCTCTTATTCCTCCCGTCCCATTCCTGTTCAGGGCCCCATAGATCAAACAGAAAACCTTAAAGGAAATCCTGGCTTCAATCGGAAGCCAATGCAGGGATTTCCTAGCAGCAGTGGCTGACGAACGCCTGGGCACGTCCAGCACAAACTTAGCCGCAGCATTCTGCACAATTTGTAGTCTGGTAATGGCAGCGGGCACATTCAAGGCGGTCACCTGCCTCCATTCCCGAATGTTGAATGAGGGCCTAGAACCACTTACAGTATTGAAGCTGAAGTGGGAGGAGAGCATTGGGAAACCCATACCGGATGCGACATGGGGCCACATACTGAGAAGAACTTGGAAGGGGAGCAGAAATGCTCGGTTTCAGCTGGTACACTTTTTCATAGTGCATAGAGCCTTCCTTACCCCGGGGAAGATTAGGAGGCACTTCCAGGTTCAAGGGGCGGCATGCCCTAGATGCCTGGCACCTGATGTGGAACTAGACCACATGTTATGGAACTGTCCGATACTGGGGACCTACTGGTCGGAGGTGGGGGAGCTCCTTAAGGTAGTTACCGATCGACAAGTGGAATATGACATGGCGACCTGTTTGCTGCTTTGGTTTCCCCACACGGCGAAAACGAAAATCACTAGTAAATTCATTGACTTGGGCCTCATTTTAGCACAGAGGGAAATCACTTGGCACTGGAAGTCGAGGGAGGGCCCATCCAGCAGGAGGTGGACGAATGAACTACAGAAATGGGCTCGTAGTGAAAGTACGATAAGGCTTCAGCAGGCCACTCGGGCGGCTAATGAGAAGAGTATGGAGATGGCAAGGGCGTGGGAGGGGCTAGTGCAAGCTCTAACAGACTATCTGCTGGCAGATGAGGAGAGGAGTGAGGGATCATTGTTAGAAGTTCCGTGAGGCACAATTGGAAGAGAAAATTGACCCCCGGATCTCTTCTAAATATAGATATATATGCTTGGACGAGGCCCACACCAACAGCAATACAGGGGGAGGGAGGTGGGAGGGGGAGTTTGGGATTCTTTTAAGAGTGCAACTGTTGAGAAGGGTGACTGCGGGGATACAGAAAAGCAGATGATGAATCATTATACTGACTGAAAATGATTGTTTTCTTGCGTGTTTTCTTTTCTTCCTATCTTTCTTCTGTCCCTGGTATTTTATGGCAGACGCCGCCCGACCTCCGGGTTGTGGGCTGAATGGCTGTGTGATGTTTCAATTATGTTCAGTGGACAGCAGCTGCCAGTAGCTAACATGTCGGAATGATTGCCTGTATACCCATGACTCTGCAATAAAAACATAGTTTACAAAAAGAAAAAATGGAGGGGTCCACTTCCGGAGTATCTGCCACCTTGTCAGCTAAATCTGGTCGAGGGAATGCAGAACGCAACCGCGTTCTCACATTTTGATCGAACGCCTGGCGAATATAGGTTTGCACATAGTCATCAACTTCGTAAGACGGGAGCCATGAGGAGGAATTAGGATGGACAATCTCGCCTAGGATGGGAGGGCGCATCCACATAATGTTCTTTAGCAAATTCTTTGCAGGGGGAGAAGAGTCTTTCGGCTCTGAAGAAGGATCAGAGAACGTATCACCGTCATCTCCGTGAGGAGAACCAGACGCAGGGCTTTGCTTAGAAGAAGAACCATAGGAGTGATCATTAGATAAAGCTTTGGCTAACCTGGCGAAGTCAGAGGCGTGAGGATTGGAAGCACCTTTCCCACTAGTGGAGGGACGACTGGTGGACCCAGGAAGCCAGCCTTGCTGCAAAGCATAAGAGCATAAGTGGTGTTTCAAAGGTTCAATAGCCCGGACCAGGGCTTTGTTAACGGACTGTTGAACCCCCACATCAAGAGCTTCAACAAGCTCCTGCTCAAGTGACCCCGAGGGTCCATCATCAAAGTACTCCTCATCAAAATAGAAATCCAACATGGTGACACAATAAAGTGACACTTATACCCACTGGAGGAGAACAGGAAGCAAACAAGCGTTATGTGCACCAAAACACTGTACCAAGTGAAACCAAAATAAGCAAGACGATATGTACATCTGAATTGTAAATAAGCAAGAGATAAAGAGCACTTAACTGGCTGCAAAGCAGCAAAGAAAGATGATATGGTATTTTCTTGTACTCCTTATATAGGGTTTACTCTATTGTTGCCATGTGGTACCCCGTGAGTGTTCATGGGAATTTTAGTGTTTATTTGTTTTACTTTCATCTTATTGGCTGCTGAGAAATTTCAGTAAAGAAAATGAGAAGGACAACCAAGGCTCCGGTCCTGACATAGAATCCATTTTACCATGTCCACTAACAGCTAGTCCTTTTTCTAAAGAGATCACGCTTACACACAAATTCCTAGCCCAATACTGTAAAAAAAACAGCCCACATAATTTGGCAACCCGCACATTTCTTTATTTTCCCACACAACTGGGAACAATTTAGCCCAGCTGTGCGAGAGCTAATCCAATCTGGCAACATTGCCCTGGACCAGTGGCAAGGAATTACTTAACTAATCCCAATCAATAATACTTCCCCTGTTGTCTTACAGCCAATAAAAAAAATGATGTTATGTTCCACAACTAATCACCTGAACTTATTCCCTGACAAAATCTGAGATAACTTGACTGCTGTAATGTCAATTCAACATTTTCCTAGAATGGTGATAAGAATTTTCTATTCTTTTAAGGACACAGAGGCAAGGAGTATGCTTCTCTTCTTTTTATTACTTGTTAAACAGCAGCCAATCAAAATAAACTTTTTTAAATACTACATTTCCCATGAGACCCTATTGTCACATGACTAACCATAGAGACACTGCCCTATTTAACCCAGTAATAGCGTAAGAGCATCCTCTTTCTTGGCACAGATCCAAGAAACAGTTAATGCAGTTCGAAACCAGACAAACTCCTGCTACACCCAAAGTTCAGAGGACCCTGTAATGACAGGGTATCAGTACTCAGGAACAGCAAACTTGAGACCCAACTTGGGTCAGAATAAAAAACTTTGTCCAACAGGAGCCGACGATCTTCCGGTGAACATCCTGAGCATCTCCGCCAGGACCCATTTCTTCAACCGACCGGGTAATCTTTATATGCAAAGAACGCTGTCAATCCAGCATTCATTTGCCATCAGATCCTAACAGGAATTAAAATATCAAGCCGTATAAACTGACCTCACCAAAGACATTCTATAACCAGAAGACAATCAAAAGGGAGGGAACAATGAAAATGCAGATCAATAAATATCAACTGTAATGTGTAACACAGACAAAATAATACATCAACAGTGGGATAATCCTTGCCTCCTTGTCCTTAATATAATTGAACATTTTTGTGACGAATGTTGGAAATTTTTGAATTCTATGTCAGGACCGGAGGTTCCGATTATGCTGGTTTAAAGCTGAGCCACCACAACAGATGCATATAGCCAGTGTCTAACCCAGGGTGGTGTGGAGTGCAAAAAACGATGGATTTAGGCCCAGATCCTTGTACTGGGGTGAATGTATGACATTGTTCTACATTCTGTCCATCAACTGTGTTTTTTCCAATTATCACCCCGAGTGAGCTGGGTATGCTCAGACGTGAGTCCCAGGCTCTCCACACCACTGGAGTCAAGCTATACAGGCTGAATGAAGGCTGATAGCCAGAAACCGGTCCTTGGATGCTTGATTCCGGTCTGGGAAAGACATGGCTTGGTAGTTCGGACTGGACTGTTCCCATGAGGCACAGGGTCAGAGCTGATTTGCATATAGCCAGTGTCTAACCCAGGGTGGTGTGGAGTGCAAAAAAACGATGGATTTAGGCCCAGATCGTTGTACTGGGGTGAATGTATGACATTGTTCTACATTCTGTCCATCAACTGTGTTTTTTGCAATTATCACCTCGAGTGAGCTGGGTATGCTCAGATGTGAGTCCCAGGCTCTCCACACCACTGGAGTCAAGCTATCCAGGCTGAATGAAGGCTGATAGCCAGAAACCGGTCCTTGGATGCTTGATTCCGGTCTGGGAAAGACATGGCTTGGTAGTTCGGACTGGACTGTTCCCATGAGGCACAGGGTCAGAGCTGATTTGCATATAGCCAGTGTCTAACCCAGGGTGGTGTGGAGTGCAAAAAAACGATGGATTTAGGCCCAGATCCTTGTACTGGGGTGAATGTATGACATTGTTCTACATTCTGTCCATCAACTGTGTTTTTTGCAATTATCACCCCGAGTGAGCTGGGTATGCTCAGACGTGAGTTCCAGGCTCTCCACACCACTGGAGTCAAGCTATCCAGGCTGAATGAAGGCTGATAGCCAGAAACCGGTCCTTTGATGCTTGATTCCGGTCTGGGAAAGACATGGCTTGGTAGTTCGGACTGGACTGTTCCCATGAGGCACAGGGTCAGAGCTGATTTGCATATAGCCAGTGTCTAACCCAGGGTGGCGTGGAGTGCAAAAAAACAATGGATTTAGGCCCAGATCCTTGTACCGGGGTGAATGTATGACATTGTTCTACATTCTGTCCATCAACTGTGTTTTTTGCAATTATCACCCCGAGTGAGCTGGGTATGCTCAGACGCGAGTCCCAGGCTCTCCACACCACTGGAGTCAAGCTATCCAGGCTGAATGAAGGCTGATAGCCAGAAACCGGTCCTTGGATGCTTGATTCCGGTCTGGGAAAGACATGGCTTGGTAGTTCGGACTGGACTGTTCCCATGAGGCACAGGGTCAGAGCTGATTTGCATATAGCCAGTGTCTAACCCAGGGTGGTGTGGAGTGCAAAAAAACGATGGATTTAGGCCCAGATCCTTGTACTGGGGTGAATGTATGACATTGTTCTACATTCTGTCCATCAACTGTGTTTTTTGCAATTATCACCCCGAGTGAGCTGGGTATGCTCAGACGTGAGTCCCAGGCTCTCCACACCACTGGATTCAAGCTATCCAGGCTGAATGAAGGCTGATAGCCAGAAACCGGTCCTTGGATGCTTGATTCCGGTCTGGGAAAGACATGGCTTGGTAGTTCGGACTGGACCGTTCCCATGAGGCACAGGGTCAGAGCTGATTTGCATATAGCCAGTGTCTAACCCAGGGTGGTGTGGAGTGCATAAAAACGATGGATTTAGGCCCAGATCCTTGTACTGGGGTGAATGTATGACATTGTTCTACATTCTGTCCATCAACTGTGTTTTTTGCAATTATCACCCCGAGTGAGCTGGGTATGCTCAGACGTGAGTCCCAGGCTCTCCACACCACTGGAGTCAAGCTATCCAGGCTGAATGAAGGCTGATAGCCAGAAACCGGTCCTTGGATGCTTGATTCCGGTCTGGGAAAGACATGGCTTGGTAGTTCGGACTGGACTGTTCCCATGAGGCACAGGGTCAGAGCTGATTTGCATATAGCCAGTGTCTAACCCAGGGTGGTCTGGAGTGCAAAAAAACGATGGATTTAGGCCCAGATCGTTGTACTGGGGTGAATGTATGACATTGTTCTACATTCTGTCCATCAACTGTGTTTTTTGCAATTATCACCTCGAGTGAGCTGGGTATGCTCAGATGTGAGTCCCAGGCTCTCCACACCACTGGAGTCAAGCTATCCAGGCTGAATGAAGGCTGATAGCCAGAAACCGGTCCTTGGATGCTTGATTCCGGTCTGGGAAAGACATGGCTTGGTAGTTCGGACTGGACTGTTCCCATGAGGCACAGGGTCAGAGCTGATTTGCATATAGCCAGTGTCTAACCCAGGGTGGTGTGGAGTGCAAAAAAACGATGGATTTAGGCCCAGATCCTTGTACTGGGGTGAATGTATGACATTGTTCTACATTCTGTTCATCAACTGTGTTTTTTGCAATTATCACCCCGAGTGAGCTGGGTATGCTCAGACGTGAGTTCCAGGCTCTCCACACCACTGGAGTCAAGCTATCCAGGCTGAATGAAGGCTGATAGCCAGAAACCGGTCCTTGGATGCTTGATTCCGGTCTGGGAAAGACATGGCTTGGTAGTTCGGACTGGACTGTTCCCATGAGGCACAGGGTCAGAGCTGATTTGCATATAGCCAGTGTCTAACCCAGGGTGGCGTGGAGTGCAAAAAAACAATGGATTTAGGCCCAGATCCTTGTACCGGGGTGAATGTATGACATTGTTCTACATTCTGTCCATCAACTGTGTTTTTTGCAATTATCACCCCGAGTGAGCTGGGTATGCTCAGACGCGAGTCCCAGGCTCTCCACACCACTGGAGTCAAGCTATCCAGGCTGAATGAAGGCTGATAGCCAGAAACCGGTCCTTGGATGCTTGATTCCGGTCTGGGAAAGACATGGCTTGGTAGTTCGGACTGGACTGTTCCCATGAGGCACAGGGTCAGAGCTGATTTGCATAAAGCCAGTGTCTAACCCAGGGTGGTGTGGAGTGCAAAAAAACGATGGATTTAGGCCCAGATCCTTGTACTGGGGTGAATGTATGACATTGTTCTACATTCTGTCCATCAACTGTGTTTTTTGCAATTATCACCCCGAGTGAGCTGGGTATGCTCAGACGTGAGTCCCAGGCTCTCCACACCACTGGATTCAAGCTATCCAGGCTGAATGAAGGCTGATAGCCAGAAACCGGTCCTTGGATGCTTGATTCCGGTCTGGGAAAGACATGGCTTGGTAGTTCGGACTGGACCGTTCCCATGAGGCACAGGGTCGGAGCTGATTTGCATATAGCCAGTGTCTAACCCAGGGTGGTGTGGAGTGCATAAAAACGATGGATTTAGGCCCAGATCCTTGTACTGGGGTGAATGTATGACATTGTTCTACATTCTGTCCATCAACTGTGTTTTTTGCAATTATCACCCCGAGTGAGCTGGGTATGCTCAGACGTGAGTCCCAGGCTCTCCACACCACTGGAGTCAAGCTATCCAGGCTGAATGAAGGCTGATAGCCAGAAACCGGTCCTTGGATGCTTGATTCCGGTCTGGGAAAGACATGGCTTGGTAGTTCGGACTGGACTGTTCCCATGAGGCACAGGGTCAGAGCTGATTTGCATATAGCCAGTGTCTAACCCAGGGTGGTGTGGAGTGCAAAAAAACGATGGATTTAGGCCCAGATCCTTGTACTGGGGTGAATGTATGACATTGTTCTACATTCTGTCCATCAACTGTGTTTTTTGCAATTATCACCCCGAGTGAGCTGGGTATGCTCAGACGTGAGTCCCAGGCTCTCCACACCACTGGAGTCAAGCTATCCAGGCTGAATGAAGGCTGATAGCCAGAAACCGGTCCTTGGATGATTGATTCCGGTCTGGAAAAGACATGGCTTGGTAGTTCGGACTGGACTGTCCCAATGAGGCACAGGGTCAGAGCTGATTTGCATATAGCCAGTGTCTAACCCAGGGTGGTGTGGAGTGCAAAAAAACGATGGATTTAGGCCCAGATCCTTGTACTGGGGTGAATGTATGACATTGTTCTACATTCTGTCCATCAACTGTGTTTTTTGCAATTATCACCCCAAGTGAGCTGGGTATGCTCAGACGTGAGTCCCAGGCTCTCCACACCACTGGATTCAAGCTATCCAGGCTGAATGAAGGCTGATAGCCAGAAACCGGTCCTTGGATGCTTGATTCCGGTCTGGGAAAGACATGGCTTGGTAGTTCGGACTGGACCGTTCCCATGAGGCACAGGGTCAGAGCTGATTTGCATATAGCCAGTGTCTAACCCAGGGTGGTGTGGAGTGCATAAAAACGATGGATTTAGGCCCAGATCCTTGTACTGGGGTGAATGTATGACATTGTTCTACATTCTGTCCATCAACTGTGTTTTTTGCAATTATCACCCCGAGTGAGCTGGGTATGCTCAGACGTGAGTCCCAGGCTCTCCACACCACTGGAGTCAAGCTATCCAGGCTGAATGAAGGCTGATAGCCAGAAACCGGTCCTTGGATGCTTGATTCCGGTCTGGGAAAGACATGGCTTGGTAGTTCGGACTGGACTGTTCCCATGAGGCACAGGGTCAGAACTGATTTGCATATAGCCAGTGTCTAACCCAGGGTGGTGTGGAGTGCAAAAAAACGATGGATTTAGGCCCAGATCGTTGTACTGGGGTGAATGTATGACATTGTTCTACATTCTGTCCATCAACTGTGTTTTTTGCAATTATCACCCCGAGTGAGCTGGGTATGCTCAGACGTGAGTCCCAGGCTCTCCACACCACTGGAGTCAAGCTATCCAGGCTGAATGAAGGCTGATAGCCAGAAACCGGTCCTTGGATGCTTGATTCCGGTCTGGGAAAGACATGGCTTGGTAGTTCGGACTGGACTGTCCCAATGAGGCACAGGGTCAGAGCTGATTTGCATATAGCCAGTGTCTAACCCAGGGTGGTGTGGAGTGCAAAAAAAGATGGATTTAGGCCCAGATCCTTGTACTGGGGTGAATGTATGACATTGTTCTACATTCTGTCCATCAACTGTGTTTTTTGCAATTATCACCCCGAGTGAGTTGGGTATGCTCAGACGTGAGTCCCAGGCTCTCCACACCACTGGAGTCAAGCTATCCAGGCTGAATGAAGGCTGATAGCCAGAAACCGGTCCTTGGATGCTTGATTCCGGTCTGGGAAAGACATGGCTTGGTAGTTCGGACTGGACTGTTCCCATGAGGCACAGGGTCAGAGCTGATTTGCATATAGCCAGTGTCTAACCCAGGGTGGTGTGGAGTGCAAAAAAACGATGGATTTAGGCCCAGATCCTTGTACTGGGGTGAATGTATGACATTGTTCTACATTCTGTCCATCAACTGTGTTTTTTGCAATTATCACCCCGAGTGAGCTGGGTATGCTCAGACGTGAGTCCCAGGCTCTCCACACCACTGGAGTCAAGCTATCCAGGCTGAATGAAGGCTGATAGCCAGAAACCGGTCCTTGGATGCTTGATTCCGGTCTGGTGAAAGACATGGCTTGGTAGTTCGGACTGGACTGTTCCCATGAGGCACAGGGTCAGAGCTGATTTGCATATAGCCAGTGTCTAACCCAGGGTGGTGTGGAGTGCATAAAAACGATGGATTTAGGCCCAGATCCTTGTACTGGGGTGAATGTATGATATTGTTCTACATTCTGTCCATCAACTGTGTTTTTTGCAATTATCACCCCGAGTGAGCTGGGTATGCTCAGACGTGAGTCCCAGGCTCTCCACACCACTGGAGTCAAGCTATCCAGGCTGAATGAAGGCTGATAGCCAGAAACCGGTCCTTGGATGCTTGATTCCGGTCTGGGAAAGACATGGCTTGGTAGTTCGGACTGGACTGTTCCCATGAGGCACAGGGTCAGAGCTGATTTGCATATAGCCAGTGTCTAACCCAGGGTGGTGTGGAGTGCAAAAAAACGATGGATTTAGGCCCAGATCCTTGTACTGGGGTGAATGTATGACATTGTTCTACATTCTGTCCATCAACTGTGTTTTTTGCAATTATCACCCCGAGTGAGCTGGGTATGCTCAGACGTGAGTCCCAGGCTCTCCACACCACTGGAGTCAAGCTATCCAGGCTGAATGAAGGCTGATAGCCAGAAACCGGTCCTTGGATGCTTGATTCCGGTCTGGGAAAGACATGGCTTGGTAGTTCGGACTGGACTGTCCCAATGAGGCACAGGGTCAGAGCTGATTTGCATATAGCCAGTGTCTAACCCAGGGTGGTGTGGAGTGCAAAAAAACGATGGATTTAGGCCCAGATCCTTGTACTGGGGTGAATGTATGACATTGTTCTACATTCTGTCCATCAACTGTGTTTTTTGCAATTATCACCCCGAGTGAGCTGGGTATGCTCAGACGTGAGTCCCAGGCTCTCCACACCACTGGAGTCAAGCTATCCAGGCTGAATGAAGGCTGATAGCCAGAAACCGGTCCTTGGATGCTTGATTCCGGTCTGGGAAAGACATGGCTTGGTAGTTCGGACTGGACTGTTCCCATGAGGCACAGGGTCAGAGCTGATTTGCATATAGCCAGTGTCTAACCCAGGGTGGTGTGGAGTGCAAAAAAACGATGGATTTAGGCCCAGATCCTTGTACTGGGGTGAATGTATGACATTGTTCTACATTCTGTCCATCAACTGTGTTTTTTACAATTATCACCCCGAGTGAGCTGGGTATGCTCAGCCGTGAGTCCCAGGCTCTCCACACCACTGGAGTCAAGCTATCCAGGCTGAATGAAGGCTGATAGCCAGAAACCGGTCCTTGGATGCTTGATTCCGGTCTGGGAAAGACATGGCTTGGTAGTTCGGACTGGACTGTTCCCATGAGGCACAGGGTCAGAGCTGATTTGCATATAGCCAGTGTCTAACCCAGGGTGGTGTGGAGTGCAAAAAACGATGGGTTTAGGCCCAGATCCTTGTACTGGGGTGAATGTATGACATTGTTCTACATTCTGTCCATCAACTGTGTTTTTTGCAATTATCACCACAACAGATGCAACATCTACAATGGGTTTTCAATGGAATGATTCAAATGTAGATTTTGCTGACCAGTCAGCCACTTTTAGAATGTCAGTTAAACTAGAAACCCAAAGCAAATGATTTAGAAGCCATTGTGCCATGCACTGAGTGGGCACCAAACATGGACATATCAATACCAGCTTTACTCATAAGCCAACACACCCATCTCGCAAGAGTGGCAGAGGCCACTGGATGAAAAGGTTTCTGAAAAGCAATAAGCAATTGGCCTCTCATATTAGTACGAAATTCTACAATACTCACCTAATACGGTTTCAAATATTGCACAACACAAAGCTTGTGATTATCCGGAAAGCAGTATAAGAAACTGAGGAAAAATTGCAATTGGTGCATCAAGAAATCGAGAAGGTAACCCCTTCTGAAGAAAAAATCCATCCTGTCAGATCTAATGCACGGACGTCCGACACCCTTTTATAAGATATGAGTCACAATAGCATAGTGAGTTTGGCAGATTTACTGGACAGATATGTATTGTCTGGCCAGGATTCTAAAAATCTCAGGATCACAGACACATCTCACAAAATCGAAAATTTAGGAAGAGGAGTCCGAACATTGCGGATGCCTCTCAAACGTTTATACACAATGGGATGCTCTCCTATTGGTTTACCACCTATAGGAGTATGACCTGAAGACCGAAAGTTGTTAACCGTTCTGTATGCCATACCTGTCGAAGCTAGGGATGACAAGAAGTTTACTGCCAGACAGAAATCTGCTCCAACTGGATCGGCACACTGTTCATGGCACCAGCCACACCAATGCAATAAAGTGGAAGAGTACCACTTGTGGGTGTTGGAGGACCATGCCTGACTGAAGGAGTCATTAGCTTCTTGCAAACGTCCTTGGACACTCAATCTCTCCCTGAAACCCTCCAAGCTACTAGAGAGAGGTGTTGTGACAAGATCAACGGATGAGGAGAACCCCCCGGATCTAGACGGAGATTCCAACGAAATGGAATCCAAATCAGACAAGCACAGGCCAGTACCAAGAGAACCGGAAGCCAAGCCGGCACTCTCCAAAAAGGTGTCACTAGCACCAGTTCTGCTCGTTGACGGCGCAGCTGAGCCAGCATCCTGGTGATCATCAAGAACAGGGAAAAGGCATAGCACAGGTCGGAGTCCAGTCCTGAAAACAAGCATCCGTGGCTTAGGCTTCTGGATCTGGACGTCAACTAAAGAAGGTTTTGAAGCTGGCAACACAAAAAGGTATATCAAACAAGGACCCTATAACCAATTCAGTGCATGGAACACTCTTGGATGGAGTCTCCAGTCACTGAAGTCCTGAACATGCCGGGACAGCTAATCCGCAACGTATTGCTTTGGCCTGAAAGTATTCCTCCACCATAGAGATCCGATGCTGAAGGCAAAACTGCCAGAAATCCGTGGCAATCTCCACCAGAATGCAGGATTTCGTCCCGCCCAATTGTTCACATAGCGGAACACCGAAATAGTGTCCATACGAAGCAGTATGCAACAATTGGACCTCTCCGGCGAAAGACTGTGAATCACAAAGGATCCCACCAGGAGCTCCAAACAATTGATGTGGAAGGACAGTCCCTCCTGAGACCTTAGACCTCCGGTGGAGATCAAACTCATCATGCTCCCCAACAGCTGGCATCGGATTCGATCACAATCCATGGCGTTGAGCCAAATATCGCCCTGCTGTTCCAGGCCTCAATGTGTTCCAACCACCACAACATCTCCGACCTCGACTCCTTTAAGAAGGAGAAACTGTTTGGCATAGGTGAGTCCTTTCCGGAGATGTTTAATCTTGAGTCTCTGAAGCGCACAATAATGCAGGAGACTGGGGAAGATGGCCTGTATCGATGATGCTAAAAGACCTACTACTCAAGCAATTGATGTCAAGGATACAGTCCACTTGCTAACAGTTGAGCTCAAATCCTTCTTGATTTTCTTGACTTTTTGGGGAGGAAGTATCAGTTGGCGAAGGAGAGAATCTACCTGAAACCCCAGAAACTCTATGCGTTGGAATGGAGTTAGGACCGGTTTCTGAGCATTCACGATGAAGCACAGTTCCTGGAGAAGGGAGATCGTCCATTCCAGGTGAGTGATAACTAGCTGAGGGCATTGCGCCCTGAAGATGATGTTGATCTAGCAGCTTACCAGCAACAGGTACTCCAAAACCATATACTCACCTGGACCCATAAACACACATTCACACAACCTGGTAATAAACCGCTGAGGTCAATTGTTTATGATTTTCTACCATTTCAAGATTAGTCACTTCTTATTCTCAACTAATCTTTCACTGATCAAAAAATTCTTTCCTCTGGTCATGGACCATTAGTTGAACTAGTTGATGGTGAAATGATATAAATGAATCTTCTTACATTTGATGAAATGACCACAGACTTGGGAAATATTTTAAATCTTTATCTAGATTAATTTCATGTGAACCACTTACAAAGTACAGTGCAGACTCTATCACCCATAGGAAGGAAGATTCAATTAATCAATCATCAAAACACATACATTTATATCTAGCAATGACCTATCCTCAAAAAGAAGAGGCTAGAGAGAAAAGAAAATTAGCACATACACAGAAAATATATTACCTAGGATGGTGTGAAAACCAACCCCCTGGCCAAGGAGCTGGGAAGGGTCCCCCGGGAAAGATCAGGTGACAAAGGCTTTAGGACAGGAATCAGGACAGGACAGATGTCCTCATTACCACCAAAGCTTGCGTAGCACCCCTCTCTGACACGCTCTTCCTCCTCGAGATTCTTCCGCGATCTTCTTCTAAGCAAATTAATTTAGGCTAAATGGTTCTGCATTTTATTTATTTATTTTTATTTTAGAAGTTTTGTATAGTGCTGGCTAGACCAGAGGGTATCAGAGCGCTTCACAACATATGCATCATATACATTAATGTGCAGGCGTGAGATCTAGGGGATCCAGGGGAGTGGGGGAACATGAAGGTTAGGGCAGTCGTGAGACTAGCATATGACTGCAGGGAAGACGCGCGGGGGTAGGATAGTCAGATATCAGATAATCAGCCATACATCATTAGGAATCAAAGAGATTAAACATCGAAGGGTTGCTTGAGCTGCTTCGGAGGGGAGGGTCTGATATACAACCATACAAAATCAGCCATCAAAATGTTTAAGCACACAGGATTTCTTGAGCTGAGACCGTGTTGTCGGACTCGAATTTTAGCAGCGATGGAGTGTCAATTGAAGGACTGTCCAGGGACTATCAGCCCTCAAATGCGGTTGAGGAAGAGGTCATTGAGAAGGCTCTTGAATTTTGAAAACAAAGGAATTGTTCTGATGTGGGGTGGGATGGTGTTACAGATTTTGGGTGCGTTTCCAGCAAAAGATTTAGCTGTGGTTCTTTGCTTGCGAGATTTTGGTGGGATGAGCAGTAGAAAGCTGGAGCTCCTGAGGTTTCTGGACTGGCCTGCCCTTTTGAATTTGGCGGCCAGGTATTCTGGTTTACCTGTATGCAGGGCTTTGTGCGTGAGGCAGGCTGTTCTAAAGCTGTCTCGCAACTCCACTGGGAGCCATCTGAGTTCTCTGAGGGCTGGAGAGATGTGCTTGAATTTCTTTATTCCAGAGACCATTCTTGCTGCTGCGTTGAGTGTAGTCTTCAGGGGGCAAGGTGGGTTTTTGCTGTCCCCGTCAAGGTCGCGATTCCGTAGTCTATTCGGGAGAGGACTAAAGCTTGGGTGGCTTGTTGAAGGTCCTTGGGTGGGAGGAAGGGTATTTATTTTGTATAGTAATTTTAGGTTGAGAAAGGCACTTTTAGCAGATCTTGAGATGTGTTTCTTCATGTCAAGTTTTGGGTCTAGGGTGATCCCTAGAGATTTCACCGAGTCTGCCAAGGAAAGGTTACCATTGAGGGCATCTATGGCTTTGAGCCATTCTTCGATTTGAGGGTTATCATCTTTGTTGGAAATTAGTAGTTCTTGGTTCAGTTTCAAGTGGTTGGTGGTGAGCCATTCTTGGACTTCCTTGAGCGTGTTGTTTAGTCTCTGGATGTCATCGATTGAGGAGGTTTTCCAGATAGAGCTGCGTGTCGTCAGCATATAGATGAAAGGGGATGTTCGATTTTCTGAGTAGAGAGGTGAGGGGTTCGATGTAGATGTTGCAGAGCTGGGGGAGAGTACGGACCCTTGTGAAACACCTCTGATAACGGGGTGGGGATCAGATTTGAAGTTTTTGATTTTTATTCTCTCTGATCGGTTGTGAAGAAAGGAAGAGAACCAGTGAAGGACCGTCTCTTGTAGACTGGCTCTTTCTTGCAGAATTCTTAGGAGTAGATTGTGGTTGACTGTATCGAGGTGCTGGGTTAGCTGAGGAAGTACACATCTTTCCATGATTTTGGCCAAAAAAGGAAGGTTCGAGACCGGTCTGAAGTTATTCAGATCTTCAGTGCCTAGTCCTGGTTTCTTTAATAGTGGTGTGACTTGCCCTACCTTGAGGCAGTCTGGTACGATTCCGGAGCTCAATGAGCTGTTAATGATCTTGCACCATATTGGAGCTAGGACTAGCTTCAGGTCTTTGGTCATGAGAGGCGGAAGCTGGTCCAGGGCATGGGCTGAGGGCTTGGCGTTGGAGATTAGATTGACTATCTCTGCTTCCTGGATGGGAATGAATGAAGACCATTGTTTTGGAGATTTCACGGAAGCATTGACAGGGGTTTTGGACAGTTTGCTCTCATTGAGAGAGATGGGATTTAAGCCCAGTGCTCGTCACTCCGTCAGCATCCCGAGCTCTGCAACATTCAGGAAATCGCCGTCTAACTAAGACTACCTCAATTATACCCTACAATATTCATGTACCTTCCAATAATCACAAAATGGGGTCGCACACTGCTTATACACCAGCGGGATCGCCCCTAAGGACCATGGTAATTGTAGTACCGTTTTCTGCGATGCATCTTCTTTCGAAGTCCCGCGTATCTTCAAATCTTCGCCATCCCTGTACACGTGTTTCGGGGTATTTACCACTCATCAGCAGGGATTAGGCCGTCTTCTGGGGTTGCTGCGTGCTGCCAAATATTACCAGGTATAGTACCACACAAAGGCACGCAGGTGCGGGGTCCCTAGCTCGTCAGCTAACAGCTCAAGGGAGCATAAACATTCACAAAATGGGGTCGCACACTGCTTATACACCAGCGGGATCGCCCCTAAGGACCATGGTAATTGTAGTACCGTTTTCTTTGATGCATCTTCTTTCGAAGTTCCGCGTATCTTCAAATCTTCGCCATCCCTGTACACGTGTTTCGGGGTATTTACCCCTCGTCAGCAGGGATTAGGCCATCTTCTGGGGTTGCTGCGTGCTGCCAAATATTACCAGGTATAGTACCACACAAAGGCACGCAGGTGCGGGGTCCCTAGCTTGTCAGCTAACAGCTCAAGGGAGCATAAACATTCACAAAATGGGGTCGCACACTGCTTATACACCAGCGGGATCGCCCCTAAGGACCATGGTAATTGTAGTACCGTTTTCTGCGATGCATCTTCTTTCGAAGTCCCGCGTATCTTCAAATCTTCGCCATCCCTGTACACATATTTCGGGGTATTTACCCCTCGTCAGCAGGGATTAGGCCATCTTCTGGGGTTGCTGCGTGTTGCCAAATATTACCAGGTATAGTACCATACAAAGGCACGCAGGTGCGGGGTCCCTTGCTCGTCAGCTAACAGCTCAAGGGAGCATAAACTTTCACAAAATGGGGTCGCACACTGCTTATACACCAGCGGGATCGCCCCTAAGGACCATGGTAATTGTAGTACCGTTTTCTGTGATGCATCTTCTTTCAAAGTCCCGCGTATCTTCAAATCTTCGCCATCCCTGTACACGTGTTTCAGGGTATTTACCCCTCGTCAGCAAGGATTAGGCCATCTTCTGGGGTTGCTGCGTGCTGCCAAATATTACCAGGTATAGTACCACACAAAGGCACGCAGGTGCGGGGTCCCTAGCTCGTCAGCTAACAGCTCAAGGGAGCATAAACATTCACAAAATGGGGTCGCACACTGCTTATACACCAGCGGGATCGCCCCTAAGGACCATGGTAATTGTAGTACCGTTTTCTGCGATGCATCTTCTTTCGAAGTCCCGCGTATCTTCAAATCTTCGCCATCCGAGGAGGAGCTTGGCGGGCATCCGTGATGGCCGCTTGAGCACAGCGCTCTCCGGACCCTCGCCGCTCCCGGCGATTTATCCTGACTAGATCCTGATTTCTTGTAAGAATTCAAGTAGAGGACGTTTGGCTGATTACCCTGGCACTTTTCGGAATTTGCTTTGGATCTCGTACTCCTGAGCTACGGTGGTCTGAACTTTTGGGCTCCGCCCTTGAGGTGCGCCCGGGACGGGGTGCAGTTCTGTGGCCGTCCTGGAATTGAACAACAACGGCAGGAGATCTGGCCTTGTGAGACCCCCTTCCTGAGTTTCGGTTTCGATTCTGTCTCGACCTGTGCCACGAGTGTGCGTATCGCGCTTGGCTGAGACTTGGAGACAGTTCGGACACGGGGCTTTCCTCTTGTCTATTTGCTGGTTTGGTGGCCTCCTCCCGAGTTGAGCCCTTCTTTTTGGTGTACTTTTGATCCTGAGTTTTGGGTGTTTGGCCCGTCGACCCTGGTGGCTTGTCCCGTGACGCATCTTCAAAATGGCGGGCAGAGGGGACAGAGAAACGCGCAAGACGAAAACACCTCTGCGCGGAGCGCCGGTTCAGACGAACGTCATGGACCGTTATACACAATCTAAGGGGTCCCCCGGAGCTGCCCTACCTGGCCACAGTACGGCGTCTGAACGAATTTTGGAAGAGTCGGCGGAGCCTTCCCTACAGGATATCATGGGCGCCATCTCGGGAGTGAGGGAATCCACCGGCCTTCAGTACGAGGCCTTGGCCCACAAACTTGACACCGTGGCCATTGAGGTGAATCTGATTCGTGCTGATCTCGGCAAGACGAATGAGAGGGTGCAGTCATTGGATATTAAATCATCTAGCCTCACGAAAGACGTCTCGGAGCTCCAGACAGAGGTTGGGAATCTTCGTCGGGTGAACGACTTCATGACCCGACGCCTGGAGGATTTTGAAAACAGGGCACGTCGCTGCAATGTTCGCCTGGTTGGTGTACCGGAAAACCCTGAACCCCACTCTGTTGATCTCCTGGTTGAGGGTCTGATTTTAAACCATCTTGCCCCCTCCGGGCTTACCAAATTTTTCACGGTTGAACGCGCACATCGTGTCCCGGGGGGCAAAGTTAAGCCGGGTGCTCCGCCAAGGCCTATTGTGGCTAAACTGTTTCATTATAGGGATCGGGACGCTATCCTGCAGGCCTCACGGGTGAAGGGCCCGGTGGCCTTCGAGAATGCCACAGTGAACTTCTACCCGGACTTCTCCCAACAGGTTCAAAGACAACGGATGGAGTTTCGTGGTGCTAAGAAACGTCTTCGAGATCGGGGTCTACGCTATGCTATGCTTTTCCCCACCAGACTTCGTGTCGAGTATAATGAGCGTACTCTGTTCTTTGATAGACCGGATGCTGTTAATGACTGGCTGGACTCCTTGCCTGACCGTCCTCCTGAGACTGAGTCTGCCGCTCACCCTGGTGGTGCCGAAGGTGGTGTGGAGATCTGATTGTTTGACTCTGATGTCTCGTTTTGAATACGTACCCAGGAGTGGTGGCCGGCGTACCTCTGCAATGTGATTATTTATTTTTTGTGTGTTGATTCTTGCTCTTACTGTAGTCTGGGGGCGGGTGGAACGGAGACCTTTCCTCCTCCGGGGTCTTTGTTTAGACTAGGGGTTATGGGGCGACAGGCACACTGCAGGTTGGGGTGGCTCTTTAGCTTTTTGCAGGGGTGCAGGGTGGGGGGTGTTTCCTTTCAGCTTGGGGGAGGGGGGATGGGAAGTTCTTATTTTTTTGTGTGTTGTTTTCAAGGCGAATTGCTTCTGTCTTTACTGATGTTTCTGATGTCTAGCTCTTGGATGGGGGGTCCTGGCTCGGGTGGGTGGGATGGGGGGTAGGGGGTTGAAATTTGTTTCCTGGAACGTTAATGGCCTGGGAGATCGCATCAAGCGCAGTGTGGTGTTGAAATATATAAGACGTTTGTCACCGGACATTGTATTCCTGCAAGAGACCCATTTGATTGGGAATGTATGTAATGCAATGAATAGATGGGGCTACAGCCTTGTGGCACACTCGGGGTTTACTTCAGGATCCAGGGGTGTGGGTATCCTTGTTCGTAACTCCCTCCCTCTGGCGATAGATGAGGTGATTCGGGATGATCGTGGGAGATATATTGTTCTGGTGGGTAGATATGAGGGCCGCACCCTGTCCCTCTTTAATGTTTATGTCCCCCCAGGCTTGCAAACTGCTACTTTCACTGATTTAGGCCGTGTCTTGTTGGACCTTCCTGATAGTGTACTCTTTCTTGCCGGTGACTTTAATTCAGTGCTTTCTGGCCTTCACGATCGCCATCCCCCCAGGGATACCCCGCATGCCCAGCGTTGGTTGGGTGGGTTTTTGGATACTTTTGGCCTTGTGGACTGCTGGCGATTGTTACATCCTACTCAGCTTCAATACACTTTTCACTCTGGTGCCCATGGTAGCCTATCTCGGCTAGATTATTTCCTGATGCCAGCTGCCCAGTCGTCGGCGGTCCGTGAGATTATACATTTGCCAAGGGGCATCTCTGACCACTCGCCGCTCTGGCTTCGTTTTGAGGTTGGGATAGAGGCAGTGGGCCGAGTGGCTCCCATTAACCCATGGTATCTCTCCTCCCCTGAGACTCGTGCCCTCTTGCTCAAGTCCATAGATGCTTATTTCCTGGAAAACGAGGGGTCGGTCCCTTCGGCGGTGTCCCTGTGGGAAGCCTTCAAAACTGTGATTCGTGGACAGGCCCTTTCTTTGATTGTTGAAGCTAAGAAAGCCGGGAAGAGGGAGGTAGTGGACCTCGAGGGGGAAATTTCTGCCTTGGAGGACGAGTTGGGATCTGGTGTCACGCCTGAGAAACTTCATGCCCTGGGTCTAAAACAGTTTGCATATAAATCCCTAGTTACTGACGCTGCAAAAGTGATGTTTCGTGAGCAACAAGGCAGATTGTATGATGTTGGTGATAAGGCGGGTAAACTCCTGGCGTGGTTGGACAAGAAAGAAAGAGCTAATCGTGTGGTGCCTGTGATTCAGTCTGCGAGTGGTGAGAATGTGATTGATCCGATCGCCATTGTAGATCGTTTTGCGGAACATTTCCGTGTTGTGTATGCTCCTGTGTCTGTGAGGGATGTGGCTGACTCTCGCCTCCTTTTGCGTGATATTGCATTGCCCTGTGTCTCTGATTTGGACCGTATCGCTTTGGACTCCCCCTTTACGGTTGATGAAATAGCTACTGCCATTCGTTCGCTCCGTTCGGGCAAGGCGTTGGGTCCCAATGGTTTGCCTATTGAGTTGTACAAGTTGCGACCCGATAAAATGGCGCCATATCTCCGCGATATGTTTTTGGAATCACGTGAGCGTAACCTCCTTCCCTATGATCAGCGTTTGGCGACGATAGTCGTCATCCCTAAAGACGGTAAACCTCGCGACCTTTGTTCCTCATATAGACCCATCTCCCTGTTAAATGTTGAACCCAAGGTTCTGGCGAAACTTTTGGCGACCCGACTCCTATCGGTTCTTGGGGACTTAGTTCATCCGGATCAATCTGGTTTTATCCCGCATCGCAACACTGCTTTGAATCTACGTCGTCTTCACGGCGTGATAGCGAGGGCGGGGCTACTGACTGAACCGGCCATTTTGGCGTCCTTGGATGCCTCCATGGCCTTTGATACTGTGGAGTGGCCTTATTTATGGGCGACTCTTGAGAAATTCGGTTTCGGGTGCGAGTTTATTAGCTGGATTAAGTTATTGTATGCGGAACCTTTGGCGCAGGTTGTTGTGAATGGTAGGGTGTCTGCTCCCTTCCCCCTGGGCAGGGGCACCCGCCAGGGTTGCCCCTTGTCCCCGCTACTGTTTGCGCTCGCCCTTGAGCCGTTGGCGGCCTGGCTCCGCTGGGAACCGTCCCTTAAAGGGATCCGTTGGGCCCCGGACTTCGAGGACCGAGTCTCGCTCTATGCGGACGATATCCTCTTGTATCTTACCTCCCCTCGTAAGTCTTTATCTGTTTTATTTGACGTTCTTGTGTCCTTTGGTGCTAACTCGGGCCTCGTAATCAATTGGACCAAGTCCTGTGTGTATGTTTTGTCTGGTGTCTTGCCTCCATTACCGGGCAGGCTCCCTCTTCAGGTGGCCCGGGATGGTTTCAAATACTTGGGAGTTTTCGTTACTCTGGACTCGTCTCTTCGCTTTGATAGTAATCTCCTTCCTCCGTTGCTTCGACTGCGTTTGGACGTTGCTCGTTGGCGCAGGCTTCCCTTGTCTCCCCTTGGTCGGGCAGCCCTGTTTAAGATGATGTCGTTACCGAGGTTTCTTTACGCTCTCCAGAATTATTATGATCCTGTCCCTCAGTCCTATTTTCGGGAGATTGAGACCCTTCAGAGACAACTTGTCTGGGATGGACGCCCGCGTATTGCTCTTGCTAAGCTTTCCATTCCTTGGTATGACGGTGGCATTGCACTCCCCGATATTAAGAGGTATTATTGGGCCTCACACTTGTCCGCTATCAACCACATCATGTTCTCGCCGGGTAGTAATCCGGCGTTTGAGATGGATAGACTTCAGCTTCCGGGAGGTGACTTTAACAGAGTGCTTTACTCTCGCCCTGCTGGGCGCCATCTTGTGGGTCCTACGTCGATTGCTTTGGCGGTGTGGCGGGCCGCGACTCGGAGCCTGGGCTGGGAGGATCGCTTGACGTTAGCCACGCCGCTTTATGCTTCCGAACGTCTGGGCGGTCTTTGGTCTACCAAGGGTTTCGATCGCTGGGACATGATTGGAATTTCTAAAGTGGGAGATGTGTATTCCAAGGGCTCTGTGCGAACATTTCAGGCCCTCCAGGCTGAATATGGCTTGAGTGGTCGGGAATTCTTTCGATACCTACAGGTTAGGCACGCCTTGACCGCTGTATTTGCTCCTGGTGAGATTCCGCCTGATTCTTCCCCCCTTGAAGACCGTGTCCTTGACGGACATCTTCCTGACAGCACTATCTCCCTGATTTATAAGAAACTGATTAATAATCGGACTGATCTGTTGGTCCGACTTCGGGAGGCGTGGGTTCGTGATGGTTTGGAGCTTGATGACGAGGATTGGCAGTCGGCCCTCTCTTCTCCTAAAGAGGTGGCTATCCCGGCTCGTCTCCGTTTGGTCCAATTGAAGATCCTTCATCGGGTGTATGTTACGGGACCTCGTTTACTTGTGATGGGTTTTTCTTCCGATGGGTTGTGTAAGCGTGGATGTGGTTTGAGTGCGACTTTCCTGCATATTCTTTGGGAATGCCCGATGGTGGTTGCTTACTGGACGGCTGTGCTTGAGGTTATGGCTGTGGTGACAGGGGTGTCCTTGTGTCCGGAACCTCGTCGTTGTCTTTTGAATGTCTGGGAGCCCACTGACTGCTCGGTGGCCCAGACTAGGTGGGCCACCCTGGGTTATATGGTTGCGAAGCGAGATATTGCTCAACTTTGGGGGGCCTCCAGGCCCCCTGAACTATCGAAATGGGAAGACAACATGGATTGGTCTATGTTCCGTGAGAAGACTGTCTACGTGGCTAGGGGCAGACCCAGGGCATGGACTAGGGTGTGGGGTCAATGGAATGAATATCGTGGTGCCATCTGTACTCCTCCCCTTGTGGATGACATTGAGCTTTCCCGGTCTCCTTAGGCGAGCGTTCTTGGAACCTTGCATATAGGGGTTGTGCTGGTTTTCCGGCTCCCCCCCCCCCCTTCTTTTTCTCCTTCGTGCCCCGTCCCCCCCCCCATCCGGGCTCTTTGGAGCTTATAGCTTTGATTCCATTTTTGTTGCTGTCCCCTCCCGTCCTTTGGGCTGACCTTCAGTAATACACTTTCGCCTTTTTTGTGTGTCTGTTCTTTTTTATAAAACAAAATCTGTTTTTGTTCTGTATATTATATGGAGTATTGCATTGACGATTGATCGTTACCGCTACGGCAGTGTATATTGTGTATTTTCTCCTCTTTAGCGGCTGGCCCGTGTGGTTGTAGGCCCATCCTTGTATTTTATTGCATACTCAAATAAAGGTTTATAATAAAAAAAAAAAAATAAAAAAAAAAAAAAATCTTCGCCATCCCTGTACACGTGTTTCGGGGTATTTACCCCTCGTCAGCAGGGTTTAGGCCATCTTCTGGGGTTGCTGCGTGCTGCCAAATATTACCAGGTCTATCCCTGCTGACGAGGGGTGACACCCCGAAACCCGTGTCCAGGGTTGGCGAAGACAGCGAAGATAGCAGAGAATCGAAAGAAGATGCATCGCGGAACACGTAACTACATTTACCATAGTCCTTAGGGGCGATACCGCTGGTGTGTGAGTAGTGTGCGACCCCACCCCCAATTGTAATGTTAAAGCTCCCTCGAGCAGTTGGCTGACGAGCCTGGGACCCCGCACCTACGTGCCTGAGTGGTACTAAACCTGGCAGATATTTGGCAGCCACTGGCAACCCCAGAACACGGCCTATCCCTGCTGACGAGGGGTGGTACCCCGAAACACTTGTCCAGGGATGGCGAAGACAGCGAAGATAGCAGAGAATCGAAAGAAGATGCATCGCGGAACACGTAACTACATTTACCATAGTTCTTAGGGGCGATACCGCTGGTGTGTGAATAGTGTGCAACCCCACCCCCAATTGTAATATTAAAGCTCCCTCGAGCAGTTGGCTGACGAGCCTGGGACCCCGCACCTACGCGCCTGAGTGGTACTAAACCTGGCAGATATTTGGCAGCCACCGGCAACCCCAGAACACGGCCTATCCCTGCTGACGAGGGGTGATACCCCGAAACACGTGTCCAGGGATGGCGAAGACAGCGAAGATAGCAGAGAATAGAAAGAAGATGCATCGCAGAACACGTAACTACATTTACCATAGTCCTTAGGGGCGACACCGCTGGTGTGTGAGTAGTGTGCGACCCCACCCCCAATTGTAATGTTAAAGCTCCCTCGAGCAGTTGGCTGATGAGCCTGGGACCCCGCACCTACGCGCCTGAGTGGTACTAAACCTGGCAGATATTTGGCAGCCACCGGCAACCCCAGAACACGGCCTATCCCTGCTGACGAGGGGTGATACCCCGAAACACGTGTCCAGGGATGGCGAAGACAGCGAAGATAGCAGAGAATCGAAAGAAGATGCATCGCGGAACACGTAACTACATTTACCATAGTCCTTAGGGGCGATACCGCTGGTGTGTGAGTAGTGTGCGACCCCACCCCCAATTGTAATACCTTCCAATAATGTTTCAATACCATGAAACTACTAACTGATTGGACAGGCAAGGGGGGATGACCATCACACCATGCTTATTTTCCAATTTAGTCTTTCAGTCCATTGTTAAAAATACCACACCTTAATTTTTATTCATAAACCTTTATTTTCCACCCGTATTCACATCATATTTGAAACAAGTGTAACATTTCTCATTTATTTCTATTCATCCATTGGACTTGAGTACTGGTTCCCAGGGTATGTATCTCTTTCGTCCTTGGACTGTGTTCAAGAGTCACATCACTTCTTACGGCTCAGTCACACCATGCATGTGCAAGGATCAGGTGGCCAACAGACTTCAGACTCATACGAAAGGCCCAAAATACCCACTAATAAAAGAGTCAAAAAGACATATATTAATTTAAAAAATAAATGGTTTCACTGTATACCACCTATCTCTACTCTAATCCAATTTATGTATTAATGCTTTCCCTGCATTAGCATTAGTAAAATAGCTTTTATTAGTTTCAGCAAAGAAGATGCTAAGCATGTGAGTTCTTAAGCAGCGATTTTAAAAGCATCTGTGCAGGCGCAAGAAATTCCCTCCAAGCGACAGCTCGTCATACTGTTTAAATGCAGTTGACGCATGCGCAATAAACATTTCCCGTTAGCAGCCATTTTAGGATTTCACTCGAATTACTTATTAGTAATACACATAGGCAAGCTTCTCTTTCTTGTATGTTCAATGTTGTGCATATTAATTTACACAATAGATGGTTAATACAATATTAGAAGTTCAATGAGAGGATTGTCTTCGAGCAAGTCTCTTTTCTACGAGTCCTTGCTCCATCAATGTCATTTAGATAAAAACCAGAAGTACCCCTCTCGTTCTCAGGGATTCTACTACCGGCCAAAGGAGCTTTGTAAAACACCAAGGGGCAGTGGAGAGACTGAAGGGGAGGACATTGTACTCATAACAAACGCGCTGCGAAAGGAACTGCAGAAAGCATCTATGAGGCGGAAAGATGGGGATGGAAAGGTAAGCGTCCTTCAAATCTAGGCGAACCATCCAATCCCCTTCCTGGAGAATATCCCATAAAAGATGAATGTCCTCCATCATGAAATGGCGGTACATAACCCAGCCATTGAAGTCCCTGAAATTCAGAAGCAGGCAAGACCCGCCACCCTTCTTTCCACCAATAAAATGCAGCTGAGAAACCAGTGTGGGTAAGGATTTGAAACTACTATGGCACCTTTGTGAAGAAGGGTGTAAACGTCGGAGGAGATAAAATCTTGCTCTTGACAGGAAAAATACATCACTGGAGGTGGGGAGGTCTGCCTGGGGAACTGTATAGCTCTAGCTTGTAGCCCTGAACTGTCTTCAGAACCCAAGCATCCTGTGTAATTGCCTACCAATCTTGTAGGAAAGCTTGAATCCTGCCCCAATACCACTTCTTAAAACAGAATGAATCTCACCTGTAGTACCAGAATCCTGGGAGGCACCCTGAGAGCCTCTGTAGCATCCTCTCCTGAAACGACTCTTGTTGGATCTTCAAGAGGGATAGATGGTGGGGTTGTTAGGATCTTGATATCTCCCACAATGTTGCTGGTATTAACCCCTCTGCTGGCTTTGCTGGTACCCCTGCCCGATCATGTGCCCTCAAAAAACATCTGGCCTAAAGGCCTTGCGGAGGGACCCTTGAGCTTTGTATAAATTACTGAAGGTTGCCTCAAACTTAGAACGTTGGTTCAGGAATAGTTGGCCAACAACAAGCCCTGCACTATTGGGTCCTGACTCAGAAGGCGCAAGTGCAGTAAGTTTGGGGTCTAGCTTGAGGAGGATGGATCTGTGCCTATCTCTGAACATCGCACAGTTAGCATTGCCTAGTTGACAGATTTCCCATTGCTCCCAAGGTTTCAATTCATCAGGGTCGCCAGGCCCTCTTGATAAATTTTCTGGTCCTTAGAATATTTTTTGAGGTACGTAATAGGAGTAGGGTCAACCTCAAGAGTTTCCGCGACATTTCCCGGCAGGTCTGGCCTAGGACACTTGGAACGCAGCCTAGTGCTTACCTCTTTGTCAAATGCCTGGTGTAAGTGGGACTGCACATAATCTGTTACTTCCCGTGGACGATGCCAGACTGTGAATTATGGGTGGATAATATCCACGGAGTCAAAAGTAAGCCGCTTCGGCTGCGGGGCGTGGGCAACATGACGCTCATTTCATTTGCGCTTACAGGGTCCAAGCGCATCCTCCTGTTCCGAGCTCTGGGGAGAGGAAGAGCTGGACTCATCCTCCTGGAAAGGATAGGGTGCTGGGACCTCAGAAGAGGCATTATAATCGTGCTCTGTTGCCAGAGTGCTGGCCAGTCTAGCAAAATCTTCTGCATGGGGCCCTTTGGGGTCCTCCCACTGGTCTTGGTACGCTACAGGGAGTCCGGAGCCAATCCAGTTGTTCTGCGTAGCCACATATATGGTTCTTTAGAGGCTCGATGGCCCTTACCAGGGCTCGGTTGACAAGAGTGCTGCACCCCCACATCCAATGCATTCACCAGGTCTTGCTCCAGGGACCCAGTGGGCTCATAGTAGTAATCCTCTTCATAGTACTCTCCCATAGTGAAGGTGTATGCCCTTCAGAGGTATAAGCGTCCCAAGAGGATAAGACCAAATACCAAGAAATATTAGTCAGGAACAATCAAGTCCCAAGCAGGAGCAATAAGGGGGTAGTAGAATCTAACCCCAAGTGAGGCCAGGCAAATTAAGTGCCAGTAAAGAGTGGAGGGAGTGCCTGTGCAAACCCTATGGCAATTTTCCAACCCCGTGCCTTACCTAGGCCACAGGGCGTCTATTGGTAGCAAATCATGAGGGCCTGGAACGGAGAAGATTTTTTTATACGCGTCTTTGCAGGTTCAATTGAAGCCTCCGAATATTGGAGGCAACGAAATTTGCTGCAGCGCATGTGCGGAGCTACCCTAGAGTGAAAAATAAAGAGAGGACCACGCATCAGGCAGACGTGCGTCCTCACTCCCGTCTCCTGCGCCACAGAAACCGAGGCGCGGGCATCAGGTGCTACCTCGGGAGGCAGAGATCTCCCAAACAACTTGAATGTAAAGCAAGCAACGCAGCAGGACCGCAAACCACACAACTAAATTAAAGCAATAACTATTGACTAAGAAAATATTTAAGCAAACAATGTACAATACAGGCATGGAATGCTACAATAACAAACTAGCGATGTAGCATATCAATCAAAATAACAGTTAACAAAAACCATTACACTAAAAGTATAAGGAGAAGTGCACTTAACTGGCTGCAAAGCAGCAAAGAAAGCAGATGCTCTTACGCTGGAATTAGGTTATATAGGGTAATGTCTCTATGGTTAGTCATGTGACAATAGGGTTTCATGGGAAATGTAGTATTTAAAAAAAGTTTATTGTGATTGGCTGCTGTTTTTATAGTAGTCAAAGAAATAGAGGCATAATAATAATAATAATCCACATTTGTAAAGCGCACAATCACCCGTAAGGGTCTCTAGGCGCTGGGGGCCGTCGGGAAGATTAAGCAAGCTATTGCCCAGAGTCACATGGTGCTGGGCTAACCTGCCGCCGGAGCCGGGGATCGAACCCTGATCCCCAGATTCCAGCGTCAGTCGCCCTGGCCGCGGCGCCACACCTCTCCCGTGCTGACATAGAATTGCTTTGATTCTTCGTGCTTTTGAAGCCACAAGGCACGAGCATTTGACCGGCTGTCTGAGATTCTGGGCCAAAAGACTTATTTTAAAAGGAGTGATGAATGCAACAAATTTCACACATCTGTATAAAAGTAATATGAGAGAGGGTAGTGGGGGCACCAAAGCAACATGGGAGGACAGGGGGTATGCTAAAGCAACACAGGGTAGGTAGGGATTTGGGGAAGGAACCATAGAGGGTGCAGGTGGGGGAAAGCAACAACACAGAAAAACAATGAGGAGAAGCAGATGGGCGACCTCAAGAGGAATTTAGTTGGGAGAAGCAGATGTGCTACAGAGCAACACAGGGAGCAGGTGCTGAGTACACAAGGGAGACTGCTTAAAAACACATCTTCACAGAATACTTCACATAAAAGAAAAAAGTAGTGATTGAAAACAACATAGTGGTAGCAAAGGTGCCAGCTAAAGAAAGTGATTGAGTAAAGAGTCAATGCTCCATGGGAGACCCAGACACAAGATTGACCTCATTGGCACTGCAGAGCCTCATAGAGGTGTACACGCGCTTTATGGCTAGCCTGGCTTTACATAATAATAAATCCAAAACATTGGTATTAACGGTGCTGAGACAGATAATCGAGTTGGAAATGTCGACTTACACAAATATCGAGTTGGAAATATCGTGATTCAGAAATATCAACAGCAAGAATATCGTGGCCAAGAATATTGAATTTAAGGTAACAAATACCGTTTAAAAAAATATAGAAGTCATTAATGTTGTTTGCAAAAATATAGATGTTTAAAATATCGATTTTAAAATTAGTGTTAGGTATTTTAGTTTATATTTTAAATGTATGTGATGTATTTTTTTTGTATAAGTATTGTTTATGTTTTTTAATATATGTGTTACATTTTTAGTAGTTATGAATTTTATTATTATAAAATGTTGCATTGTTTAGTTTCGCAGCGCGTTGTGGGTTTATGGGGAATAGGATGGGAAGTAATCTAATTATAATAAATTAATGATTTTTTACTTTTTTTCATTTAGATTTTATAGCGTTAAATGTGGGAAGTAATTTATTTGTAATTGATTATTAATTGGTTGTTAATTAGTATTAATTAATTAGTTGAAGATTAATTATGGTAATTGTGGGGGGAGGAGCCTAGCTCGCGGCCGTGATGGTCGCCTTTTAGCTCGGCTCCTGCAGCCCTCCATCCTGACTGCCTATCCTGTCTTTTATCCTGTCCCGGGACGGCACATTTTTGGGGAATTGGAAACATTACGGCTTGTTTGTACTTACCATCTGACCCCGGGGTCTTGACGTGCAGTGGCTCCGGAGTTCCGGCCTCCGAGAGATCGGGGCCTCTGCGAGACTTGGACCGGGACCTGGCCGGTGGGATCCGACGGTTCTCGGCCCCGGCCGAGAGCGAGAACCAGTGTTGGGAGCCGTTGTGCGAAGATCCCGGCGATCCTGACCCGGCCCTGCCCTGCTGGTCGCGTGGCGGACGTGGGTGAGACGCCCCGGGACCTGATTCTGAGAGGGGATCTCCCCCCGCCGCGGCTTTGTCCGGCGGCCCTGGTCCTCGAGGCCCGGACTCCGCTTGTTTGGGGCACCGGTGCTGGTGCGGGCGGAGACCCGTTTTGGGCGGACATCCTTTTGGCATCGAGGCCGCCCTTGCTGGGACCCCCGGCGCTTGTAAAGTCCTACATTTGAGAACTGTTATTTCCGGGGGTCCTCGTGGGCGGCGATTGGGCTGATTCACGAAATGGCGGCCGGCCCTCTGGCTCGAGAGTCACCTTGTGGCGGCGGGCCCGAGTTGCCTGATTGTGTGGGGATCGGATCTGATGGGCGTGAGCCGACAGTCAGAGATATCCTGGAAGCCCTCAGATCCCTGTACGCTTCCCTGGCCCTGGGCGTCTCGGTGGGTCCGCCACGATCCGCCGCCATTTTGGGCGGCCGTTTCTTCTTGTCGCCCTCTTGTTTCGATGCCTCCATTGCCTCACCCCCCTCGATTGACCTGAGTGTCTCCACCGCTTATCGAAGATCGTGTAATGTGCTGGTGACTTTGGGGCGCCCTGCTTTTCAAGGTTCGGACCCCGGAGACTCGGATGCTGTACTGCGACCCTGTTCGACATTGTTGCCTGGAATTATGGGTGGACTTCCTCCTGTGCCTGCTTCGATGACTTTGCCTGTGTTTAAAAATGGGACCACCTCGCCCGCTCCAGTGGCGCAACTGAACTCCTGTTTCTCATGGCTCGTGCTTCGATTGTTGATGCATCGATACTTTCAGTTTGTACTATTGCTCACTTGTCGATCTATCTACTCCCCACGTAGCTATGCTAGTCTCCATTCCACTCGATTATATGCTGATTTTGTATTTAGTATGTGGTTGTACATTGCCATGTGGTGGGTGGGGTTTGTCGCTCGGAAAGGTTGGGGGTGAAATGTACGACTTCTGCTTGATTCCCGGTATGCGATTTCGTTGCACAAGTGTCTCTGATTGTAGAGGGGTGGGAGGTCCCCTTCTCCTAATATTTTGTGGCGCGTGATGGGGTGTCATCCTGGTCTGTTTTTTTTATTGTACTTGTCCGGTTGGGCGGAGGGCTGTGGCCTATCGTTTGTATTATAGCTCTTCTGCTCCTCCCTCCTGTTTTCTTTCTCCGCTTTTGTGGTCTTTTTGTCTTGTTTTTCATTCTTTCTTCTTGCTATATTTCAGGTTCTGGTTTAGGACGACAGGCACGCTGTTTGAAGGGTAGGCCGTAGCCTTCTACAGGGGTGCAGGGTGGGACGGGTGGGTTGGGTCCTATTTTTTGTTTGTCTTCTGGTTCTATGGCCCTTTTGTATATCTTTTTCGTGAGGCCGCGTCTGTCCCGACCTCCTATGGTGTGTTTCGGGTGTGGGTATGGCGTCGTTATTCCTCCTGCTACATTTTGGCTGTCTTTCATCCGATTGCCATGCCCCACTTGGGCCGTTAATCCTTTTGTCTCCTGTCCTCTCACCGTGGGGTGCCGTGTCGGCGTGTCTTTTATCTTTCTTTTTTCATATTTCCCTATTCCCCCTTTTATTGTTTGGTTTTTCTTCCCTCCATTTTCCTTTCCCTTCCTCTTTCCCCCCCCCTACCTAGTCCCCCTTCCCTTTTTCCCTTCCTGCGTCCCAGAGGGTACTGTGACGGGCGGGTTTTTATGCATTGTCTTCCGATCCCACTGTTCTGGCTTGGTAGTGTCCCGGGTGGCGGGCGTGTTACGAGGATAACGCTCAGGGGTTGACTGTATCTCACATATCCTGATTTTTTGAATGCATTGTGTTGTCCCCCTGATATTTTGCTTCACGCCCCCTTCTTAATGTTGAGGTTGATTACGGGATATCGGATGCCTCCGTATTGCAATTGTGCTTGTCATATGTCCTCTCCCCTTATTGTAAAATTAAGCCTTCTTTACTCCTGTGTTTTAGCCCTTTAGTTTCTGTATTTCTTTTTCCCTATTGCGATTATACGGCCTCTGCTTTGTATTGATTGATTATGTACTGTTTGCCTGATGACTCCTGACTGTTTTGTACACTGCGGCCGGCCGGCTTGGTTGTGGGCCTCGATTTGTCTTCTTTTGATATCAATAAAGGTTTTCAAAAAAAAAATTAAAAAAAATTATGGTAATTGTGTAATTTTGTTAGGTACGGATTGTGGGGTTTATAGGGGTAAAGGATGAAAAGTAATTTTTTGTTGATTAATTGATAATTAGTTGTTAATTTATATTAACTAATTGATTGATAATTAATTATAGTATTTGAGTGATTTTATTTAGGTGTGGGCTGTGGGGTTTATGGGGTAAAGGGTGGGAAGTAATTTGTTTTTAATTAATTATTAATTAGTTCTTAATTAATATTAATTAATTGATAGAAAATTAACTACGGAAATTGTGTAATTAATTTTAGGTGCGGGTTGTGGGGTTTATAGGGGTAAAGGGTGGGAAGTAATTTATGTTTAATTAATTAATAATTAGTTGTTAATTTATATTAACTTCTTAATTGATAATTAATTATGGTTATTGTGTGATTTCTTTTTAGGTGGGGGTTGTGGGGTTTATCGGATAAAGGGTGGAAAGTAATTTATGTTTGATTAATTCATAATTAGTTGTTAATTAATATTAATGAACTAGCTGTACCCTGCCACGCGTTGCTGTGGCTCAGTCTGGTTAAATGGAAGAGAAAGAAAAGAGTAAGCGCACGTTTCTAATATGTTTAATTTCACAATGCTTGTGGGCACACAATATGTTTTTGTGACTATTGTCATGTTGTGTATATATAAACAAGCGCTAATGTTGCAAAGTGAACCAACCCCTCCCCGCTCCCTCCACCCACTTCCCGGTCTGCCATCCTGACACCAACTGTTCATCCTAATATATGTAGACTATTGTCTCTATGCGTCCTTTCTTAATGTTACAAAGTGAACCAACTCCTCCCCCTCCCTCCACCCACTTCCCGGTCTGCCATCCTGACACCAACTGTCCATCCTAATATATGTAGACTATTGTCTCTATGCGTCCCTTGTAGCTGTTGCGCAGCAACCAAATCGATAGGTTCTGTTCGGCCTTTCAATTAAAAACCCGCGCGTATCGAATCCAACGTTGTGTATATATAAACATGCGCTAATGTTGCAACGTGAACCAACTCCTCCCCCCTCGCTCCACCCACTTCCCGGTCTGCCATCCTGACACCAACTGTCCATCCTAATATATGTAGACTATTGTCTCTATGCGTCCTTTCTCAATGTTGCAAAGTGAACCAACTCCTCCCCCCTCCCTCCACTCACTTCCTGGTCTGCCATCCTGACACCAACTGTCCATCCTAATATATGTAGACTATTGTCTCTATGCGTCCCTTGTAGTTTTTGCGCAGCAACCAAATCGATAGGGTCTGTTAGGTCTTTGGATTAAAAACACACGCGTATTGAACACGCGCATATTTTAATCCCACGTTGTGTATATATATAAACACGCGCTTAATTGAATCCAACGTTGTGTCAAAATTTCAAATCAATCGGTGAAGAACTTTCTGAGCTTTAAGATTTTAAACAAAGGAACATTGACATTTTTATGAGTCTGTTCGAGCTCTCAATTAAAACACGCGCGTATTTGACACGCGCGTATTGGAATCCAACGTTGTGTATATAAAAACACCCCCCTATTCGAATCCAACGTTGTGTCAAAATTTCAAAGCAATCGGTGAAGAACTTTCGGAGATTTGCGATTTTGAACAAACAAACATTTAAATTTTTATTTATATAGATTAATGAATTGAAAATTAAATATGGAATTTGTGTCATTAATTGTAGGTGTGGGTTGTGGGGTTTATAGGGGCAAAGGGGGGGAGTAATTTTTGTTTTATCAATTAAAAATTAGTTGATCACTAAAGGTAATTAATTAATGTATATTTAATTAGGGTATTTGTTTATATTTTATTGCACTCACTGGAGTGGAAATTGTAATTTTACCTCTCCGCTATTCAACACTTTCCCTACTGTTGCACTCACTGGAGTGGGATAAGTAATTTTTACCCCTCCGCTATCCAACACTTTCCCTACTGTTGCACTCATTGGAGTGGTAATAGTAAGTTTTACCACTGGAGTGGGAATAGTAATTTTTACCCCTCCGCTGTCCAACACTTTCCCTACTTTTACACTCACTGGAGTGGGAATAGTAATTTTTACCCCTCCACTATCCAACACTTTCCCTACTGTTGCACTTACTGGAGTTGAAATAGTACTTTTTACCCCTCCGCTATCCAACACTTTCCCTACTGTTGCACTCACTGGAGTGGGAATAGTAATTTTTACCCCTCTGCTATCCAACAAATTCCCTACTGTTGCACTCACTGGAGTGGGAATAGTAATTTCTAGCCCTCCGCTATGCAACACTTTCACTTCTTTTGCACTCAATGGAGTGGGATTGGTAATTTTTACCCTCCGCTATCTAACACTTTCCCTACTGTTGGACTCACTGGAGTGGGAATAGTAATTTTTACCCCTCTGCTATCCAATACTTTCCCTACTGTTGTACTCACTGGGGTTGGATTAGTGATTTTTACCTCCCGCTATCCAACACTTTCCCAACTGTTACACTCACTGGAGTGGGAATAGTAATTTTTACCCCTCCGCTATCCAACACTTTGCCTACTGTTGCACTCACTGGAGTTGGAATAGTAATGTTTACCCCTCCGCTATCCAACACTTTCCCTACTGTTGCACTCACTGGAGTGGGAATAGTAATTTTTACCCCTCCGTTATCCAACACTTTCCCTACTGTTGCACTCACTGGAGTGGGAATAGTAATTTCTACCCCTCCGCTATCCAACACGTTACTTCTGTTGCACTCACTGGAGTGGGATTGGTAATTTTTACCCTTCGCTATCCAACACTTTCCCTACTGTTGCACTCACTGGAGTGGGAATAGTCATTTTTACCCTTCCGGTATCCAACACTTTCCCTACTGTTGTACTGACTGGAGTTGGAATAGTAATTTTCACCCTTCCGCAATCCAACACTTTCCCTACTGTTATACTCACTGGAGTGGGAATAGTAATTTATACCCCTCCGCTATCCAACACTTTGCCTACTGTTGCACACACTGGAGTTGGAATAGTAATGTTTACCCCTCCGCTATCCAACACTTTCCCTACTGTTGCACTCACTGGAGTGGGAATAGTAATTTTTACCCCTCCGTTATCCAACACTTTCCCTACTGTTGCACTCACTGGAGTGGGAATAGTAATTTCTACCCCTCCGCTATCCAGCACGTTCACTTCTGTTGCACTCACTGGAGTGGGATTGGTAATTTTTACCCTTCGCTATCCAACACTTTCCCTACTGTTGCACTCACTGGAGTGGGAATAGTCATTTTTACCCTTCCGGTATCCAACACTTTCCCTACTGTTGTACTGACTGGAGTTGGAATTAGTAATTTTCACCCTTCCGCAATCCAACACTTTCCCTACTGTTACACTCACTGGAGTGGGAATAGTAATTTATACCCCTTCACTATCCAACACTTTCTCTATTGTTGCACTCACTAGAGTGGGAAATTTAAGTTTAAGATTTTGAAATAGTTTAATGTTTTAATTAATAACAGAATGTTCTTTTTAATTAGATTTTATGTTATTGCTATACACACACACACATATATATGTATTTGTAAATTTTTATATAATTTTAAAATGATAAAATAAATTAAAATTAATAGTTTATTAATTGTTTTAAAGTAAATATATATGAATGATTTGTATGTGTGTTTAACTTTTTTAAACTAAGTTTATTTATTATACCTGTTAAAAAAATCTACTTTCTTCTTGATAATAATGTTATTATTTAACATATTTAATATTTATCATTTTATATTATATATATATATGTCCACAACACCTCCACAATGGAAGTAACAGGGCCGCACACCAGCAGGAATTATATCACGAAGAATTTATTTTCCAAGATTTATTTCTGAACATAGCATAAAACAAAGCCCACACGTTCCGGTATCTTGTAATACCTTGTTCATGGCCGTGGAGGTGTTGTGGACATTGAATGCGGTGCGGTTCGACCGCGAGGGTAAGGCACCCGGTTTTGCAGCGCCTGATGCCGAGGGAATGGAACCGCTTTTGCTCGTATATATATATATATATATATATATATATATATATATATATATATATATATATATATATACAATTCGATATTTTGTACAACTATATTTTTTACATCAATATTTTTTCCCAATATTTTTGCATTCTATATTTTTGCATCAATTGTTTTTACTTCTATATTTTTAGCATCTATATTTTGTCGGTGAACCGTATTAACTGCAGGGCCTGGATTCAAGAAACTCCTGAGATTCTCCATAGTAAATAGAAATATAGAAGTGGTAGCTAAATTCACCTATTTAGGAGTATTATTTGATTGTAAAATAAAGTGGAAGGATATGGTGATCAATAGAGTCGATCTCATGGAAGAAAGCATAGCCCCAATTTTTAGATTCTCCCAAAAAATGAAGTTCAAAACCCATCCCAAAAATGTTAAAAATCTATTTAGCTAAGGCTAAATCCGTTGCCTCATATAAGGGGGCAATCTGGGGAATGGCGGACGTTGGAGCAATTCAGCATGTGGAGAATGCTTTCTATAAAAGACTGATACCTGCATTTCGGGCTTGCTCGAACCTTATTTGCCACACCGATCTAGGCTTACTTTCATTAGTGATTCAATTAAAATGGCCCCTCTGCTGTGGTGGCACTCAATATGGAAAATGGATATTGTTAGACTCAACCAATCAGGGCTAAGGATGATCATAAAAATGGATTATGCACTCAGAATCCCGTGGTTGAGTAATGTAGAGTCTACTCTGGCATTGTTGGGACTGCATGATCTGCATGAAACCCCACTGCACTGTGCTAGTTTTCCGAAGGTTAAGTTAAAAGAAATTTTCCTGGCAAAGGTACAAAATGATCGAGTGGGCATGAATAAAGACAAAAGTAAAGTAATTTTATACCAGATACATACTACCACCTAAAAACCCTAGTGCATTTTCGTATTTGTCCTTTGTTCAAAACCCAAAGCACTGATTTGTTTTGATACGCTTTTGTCTAAATTGTATCCCTCTAATGATTGGTTTCCCCGAAAACACTTATGCAGTGAATCAATTGACGCCCTGTCCTTGTGTAGGAAAATCTATCCAGGCTAATATGCATTTTTGTATTCTTTTGCACTTTGTATAGCAAGGAGAGAAAGAAGTATATTATTCCACTTTTACGTTAACCTGCTTTTAGATAGTGTTTTCCAGCTTCATATTTTATTCAGCAATTGGCAGATCCCTATGTATGTAATATTATTGCTTCTTTTCTCTGGACAATTTGAAAACATCGCCAAGTTTTTTAGCCATTGCAACTGTGGTTATGGCGGAGTTTCTTCTTCTTAATCTTTGTTATTATAACAAGATCTTAAAGGCTGGCTTGTAATGACAATTTTTAGGGAAGATGTGGGGCATGTATTATCTTTTTAGTCCCGTTTTTCCCTAGGCGTTTTTATTTAGCTTTAGACAATCCAGAAGAAGGGAATACATGTAGGTCGTTTTGGGATTCTCAGTTATTATTATTTGAAGTGATGCATTTTATCTGCATCTTAGTATTGAACACTGTACCAACATGTCTGTTTTTTTAGAAATACTTTATCAGTGTCAAAACAGTTATGTGTATTTATTGTACTTTTATGCATTTTAAATAATGTAAATAAAGGGGTCTATTTCGATGGCGGGCAGACAAAGTCTACCCGCCATCGTATCGGCAAAAGGGACCGCCCGCTATGTGTGCAGCGGTCCCGCAAATCCAATTAGGATGCGCCTGCCACACTGGCGGGCGCATCCCGCATTTTATACTTTGCGGCGGGTTGTGCTTTCAGCAGCAGCCGCTGCATTGTAAAAAAGGCATTTGTGCATTTGCATGCACAATGTGGCAGGCACCGCGCGGTGCCTGCCACGTTGTGCATGCAAATGCATGGGGGGTACCATAGGGGGCCCGCAACGAGACCCCACATGCAGACTCCGCATGCCTTTCCATGGCGGCAACACCACCATGGAAAGGCACATCACCGCCTGCATCTTGATATGGATGGCGGCAACTTGCAGACACCACCACCAAGTCAAGCCCCTTTTCCGTCCAGTCACCTGTTTGACCGGCGGAAAACCGGCAGGCGGTCTTTCCGTCCGCCGTTGTCCCTCCCGCCATCTTAATATGGCGGATGGGAAATGGGAGGCAGGCGGTGAATAATGGCGGGTGGATCGCCACCACAATACGGGCGGTGTCGATCCGCCTGCCATTATAATAGACTCCAAAGTTTGTATGATTGACTGTATGACAAGATTGTCAAGCTCGGACACAAACATGAAGCAGGCAAGTGAGAGTAAAAAGAAAAGCGAACAAAAAGTGAGCAATGGGTGGGTTCCAAGCCGCTCTATGTTCTTGGTAAGCCACAACATGTTTTTCAGCAGACAGCACATGCGCTGTGCAATAGGCTCAATTTAAAAAGGCCAATGATGTATGCATATGCAAGCATGGTGACGATGCATGCACATGTGTCATCATGCTACGGCTGCTCCAGTGTGATGACGTGTGCATGTGCATCACCACACACATGTCAGGACGCAACAGACACTTAAAATAAAAGTCATTTACCATTCCAAGATTATTAATTAAAAATATATAAAAAGTGTGCCTAAGCACACATTTAGGAGCTCATTATGATGGTGGGCAGACATCAGTCCGCCCGCCATCATAACAGTGATGGGACCACCCGCCAGACGTGCGGTGGTCTCACCAGCCCAATTAGGATGTGCCCGTCACACTGGCGGGGCATCCTGGCCTTTTCACATTGCGGACGATGATGCTGGCTGCAGCACCGTGCGCAATGTGAAAAGGCCACGATATGCATTTCCATGCACAAAGTGGCAGGCACCACGCTGTGCCTGACACCTTGTGCATGGGAATGTAGCCAGTGCACCCCCCCCCCCCCCCACAGAGGGGGCCCGCAACGGGCCCCAAAAGCCAGCATCCACCTATCCGCCGCAAAAAGACAGGTAGACGGGCTCATCCTCATTACTACGTGGTTCATGAAACATTTCAGGGTGGTAGGTTAAATGAGGGCAGAGAAAAAGAAAGGGGGTCCCAAAATGTGTTGTCCCCAAGCAGTTTCCTGTAGCAAAATCGAACAGTGCTACAGCCAAAACAGATGAATTGAATTCCATCAAAGCATGTAGAAATCTAGATCTTTACCTAGAAAGAGTTCTTTTGGGGATTTGGTGTGAATCTGTTCAGCCCATGGGGGCTGCCAGTAATGGGGTCTTGGCTGCCAGTGGGGTGTTGGGCTCAGTGCCTGATGGCAAATCCTATGCTGCGGATGGTCAAAGGGCGTGTGCGGCAGTCAGTTGGCTGGCCGCAGGGGGTTGGGCGTAGGGACTGGCAGCAGATCAGGCCCTGTGGCCATTCCCATGCTGCACACGGCCAAAGGCCATGCGTAGCAAGAGGTTGGCCACCTGCGGTGCTTGGGCAAAGGGCCTGTCCTGCGGCCAACCTCATGTGGCACAAGCCTTTGGCCATGTGCTGTGTAGGGTAGGCCTAGTTAGAAATGGTAATAAAATATTACTTTACATTAAAAAAAAACTAGAAATTCACTGAAAAAAAATAAAGTGACGTTATAGTTAGATATGGCTACAACACCTAAAAAAGAGAGGTTAAAGGGACGCTATAGTTAGGTAACAATTTTCAGATAGTGCGTTATATTTTAAGCTTTAATAAAACACTGAAATTCACCAGTTATGGTTCACTGAAGTTACTATAACTTGCTCCTTTGCCATGCACTACTTATTACCTCACATGTTACATTATTCATGACATGTTCTGTAAAATATATATATATTTTTTAATTTTCAAAAACCTTTATTGAGAAACTTGCACATCAAGTTACAATATATGTGGGTGGGGTATCCTCATTCAAAGAGGAGAAACCACATCTTTTACACCCATCATAGGAACAATTATGCATAAGCGGCCCATTACAGTACTTGGAGGGAAGTGACATGAGATGGAGCAAGAAGGGCTTAGAGGAGCACCCAGGGAAGGCCAAGTGCTGGCAAGAGAGGCCGCAGGGAACCAGCAGAGCGCATGGATTGGGAAGCTGCACTCTATAAGCCATCCCCGGTGGCTGCCGTGGGCAAAGAACCAGCGGGGGGCGCGGGAGAGGCCGAGGAGGGCATAGCACTCTGGCGCAGAAGGTAAGAAACAAGGGGACACCAAACGTCAATCGGGGAGCAAGTTGCCGGCGTAAAATCCCAGAATTCGAACAGAAGCGCCTGACAACGTGCAGCATCCTCGAGAGAAGCGCTGACCTCCATCCGCAATGCATGGCGACCCTACGCTGTGCGATAATGAGCAACATGGCGGTTAGCCGGCGAGAGGTGTCTGGACAATTTTTTCACAAAGGCTAAGAGGCAGATCAGTGGGTCTGGCGTGACAGGCGTGGAGGTGATCTCAGTGATGGTGATGCACACATCGCGCCAATATGCAGAGACCTTTGGGTACAGTCAGGCGAGATGGGAGAAGTCAGCAGGCCCATTTTGTGCAGCTGGGCAGGGGAGAGGTACAGTCTATGCTGGGGCAAAGAGAGCGGTCAGGAGCGGCCAGGGGGCCACGAGATCAGCTTTCACCGCCACGTGAGGCTGAAAAGGCGTCGGATGCAGCCAGAAGTAAAGGAAGCTGGCTTGGGCGCTGAGGGCGTATAGTTTGAAATATGGGGCGCCCAGTCCACCACACGAAAGAAAGTGTGAGAATATTATATGCAATTCTTGGCTGACGCCCGGGCCAGACAAGAGTGATTATAAGGGAGCGAAGTTTGCAAAAAAAATGAGCTGTGAGGGGAATGGGGATGTTCAAGAATAGGTACAGAAACTTCGGGGGCACCACCATATTGGCAATGGCTATGCGCCCCGCCAGGGACAAGCGGTACAAAAGGGGGTGGTGATGGACCGAGCATCTGAATCAATCAAACACTCACACCCAGTCAAAAGTTCTGGGTTTAATCCATCACCGTTCTTTAGCCCACTTTGCCACCCCAGTTCAGACATGGCTATATGCAAATCAGTCTGACCCTGTGCCTCATGGGAACAGTCCAGCCCGAACTGCCAAGCCATGCCTTCCCTGGACCGGAAACAATCTTCCGAGGACCGGTTTCTGGCATTCCAGCCGTCTTCAGCCCGGCTTGCTTGAATCCAGTGGCAAAGTGAGCAAGGGACTCACGTCTGAGCATACCCTGCCACACTTATGGCGGCCAAAAGCGGTACAAAAGGGGGTGGTGATGGACGGAGCATCTGAATCAATCAAACACTCACACCCAGTCAAAAGATCTGGGGTTAATCCATCACCGTTCTTTAGCCCACTCTGCCACCCCAGTTCAGACATGGCTATATGCAGTGCAGGGACAAGGGCAGTCATCGCCAGAGATGAATCATAGATTCCAGCCAGTCCACCGCCCGGCCGAAATTTGCCCTCCAGGGTTCATCCACGTCCCTGCTGAGCCAAATGCCCAGATATCTAGTGGGCCAGATGCCCATATGAATGGATAATCCAGAGTGAAGGGGACAGTGGCGTCCATCAGGGGAAAAAGAATCGACTTACCCCACTTGACCTGGATACCAGACTAACCCCCAAAGCTCACCTCCTCACGGACCATGGGGTAGAGATTTTCCTAGGGGTTGAGAACATAGAGTGTGACATCGTCCGCGTACATAGAGAAGACCAACGCTCGAGCTGCAAAGCGGAGACCCCTCTAGGTATGATGCTGCCAGAGTCTGGCGGCGGGGATGGGCTCCTCGATCTGACCATGTATCCGAAGGCGAGCTGTGGGAAGAGTGTAAAGAAGGTGGACTTTGCACAGAAAAACCGGGTTAAAGCCTAAGCGAGGGAGAAGGTAGAAGAGGAAAGGCCACTCAAGAGTATCAAAAGCTTTGGTGGCTTCCAAAAGGGCAGCCACGGCCGGGAGTGCAGGGTTGATTTGATGGAGAACGGCGAAATATAGCCCCAAATCACCACCTTACAACCCTCCCAAAGTGTGGAGGGAGAGTCGACGGAGCTGGCGTTAAGGTTAAAATAGTTCTCGATTGCGGTTTGGATCTCACTGCAGAACACCGAATCCCGGAGTGCGTTGGGGGCAGCCGCCAGGCAAACATGCGCCGCGGGGAATGCGGGAGGAGCATACTAAGGCGGATGAGAGCATGGTCAGAAAGGGTACACGCCATATGCTCTACGGAGGTGAGCCACGCATACGCAGCCTGAGTGGTGATCCAGAGGTTCAGACGGGACCAAAAGCCTTGAGAGCCCGTCACGCACAGGCCTTGGCGTGCCTCCAGGCGGGTGTGTCGCCACGCATCGAGCAGCGAGTTGGCGGTTAGTTGGAGGGCAGGAGAGAGGTAGCGCGCGGGTGTAGAGCATGGGGCCCAGAGCGATCAAGGGTGGCCGAGGGTGTATTGTTAAAATCGCCCGCCCAAAGCAGTGCGGCCGGGCCCAGGGAAGAATGCGCAAAGAATTCAGGGTCATCGGAGTTGGGACCATATATCGCTGCAAGGATCAAGGATCAGGTGTTGGGCCAGAAAGTGCCACGCAGAATGACAAAGCGCCCCCTGGGGTCTGCAAGGACCTGAGATGTATGCCAGGGAAGCCCTCTGCGCATTACGATGGATACCCCCCAAGAGTAGCAGGAGTAGAAGGAGGAGTGGATTTCACCCCAATGTCTAGATAGAAGCCTGGAGGATGTGGCAGGCAGCAGGTGGGTCTCCTGAAGTAAACAAATGTCAACCTTGTGTCGGATGAGGTGGGCGTGTACTAAGAGGGCCTTTGGATGGTCATTAAGACCACGGACATCCCAAGTCCAGAGTGTGGTGTCCGTCATATCGCTGTGCCATGAAAGTGAGTGGCGAGTGAGGACAGATGCGAAGTGGGAGCCAGATGTGATTGGGAAGGGATGTGCAGTGCAGAAGTCAATGTAGCAAATGACATGTTACAGAAAAAGTCATGAAACAGAACAAATAACAGGCCTCGGAATGGAGGCAACAAGCCCAATTAACCCTCCCCCCCATCACCCACACCAACCCCCCAATCAGGTTGAGAAACCATCCCCACCCACCCAAGGGACACCCAACTAGGAAGGGTAAGAGCAGAGTCAAGGAAGGGTATTATCCCGTGGAGGCATGGTTCCACCCGGTGTACGCCCCTGCCACAAGCTCAGGGTGGCCAAGCTGTGAAGTATTGCGGACATCAATGTGAAACAAAGAAGGAACGGCGGGGCACCCGTATGGTCGGGGCACGTTGCATGGAATCGGATGGAGTATGAGGTAGACTGGAGTGCGGGCCAGTAGTGGGTGCGTGAGGGGAGAGGTGAAAAGGAAGCATTTGCCTCAGGAGTCGTAAGGGGCTCCACGACGAATGAGAGTCCCTAGAACCAGGGACCAGCAAGCATGAGAGCAGTAAATGGAAATAGGATGAGAAGCGGGTAACCATGGAAGGTGATATTTAAGCCATGGTGGGAAGCATTATGCCAGAAAGCACAAACAGCTAATCCGCAATAGGAGAAGCAAAAGTCAGTCATTGTCACTCAAGTTGCCGTTGACAGCAGCGTGGGAGCTGGATGGTGAAGAGCGTTGCGGCTTGTCAAGTTTTTTCGCATAGGCCAGTGCAGTGCGGCCTTAGGCTCCGTGAAGACATGCACCTGGGAGCCTTGTTTGACTCGCAGCTTAGCAGGGTATGCCAGGGAGTAGGAGATGCCATGTTTCTGGAGCAGTGGCTTGGCCGGGAGGAACTCGCGGCGGGCGGCCTCCACCACTACTGTGTAAACAGAAAAGAAGGCAAGGGAGTTCCCCTGATGTTGAATGTCTCTCCTCTCCCTGACGGCACGGAGACCAGAATCCCGGTCCCTGAAGTTCAGCAGTTTGGCAATGATAGGGCGAGCAGGCAGGCCAGAGCGGGCCAAGGGCCCAGGGAGCGATGAGCTCGCTCATCGATGAAAACAGGGGAGAGAACATCGCCAAATAGGTCCCGAATAGTTGCTATGCTCTGTAATATCATTGATAACATAAATGTGACATATGAAATGACATCATTGAAGACAACTCTGGGCAATATATATAAACATATGTGAATGCTTTAATTAAGAGGGCCGTTAGCATGATTTGGACTAGATGAATGTCTCATAGACTTAATGTAAGGCTATTAATAAAACCTGCACGTGACAAGATTCTAAAGTTAATAACCTTGTGAGCTTTTTAAAAAATGGTATCATTGCAGAAAGCATAAGATTAAGTAATGTACCAAAAGAATTAGCATAATTATAAGTATCTGACTAAATCTGTTAAAAAACGTACATGGCGTTCGTCTCCAAAGAAAGCTCAAAGGATCAACGGCTCTTCTTCAAAATGAAATGTGTTTTATACTTTTTTTAGTACAGAAGGCACCCACATTTTCATGGCATTACATTATGCCAAAGGGTTGGATTAAAAATGTTCCATTCATGACAACTAATATCTATTTGTTGGTACAACACCCTAGTAACGCCTACATCCTATAGCATGTTAGTGGGTAAAGTTGAACATATTTTATTAAGGAGATAAAATCCTGCATTATAAAACCCAGGAAAACAACAGCTTGTTCATCCATAGTGGAGCTTGTCTAAATAACTTTGAACTTGCAACAGAATCAGAGAGAAGAACAATGTTTTACTTCATTTGTATTATGACAGTTCATGGCTGAGGCTGTATTTTCGTTTATATTCTGAAATAGAGACTCATGCACATGGAACGCTGATACATCTAAAATAAACAGGCACCTATGCACATATATATATGGTGCGCAAGGTCACTAGGTGACCGAAACGCTTAATGATGATTTGGCAAGGGTAAATAAACGATCATTGCAAGGAAAGAGGAGTTTGTGCTCTGTTGGGACCGTCACAACGGAGACAGCAAGGGCGGGTACAGTACTTTGATATATATATATATATATATATATATATATATATATATATATATATATATATATATATATATATATATATATATATATATATACTCTGCAATCCATTTGAGGGGTTTGATCTTCTTTGGAACGATGTATGTGCTGCAAAAAGTGAGGTTGGTTTGAGGTCTGCACCTGGAGTGACTCCGCCTTTCATTGGCGGAACAGGACTGTTGGTTACATATTACCTACTGGCGGTCGCCAGTAGGTATATATAGTTAGGATTTTTTCTCTATGGGATTTTTGAAAATTCTATGTCTAATAACTTTGGCGTTTGTGGACGGAATTGGCTGAAATTTTCAGGAAAATGGAACATTTTGTTTCTGAGTAGCCCCTGAAAATTTGGGGGTGGTTTCGTCAAGGGGGGGCCGAGAAAAAAGGGGGGTCCCAAAACGTGTTTTTAACATTGAGTTTTCCATAGGGCGGTTGGCCTCACTTTTAGCCCGAACGGCTGAATGGATTTGCACGAAACTTGGCAAAATTGTAGGGACTGGTAGCCCGATGTGCCTTTGCTAGGTCTGAATATATGTGCTCCAGTGGATTTTGAGAAATTAACGTTCAAAAAAAGATATATATCTGTAACAGCGGACCGGGCAGCGCTCCAGTTCGCCTACTTTTCGCGTTACGGAGCTTTGTGAAGCGAAGCTGATTGGTTCTCCGGCGTCTGTAAACATTCCAAACAGTCCGTAGCGGCCGCCATCTTGTCTCTCGGTAGGATCGAGAGACAAGAGGAGGCCAAAGCGAAGGGGAAAATGACCATAAGGGGGCATAGTAGATCCTCCGTGACCCCCTAGGTTTGATGTGGAGGTTTTAAAAGGGCCCCGCGGGGCAAAAAAATAAATAAATAATAATAATCGAACGGCTGAATGGATTTGCACGAAACTTGGCAAAATTGTAGGGACTGGTAGCCCGATGTGCCTTTGCTAGGTCTCAATATATGTGCTCCAGTGGATTTTGAGAAATTAACGTTCAAAAAAAGATATATATCTGTAACAGCGGAACGGGCAGCGCTCCAGTTCGCGTACTTTTCGCGTTACGGAGCTTTGTGAAGCGAAGCTGATTGGTTCTCCGGCGTCTGTAAACATTCCAAACAGTCCGTAGCGGCCGCCATCTTGTCTCTCGGTAGGATCGAGAGACAAGAGGAGGCCAAAGCGAAGGGGCAAATGACCATAAGGGGGCATAGTAGATCCTCCCTGACCCCATAGGTTTGATGTGGAGGCTTTAAAAGGGCTTCGCGGGGCAAAAAAAAATCGTTTTTTTGGTGGGGTGCGCCCGGTTAGCGTAACGGGAAGCGGACTGGGGAGCGTACTACAAGGAATGAAGAATGATTGACTTTTAACTTATTGTATGTTTATAGACTTTTTTTTAACTTTTTTTTCTGCTGAGTGACGTCTCGGCCTATCTTCACGGGATGCAGTCCCTACCATCTCGGCGTTTAAGCCCAGGGGGACCGGTAGTGTGGGAGAGATAACGGGGCATATTATCAAGGGGGTTTATCTCCGCTTTTTTGGCTTTAAAAGCCAAGAAAGCGGAGATAAAATTATCTCCGTATTACCTAGCTGTCGCTAACACCAGTTAGCGACCGCTAGTAGGAGATAGCGACCATCTTGGGCCCCACTTTGCATGTCAGTGATATTTATCACTAATGACATGCAAAGTGGGCATGCCAAGATGTTAGCGACTGGAAACAGTCGCTAACATCGCTATCTCCTATTACCAACTTTTGGAGATATTCGCGCTAAGCGCGAATATCTCCAAAAAGTAACACCTGCCCTGAGCAGTTCTTAGCCATGTTATCCAATGGGAGGTGGATAACATGGCTAAGAGCATTAGCTTGGTAATGCATGAATATCGCGGACTTTTCAGCGATATTAATGCATTGCGGCCGTTTTTTATCGCATTTGCGATAAACCTTGATAATAGCAAGGTTTATCTGCGATAATTTCTGACGATGCTTAGCGGTAAAAAATTCGTTGCTAAGCATCGTTAGGGATAAATATCGCTTAACTTTGGTAATAGGCCCCAACGTCTGTTAACGTTCGATTCGAAGGAAATCAGGAAGTGTTGAAAAACATTGTCTGCGCCATCTTGCCTTTTTTCAAATGCCACACTTTTGTCGTGCACGGCAGCCATTTTAGATGACTTGACCAGACCCACTCTCTGCACGCTGTCGATCCTTAGCATGGCTCCCCACCCTCGCAAGCATCTCCCCCAGGCACTGGTCACCCCCGCTCTCTGTCTTATGCATGGGCAATAAACCTCCCCCCATCTGCGCTGCTCTTCCCTGAGAATCACACCCTGTGCCCGCCCGACACCTCCCTTTCGCCCTATTCACTACCGCACCCTCTGACACTCCTCTTCCTCTGTGTCCGATTGTCCAGGCCGGTCCCAGGCTATCAGCTAGCCCTGCAGATGTAGTTTATGGCCCCAGCTGTAAAGAATTACCCCTCTTCAAAGGAGTTATAGTAGATCAAGGCCCACACCCGATGAGATCCGTCACACCACACGCGTTCCTACTATCTGAAAACCATCCTGTATTGTGATTGGGGAGGGGACCGAGCCTGAAGCGGAAGATTCCAGGGATGACTCTTTGTACATCAAAGTTTTTACAATTATGTGTCACATTAAAAATATATAGCACTCCAACAAAGTAGTAGGATTATAAAACTTTAATAACTTATAAATATATACAACAAAACAAAAACAGTAAAAACATTTAAACATTTTTAGGGAAAAAGAAGGAAGTAGCGGTCGGTTGTGCGAATAGTCCCAAGGCAGCACAACGTCCAGATTTCTGGACGGCACCCAGGTGATGTTGCCTGGGTGCCGCACTGATTTCGGTATCCGGCGTGGGGCGTCGCGGGGGGGTGGGTCATCAGTAGCGGTCTGTTGTGCGAATAGTTCCAAGGCAGCAGAACGATGGCACCAAGGTGATGTCCAGTAAGTTGCCGCCCTCCGAATAACGGCGTGGGGCACCCCGGGGGGGTGGCGGGGGGAGGCGGCGTGAACGGGCCTCCCCAGGTGGAGCCTCGTCTGCTGTAGTGGGGCGCCCCTTTACCGTTTCAGTTGCCATTCCGTCCGCTTTTGGTCCACTGTGTCAAAATCCGCAATTCAGCTGAGTTGCCGCCCTCCGAATAACGGCGTGGGGCGCCCCGGGGGGGGGGGGGGGCGTCGTGAACGGGCCTCCCCAGGTGGAGCCTCGTCTGCTGTAGTGGGGCGCCCCTTTACCGTTTCAGTTGCCATTCCGTCCGCTTTTGGTCCACTGTGTCAAAATCCGCAATTCAGCTGAGTTGCGCCCACTTTTGCGGTGCAGCGATAGGCGGCTGTCACAGGACTCTCAAAATGGCGGCAGGCTCTTTCCTTTTTGGGCCTGGTCCACTGAAATGGCCCTGGGACACCTTGGAAATCGGACGCTTGTCTGCTAGGTCTTGGACCCCATTCTCGAAAGCGTCCCCTCCGCCTTGAGGATTCTACAAAAGTCTTGGGGGCCCCCGACTCCTGTAGGCTTCCGGTGGGGAGCGGCTGCCATGATTGCTCGCGGAATGACCACGACGGAGCCACGAGATGGTGGTGCTTTCATGCTGACGCTAGCTTCAGTCTGAAACATCCAGAAACAAGGTGGGGCTTTCATCGTTTGGGAAAAAAAAATAGTTTTCATCCAATGAAAAGTGTTATTTTTAGGTCATATGATCAAGCCTTCCATCATTAGGAAACCAAAAGTAAAATTAACCAATGAAAAGTTTTATAAACAAGTCACATGACCTGTTATGCGGCATAGGGTATAAAAAGCGTAGAAAATCCGTTGGCACGTGAGGCGGCGTCAGTAGCGGACCGATGTGCGAATAGGCCGAAGGCAGCACAACGCGCCAAGATCCGGATGGCACCGAGGTGGTGTCCAGCAAGTTGTCGCACTGGTGTGGCCATCCTACAATGCTGAAAGTCGGCGTGGGGCGCCCCGTTGGCCTGTGAGATGGCGTCAGTAGCGAACCGATGTGCGAATAGGCCGAAGGCAGCACAACGCGCCAAGATCCGGATGGCACCGAGGTGGTGTCTAGTAAGTTGCACTGGTGTGGCCATCCTACAATGCTGAAAGTCGGCGTGGGGCGCCCCGTTGGCCTGTGAGATGTCGTCAGTAGCGGACCGATGTGCGAATAGGCCGAAGGCAGCACAACGCGCCAAGATCCGGATGGCACCGAGGTGGTGTCCAGCAAGTTGTCGCACTGGTGTGGCCATCCTACAATGCTGAAAGTCGGCGTGGGGCACCCCGTTGGCCTGTGAGATGGCGGCAGTAGCGGACCGATGTGCGAATAGGCCGAAGGCAGCACAACGCGCCAAGATCCGGATGGGACCGAGGTAGTGTCTAGTAAGTTGCACTGGTGTGGCCATCCTACAATGCTGAAAGTCGGCGTGGGGCGCCCCGTTGGCCTGTGAGATGGCGTCAGTAGCGGACCGATGTGCGAATAGGCCGAAGGCAGCACAATGCGCCAAGATCCGGATGGCACCGAGGTGGTGTCTAGTAAGTTGTCGCACTGGTGTGGCCATCCTACAATGCTGAAAGTCGGCGTGGGGCGCCCCGTTGGCCTGTGAGATGGCGTCAGTAGCGGACCGATGTGCGAATGGGGCCAAAGGCAGCGCAACAATATTTTTGGAATAGAAGACACCACAAGGCGCTGAGATTCGGTTAGCACCGAGGTGGTGTCTAGCAAGCTATGAAGCTGAGTTGCGTGCGCACTTGCGGCGAATAGGTCGAAGGCAGCACAACAATGTTTTCTGAATAGAAGACACAACAAGGCCTGAGATTCGGTAGGCACCGAGGTGGTGTCTAGCAAGTTGCCGTACTGGTGTGGCCATCCTACAATCCTGCTCCGAATAACGGCGTGGGGTGCCCGAAGGGGGGGGGGGGAAGGCGGCGTGAACGGGCCTTCCTAGGTGGAGGCTCGTCTGCTGTAGTGGGGCGCCCCTTTACCGTTTCAGTTGCCATTCAGCTGAGTTTCGGCCGCTCTTGATGCTACAGCGACAGGCGGCTGCAAGAGGACTCTCAAAATGGCGGCCTGTTCTTTGGATTTGGGCCTGGTCCACTAAAATGGCCCTGGGACACCTTAGAACTCGGACGCTCAAATTTTTTTTCCTTTCCTCTACATGCAAAAAAAGGTAAATGCCCGGTACGTTACACGCTTCATCTGCCACGATGTACTCTCCAGAGGAACCGAAAAAAAAATATAGTTATGGTAACTATACCATGCATCGTCATATGGAGAGGTGGCACCGATTAATTATAGTGCTGCATAAAAGAGAGATTTGGAGGAGAACCCCCGACCTGCCAGTACATTCATCAAAGAAGTGGCACTGACAGCATCAGAGGCAAGGGAAACGGTCCCAAATATTTAGAAGAACTTTGGAAAGATTAAAATGACATGTTTAGATTGTGGCAAATTAATTTCATGTGGACAGATGAGTGTTACTCTAATAAATACAGCATATGAACATCATCATAGTCGATGGTTGGTAGAGACATTTTGACTATATCCTGGACCTGCCCGTCCTCGCCCAAAATGGCGCCGGAATAAATGGGACTCGTAACTCCTTGTTGTGTACTGGTTGCACAACCTTGATATCACGAGATACGTATGCAGTTTTGAAGCACATGGCGGGCGGGGACGAGAATAGATTGAATATTTCGATATCCCTATTGATATTAAGTTCTGATGTGTTATTGATTACTGTACTATTGAAAGTTCGAATTACCGTCACCCATGGTACTTGCCCGCAAATGTATATCTAGATAATTTTATTGTAAGTGGCCCTGTCGTATTTTAATTATAAAATGTACGTCCACCGATTCCGCAACTGTTAGACACTTTAGTTCTTGCAACCTAATGGCCCGCCCGTTACGTTCCTCTACAGTGTAAATGTCTACTCATCATATACGATTACAGTTTGCTCCGTGGCCGGCCCACGTGGTTATAGGCCCGTATTTGTATAATGACATTTTCACAATAAAGGTTTTTAAAAGAAAACATGGTAGTAGTATATACATTGGTAAAGTTTTTAATAATAGTCACTGTTTTCGAATCAGTAAAAGGCAAGTGAAATAAAGCAGTCCAATTACATGAAGGGTAAAAGGTATAATACGCAGGAACGCAGTAAAGATAAATGGTCAAGGGCTGTTGTGTTTTCTACTCCTGCAACATAAAGTGATCGATAAGAATCTGATATTCAGGCGTATCGGCGACTAAGACAGCAGGCCGACCCTCTTTTGCTCAACGGCTCCGTCATGGGACGAAGAAACGCCCTTTTTCTCGAAAAAGGAATATATTTTACTTGCAGGACAGTTGTAAATTTTCCGGGAAAGTACATTAGCCTGGAACATTATAACATATATTTAAGAAAAAATAATGTTCGAAAGCATCATTAGAATAAGAAAAGTAAAATGAACCAATGAAAAGTTTTATTAACAAGTCATATGACCTGTTATGCTTACGTTACGCGCTGCGCGTCGCGGATCACTTCCGGATGCGCTAACGCGGCGCGTCATATGACGCATTACGCGACAACGCAGGTCTAGAATATAGTCAAAATGTCTCCACCAACCAGCGGTCGGAACACAACCCCTTTCAGCAGGCTAAATAGTTCTGTTAAATGACAACAGAAGGGACAGGCAACAAGAACCATCAGTGAAAGAGGGGAGGGCTAGTTCTTCTCTACCGGGTCACGTTGGGGCGCTACCGGAACTGATCGAATTGGTAGTCTACAGTGTTTCTGGATGTTTCAGACTGAAGCTGGCGTTAGCATGAGAGCACCACCATTTCGTAGCTCCGTCGTGGCCATTCGACGAGCAATAATGCTAGCCGCTCTCCACCAGAAGCCTGCGGGAGTCGGGGGCCCCCAAGACTTTTGTAGAATCTTCAAGGCTGAGGGGACGCTTTCGAGAATGGAGCCCAATCTCTAGCAGACAAGCGTCCGAGTTCCAAGGTGTCGCAGGGCAATTTTAGTGGACCACGCCCAAATCTGAAGAGCCGGCCGCCATTTTGAGAGTACTGTGGCAGCCGGCTATCGCTGCACCGCAAGAGCGGGAGCAACTCAACTACATGGTGAGCGAGACGCTGTAGTCGAAAGAGCGGGCGGTAAACAGCTGAATAGCGGAAGAGGCACAGTGTAGCAAAAGCGGGCGGAATGGTAACTGAAATGGTAAAGGGGCGCCCCACTACAGCGTGTCTTTAGGTGAAACGGATTGTGGGACAAGGTCAAGAATGGAAGAGTTACCAAAAGGCAAAAAGTTCCGCTTGATCCCGGGAGCCGGCCACCTATGTCGGGGGCGATCTCAGGCTACACCAGGAGAACACGACTTGGGGAGGGAGCCGGAGCCAAGCGCCCCCTCCGAGTCCGCGCCATCACACCGTCCCTCGGGGGCCTCCGTCAAGCGGTTCAGGGTGGCACCGCATTACATTGTTCACAAATGCAGTCACGTCCTCAAACAGTCCCCACTTTACTTTGACAATAGTGAAGCTGAAGCAAGTGCAAATAGGCTTCAGATAGTGTTACAAGCACTCCTCAAAACTTTGAACCATCAGAGTGCATGAGTTTCATGCTCGATCGATTAAGCTAGCCGGATCGGGCATCAAAAAGTATAAAATAGTTATGTAAATAGTTGTTTAATAAAATGTTTTACCCTGTTACTTTGCTGGTGTGTTGTATATATTTGTAATATTTGCATAGAGTTTATCGTTATTTTGGGCGGGGTGGGTGGCGGAGCCGAGCTGTATTGCAGCCATCATGGTGTGGAGTTCAGTTCATCTCAATAGTTTCGTGTTTGTCATGAGGGGTTGTTCCTAATGTTTTTATTTTAGCGAGGTCAAAAAGAGATCCCATTAGTGGCCTACTGATTTTGCTCGATTCCTTTTGTTTTTTTACACGATTTTTCGCTATCAGCAAAGACTAAACAGAGTATTGCAACTCTGTGCTTGTTTGTAAATAGAGAATGAACCAAAGAGAACCAATTCTAAAACAGTAAATGCTTGGATAACAATCAATCAAATGGAGAGAGAAGCAGGCACGACGGATTACAACGGGGGCAAAGGCCTGCGTTAACTACCCTTCACTATCTGCAAAGAGAGAGTACTCCTAATAGAAATGAGGGGGAGGGGGGGGCAGCATTCAAAGCAGATCAGTGTGCATAAACACGAAAATGTTTTTACTTACCACGTACTTGACATTCGACAGCTTATGATATTTGCTATTAAAAAAACATTGAAATTCACTGAAAAAACCATAGGTTAGAGACCATATATAGTTAGGAATTAGCATTTAAAAAACCTTTAAAATTCACTGAAAAACCATAGGTTAGAGACCATATATAGTTAGGAATTAGCATTTAAAAAACCTTGAAAATTCACTGAAAAAACCATAGGTTATAGACCATATATAGTTAGGGCTTAGCATTTAAAAAACCTTATTTTACTCACACAAAACCATTGAAATTCCATATATAGTTAGTTGCACTAACTATATATCGCGCACCCGCAATCCACTGCTGATGATGTCACATATTACATCATTCATGACATGGTCAGTGACATCACTGATGACATCACTGATGACATCTCAAATGACATCACTGATGACATCACTGATGACATCTCATTTGACATCAATGATCACATTACTTATGATATCATTCATGTGACAATAAAATGCATCTCCTCACACTTTAATATAACCTCTGTTACACCCAGTGTTAAATATGAGTATAATTTTTGAAACCATTGACACACCAATACTAGTTACTACATACGCACTCACTGATTCCTACTTCTACACACACATTCACTCATTCACCCATACAATCATTCATACATACAATGACTCATCTTTACAACACTATCATATGCACTCATACACCTATACAGACAATCACACTCTGCCACTCACCCATGGTGTTACTTACACACCTAGTCAGTCCTGTAAAGAATCAATCACACTTCCATTTTCTAATCTATACAGTTAAACATAGAGCACATAACATTTTCAAACATATACTAACACATACTTACTCTCTTATACAATCATTGATACAAGTACACATTGATCTGCACAGAGTCACACACCTCCCAGCCAGCCACACACACACTCAGTCTCCCATACAAATAATTGGGCAACCAATCAATAACCCATATAGTTACTCATATAGCTACTGATCAACACATGCAGCAGTTTACAGAACAATACAAATAATGATGCACAAATTAAGACAGTTTAGTCACTAACCCATGCACTCAGTGAGACACATTTAATCACTCACTCATACAGTCAGTCATGCACCTACTGAATCCTTCATCCAGACACTTATTCATCCACTCATTCTTCAATATGTAAGACATATTTAAAGTTTACAGAAACATACAGACACTGGATGTTGTCATCAGTGATGTCATCAGTGATGTCATTTGAGATGTCATCAGTGATGTCATCAGTGATGTCACTGACCATGTCATGAATGATGTAATATGTGACATCATCAGCAGTGGATTGCGGGTGCGCGATATATAGTTAGTGCAACTAACTATATATGGAATTTCAATGGTTTTGTGTGAGTAAAATAAGGTTTTTTAAATGCTAAGCCCTAACTATATATGGTCTATAACCTATGGTTTTTTCAGTGAATTTTCAAGGTTTTTTAAATGCTAATTCCTAACTATATATGGTCTCTAACCTATGGTTTTTTCTGTGAATTTTCAAGGTTTTTTAAATGCTAATTCCTAACTATATATGGTCTCTAACCTATGGTTTTTTCAGTGAATATATATATATATATATATATATATATATATATATATATATATATATATATATATATATAGCCACTTTGTAGTTAGGGTTATCAGAGAAATGGATTTCTTGGATTTTTTTCCATTAATAACTTTGCACCCGTTTGGCGAATCTCTGCGAACCTTAGCAGACCTGGTGTACCAGTTACATTGTCGGAGGATTGAAAGTGGGGTGTCCCAAAATATGCTTGAAATCCATTGCATTGTACATAGACTTTTGTATTTCACGTAGCTGCAAAATGGCTGAACGGAATGTACATTAGACTATGTCGATGATTCTTTTTGCTATGGCAAGTGAGGTTGTGAAGTGGTTCTGAAGTTATAAGGGCCAACAACCTAGTGATATCTTGTAGCACAATACTACTAAAAGTAGTAAGGAAGCCCAAAAACTAAACGAGACGGCGAATGTAAAGTTTCAGATTTACTACATGAACAACTGTAAGACCCATTTATCGTCACCAGCTAATGAAAACCTATAAACAAATACTTAACAAATAGAATAGATCTTAATCTACATAAGTTTTCTTTGCATGCTGTCTGGTTCACAAAATAAAAGTGGCCCAACAAGCCAAACAAAGACGCTCTTTCTTATGCACCCCTATGCAACAAAATGACAAATTTACCTAGCAGTGAAGCTACACAAACTACTATATAGAGGACATTGTCCGTTGGGAAAAAAAATCTTAATTTTCATGACGGCAATGACTGGCTTTTATTCACTTTGGGGTCATATGTAGCACGATCCTACTAAAATTAGCAAGGAAGCCCAAAAACAAATTAGACTGCATATGTAAAGTTTAAGAATTAATACATGAACAACTAAAAGACACATTTATGGTCACATGATTATGTAAACCAATAAACAAATACATAACAAATGCAATAGATAAAAGAAAGCAATCACATTAAATCTGATTGCCAATCTGTAGTTATAGTTAGTATTCCCAAAGGTAGGAATTCCTCAGATATTAGCTCCCTAATAACTTTCCACCTGTTTGACGAATCAACCCGAAACTTTCCGGAACTATAGCATTTTCCACATTTTTAGATAATCTAAATTTATTTTATTTTTATTTTTTTTATTTTTTTATTTTTAAAAGACCTTTATTGTCCAACATACCATGTACACAGCATCATAGCCTACAACCCAGCCGGGCCGGCTGCAGTTAATGAGCTTCATGGCTTATAAAGTGTAGGAACACAGCTTCAAGTCCGGCAACCCTGGGGTCCGGCAGCGTATAACAACATTTCACATTACATCTCGACATGTATACATGAAGCATCTGGTAACTGTGTGGTCTATGGGTTTTTTTTCTTTATGTTTCCAGCATGAGTTCAGTGGTTCAATGTGACTGCGCTGAATCTACCCTCATCATTAGCACCGGTAACGGCCGTGCCCGTCATTCCCATTACGTGTCTTCCATGAGTGTTTCAGTGTGAGTCGGCACTCAGGCGAATTTGGCGTCATGTGAGGGAGTGTGAAGGGTGTTCAGCGGCTGAGTGCATTTGGGGCGTGTAACCTCCATATGTGTCCATTGCAGCTGAAAGAGTTGTTCCGCACTGCAGTGCCCAGGTGGGGTGTCCTAGCCTCGGCTGTCACACCCGATGGTGCCTTGCGGCGCGAAATGATGTAAAGCATGAAGTCATGTGCGTGTGGACATGGTCTAAGTGAAGAAGTAACCAAATCAACTAGTAATTAAAAAGAAAACAGGGGCATGGGTTTCACTGGAGGTAGGTAGGGGCAGGTGTAGGCAGAGTTCGCCATAGTGCCGAAGAGGTAGAAACCTGTAGCAGTGCGTCAGTCGTGTCTCGCGAGGCATATAGGCGGTGGGGGGGGCCAGGTCCTGGGAAAGCGCGGGTTGTCCATGCAGTGGAGCCATAAGGGGGGGGGTCCCCCGAGAGGTTGGAGGGTGTGGCATTCCGGTGTATAGGTCGGGTTCCTGCCGTCGTGCCTCGTGTGTTGGTGCAGCTCCGGGATTGGGGTAAGTATTTGACATTGTGGGACATGCAAAGACTAGCCAGATAGTCCTACTGTGGGAGGTCGTGCGGTGTATCATGAGTGTTCAGTGCAGTGCCGTGTCAGGGAACGAGTGCGGCAGTGCGTGTTTCTTCACGTGATTCCCTGTTCCGTGCATTTCTGCAGGAAGGAGTGCAGTATGTCCGCCCATTGTCGCGCAATGGGGAACTTCCTGAGCCCTGCTGTCTCTTCCCGCTGCAGAACAGAGCTTTCAGCCCGTGCCCAGTTCATCAGTGACAGGCACCAGTGTCGGAGGTGGGGGGGCGTGGCTGCCTTCCATCTTCTGGTAAGTAGTCTTTTGGCTGTGATAAGGCCGAGGTCCCAATATCTAGTTTGGACTCTATTTAGGTGTGTGCGTTTATACAACCCCAATATACAGGCTTCCCATGTACTCGGTACTTGTTCCCCAGTGCAATGTCGGAGCGTCGCGGTTACACCGTCCCAGTACTGCTGGAGGGCGGGGCAGAGCCAGAGCATATGAAGGAGATCTGCGCCTATGAGAGAGCAACGGCCGCAGGCAGTGTCTGTTACTGAGAAATATTTATTAATCTTGTCAGGGGTGAGGTACGCGCGGTGTAATATATAAAATTGTATGACTTTAAAGCGAGGGCTGCGAGGGATGTTCACTGGGCCAGCCAGGATCATAGCCCACTCCTTGTCCGTCCACTCCCTCCCCCTGTCCGCCGCCCATTTTTCCCGCAGGTGTGCTGTTGCCGGGAGTGTATGCAGGAGGAGTGCTTGTGCCAACCAACGAATAATGTGAGTGCCATTGCTCATGACATGCAAGTACTGTATGAAGTGGTGTGTCGGTGGTTCACTAGACATGTCTCCCCAGGCGGCGGTCAGCGCATGAACCAGGGATGCGTGTGTTAGGAACTGGCCAGCTGGGAGGGATGAGTCCTCCACAAGGGTCGCAAAGGGCAGGAGGGTGCCGTCGGAGTAAAGGTCACCTAATGTTTCCACCTCAGCGGTGATCCAGCTATTCAACCTTATGGCAGTCAGGGTCCCCACCGTCGTCGGGGTGCCTAGCAGTGGCAATGTCAGTGCATATGGTGTTGTTGCTCGTGTTAGGCGCAAGCAGCGGAGGAAGCATCTGCGCGCCACAGCGAGCAGTAATTGCGATGGTCGGGGGGTCCGAGTCAGCGGATGGAACAGTACTTGAACCTGGAACAGGGACCAAACGGTGGTATCTGTAGCCGTGTCACTTAGGTTCTTACCACCCAGCCAGCACGACACCCACTGCATTTGTGCTGCTAGATAATATAGCTCCATGTTCGGAACTGCTAGCCCGCCCTCACTAATGGGCATGTAAAGTTTCGTCAACGCGACCCGGGGTCGGCCTTTGTTCCAAATCAGGGTTCGTAGCAGGACCTCGATGTCTCGGAACACCCGGGCAGGCACATATGTTGGTATGTTTGCAAAATAGTATAACAGCCGTGGTAGCACTATCATCTTGGCTAAGGCTATGCGGCTAGGGACATTGAGCGGTAGTGTGTTCCAGAACCCCACCTGTATTGGTATTGTGGTATACTTATATAGCGCACCTGTCACCACCAAGGGCATCCTGGCGCTTTTGACTCATGGACCAAGCAAAGCAACGGCTCAACCCATCCTAGGGAAAAGGTAAGTTTTCAAAGCCTTTCTAAAGGCTGAAAGTCCCTCAAGACTTCTCAGGGATAGAGGCAGGGAGTTCCAAAGTTTGGCCGCCGCTACTCTGAACGAACGACCGCCCATCCTCACTCTCTGGAAGCGCGGGACTACAAGTAACCTGGACGACGAGGAACGCAGGGCGCGAGATGGAACGTACCAGGCAAACATACGCCGCAGAGGGATTGGGCCCAGGCCATGGATAGCCCTGAACACAATGCACGCTGCCTTGTAGCGTACGCGTAGATGGACCGGAAGCCAATGGAGTTCCTGCAACGCTGCCGTGGAAGAGCTGTGGTAGGGACGGGAAAGGGCAAGTTTGGCCGCCATATTTTGCACCCTTTGAAGCTTGCCCATGAGTGTTAACGGGGCCTCCAGAAGCAGTGCGTTGCAATAGTCAAGTCGACTTAAGATGGTACTACGCACTACTTCTGGTCTGGCTTGCTCAGGGAGAAGGGGCAAAACCTTGCGCAGCATGCGAATCAGCATCATGCACGTTGAGGTGGTCTTATTCACGTGCAGATCTAGCTGCAAATTGGGCCCAAAAATGACGCCCAGATTGCGTGCCGATTGTGCGGCTGACACTGTCTCTGAAAGAGACGGGGGCCAAAAATCAGCAGGGAGATCTCGGGGAACTCGATCAGTTGAGCAGTGCAGGACCTCTGTCTTGGTTCCATTGAACTGTAACGAGTTCAAACGGAGCCATTCCGCTGTAGCCTGCATGCACCGGTGGAAAGTCTCCAATGGGACTGCATCCTGTCCCTCCAGGGAAAAGACCAGCTGGGTATCATCCGCATAATTAAATGCGGAGATACCAAATGATTTAATGAGCTGGACTAGAGGGCGGAGGTAAATATTAAAGAGTATGGGGCTGATGGCTGAGCCCTGGGGTACTCCTTGTCCCACACTCCGCTCCTCTGAGCTGAAGGGAGGTAGCGAAACCCGTTGCTGACGGCTGTCCAGGTAGGAGATCAACCAATCCCTGGCCTTGTCTTTGACCCCGCATTCTTCCAACCTCGAAATCAGGGTAGGATGACTGACCGTGTCGAACGCGGCCGACATATCGAGCAGCACCAAAAATGCTGCCCGACCGCTGTCGACACGCGCCCGCAGATTGTCTAATACGGTCACCAACGCGGATTCCGTCCCGTGAGCAGGGCGAAAACCGAATTGCGTCTCATCCAGCCAGGTGTTCCCTTCTAAGAAACCGGATAGAGTGCGGGTAACCAACTTTTCAAAGATTTTAACCGGAAAAGGGAGCAGGGAAATTGGCCGGTAGTTAGAAAGGCACCCAGGGTCGAGCGTGGGTTTTTTTAAAAGCGGAGAGACCACTGCCTTCTTCCAACAGCCCGGTACAATCCCTGTTTCAAACGACTGGCAACAGATGGCATGCAAGGGCTGGAAGAGATCCCCTTGAAACACCTTCCATAGTTTTGGAGGAAGAGGATCCAGAGGCGAGCCAGATGAAATCGTGAGGGCTAAACAGCAAAACTCCTCCAGAGAAGGGAGGGGAAAGCTGCTCAGCTGGGGTCGACTGGCCACAGTCGCCGGAGCTCCCAAGCTGATAGCCGGATCGACAAAGGGAGGAAGGGGACTACTCAGCTGGGGTCGACTGGCCACAGTCGCCGGAGCTCCCAAGCTGATAGCCGGATCCAAAGAGGGAGGAGAAAAGCTACTCAGCTGGGGTCGACTGGTCACAATCGCCGGAGCTCCCAAGCTGATAGCCGGATCCAAAGAGGGAGGAGAGAAGCTACTCAGCTGGGGTCGACTGGCCACAATCGCCGGAGCTCCCAAGCTGATAGCCGAATCCACAGAGGGAGGAAAGAGACTACTCAGCTGGGTACCTGTGCTCTGGTAGATGCGATCGCCCTCATCAGGTTGCCGTCCAAAATGTCCATTGGGTCTCGGTAGATGTGTATCCCAAGGTATCTGAACGTGCTGGGATACCACTGCAACCTACCACCCCCGATGTGTATGTCACATTCGGGAACGCGTGGGTCAAAGGAGTAGGCCCCCGATTTGGCCCAGTTCACTCGCAATCCCGACATGTCCTCAAAGGCGCCAAAAACGGTAGCGAGGGACTCTGGGATGTCGTTGAGGTCCCGGACGTATAAGAGCAAGTCGTCGGCGTACAAGGATACTACATGCAGTCCGTCCACCAACGGTATTCCCCAGTCCGCTCCCTGTGACCGGAGCATCATGGCTGGGGGCTCCACAGCTAGGGAGAACAACAAGGGCGGCAGTGGACACCCCTGTCTAGTGCCTCTCCGCACGCGAATAGGGTCAGAGAGTAAAGGTCCAGTGCGGACCCGTACCGTAGGTTTGTGGTATAAGAGGCCAACCATCGCCAGATAGTCATCCCCCAGCTCAAACTTGTCCAACACCGCTCGCAGGTAGGGCCACTCCACCGAGTCGAAAGCTTTCTCCAGGTCGAGCACAAGGCACCCTGCTCGTGGCCATTGTCTCGTGGCGTAGCCCTGCAAGCGAAATAGCCGTCGGATATTGTGGGATGTGTGTCTCGTCGGTACAAATCCATTTTGGTCTTGATGTACCAACATAGGAACTATGGGGGCCAGCCTGCGGGCAAGCGCGGAGGCAAGAATTTTATAGTCTGTATTTAAGAGTGCGAGAGGGCGATAAGATCCCATCTGCGTAGCGTCCCTGCCAGGTTTGGGCAAGGATACAAGCGTCGCATCGTTAAGGGTCGGGGGCAGGGTGAAGTCGTCAACAGCCGCGGAATACATCTTCACCAGGTGCGGGATCAGGATGTCTGAGGCGGCCTTATAGAACTCAGCTGGCAAGCCGTCCGGACCTGGTTTAGACAATCTAAATTTATGTAGTGAATTGTTAAGGGGTGCACAAAGATAAAAGGGGATCCCAAGACACGTTTTTCCACCAATGCATTTTCCATAGACTATTGTATTTGATGTAGGGTGATAACGGCTGAGTGGATTTTCATGAAATTTAGCAGGATTATACATTAAGGATGCAGAGATTATGTTTTTTGGGTTCTGTAGTTAAGTAGGGTAGGCATTTTGTAAGTTATAAGGCATTTAAACTTAGTGATATCTGTCACCTCTGCATTTTTGCGGAATTTCACAAAATATTGTGAAACTACTACAGTACATGGCTGTAAACTTATTTAAAAGTGAATAGAAAATAGAAATACATTTCTCTTCCTATTACCACTTTAATAAAGTATTAATACTTACCTATATCTAAGGCCCGAACCCTGAACACAGCCAAAGTGTAGTAAAAACAATATGGCTGCCTTTTCAGTCGCTGGAACCAGACATTACCCAGTTATATACTGGCTTGTCATCGCCATGTACTGCGGTATACTGCAAAGTTATCGTTGTATACCAGGATTGTGGTACCCCTGGTACAGTGCCCCGGTGTTTTTAGGCTTCCTTGCATTAATGAGTCCAGCACAGATTAGATTTGCATTACATGCTACATAAACTCGGATAACTCGCAACTTATTATGCACAGTAAACATTATCAGTATCTTTCCACTTGATCACATGACAATTCAGAGTTATGATTAATCTATGCAATAGTGTTCCTTCCTGTGAAAGGACAGAAGTAGAGAAACCTGCAACAGCTCTTGACAAGGTTTCTCTTGACTGTGTGCACCTTTTCTGCAAGAGGAAGGACTACGTGTGAGGTTAATGATCTGTTCTCGAAAGACTCTTATGGTGCACACAAGGATTAAAATCTAAGATGGGCTCCATCGGCATTTCTCTCTTTATTTTTATTTAAATGTTACCCACGGGCAATCACGCAAGGTCAACACAGGGAACCTGAATATAATAGAAAGAAGTGCACAGTTTTGGAGCAAAAACACACCGACTCCAACTGTGCCACTGCCAGGCAGTCGTACTTTGAATCTTACTACAGAACCAGTTACTGGCTGCATGGAGAAACCAACAGCGCTTAAACAGACCCCTTGAGTGTTACCGACTGTTCCTGCCATAGTAATCTTTCTGAGGAGTGAACTTCACGGTTGCCCTCTGCGGCTCTGTCCAGAAGTCGACAAACAGAAACACATTACCTGTCTGCCTGCACCATATCCAACATGCAAATCTCCTCTTTCAAAGCACAGGGCGATCTCCGGGCATCTTCTTATGTAAAGGGAAATCAAACTCGCTCCTTTCGACAACACCCTTCACGCGCGTTTAAAACGGTGGGTCCGGGAGCCACGTCACGTGAGTGACGTTTCGAACGTCATCGACGTCCTGATGGCGACGTCGTATAGCTGAGCTAATTAGACAATTAATTTTGCTGGCAGCTGGGTAAGGGTTCATCATCACATGGGGTGACACCGTGAGTGAGCCTCTGTTTTAAATCCCTACATAAATCAGGACTCCTGATTTATGTAGTGATTTAAAGCAGAGGCTCACTCACGGTGTCACCCCATGTGATGGTGTCACCCGGCGCGGTCCGCACCCCCCGCACCCCCCTAGTGACGCCACTGCGCTAGCACAGTGTATCCAGTGCTATATGCGACTACACTCTTATACTGTACGTACCTCAACTCTACACCAATCTAGTCTAATTCACTCCACTTTACTCCACTCCACTGGACGCTACTCTACCACACGCTATTCCTCTCCTCACCCTTCTACTGTACACCACTCCATTCTACTCTATTCCACTGTATGCCACTCCACTCTAGCACACTACACTGTACTCTATTCCACTGTAGCAACTCCACTACATGTTAATTCACTCTATGCCACTCCACTCTAGGCCTCTCCACTGTACGAGACTCCACTCTACACCACTCCACTCAACGCTATTACAGTGTATCCAGCGCCACTATATGCCACTACATTCTTACACTGTACGTACCTCAACTCTACACCACTCTAGTCTAATTCACTCCACTGTACTCCACTCTACTGGATGCTACTCCACCACACACTATTCCTCTCTACACCTTTCTACTGTACACCACTCCATTCTACTCTATTCCACTGTATGGGACTCCACTCTACAACACTCCACTGTACGCTATTCCACTGTATATCACTCCACTGTACACTACTCCATTCCATGCCACTCCAGTGCATGGCACTCCACTCTACTCCACTTAATTCTAATGCTCAAATGTACGCCACTCCACTGTATGCTATTGCACTCTGCCCCATGCCGCTCTACACCACTCCAGCCCACACCACTCCATTATACACCACTGCATTCTACACTACTCCACTGTCCACTATTACACTCTACGCCACTCCACTGTACAACACTCCGCTCTATGCCACTCCAATCCATGCTATTACACTGTACACATCTCCACTCTATGCTAATACATTGTATGCAGCTGCACTCTATGCCCCTTCAGTGTACACCACTCCACTATATGCCAGTGTATGCTACTCCACTATACTCTATTCCAGTACATGCTATTTCACTCTATGCCATTCCATTCTATGCCACTCCACTCTAAGCTATTCCATTGTATGCCACTCCACTGTATGCTACTCCACTCTACGCCGCTCTGGTGTATGCCACTCCACTCTACCCCACTCCATTCTACGCTATTCCATTGGACACCACTCCACTTTACACCACTTCACTGTATGCTACTACAGCCTACCCATTCCAGTGAATGCCACTTCACTGTATACGATTGCACTGTACACTACTACACTATTCCAGTCTCTGGCTCTACTGTACACCACTCCACTATATTTTACTGTATGCCACTTCACTATATGCTATTCCACTCTATACCAATCCAGTGTACACCACTCCACTCTACCCCACTCCATTGTACATAAGTCCATTGGACGCCACTCCACTATATGCTATTGCACTCTGCCCCACTCCACTGTACACCACTCCAGTCCCTCGAGATCCTGCAGGATCTCCGAAGAAGGCCTCCAGGTCAACAGCGATCGGGGAGTGCCCTCCCATCCCAACTCATAGTAAACAGGGTTGCGATCTAACAAATAGCGAGACAGGTGTGATACTGCAATGAAGCTGGTCGTTGAGGCAGCTGTGTGTATTGTGTGTCAATGAATAGCAAGTATATTTCATCAAGGCAGGATGGAGAGACCTCCAAATGTCACAGAGACCCAGGTGGTTAGTTACCTCCAGAAGGGCTGCAGTCATTCGTGGCTTGGTAGTAAGACGAGGCGGGTGCTTTACAAGAGCACAATCTAATACATAGTTAAAGCAAAATAACATCCTACACCCTCAGATAAAAGGCCTCTTCATATATTTTGGCCCATACGAGTTGGCAACTGTAACTTCAACCCAGTCAAGCCTCCCCTGCACCAGAAGGTAATGACCTTCTACATCAGCTTCCATTTAAGAAAGGGCAAAGGGGAACCCAGTGCTAATCAAATGAGCACACCCCAATTGAACAAAGAGTAATTAGCATAGTACTTTTGCCCTCTCCATTTTTTGGCTAGCTTAGCGGCTTCTCCATTTGAGAGATGGGTCTCCTGGAGATAAATAATATCAATCTTGCGTCACTTAAGGAAAGAGGACCCTGTATCATTTCTGATAGGCCCCAGCCCCCGAACATTCCATGAAAAGAGTTTAAAAGACCCAAGCTTACACATTGTGTGAACAATCAACCAAGGCAATGCCTACCCCCTTCCCCATGACATGATGGAAACAATGACAACTAAAAACAGAGCAACATATGTGATCAACCAGTCCCACCAACTCCAGATATGTAAGTGTAAAGCACCACTACCAACAAGCCCACAAACTTCCATGTGTCAGGTCGTACATTACAACTCAAACCCACCAGACACAACACAACTCATACCCACCCCTAACCTTCCCATCTGAATAACAGTTGCACCTCTGCTGGTATTCACTAATGAAGATATAGCCAACCACACAACATACTGCCACCCCAGGGCAATAGGCATACCCATACATTCTCCACCTTATTCGCCACTTTGCAGAGATCTGCCAGCAGCAAATTCACCTCTATAGATACCCCTGCTATTTGGCACTCCAGAGCCTCTCTTGAACTCTGTATTTGCTCCAGGATTGCTGCACGCAAGGCCTCCTCTAGGTGTTCAGGAGAATGTTCCGGGGAGCATCAGCGCTTCTAGTGAGTGAGTCTGTGAGTGCCCTGGCAAGAAGTAGTATATTGGGTGATAGTATTCCCTTGCTGCTGCCTCTGAGGCCTGTCTTTCTTCATATTATAGAGAAGAAGGGGGTACGCGTAAAGACGCATCATGAGGTAGGCTAGCAGTAATGAGTTCTGCAAGGTACCTTCCCCAAAGCAGCCGGGCCTACCGAAAAGCAGACTGGTAGAGCCGCAATTGAACGGAGGCCAGTGAACACTGCCCAGACAACTGTCCAGGAAGACTGCCGGTGTCCTCTGTCACCCCTGCCAACAAAAGTTCAGTTTGTTGGCTCCACTGTAATCACACAACATTAGGCTGAAGGATCATGGCCACCACTGCAGGAAGCCCTCTGCCAGAGCAAAGTCTGCTGAGAAAGTGGGACTGGAGAGGAAGGGCCTGCCAGCTGGGAGATCTGTACAGCGTTCCTGCGACATCCCGTCAATGAATGTTCAGGCACAACACAGCCCAGCAGGCAGGTGGGGGCACTGCTACACTCTAGCACGTCCCTGCACCCGACTCTCAGAGCAAAATATCAACAGGGCCCAAGTGTGTGCCCTGCGTGGTGGTTGTCTCGCGACACCCCTGCGTGCAAGGTCCCACCAATGCAGGCCCAGCCTCTGGCCTCCGCCAAGAATCCAGCTACTGGGTCGAATGCAGCAGTGAACGTGGCCCACCTGACGGTATTCAAACAATGCCAGCAACTGTTGGATCCTTCGTCTATGTCCCTGGCACCAGCATGAGGTGAGCATGCAGTGCTCCCAACCTACAGAATCAGGCCCGCCTCCGCACTACAAGCTGCACACCGTGGCAGCAGCAGTCCCCCATGCTGGGAGAGCTCCGAAGGGTTAAGATGTCCACGGCACTGCAACCAGGAAGGTGGGGTTGTCGTGTAGTTTCTACTGATCCACAGAATCTGTGCGTTTGTTAGTCAAAATAAACTTTAGGTGAGGTGCCTAGACTGATTCCGTGTATCCCCGCAGGATATGTTGGCCTAGAGCCAAGCTAGTTCACAGTGCCATCATAAGCCCCCCCTAACCTTACCAGGGAGCAAATGGTTTCTGGCAACCAATGAACATGACAACCCTGACCACTCAGGGATCGTGGAAACAGATCAAAACCTTTTGCTCCGTCACTCGTGCTTACTAGTACTTAGAGAAATATACAGAAAATATGCAATGGGACGTTTTCAATATATTTATTGACCCAACATTATTCTTCTACAGAAAACAAATGCTGCTGTAATCAGTTGACAGAAGCAGATGAAAGTGATTACAAGCACCGAGAGCGTGAACTCTAGATATACTTCTACCATAGTGGTACAACAGTGTATATATTCAGGCATATAAACAAGGCAGTAATCAGGCATACTCCTACTATACAAACTCTACTCTGTGTGCACCTAGAGTGAGTGTAGGTGTAAGCCAAGAATCTCCCCAAGGGATGACCCAACCCCATTACCTGGTGGGAGAGAATGTAGGTGCCCGTCTTGGTCACAAACTGGACACCCCCACACGGAGATGTCAGACCGCTGCATGGTGAAGTCTCAGCATGCAGGGACCCTTGGTGTCAGCTGAAGTGCCTCCTCTACCAATCTTTTGGGATGCTTATTATTTATAATAGAAAGCATCCTTGTGATGTGCGTATAGATTAGCGATGTTATGTATATGTAGATAGTCCTGGGGCCCCATTGATGAAGATAGAACAAAATGTGTACAAAATGCATCAAGAGGCCTTGTACATGGTGTTCGAGGCATGATGATGTTATGTGAAGCTAGCTGTGTAAACAAAGTAGCTGTGAACGCAAATATGTGCAAAAGGTCACAGCAGAAATGTTATTGTGCAAAATTAGGCCAACGTAAGAAAAACTTGTAGCTCCGTTACATGGGCCTAACCTGGGCACATAACAGGAGGATCAGCCACCAAGAAGTTCACCTGAGGGTCCCGGCAACCCCCCAGACCGGGACCACCGGCCCCACCACTGCGCTGAAAAGGAAGGCAGCTGGGTGCCGCAGGTCTGAGGGTATCAGGGTGAACTGGCACTCTGTCCAGCCACTACCCTCCTACAGCTAGCCAGTGGCTACTGGACTAGTGGGACTCCAGTAAACTGTGCCAAGACATCAGGCACCAGTGATCAGATCCCTGACACCACTAGAGCGGTGTCCTCACTCACAACGGGAGGGCACTTCTGTTGCTTTGTGTGGGGGGTTATGGGGCTGATCAAGAACATTTGACTTCACATCATATGCTGAAACTATATCCTTTCAATCCCAAGATTGGTATCAAGGCTCTATTGAATGAGAGCAGCCCTGTGTAACATGATCTGTAATATGCAATGCTTATTGTGTGTTTTCATTTTAACTGTGTTTTTATAGTGCTTGGCGTCTAGGCGCTATAATACTGTTTGGGGTCAGAACTCTGTCCCAGAGGGTTGTACAGGCATCTAGTTTTTAACTGTTTATCCTAGTTGTATGTGTAGTGTAATTATCCTGTGTGTATTAAAGTACTTTTCTTTTATAAAAAGTAAAGCACAGACTGGACATTGATTTTATCAGCTGGTGGTACGGTTTACACTGTATTCTGAATGTCTAACCCCACCTCACCTCCTTGAGTAGGCCTTGGACTGCTCTGTCTCGCTACCCTGAGAGAGTCAAGTGCTGGAGAGGATTAGTTGGTTATCCAGTTTTTGGTCCACTAGTACTGAGGCCCCAGGACACCAGTGAAGGAACACTCCAGTTGATGCGATTGGAGCGCAGTTACCCCTGAGTGCCCTGGTGCCCAGGAAGCCGGGTCTAACAACTGACCAATTACAGCTTATTATGTTACTTAATTGATCCAATGGATAGTCAAGTTTATTTAAGGTTTTTGGCATTAAAATACATCCACAAAGTGGGATGCATTTCCAATCATAGAATGGCCCAAATTCCCTTAAAAGTGGAAGTACAAGCCATTTGTCTCCTAACCATGAAGTTTATGTCCTCAGCACTTCTCCTTTTTTCCGTAAGAGCAGTTCAAACATGAATAGAAAAATATCCTAGTTTGCAAATGTTTGCCACATAATACATCTGCTGTTGCATAATCTGACGATTTTACCTAAACAAATTGTTTGTAGCTCAAACGGATCAAAAGTTACTTAAAACTGAGACTTGTGTTGCTAAGAAGTGGAGGGCCCGTTGCAAAGCTTGACTGGTCACCTTTCTCACAGCTGCATGTGTATGTTACACTGGTACTAATGAGGCAAAATCTTTGCAGAGACTGCCAATATGTATAAAAAATTCAAAATTATAAAGTATCAGAATCAATATGAAGCTAGTCAGCAGAGCAGTTCATATCCCACAGAGCAATAGAGCAGTTCCAAACTGGCATGTTCAAAAGATTTCCCTTCAAACAAGTGGAACCAGAGGCCAAATATGTGCCCACCACATTATCTGCAAGGATTTACTGTAAAGCAAGAACAAAATACTTAACCCAACCAGGTGTGGTAACCAGTCTATGAAACAATGTGATAAAGTTCTCCCCCACCTATAAATACAAACATGATTTGGCCACAGCATAACATGCCACATTTTTATAGCCAACTATACACAGTGCCTCCACCACCACACCATCCACCACCTTTAGCCCCAATGTCAGCAACACAAAGCCCTTATCAACAATCCCATTTTCACCAATTCTCAACAATTCCTCCACCAACTCATCAACCTTTACACACACATCAATTCCCATCACTGCCAACTCCATCAATCCCACCACTTCCATCTACTTCCACTCCCCACTCCCCACTCGTGTAACCCTTCATATTCATCCATGCCGCTATTATTCTCATAAATGCCTCCACCACTATGTCCACATATTTCCTAGACGCCCTTGGGCATTCGAGCGCTATATACATTTTAAATTCATTCATTCACATCAGTCCCCACATTTTCAGAGTCCTCCATTCTCAGTAATGCTTTTATCACCTTCACCACCTCCTCCTGGTGATTTCACTTCATCTCATCCATGTAAGTCTTAATGGAGCCTTTCCTCAGAGAAGTATGATGAGTTAATTGCCAGTCCCAATGAAATTGGTTTATGTGATCCACAGCTTGTTTTTTTAACATCAATATTGTCACTTATAGGTCAAAAAATAAAGATTACATTTTTAACGCATGAACGCTATATTTCCAGAATATTTGCTATCAGTTACTCTTTTTTGGGCATAAGCAGTGAAAGATATTAGAGATGACCCGCAGAAAATGTGTTTCAAAATATTCGTTTCCATCTGTTAGCCAGTGCCATCCTCATTTGTTGGATATGTAGCATTTCTGTGAGTATACAGTCATCTATCCATGCCCCTGCACCCTGTCTCTAATAAAAAAAAACTACCTTATTTAGATATTGACAGAGGATTCAGGCCTTAGGCCCCAATTATAAAACTGTTTAGATGCAGCTATTCTGCTATTTAGCTGTCGATCCATGTCTTTTATAGAAGCTGCCAATGGAGTGGCCATACTTGTTACCTGATTACAACAAGCTCGTTCATGAGACAGGGCAACAGTGGAGCCCATCGTTCTCATTTTCCTTTCCTTTCAGGGTCAATTAAGGTTGCGCCATACCCCATGACCCCCGTCCTGCACACATGCAGCTTAGCAGCTATTCATCTGATGTTCTTGTGCATTAAACATAATACAAAAAGAGCTAGGGAGAGATGATTGGGGCTCCAGGAATCCCAGAAGTGGAAACACGGGTCCAATCACAACTTGCCCATGGGGGTTCCAGCAGCCCCTAGCATTGCCTTCAGTGGGGTACTAGGAGGAGCAGATTTGCTCCTTGGCTTGGATTTGTGCACAAAATGTTCCTCCCTATTAGAAATGTTTTTTTTAATTCCTGCAGCAAAATGAATATTTTGTCATGATGTTGCTGCTTAACATACAACTTGCGAGTAGAACTGTTTTATTATTATTTTTTTTTGCTCTACTGAAACTTTAGTTTAGCAGGTACTTTAAAATTGTCTGAAGATGATTTCTTTTCTTACTAAGCCGAATGAAAGTTTTCACAACAGTAGTTTAAGAAACACCGATTTTGAAATAAGTATGAGAAATGCCCATTTTAACTTGCATTACATTTTGAAAATGTACCAAGTAGATATATGTACTCGAATATGTATTCATTCTGCCAGCGTTTGGTTCTGCTTTTTCAGTGATGTATTACGTACCTAAATATATTTTTTTAATAAATGAACATCTTCTGCAAAAAAAGATGACATTTCCATCAAAAGTATTTCTTATGTTTTTGGAAGCTGCATTTCTTATGTTTTTGGAAGCTTTTAACAAGGGAACGAATGAAGGAAAGGAGAAAAAAGGGGTTACCAGCCATTTCTTGAAGTCACGGTTTTCAGGAAGTGAGGAGAAGCGAAACAGAGACAGAAAGAGAGGGAATAAGCTGCCAGAGAGACAGAGCAAGAAAAGTGGACACTGTCCTTTTCTGGGCAAGAAGGAAGAGACAGAGGGGCAGATGTATCAAGCCTTTTGCGACTCGCAAAGGCCGAAATTCGCAAAAGGTCTTTTTGCATGTTTTGGCATGCATCAAAAATTCGCAAAATAAGTAATAGCAAAAATTTGCGATTCCTTATTTTGCCATAGCATTTAAGGAATCGCAATTTTGCGATTCCTTAAATGCTATGTATGTAGCATTTTTTTTTTTTTTCACAACAAGTTTATTGACAAAGATGAGCATATGTAATAAGACGGACCCCCACAATCGGGAAGGCACCATCAGACATTCCGATACAATCAAGACAATAGAAGTGAGTATTCAGTCAACAATCATTGCAGCACAAGGTCATAAGAAACGATCATCACTGTCTTTAACACTAAATTATCCACTTATCCCCAACTCCCGGATCCCTCCCCTGGATCCCACCCTAACCCTATGCATGTGTGCATGGACGGTGTCGATGAAAATTCTCAAAGTGGCAAGTGCGTGTGTGGGGGGGGGGGGGAACGGGGCCGTCCGGCCACAGGGAGCTAAAGATCTTCCTCTGGTTCCACTGGGGGGTCCAGCAACAGGTCCCTGTAGTCCGCCCATCTCTTCCATACCTTAAAGTGCTTACGGGGGCACCCTCGGGCCTCAAAGATCGGTCGTTCCAGACCCATGCAGAAGTCCATGCCAGCCTTCCACGCACACAGGGGGGGGGGTCTCACATCCTTCCATACTCGGGCTAGGTCTCTCTTGGCCACCACCAGCCCCAGGAGGAGCAGGTGTCTCTTGTATACATTGCCACCAACCCCCTCTAGAATATGTAGCAGCCCCAGACGGTGGGTACGAGGGAGGGTCCATCCCAACACTTCCGACAAGCAGTCCCATACACCTCTCCAGAAGCCAACCAATTTAGGACACGACCACAACGTGTGGATCAACGTACCCCTCTCCAGCCCGCATCTCAGACAGTCCGGGGACTCTATCAGACCCGCCTTCCACAAACGCTCGCGGGTATAGTAGGCTCTGTGCAGGATTTTGAATTGGATTAAACGGAATCGGACGGCAATGGCCGCACCCCTCGGGGATTCCAAGGCCTCACGCCAATCATCCTCATCCAGCTGACCCACGTCCACCTCCCAGGCCGCCTTCAGTGGAAGGAGGGTGGAGGAGCAATGGATGACCATTGTCTGGTAAATGCGTGAAACTTTTTTGTCCCCCAGATCGCCCATGAATACCTTAGCTTCAATCGGGCTGAAGTCAGGAAGGGAGTCAATGCCGGTGAGACTGGGCAGCAGCGCATGCCGGAATTGCAAATATCGAAAAAATTGAGATTGGGGCATGCCAAACTCGGCGCTAAGGGCCTGAAAGGATTTGAGGGCTGTGCCAGACATCACATGGCCCAATTGTGAAATACCAATTGCGTCCCAGCCATCAAAACCTGATAGCTTAGACAGTTCCGGTAACAAGCCGTTACGCCACAAGGGCGTCTCCGCGGTCAGTCTGCCCCACCAGCCCATGCGTCGCAGGGCCTGCCGCCACACCGCAAAGACAAGTTGTGTAACCCTCGGTAGAGATCGACGCAACCGGGGTGAATAGAGGATGGTGTGGAGCGAGTTGTCGCCCATCAAGGCACGTTCCAGGGCGTAGGCTGGGTCTTCGCCATTGCTATACCACCAGTCGTTTAGGATGAGGAGGTGTGCGGCTTGATAGTAGGACTGCAGATCCGACGTGGCCAAGCCCCCACCGTAGGTGGACAAAAAGCACGTACGTAGCGCAACCCTGGCGGCCCCTCCGGCCCACAGGAAGCGGCCCAGCAGAGAATTGACCTGTCGAAACCACTGAGGTGGGACGGGATATGGGTGGTTCTGCAGCTGATACAAGAGGCGTGGTAGCGCCACCATCTTAAAAATGGCAGAGCGGCCAAAGATGGACAGGGGCATCCGAGACCAAGTCTTAACGTCCGACTGTACCTTCTCCCAGACTGGTATGAGATTATGATCCCAAGCAGTGGCTGCCGAGGTCGATAGAAATACGCCGAGATATTTCAGCCCGGTCGTAGCCACCCGCAGCCCTGAGGCCCAGGGGTCCGCCATGGCGCCCTCTCCCAGCACCCACAATGTGGATTTATGAAGGTTCAGATAGAGGCCCGAGGCCTCCCCAAATTGTTGCATCACCTCCAGGACACGCGGGCCCGAGCGCTGCAAGTCGGTAAGAAAAAAAAGGACGTCATCCGCATACAGGGCTATTTTGTCAGACAGAGTGGCTGTCCATTGAAAGCCCTGTATCTGCGCATCCTGGCGCACTCTGGCAGCTAGGGGCTCCATGGCCAGTGCAAACAGGTAGGGGGAAAGAGGGCAACCCTGTCTGGTCCCGCGGCCGATATGGAACGTGTCGGACACAGCCCCGGCGACCCGCACCGAGGCCGTGACGTCGGTGTAGAGGAGCCGGACGTATGACAGAAAGACCGGGCCCAAGTTAAGGCCGCGCAGCAAGGCAAACAGGTACGACCAGCTGACAGAGTCAAAGGCCTTGTTAATGTCGGCCAGCAACAGTGCCGCCCGGTCCCCCAGAGTCTCAGCCGCGTCAATCGCCGCCTGAGCGCGACGGATGTTATGTCGCGTCGCCCTGTGTGGCATGAAACCTGCCTGATCAGGATGGACCAGATCGGTGATAAGAGGAGCTAGGCGGTTCGCCAGGGCTTTGGCCAAAATCTTGGCCTCCACGTTAATCAAAGAGATGGGCCTATATGAGTCATGACTGTCTGGGGGTCTGCCCGGCTTCAGGAATACCACTATTTCGGCATGCCGCCAATCTGGGGGCAACACCCCTCTGGTACGCGCCGCTTCCAGCGCCCGGCGATAATAAGATCCAAGCTGAACATGGAATTTCTTGAAAAATTCGCTAGGATAGCCATTCGGGCCGGGGGCCTTGCCAGTGTTAAGTTGCCCTAAAGCATCTCCCAACTCCTCAGCTGTGAGGGGAGCATCCAGGGCCGTCTTAGTCTCATCAGATATCGGCACGGGCGGCAGCTCCTCAAGGAATCGGGCCAAGTCGCCATCCGACAACCGGTCACGCGGGGCATACTGGGTGGAGTAGTACACGGCAAAACTCGTAGCCAATTCATGTGGATCGGTTATAACCTCCCCACCATCATTCATGAGACCGGGCAGTAGGAGGGGTTGAAAGTGTTGTTGGCACAATCTATGCAGCATGGAGCAGGACTTGTCCCCCCATTGATATATCCTACTTCTGGTGGCCAGCCATGCCTGCTTGGCCTCATCCATCAGGAGGGACCCGTATGTTTGCTGTGCTTGTAGCAGCAGGTGTAGCTCGATGGCATCACCACCCTCACGACTTTTTTGCTCCAGAGCCGTTACCCGTACAGCCGCCTCTGCAACCTGCTCTCGACGCTTCCGACGGGCCGCCGAGCACCATGCAATATCTGCTCCCCGTATGGTAGGCTTCATGGCCTCCCACACCATCCCCACATCAGCGCCCTCCACTAGATTTTCCCGCCAGAAATGGTCAATCGTTTCACGTAGATGATTAGCATATGGCGGCTGAAGGAGATGCCACGAGGACATCCTCCATCGAAACGGCTGTCTTTTCCGAAGGAGTTCCAGTCCAATCGAGACGGGGGAATGGTCGGACAGGCCCCTCGGTAAGATGTCCGCGCCCTTCACCCTGCTTAAATAGTCCCGAGGCACAAACACACAGTCGAGCCTTGAAAAGGAGCCGTGTACAGCCGAGACATAAGTATAGTCCCGGGCCGTGGGGTGCATATGTCGCCACACATCAACCCAGCCCAACCCCTCACTCATTGCACGCAGTCTGGAGGGCGAAGGGGAGGGGGGCGGGAGCTCAGATCCCCCTAGACGCCTCTGGCGATCCACGCTTACATTCAGCACATCATTCCAGTCTCCCCCAATCACTGCTAAGGGTCCCGAGATGTCCTCCCATACAGCAAACAGTCTCTCGGCTAAGGCCCACTGGAGTGGGGGGGGGGCGTAAACACTGCCAAACACCACCGACTCCGCACCCACCTTGCCCTTAATAAACAGGTAACGACCCTGAGGATCTACCCACTGCTTCTCGTGGATATAAGCCACCCTGCGGTGAAGCAAAATGGCGACTCCCCTGGACCCCCTGGAGAACCCGGCATGGAAGACCTGTTGATATCCAAACCTCTGTAGGCCCAGAGCCTTTGTACCCATCATGTGTGTTTCTTGAAGTAAAAGGACATCTGCAGCTTCATTCTTCCCCCAGCGTAACACAGCCCCACGTTTGATTTTATCCAAAAGCCCCCTGACATTCCACGTAATCACTCGTATAGTATCCACAGGAAGTCTACGAACCGGTCCAGCCATGGTCCAGTAAGATCCAACACCCGAGCCCTCCACTCCCGCGCCACCCACCACACATCATATGGAACATCGTAGCAACCCACACATGCATAACCCTGTCAACCCCAAGGACAACGGTCCCCAACCCCACGGTCCCGCAACCCCAAACAGTCCCCGTCCCCAACTCAGCGGCCCTAACCCCGACCGCCCTCATCCCGCCACCCCCAACCCTATACCTCAAAGAACCTTGAAGTACCTGTCGCGGCATGGGTGGTCCCGAGACCAGAACATAGGGCCCGGGCCCACCCATACCAATGGATCCCAACATTCCCAACCGGAACAAGAAGCCTACTCCCCCTCCCACAGAGTCTCTCTCTCTAGAGGGAGAGTGGTAGCCACCATCACGTAGTCCCCGACCCCCCACCCCACAGCCCCATTCTCAATTAGAGGACAGACAAAATACTGCCCCATGGCGGCAACAGTGCCGGGTAGTCATCAAGGCCCAGACGACTCGATGAGTCCAATCAGAAGTCACAGCCGTGACAGTAGAGATGGAAAGGTAGGGCCTTGGTATGTTTTAGTGGTCTGTCCCAGAGTGTTCGGAGTCTTCGGTCCTGCCACTGGTCTGTGTGCCATCAACCGAGGCCGCACGTCTGCGCGATTTGGACCGCTTGGTTCGGCCCCTCCTCCTCGGCGTCCGGTCTTGCTGAGCCCGCGGTGAGCCCTCTGGAGAGATATGTAGCATTTTTTAAATGCGATTTTTGTTTAAGAATTCGCAAATTACCACCAACTTGTAGTTGATGGTAATTTGCGAAGTCTTTAAAAAATGCACAATTTGGCATTTTTGATGTTGGCATGTGATGCACACACATGCCCATAGGGCATGTATGTGCGCCATATGTACACACATGTACATTTCAGGGGTGCAGCAAGGTGTCTTTCAGACACCCCTGCACCCTTGAAATAATTCTCAAATTGCGATTAGCAAATTGCGTATTCGCAATTTGAGAATTACTTCACAATCATTCCTATGGGCCTCCTGGCCCATAGGAATGCATGGGAAATTATTCCTTATTTGCGAATTAGCAAATTGCGAATTCGCAAATAAGGAAGATTAAGGAATCGCAAAAAATAGTGATTTTTTTTCATACATTCCATTTAGCTATTTCTAAATAGCGATTCCTTAAAAATCGCTATTTAGGAATCGCAAAATGGAATCTTGATACATCTGCCCCAGAGTCACATATAAGAGAACGGTGCACCAGAGAAGATAGTCCACAGCATCCAAAACGTTATAAGCGATTCTTTTATTGATTTTCCAATTTTTAAAAAAAACAAACTCCTCAGCCAACGCGTTTCGTTCTCTAGGAACTTCGTCAGGGCTATAATATAAGGGATGGAATTCCCTGTGAGTTCGAGCAAAGTGTAGAAGCTGAAAAATTAACTGGTCAACCACTGAATAAGAGGCAAGTAAATTTCCTTGGCGATATTCGATGTATACTGTAAGCGAGTCTTATATTTAGGACCAACATAGGAAAACTTCTCCCATCGTGTGATAACTTGGGGGATAGTTATAATGGTGGTCACTCGCTCGCAATCTCCGCATTCGGGAAATAAATGCTGTGGACTATCTTCTCTGGTGCACCGTTCTCTTATATGTGACTTTTGGATCTGCTTGGCAGTAGAGTGTTGGTACGGCACACTCTGGACGCTTTGTGCACAGAAACTCTGACACTCATATCATACTTCATAGGCACTTGTGCATAACCTTGTCAGCCGTGCTACCTTTCTCCTATTGGACATCTGCCCCAGAGTCCTTTTCCTGCTCTGCTCACGCGCCCCTCCCCGAACGGCCGCGAGCAGGCAAGCCTTATCAATAGGCCTTGGCTATTTCTGCCATCAGGGGGCGAATTTTTTAAATAAAAAAGTAGGAGAACGGTTTCTATTAAATTTAAAAAGTAGGGGCACGCCGTGCTCTGCCGATCCCGCCCACTTCGACCACTGGCCTCCAAAAATATGCACCTGCGAACTTTGAAGCACTCCCTACTTCCATATCTGGGATACAGTTTAACCCACAAGCCAGCAGAGAGCACTGTATTTTATGGTCACTTCTACTTACCTGCACCCTCCCCACGGCTCTTGAGATATGTAACAGTCACACCTAACTTTCCTCAGGGGCGGGGAGGTTGCTGCCAGCAGCAGGGGCGGCACAACCAAACCTACTTTCTCTGGACTCTGGAACTTGCACAGCCTCTTTGGACACCATTGTGCACAGTGACTGCAGTGGGTTGATCACTGGGGAAAAAATGCATGGGTACCAAGGGCATGTAGATATAGTACCCCCACCTGTTTCTCAGTTGGAGATTGAATGAGGATGTGCTTGTGACGAGTGAGGCTCTGGGGTTAAACGACTATGCCCCGCTCCCTGGGAGTGCCTTCCTGACTTTTTCACTAGAGACACATGGTGCTATGGTGCGCCCTAAGATCTCTAAACCTCCATCCCAGAAATCAATTAAGGGCATGCTGTTGGCCACCCCCACTCCGGTGGATCCAATCCGTCAACTGGAAAGTACGTTGGAGAAGCACACAGGCATGTTCAACAAGGTCTTACAGGCCATACAAGACTCCAATGCGATGGCGGAGGATGCAGAGGGGCCCTTCAGGTGCAATAACATCCGTTGCTTGGGGTTCCCTGAGGTCCGAACATGGAACTGCTCTTGGAGGAATGGCTGACAGTGACGGTGCTGGCCACCCGGGTCCTGAAATACTTCTCTATTGAAAGAGCACATAGGATCCTGGGTCGCCACCCGGTGTCACTGCTATGCTCAATCCTAGCACACCTCCTCGATTTTAGGTACAGATGCCTCCTGCCACATAGATTTAGGGCGAATGGTGCCATGATTACAGCACTGAGGTCCAAAGAAAGCGCAACACCTTTGGGGTAGTAAAGGCACAATTTCGCACATTAGGTCTCTCCTACACTTTGTTATTTCCAGCCAATCTTCAAGTAGTGGACTCTGATTTAACTAATTTCTTTTCCACCCCGGAGGAGGCCTGGGTGTGGCTGCACTCCAAGGGTCCACATGAACAGTCTGACGCATCCATAGAAAGCCTACAGAGCTGATCTGATGGGAGATGGAAGCGGCACCACCCGTGCCAGACACAATCCCGTCCTAAAGACAAGCAGGCAGCTAAGGAGAAGGCGCAAGCAGTTGCTGTGGTCTCCACGCCGAGCACCAACAGGTATCAAACTCTAGCCACAGACACTGACTTGGACTCAGAGCTGGGAGCCCCTGGCTCGGCCACATCCGAGGAGGGCTCTTTGATTACCCCACAAGGCTCCCCCTGCAGACCAGTGCAGGACCGTGATGATTCCTGAAGGGTGTCTACCGTTGGTCAGAGCAGTGAATGCTGAAATTAATCTTATCTTGAGGGGTTGGCACATCTGTTTTGTGTGCAGGAATAGTGGGTCTCACCACTTAGGATTTTCTTTAGCTGGGCCCTGATGGACTCACTTAAGACATAGTTGCAGCATTGTTAACTGGGCATGGTCTGTTCCCACGGATACTTCTGTAAGGACTTTCTACTGCTGATGGTACATATCGCACCTACATTTTATTCTTTGAGACAAGGTGGCATGATGCTCATTGGCATCGAAGGCTGAATTTTAGGAGTTTTTTTACGTACTGTTTTGTGTGTTTTTTTTCTATCTGGCTGGGAGAAGGGCTTGAAGGGGTGGTGGGAGGCATGCTTATTGGGAGGAAGGGACTGTTTTGGACATTTAAGTTCCAGAGTAAACGTCAGTTACTATTGCCACCTCATTTAATGTGTTAACCTGGAATGTTCAGGGCATGACGACGCCTGTGAGACAACACAGGATTTATACATATCTTAGAAGCAAAAAACATGCCTTACAAGTGGAGAACGCAAGAAGGTCAGCAGGCGCTGGAGTAGGCAAATGTATGGCACTGGATACTCTGCATACACTCACTGGGTCCTGATTTGGATGCCCACAGGAGTCCCTTTTGTGAAACAGAGGGTGGTAACTGATCTGGAAGGCAGATACTTACTACTAGAAGGCTCCTTAGATGGGCATCCCCTATCTCTATTTTCTATATATGCACCTAATACACATCTAGGTGAGTTCCTACATACTCTATCTTTGCTTCTAACCTCTCAGGCACCTGGACTGTGGTGCCGGGATTTTAAGTGCATACATGATACTGAATTGGACCGCTCAGTACCCCCACTCCTGGGCACACAGAGGGTGCAGGCGATTACATACTTCCAGCACTGGACCAAGATGCGGCATTTAGATGATATCTGACACTTAGGTCACCCCAGAGACAATGAATACTCATATTATGCCCGGGTCACCAGGTGCACACCTAACTCGACTATATCTTCTGTACTTCAGACCTTTGGCCTCTGATGCAGGCCTATGAAGACATGAACCGGACCATCTCAAATCATAACTCACTCAAGGTTACTTTTCGTTGGAGGGTGGCAGGGACTGCCATCCCAACTTGGAGATTGAGGACGGAAGCACTGAGTGATGTAACTTACAACAACGCCATAAGTACACACCTCATGCAATACTTTCCTGGGAATGATGGCACAGTTGAATCCCGGGGGAAGGACTGGGACGTCATAAAGGTGGTTATGAGGGGGCACTGTATTAGCAAGGAATGGGGAGCGAAGGGAATACTTCTCCACTCTGTCGCCGACCTAGAATTGCAAATACATGTCACGGAAATCGAGGCAGTGACGGTGGTGGAAGCGTGGCCACATTTAGTGGAGCTCCACCGAGCAATCCTAATTACAAGACCTTCCTGGCATGCCAGCATGCAAATGGTGTTAAACCTAGGCATACGTTGGCATGGTTATAACAGTCAGAAATCCTTAGGACACTGGCAGTGGAAGAGGTGTGGCGCAGCGGCCAGGGTGCTTGACTCCGGCGATCCCCGGTGCTGGAGGCAGGTGAGCTTAGTAGCATGTGACTCTGGGCAATAGCTCGCTTAATCTTCCGGACAGCCCCCAGCGCCGGGACACCTCTCCGGAGGTAGCTGTGCGCTTTACAAATGCTGGTATTTCATATTTATTTATAGGGGCAATCCTTGATGTTGCGGGTCAGGTAATTCAAGCCAAGGTGGGCATTAATGGTGTGTTTGTCCGGTACTATGAAGAACTATGTTCTGTCCTACCCGACCCTCCTCCACTAGCTATCAGGGCTTTCCTGCAGGGGATTACTTTCATCCGCCTGTTCCCTCTGCAGTTGTTGGAATTAGAACATCCTCTACAATTAGAGGAGCTACAATTGGCTATTCGCTAGATGGCACGAGGCAAGACACCTGGCATGGATGGCTTCACCTTGGAATATTATACAGGTTGTATTCTGAAAATGCCAATAAAAAGATATATATAAAAAACAAGACACATATACGAAATAAGTAGGAATGATACACACAAAGGCCAATAGCGCTAGATGAGAGAACAGTACTCCAGTTGACTGAGCCAAGATATGATTGACAAAGTCTCAAGCTAATGGCTTAACAATGCTGGTCCAAATCAGCTAATGGTTGAAGGGGTTGGTCCAAAAGGCCAGTATATGTAGATTGTAACCAGTCACAATCTGTAAGATTGCTGCACTTTTAGAACCCAAATCTAAACAGGAAGCAAGCACTGGAACTGCTTATGAATGAAAGTCCCTATTGTATCACTAATTAACGTTAACCACTCAACAAGTCATCAAATATGACTCTTTCACTCATCTTTACACTCATGCATCCATTCATCCATCCACTGACTCTCTTGCATTCGCTCTTTGAGACAACTGCAATAAAACACATACAAACTCAACAATAACTGCAAGAAAAATTAAAAGAATACAAGTAAAAAAAAGAAAATGTGCTGACATTTAACCCCTTCCGTGCTCCCGTCTGCCAACGGGAGCACTCCCTCCCTGGTGCTGCGAACGACAGTTGGCCGTCGAAGCCCCTCCCACCCTTTAGAACGCCCGACCGCGGCGGAATTGCCGCCGACATTAAGGTGTTAAACAACGCATATGCTTGCAATAACAAAACTAAACTTGGAAGCGGATGTCTGTCTTGCAAAGGTATTGTAAATAGTCTATTGTTGTTTTAAAATTCAAGTATGGCCGCCACTTTTAGAACCAACATGTTGGCCATCTTCGAATGGTAAAACAATGATACATTATGGACAACAGCATTCCATAATGATCTCCTGGTTTAGAGAAAGTGGTCATGTGCGATGCAGAAGAAATGAGCGGCAAGCAAGCAACCTGATGAGCTATAGTTTTATCTTAAGAAACATTATAATAAAATGAGGATAAACAAAGAATGGTTTGTAAGTCTTTCCACTAGGCAACCATAAGGTATTACATCATTAAATAACAAATATATACAAAATACAGTTGTCAAAACAATATAAAATCCTTTTCTAATACATCCTAATAAGGATTACCATTCTGCAAATTGTCTATCCCTATGGTTTGTTCAGATGGGCCCCCAACATCAACATTCTTGCCTACTACTGCAATCTGTCAGATTCCATTTAACAAAATACCTGCCTAGAGAATTTAGCACAGTGGAATAACAATCCACCCTTAAAAGTCTATTGCCTTCAGCATATGCACAATGAATAAGTAAGGCCTACTAGCTTTGCCATAACTTATCGTTATTAACAGACCAAGCCTGAGGAATCTGACATAACGTTTCCCTGTGAACCAATAATGGCGTGAAACTGTAAGCAACCCAGGCCTACTGAAATGCACATAAACTGGCAACCATCAGGCACAAATGTATGCAATTACAATTATGCACAAAATACCTGTTGGCAAAACAATATAAACCGCTTCTCAATAGGGCGTAACATGAGTCATCACAGTAAAATTCTGCTACTATTATTTGTCGAGGTGGCTAACCAACACTAAAGCCTTTTTCTACAATAGTATTCTCTGAGGTTCTATGTAACCAAATATCTTTCTATAGCCTGTAACATAATGTGACAATAATCCACTATTAGAGGTTTATTGGCTTTACTATATGCTTTTCACAATAAACAAGGCAGGCCTACCGCCTTTGTAACAACTTTTCAAAATAGACAGGCCAGACCTATGGCATCGCGCATTACATTTCCCTGTACACCATTCAAGCCTATGGATGATATCATTGGCGTCTCACAATTACCAGCTTCGGCCTCCTGTACTGAGCATAATCTTTCCCACAAGGCAATCATCAGTTATACAGTCATAAAAAACACTTGTATGCAACATTACAGTTGTCAATGAAAAATATTGTCCCCTCGTAACAGAGATTAGTAAAGATTCTCATAATGCAAATCTTCTTCACCCACAGTTTGCTAGAGAGGGTAATCAACACCAAATCCCTTGCCGATTAGAGTAATATATGAGATTCCATGTAGCAACAAACATTTACGATGCAATAGGTCTTGCATTTACGCTAGTTTGAGCTATTGACATTGCAAATAACAATGCCTTTTATTTTTGTTTTCGTTTTTAAAACATAAATAAAAGGCATTGTCATTTACAATGCCAATAGCTTAAACTTGCATAAATGCGAGACCTATTACATTGCAAATGCTTGTTTTATCTAGAGATGCTGTCAATATTCTTTGCAACCCTGACAGTCCAGACTTTATGATTTTTACTGCTTATTAGAAGTTGAGTAATTCTCATATCATACTATGTAACTAAACCTTTATGGCATTGCACTCTTATTTCTGTATCACTTATTTGAGATTTTGTAAAAAAACACATTTTTCATTGTCCTACAACTCAGTTAATAAGTGGACCCAGTCAATATGTACTTACTCTGCCAATTTGTTGGGCCTGGTGTCAAAACAGGTGGTGAATTGTCGCAAGATCAAGGGTGCCGGAGCCAAGTTGCCAAAGGTAAATTTGGGGTGCAGTAAAATAATGGGGTACGGCTCCAGGGCTGGACTGGAAACCAAAACCGGCCTTGGCAAAGTGCTGAGCCGCACCCCCGGGGGTGGTTGTGGGTGGCGCCAAGGTCATTGCCAGGGCCGGTTTTCAATCGATTTTGTTACAGGACCGATTTTGCAGCTATACTGCAGAAATTACTCTATAACAAAAACGCCCCCCAGGGGCCCCAAACCGGCCTTCCACCCGTGTGGTGCACCGAGGGATTGCCCGGTGCCCGCTATGGCCAGTCAGGCCCTGTTTGACTCCCACATCTGTTCAAGCTAAGATTACAGATCCACTACTTAGTGAAGTTAACAAACATTTCTAAGTAGGTAACTTGATGCTCAGGGGCATGGGCACATTTAGCACAACAAACCGTACCCAAATACAAACAAACACACAAAATATAGAAGCACAATAAACAGCGATAAACACAGATAAACAATAACTTGCAGACGGAGAACATACAATTTGAAAAATACACCGACTTCAAAAAAGCACGTTGTTAAAGATACACCTTACACAGTCGGACCACATCAACCCTTCAACACACGTGCAGCGACCCTCATACGCGGCACTTTGAGTGCACTTATCCTGTATCACAAAACTTTATCTTAGCTCGATAGCCTGCGCTCCTTCCGTCCTCTGAGTATAACATCACCCTACCCTACTCCAATGCCTCAGGGCCAGGGCCGACTGCTCCTTGGCGCGTCTAGGTCGGAGTGAGGCCCGTCACTGCAGTATTCACTATATTGACGGTGTTCAATTGGCGTTCCCTGTGGGGAGATTGCTGCAGGTAAGCACTGGCAGGCAGGAGTCTGAATGCTGCAAATCTAGGCGACTTCAGCTGCAGGGTGGTTTAATCCTCATTGCGCCTGCGCTGTTGGTACCGCCGCTATGCCTGGGACAGTGCCGGTAGTCACCGTGTCCGCTCACAGCCAAACTCCAAGTCTGTGTGGGTTCTGGCACTGCTCACTGCGTTTGGCACCACGTGTTTCTGTGCCTGGCGCGCAGTGCTGCGCACACAAGCTATCTGGAGCATTTGCTTTTACTCACTGCGCCGCGGCATGGCGGTCTTGTACTCAATATGCTTTAGGAGTTGCTGCAAGAGAGCACCGTGCCTGTGCTTGATGACACCCGGAGTCTGGGAGATGTCACTACTGGTACTCACCGTGTCTGGGGGAGTATGGCGCTGGAACTCACTGTGCACAAGAAGGGCAGTGACGACTGTGGCACGTGGTACTCAGAGTCTGGTGTCAGTGTACTGCTGGTACTCACTGTCTATGGAGAAATATTGTGTGTGAACGGCAGTACTTGTGTTTTGACACAGTTCTCTGCACAAAATGACTGTGTGTGTGCAGCGTGGTGTTCGTTGTACCGCTGGTACTCACTGGGCTTGGAAGAGTGCTTTTTTGTAACTCACTGTGCACGAGAAGGGTTTTCGTGACGATTGACATTTAATTATTGGGTTGCGTAGTACTTAGAGCCTGAAGTCAGTGTACTGCTGGTACTCACTGTGTACGGAGCAGTATTCTTATTGAACTTGTGAAATACAGTGAGCACTAAGGCTGCACCAGGTAATCATGCACGTAGATAATGACACTGTCTGGCTGCCCCTCACTGTGGCAGGGGCAGTGTGCTGCCTGCACTCAGGGTGCGTGCGAAGGGCAGCACTCGCTGTCTGGGGGCAGTTCTTTGCATGGAATGACTGTGCATGTGCTGCGTGGTGCTCAAAGTCGGTGGTCAGGGTCAGACACTGCTGGAACTCACTGTCCAAGAGAAGGGCAGCAGTCCCTCTTTTGGAACAATTCCCTGCATGTAATGACTGTGCAGCGCAGAACTCAGAGTCTGCGGTCATTGTACTGCTGATACTCACTGTGTCGGCACCAGTATGTTGTTGGAACTCACTGTGCATGAGAGGGGCAGTACCTCACAGTTTTGGGGTAGTTTGCTGCATGAAATCACCTTGATGCTGCAGCGTGGAGGTCAGAGTTTGGGGCCAGGGCACTGCTGGTTCTCACTACATTCGGAGCAGGAAGCTACTGGTTGACTGGTACTCACTGTACTTTCTATAACCAGTACTCAATGAGTCAGGGACAAGTCCCTTACAGTACTCATTGTGTCCGAGTCATCGTGTCACTCGTACTCACAGTAGTACTTGAGAAGGGCTACGTACACTGGTGCACTGCGATTCAATCCTCCTCTGGCTTACATCTCAACAAATAATCAATAAACTACTGTTCCCACTACCAGCACAAGTGCTGAGGGGAACAAAGAGGGCCTACGAAATTAATTACTGAAAACCGTGCCTTGGAGAAACTATTCACAACCTCTCTTTCCTTCTTTCATTTAGTTGCTTCCCTGTGAAATGGATCCAAAAAAGAACAAGCCCGAGAGTGGTGCTCGCTCGCGCGCCACAGCGAGACTTTTGGTTTCAATTATCGCGCCCGTGTCTGGGCACGATAATTTGAACCACATGGCGGTAGTGCAGGTAACCAACACCAATAGGCCATGGGCGGAGCAATGCGCCCGCCTTTGGCCAATTGCGTGCTGTCTTTGTTAAAAAGACGCATGCAAAGGCCAATAGAGGGGTCCAAATCAAAAAGCACACGCACAAGCGTGTGCGATTCCTAGGTTAGTTTGAAACCCCTACAAGAAGTCTCTCGCTGCGCGAGTGGTGCAGCACACTGCAATGCTAGGCGCGAGACCTAAAAAATATATAAGTGGGTAATAACAATTCACCATTAAAGGCCTAGCAACTTACTGTAATAAAAGTAATAAAAATGCAGATGTATGCAAAATTGCAGTTGGTAAAGCAAAATACTGAGAGAGCCTTACAAGGATCATTGTAATACATACCTTTTATTCCCACAGTTTGTTTGAGTGGATCACTAACACGAAACCTCTTGCATACTACAATAAGCTGAGAAAATTCCATGTAACAAAATACCTGCCTACAAGTTTTAGCACAGTGCAATAACAATTTATCCTTAAAAGCCTATTGTCTTTAATGTAAGCTTTTCACAGTATGTTGGTCAGGCCTACTGGCTTTGTCATAAAGTTTTAAAATAAACAGATCAGTTCTATGGAATCTAGCAAGACTTTTCAAAATTAACCAATGCAGCCTTTACCCTTTAACATTGCCTTTACCCAACACCAGCCTATTCAAGTGTACATAAAGTAACAACAATCATGCATACAGTTATAAAATTAAAAATATTTAGAAAGATACATCTTGCAAAACAATATAAAACCCCTCTCAACAGTGCCTCACAAGGATCCTCACAGTGAAAACCTCCATAGTGTCAAGAGTGGGTGGTCAACTCTAAAAGCCTTGCCAACTGCGATATCTGTGAGATTCCATGTAACAACATACCTACATATAACCTGTAATACAATGTGATAACAGGCAACTGTTAAAGGCTTACTGCCTTTAACATGCTTTTCACAATTAATAAGCTAGACTAGGAGTCTCCAACAGTTTCTGTAGTGAGAGCTGCTTCTGATCAGTGAAAGTCTACTGAAGGCTAAACAACTCGCACATTGTTAACAGATGCCTCGACCACAGCTTCTTTGACTTTAAGGCTAAAGTTCAGAGAACCAGATACTATGGTTTGAAAAAAATACTTTGACTACGGGCACTATGGCAGGACTGTCATGTGTGCCATAGTGAGTTGACAAGGACTCTTATTTATGAGTTAAATACCTTGGTGCTTCGGTTCTTCACGTCTGTGCCTCAGCCCCAGCCTGCGTCATATATCTAACGGAGCTCTGCTCATTATCAGGCCCTGCTATCTGCAGCCTGTTGCTAATAATGTAAAATGAACACGGCATTCTCTTAACTTTAAATAGGAAATGTGACCCTGTGCATATCTAAAAATGAATTCAAGGCTGCGAGCTACTCTGAAGGTATCTGGGAGCTAGTGGTAGCTTCGGATCTACTTTTTGGAGACACTTGAGCTAGATCTGCCTTCGTACTAATGTTTCATAATAAGTAGACCAGGCCTTTGGCATGAAAACATAATGTTTCGAGGGCAACTAATGGGCATATACTTTGTCACAATAATCAGCGCAGGCCTACAGTCATAAAATCAGAAAGGCTTACAAAAGTACAGTTGGCTGAGCAGACTATTATCTTTCTAAAGATGGCCTAATAAGGATTTTCACAGAACAAACCATCTGTATCCATGGTTTGTCACACTGGGTGACCAACACCAAAACAATTGGCTGTTGTAGTAATTGTGATCTTTTATGTCACATTGGGGGTCATTAGAATGGTAGACTGACTTTTGTCCATCCGCCATCCAATCATATTTGGGACTGCAAATTAGGATGCGACTGCCACCGTGCCGGTCGCATTGCCCATGTTTTGTATTGCGGTGGTTGCTGCGCACTGCAGCACTCACTGCAAAACAAAACAGACACCCCACACATATCCCTGCACTACGTGGCAGGCAACATACTCTAATAACATCCTGATGTTGGGATATGTAGGGGGCACCATAGGTGCCTCCCAGGGCCTATGTCCCTGGCCCAGGGGATCAGGTGGTCCGCTACGGGCCTCCAAATCCGTTTCTGCCTGCCGTTTTGCTGCAGTTTGACCGCCTCAGAACAACCAGCAGAAAGGGATATTGTAATCCATACAGCGGTGCTGTCACCATTCTGGGACTACAGGGCGGTCCGACAGGCAGTCAGATAAAGCCTCCATGTCAAGACCGTGGTGGTCGGTTTTTCCGACTGCCACCCGTCCAGAAGCCACTGTAATATATACGGACGGAGAACTCTGTAACGATGGCCGAGGGACCGGCACCTACAGCTTGTCAGTGGCAGTCCCTCGACCATCATAATCAGCCCTGTAATGTCTATCCTTAGGCTTTAATATATAGTAATAACAACTTACAATTAAATGCCTATTGACTTTACTGTATGCTTTTCACAATAAATATGTCAAGCCTAGTGCCTTTATCATAATATTTCATAATAAACAGACCAGCCTATAACCATGATCGTTGGCTTGCCACCATAACCAACTAAGTCCTGCTGTATCAAGTAAACACTTTGCAACAATCCAAAAAGTGCATTGCAAGCATTTCTTTTAGTAGAATCACACACATACTGCCTAATCAATTCCTGTCCTCAGGGAAACCAACATGTGAGTGGAGCCTAAGACCATTTGTTAGTAGGACTCTGAAAGGTCTTTATTGTTGCTCAATTAAGGTCATGTGCCATTTTAACTATCAAGCCAGAACAAAATATAAATGTAGATTAGTGTAGTCCTCGGCTCTCAATTACAAAACTGCACTCTGAAGTCACACTTCCCTCCTCCCATCTGCGTTGCTCCCACAGAAAAACGCCATTAATTAGGTAGTTATCTAAGACACTTTATTAGCATTACAATGTCATGTGCATGCCCCTGACAGTTCAGACTCAGGTAGTCTACTGCTGCTGGCTCAGAGATCTTGATAAATAAACACAATAATCATAGTTACTTTGAGGAGAAGCACTTTTTTGTGGAAGCACACATCTGTCCTTTTTAACAACGGTAAAGAGGAAAACATTTTGGGCCAGATGTAGGAGCCTAAATACCGGTCGGTAACGGCCGATTTCGGCCGTTACCGACCGGTATTTAAGAATCGGCATGTAGGGGCATATTTTTACAGAATCGGTAAATTTACCGATTTGGTAAATTTACCGATTCTGTAAAATACCGAATCGGTATTTTTACCGATTCGGTAAATCCCAGATGTAGGTGGGACTCTTCTGAGTCCCAAAGGCCCTACAAAATTCGGTATTTTACCACCCAATCCAATTGGGTGTTAAAATACCGAATTCAGGTGTGCATGCACATGTGTGCATGCACACCTAGCCATGTGACAGACAGACATGCCCTTAGGGCATGTCTGTGTGCCACATGGCGCACATGCCTATTTTTGGGTGCCAGAGGGTGTCAAAGTGACACCCCCTGCACCCTTGCAAAATTCGGTATTTACCGATTCGGTAATTACCGAATTGGTATTTCCCATTGATTCCTATGGGCTTCACAGCCCATAGGAATCAATAGGAAATACCGATTCGGTATTTACCGAATCGGTAAATACCATATTTTACAGATTCGGTATTTCAACATCTGGAAATACCTACATCTCCCCCCTTCATATTTACCGACTCTTAAATACCGAATCGGTAAATTTCGGTATTTAAGAGTCGGTAAATATGAATTACCTACATCTAGCCCTTTGGCCTCTAAAACAAAATTTTCATCATCTTGGCAACCTCAAATTAGAGGCACTGCATTCTGCTTCAGCCAATCTCCTAACAATAGCTACAGCACAATCTGTTTTACAGGTTGCAGGGAAAAGATATATTACGCACAGTAACTTGAAACAACTACCTGGTTTATTATACTGAGGCCGGAAGTTTATAAAATATCCAACACCGCCTAGCTGTAGGATTTCAAAGAAGCAAAGTCAATGGGAGAGTCTGAAAAAATGCAGTATATTGGCATTACTCACATTAAATGCATTATCTTAAGAGCCCATATAAACCATCCTGTCAATTCAAAACCTTAGATGGTGGCCTAAGTCCACCAGCAAATAGGTCAACTGCACAGGCAGTCCAAATTAAACATTGATATAGATACGCAATCCAAGGATCACTGTGAGTCCTAGAGAGTGTTACTACAGTACAGGCATTTCATGCACAAATCACTGTACCAATACTTTAATCGAGAGTAGTGTTTCCCAAACTGTAGGTCGCGACCCACTGGTAATGAAATTCCAAGCGATACGTAAAAATGCCTTTACACTCTTGCTGTGCTTCAAGGGAAGAGGTCAAATGTCAGGCTATGTCTTCTGACAAATTGTTGCAAATTTTTTTAACAGGGGGATTGGCATTTACAAAGTCCTCTCGCTTTGCACCCAGCGAAAGAAAAGTAAAGTGGATTATGTAACAATCTTTCTGGGGTTCACATTGTGAACGAAAACGTTGTAGGATGGTGTTTGTTTGTAACACACAGCAACATCTAAATACCTGTAAATGAACTGTATAGATTCAGAGTTAGGAAAGCAAAAATTATGCACATTGTTTAAATTCTGAAGTGTGATGGAAGCAACGATTTTAATACGATCATAACAAATTAAGACACTTTACTTGATGATGAACAAATTATAAATATTCACAGAAACTCAATTTCCATGCATTATCATATATGTTCAGTTTAGTTATATCATTACAACTGTATGTCTGTGCAAATTTTGTGCCCATTTCAATAGAAAATGTACTATCAGTAATGAGAGCAAATTGCCACACGATGCTTTAGTTACATTAAAAAATAGCTTGCCTCATGGCCATTAAAGCTAGGTGGGTTGTGAAAGTTTGTTGTTCTACAAAGTGGACTATGGTTCTGAAACATTTGGGAGGCACTGATCTAGACCATCGTAATGTTTGTTATGTGGATTTTTGTAATAGGTGGACATGTCTGCAAGTAATGAGACCATTGGCCAATAAAACTAAGGCCAATCTGTCCTGTATGTCGTCTTATGCATCATTGTCAATCAAAAGGGAAGTGAACTGCTCTGGTATATAATGCCAGAGTCCCTTGAGTAGTTCCCAAAACCCTCAACCAGTGATGTAAGTAATCATCACCAGGATGACTTATTGGGTAGCGTCATCATTGGGTTTCGCACCTGGGTACTCACTTCCCCAGGTGAGTAACGCCTCCGTCTGTAGGAGGATACCGTGAAATATAAAATGACCTCCTATAACTCAAAAGTGAATGTTAAGGTGGACAAAGAGTATAGGGGTAAGATTAAAATGTGAAGTGTTGATGTTGTTCGGACGTACTAACTGTCCTTAACATCAAACGTGGATAGTCAACATCTTTTGGTCTTTGTTTAGAGAACAGCATGATAGACCAAAGGAACTAGGACACGTATCACTCCTTGGGAAGGTACGATTGTTGCTACATATGACACGCCTGGCAAGGGGAGGGGGGTGCGTTTGTTGTTTTGTGTTTCTTTGCTCCTTGGCCTCTTGCAAGTGGCAGGCGAAATTATACAACAGGCTTGAACTCACACCCTATTGAGGATCACTGATATAAATAGGGGGTCTATAGGGAGGTGGGGGCATTAACAGGGACACGAAGTATACAAGCAATGATGCTAAGCCATGAGACCTGTTAACAGAAGGGACAGTAGAAATGAGCAAACTTTAAGAATGCTTGAATATAACAGTATTTGCATTTGAATATAAGAAGACAAGAGCAAATGTTCAATAAAATCTGTTTGAAAAAAAACCATGGTTTGGCCTTTGTTGCCCAATCGGGTCCTAGGCCTTCATCAGGACCTTCGTAGTTGTAGTCAGATCCCTTCTGCGATAGTTAGTTTTGCATTTGGTACGTATAGTTTACTTTTTTATCATCATTATTGTTGTTGTATAACAAGATCTCTTACAGGCATATGTCGAGCCTGTAACTTGCGAAAAATAATTTTAAGAAAAGAATAAAAGGTCAAGGGATTGTATGTACATACATCTTCATTACTGTGCACATATATCTGTGATCCGCCATATGTGAAGTTGGTCAGTTGTCCAACTGAGGTCTGATCTAAGACCCCATTTCATTCTTTTGATTTTTTTTTTTTAAATTGGTCTTACATATTGGTATTGAATACATACTGTACTGGATAAATGACATAAGTGCAAATAATCCATTTAATAAATAATTTGAAATATTCGTGGCTCTGCACTGTAGGAATCAGGTGGGGCAAGGTTCTAATCTAAGAACAGATGCAATAGAAATAGGTTTCCAGCTCAGGGCTGTTTTGTAAGTACAGGTAACTGGGCAGTATAAAGGTTTTGTTGTCCAGGATTTTTATTTAACAAACTGTGCCCAGTTTAGCTGCGTTTAGATAGCACAACAGTCATCAGAGTTGTATTTAAGACTCGTAAGTGTAAGAATTGTGTTTGAAAGTCAAGTCAAGTTTAATTTATTTGATTTAGTTTTCTACTGAGAACAACAAATTTCGAGTAAAACATTTGTTATAAAACAATATACAAAAAACTTTCAATACAAGTTTAGAAAACATTTTACAAAATGTAAACAAGTTATGACACAATAATTCATCTGCTGGAGATTTAAAAAGCAAGCTCAAACTCTGCACTTATGCACTATTATGTCTAAATTGAACTACTTTTAGATAGCGCCTTCTAGCCTCAACCAATATCGAGTTCGGGCATACCAACAAAACATGCTTCAAATCTTACACTCCTCCATTGCAAATATCGCATATATTTTATTTATTTATTTATTTTTAAGGTTTTATTTAGGGCGAACAAGACCGTTGCTGGTATCAGAGCGCTTTACAGGCATATGTAGGATAAAAACAGTTCAGTGAGAGCACACAGTAAGAAATACAAGTATATACAGGGTTCAAGTGAATTTAGGTAAGAGAATAGATTTCACTTCTTTTTTGAAGGAGTCAAAGTACGGATTAAGTCTGGTTTCTGTGGGCAATGCATTCCAAATTCTGGGCGCCGTTCCTGAGAAGACCCGGTTATAAGTTTTCTTCTTGGCAAAACGTTGAGATTTCAGTTGAAGGTTATTGGAGCTCCTGGAGGATCTGTTGCCACAGAAGAGCACTAGTTTCTGTGCTAGGTAGCTTGAAGCGTTGTCATGTCTGGCCTTGAAATTCAAACATGTGATTTTTAGATGGATCCTGCCTTTGAAAGGTAGCCAGTTGAGGGCTCGAAGGTCAGGAGAGATGTGACAGTTTCTTTTTAATCCTGTGATGAGTCTCGCTGATGTGTTGCTTGAGGCTCTAAGGGGGGCAGTTGTTGATCTGGGGAGGCCACAGAGAGAAGCACTCCCATATTCCAGTCTTGGGATTGCTAGTGCGCGCACTGCTAGTTTAAATTTGTTTGTGGGAAGGAAGGGTTTAAGACTTCTCAGGGTGTTCATCTGAAAGTTTGCTCCTTTTGTTGCGATGCTTATGTGTTTCTGCATGTTTAGATTTTTATCAAGAGTGATACCCAAGGATTTCGCTGCGTCGATTATGAGGGGTTGGCAGTTGGGTGCCGTTAGATGTTTCATCCAGTCTTGAATGATGGTCGATTGTTTAGGGGGAGCAATTAGTAGGAATTCGGTTTTCAGAGTGTTTAGTTTCAGATAGTTTTCAGCCAGCCAGGTCTGTGTTTTCTGTAGCGTTAGGTTGAGAGATTTGATGTCCTCAATTGAGTGGATTTTCAAATAGATTTGTGTATCGTCTGCGTACATGTGATAGTGGACATTTTCCGGAGCTGAGAATTTCGGTGAGGGGTTCCATGAATAGGAGATGGAAGATCCTTGTGGGACTCCTAAAGAGACTGGGACAGGTTTAGACAAAGATTGATTAACCTTAAAGCTTTGTGATCTATTTTGCAGGAAGGAATTGAACCAGTTTAGAACTGATCCAGAAAATCCTATTCTTTTGTTTCAGAAGGTCTAGCAGGTTGTCATGTTTGACGGTGTTAAAGGCCGATGACAAGTCCAGCAAGATTAACAGACAGGCTTCATTTTGATAAAGGATTTTTAGGGCATTATCTATTATGTGGGTCATGGTAGTTTCAGTACTGTGGCCAATACGGAAGCTGGATTGGTATTGGTTAAGTAGATTGAAATGGTCCATGTGGTTGTTAAGCCGTGAGTAAACACATTTTTCTAGTAGTTTTGCCAGAGTCGGAATGTTGGGAATTGGGTGGTAATTATTTAAAACCGAAGGGTCAGCTTTTGTTTTTTTTAAGATGGGAGATACCTGTCCAGATTTGAGGATTTCTTTGATGATTCTTTGTACGAGAGAGGAATTTATAATCTGGGTCCAAAGGGGCAGAAGCAAAGGAGTGAAGTCTTTTATGCAGTTTGAGGGGAGGGGGTCTGCAAAATGGTTGGAGGGATTGAGAGATGTGAGCGTTTTTAGTATATCTTCTTCGGAGTAGGTGTTGAATGAGGACCAGGAGGCATTGACTTTGAGTTCGATCTTTGGTGAGCATAGCGGTAGGGTTTCTGAGGGGGATGATACCATGTCTAAGTGAATGTCGGTGTGAGTTATTAAGTCGTTAAGTAGTTCCGTCTTTAAGTTTTCTGTCTTCATTGTGAAGAAGGCAGCTGGGAGGTGAGCCTGGTTTAACTTGTAGGGGATGAGGTTAAATAGTTTTTTGGGGCGATTCTTGGCTTGGTCTAGTTGGTTCCTGAAAAAGTCTGCTTTTGAGCGTCTGATCTTTCTGTAGTAGGAGTTAATTCCGTTTCTTAGGAGAGTGAGGTGTTCGGAGGATGGAGCAGACATCCGTCGTCGTTCAATTAGTCTTAGTGATCTTCTGTCCTCATTGAGTCTGCCGTCGTACCATGGTTTAGAGTCTTTTGTGAAGGATCTTTTCAGTGGTAAGGGAGCGATTTTGTCTAGAACCAAATTTATGGACTGGAAGTAGTGATTGATCAGATCTTGAACATCTGTTAGTCCTTCAGGGAGGAGCAAGATGTTGGGGCTGAAATTTGTGGCTAGATCTGTGCCAACGTTTTTAGGTTTCTCTTCCAAATTTTAGTTTGTGTGGGTTGGACAGAGAGTAGTTTTACTGGTTCATTAATGAGGAATATGATGTTGTGGTGGTCAGACCAATCATATGGAGGATTGATTCAAGCTGAATGTCTTCATTCTTGGAAATGACTAAATCAGGTATTGAGCCTTTCTCTTGTGTGGGGCTGGTACAGATTTGGGTGAGGTCAGGGTCAGAGAGGAAGATTTTGAGGCTATTCACCGCTGAGTCATTAGGTTATTCTAGTGGAGGTTGAGGTCTCGGAGGAATATTTGGGTATTTTGTGGTCCAGCATTTGTAGAAACAATATGCATGAGTTGCTAGATGAAGGTGAGATTATCTCCTTGTGGGTGGTATAAAGTGTGTAGCGAGCATATTGGTTTGTTGTTGCTTGTGATATCTAGACAGAGGTATTCACAGGAGGATACTGCAGGTGAGTGGGAGCGGTTCACTGAGATATTGCACTGATGCTAGCAATACCGCCTCCTGGCCAATCAGTTCTATCAAGTCTGGTGAATGCATGGTTGGGGGTACTAATAAATCCAGGATGGGTGTAGATGACTCATTTAACCAAGTTTTGGTTAATATTAGTAGATCCGGTTCATGGGTGCGTATGAGGTCAGCTATATCGGTTGCATGTTTTGAGGCCGATCTACAATTAGAAGTATGCATTTAAGGTGAGCTATGCTGGAGGTTGTGTTGGGGTCTGGTGTGATGGGGATTCGCGTAAGGTTAGTGTCAACAATACCTCTTGCATTGTGTTTTGTAACTCTGAGGGTGCTGGAGGAGATGGTTTGGATTAGGGAATGAACAGGTGGGTTGTCAGCGTGTGCTGTGTTGTGGGTATGAGGCGGGAGATCATAGGAGCTGAGTAAGGAGAGTAAGTCTTTATTTTATAAATGATTGATCCTACGGATCGGGCGAGTTGAGGCATTGGGGTAGGGTACTGTTTTCCAGTTGAGGGGCTGGTGACTCGATGGGTATTCGTGTAGTTGTTGGATGGGAGGGGCATGGCTGATGTGGAAATATATGTTAGAATCTGGTTCATGACATTTGACTTTGGGTTGGTGTAAAATCAAGTTGTGTAGAATTTGGATGTCGTTTTTGACGTGTTGTAGTGCTAATAATATCTCATCAAGTCTGGGGTCAGCTGGGGAGGTGAACTGAATAATGAATGGACTGTGTGTACTGGAGGTGTGCTTTGGACATGTGTAAGGGGTGGGGTGGATTTGTGGCCCGGAACGTTGTAATGTAGACAGGTCTTGTGGTTGTCGGGAGAGGGGGGCGGTGTGGTGGGGCGGGGCGGTGGAGTGGCTGGAGGTGAGGGGGTGTGAGTTGGGAGGATGTGTGGTGTGGTTGGGACAATGTGAGTATTGACGGTAATAGGGATGGGGATGGGCTTAAGAAAGTGTATATCATTTCTCTGGGTAGGACTCTGATGTAGTTGTGGTGTGGATGAGTGTGAGTTGAATGTAGTGTGAGTATTAAAGGTGGTGCGGGTAGAAGTGGAATTAGGAGGTTGTAAGACGACTTCAGGGGTGTCCATTGGTGCGGGTGCCGGTTGGGTCATAGGAGGGGAAGGAATTGAACGGGGGACAGGCGGGGAGTTAGTGAGCATAATGATATAAATTAAACTCAGCTGGGGAGGAGGGATATACTGGTAGCATTTTCTTTAGGGGTCCATTTAAAAGTCAATGATTTAACTCCATGCCTTAAAGAAAAATGGATATAAAGTTGTACCTGTTTATATTCAATTGATTCTGCGTAGGGTTCATAATGGTGCAATTTGGAACAGTGTTTAATGTCCATATCGAAACTAATCCTCTGCGTTAGATGTTTTAAGAAAAGCCTCAGTTGCGCTGGAGTCCATGATTTCAAAAGTGCTGTTGTACAATTTGATAATTTAAAAGCAATAATCAGGTTTTGGCTAAAAATGTGCTTTGTTGATTCGAGCTCAAATGTCTCCATTATTAATAAATATCTTAGGGTGCCTTGATCTGCATGTAAAAGATTATAGGCCCATCTTATGATATTGGTGATAGCTCTGTCAAAGGAGCTGACTAGAGAAAATTCAAGGCGCAGTGCTTGGGCAGGGACAGCGTAGCTTGGTGGACCTTAATCAATATACGAAGAATTTTCCCTTCTTTAGTTTGGATTTGATGCCCCTGACTAATTGGAATATATTCCAGAGCAAACAATGTGTTTAAAAGCATATTTTACAGTTAACATGCCTTGGCTGAAAGGTACCCACAGGGGGCACTCCTCTTCAAAAGCATGCTTGAAGTTAAGGATTAGGTGGGGCAAATCTACGACGCTCATGTGTAAAACTTACAAGGAAATAAAACTACGTTGTTGTTTTCAGGAGTAAACATTTAGGCGTTTTTCTAAAAATTACTTGCGCCATTCCAAATGCTCTGGCTCATACCGGCAAACAATTAGCAGCAACAAGCAATTAAATTGCTGCTTTAAAAAACACTAACTCCCCACGAAGGGGGGGCGACCTGCAATCCTTGAAACCTTCATTCCCAAGAGCTATTTCCTCCTTCACTCCCTGGACCTACTGGCAGTCCTTGTTGTTCTTGTCTCATGTACAATTGCAGCTGTTTACGATTCTCTTATCCGACCACATGGAGGGGGGTCCATCTCTGCCATATTCATGTTCCGCTAATCGTTTCAGTTTAGCAACCAGTCTTACCGTTTTAGCTTGCAGTTTACCTCATTGTGGGGTTGATGGGGTTTTCTTCAGGGCGACAGATGCTTCTGCTTCAGAAGTGTAGGGTGGGGGAGTTGGGGGGAAGAAGGGGGGAGACCGTTGTCTCCCAACAGTTTGTTGTTTTAGCCACCTACAGGCCATTGTTTCCTGTTCTCATTGGTAGCCGCGCGCACATAGATGTCCTTGCCAATGACATGCAGATCAACAGTCCCCGTACCCTCCACTTAAGGCCCCGGGTGCGTGTATCCCTTGGGTTTCGGATGCCCCAACGCTTGCATACGTTCCTCCACATACCACTAATCTAGATGTCCCACACCTTCAATAGGACTCTCCACATCCTTTCCTGGAACGTTAACGAATGAATCAAACGCACGGCCGTCCTCCGTAATGCCCATCATCACGCACCTGATGTCCTGTTTCTACAAGAAACACACCTCCTGGGCTCACAATGCAACTTTCTCGCCCGCTATGGGTTTGGCAGGGTTTGGCACTCTGGTTTTACGCGTGGTTCCCGGGGGGTGGCCATTCTACTTAGGAAAGGGCTTCCCTTTACCCTGGCCAGAGCCGAGACTGATACGCAGGGTCTCTATGTTGCCATGACGGGGACGATTGAGGGACACCCTCTGAACCTCCTGTGTACATACATTCCCCTCGCTGCCATGGCCTCCACCCTTCGTCGTCTCACACCGGTGATTTCTTCCTTTCCACAGGGCCTGACTGTTGTTGGGGGCAACTTTAACGCAGTCCTGCAGCCCTCGCGTGATGCGACGGGCACCCCATCGGCTCATCGGCTCGCCTCTGCGAGGCGCCTCTCTGGTTGGTCATCTGCCCTAGGCATCTGTGACGTCTGGAGGGTGTGGAACCCCCATAAATAACAATATACCCACACCTCGGCGGCTCACCACACCCACTCCCGTAAAGACCTGCTCCTGATGCCCGCGACGGACTGTCAATTTATGTCCGGGGCTGCTATATTGCCCAGAGGGATCTCGGATCATTCTCCAGTCTCTCTCCATTTCAGAACCTCCCCTGTTGGCCCACGTGCGGTTTGGGAACTGAACGCCTGGTTCCTACAGGAGTCTGCACTGGTGGATTCCCTCGGGCAGGAGCTACAACACTATTTTTCGACTAATAAGGGCTCGGTTCCCTCACCGGGGACGGTGTGGGAGGCCGACAAGGCCGTGGTTCGGGGTGTGGCCAAAGGGTTGGTCCACGCGAAACGTATGGAGCAGGCTGACCAGCTCGTGCAGCTGGAGGTCCAGGCAGTGCAGTTGGAGGGAACCCAATTGACCGCTGACAACGATGACTCCTCTCGGCAGCTTACACTGGTCCGAGAAGAGATCCGCCGGATCTCGCTGGAGTCCGCTAAAATGCTCTGGCGCTCTTCGGTGGCTGGGGTGATAAAAATGGCAAGTTACTTCACAACCTAGTGTCCTATCCCAAAGTTAATCGCATTATTCCTGAGATTCGGACGGAAATCGGGATCCATCACGTGACGTCCAATGCCATTGCGAAGACTTTCGCTGGCTATTACGCGGCCCTCTATGCCGCCCGCCCTTCTTGCGCTCCCCTATCGGACTTGTTGGCGGAGACCGGTACCCAGCTGCCCTGCCTTCCCCAGACTATCTCCGAAACTCTGGACCACCCCTTTACCCCAGAGGAGATACACGGGGCTATTTCACTGTTTCATTCAGGCAAGACGCCCGGGCCTGATGGCTATCCCCAGGAGTACTACGCGACCTACCGTGATGAATTGGTTCGTCTTTTGACGGAGCTGTTTAAACACGTAGTGAAAGAAGGGTCCTTCCCACCTGAAACTGATGTAGCCAATATTGTGGTCCTCCCAAAGACGCAGCCGCCCTCCCTTGATTGTGCGGACTACCGCCCGATCTCACTGATTAATACAGAGGTGAAGATTTTTGTCATCGCGATAGTCCAGTGGCTCCGTCCACTCCTGCAGGACTTGGTCCATCCCGACCAGTGCGGGTTCATGCCTGCCAGGAGTACCCGACATTGCATTCGCTGCCTCTGGCTCACCGCCATCGCCTGACCCCATACCTGGCACTGCTTTTCATCGATTTTGAAAAAGCATTTGATACGGTTGACTGGAGCAACCTCGAGGACGTGATGGAGAGGATGGGTTTTGGTCTCCCTTTCCGACGCCTTATCAGGGTCCTTTATTGTAACCTTAGGGCTCGTGTACTCCTTAACTGTGAGCTATCCGAGATGTTTGCCATCCGGAAGGGCACCCGACAGGGATGCCCGCTCTCGCCGCTCCTATTCGCATTGGCGATGGAGTCCGTGGCCTGGGCTGGGCTGGGCTGGGCTGGGCTGGGCTGGGCTGGGCTGGGCCTGGGACCTGAATCAGACTGACAAGATAGCCCTATACGTGGATGACGTCCTGATTTTTCTGGTGGGCCCAGAAAGCTCTGGTCCCAGATGACTAGAGGCCCTTTCCGCTTTTGAACGTGTCTCTGGCCTTCGACTTAACCCGGCGAAATCCACCCTAGTCCCTTTGCACTCCTCCAGGGCGTGCTTTGATTGGCAAACAAACATTCCCCTCCGCAGACACTCATTCAAGTACCTAGGTGTGTGGGTCTCCCTCCTGCCGGAGCTCGAATGGGCCTTGAATGCTGCCCCCTTGGTCAATAAGGTGCGGGCAGACCTCAAGAAATAGCACACCCTCCCCATCAATCCCCTGGGCAGGAGTGCTCTCTTCAAAATGATGATCCTCCCCCGCTTCCTATACATTTTACATAATATCACCATTCACCTCCCGGGTAGCTGGTTCCGGGAGTTAGATGGCATTTTCACCCGGTTTCTCTGGGGAGGAGGGAGGCCGCGAATGTCCCTAGCGCACTGTCGTATTCCCCCCTTTGACGGGGGTATGGGGGTGACCAATCTCCATCTCTACTACCTGGCCACGAAGCTCATTGTGATCCACGATTGGTTCACGGGTGGCTGGTCCAACCCAGCGTACCGGGTGGAACTCAGGGCGATGGACTTCACGCGGATCCAGGCATTCCTGTATGGCAGCCCGGTGCCGCAGGCTCTATCCCCTGTCACCTGGACGGTGCTCATAGCCTGGCGTACAGCCCTCCGCCATGTGCAGTGGGACCGGAGGCTCACCAGGCAGACGCATCTGTGGAGTGGGACATGGCTGCGGGAGGTCTCGCCTTACTGGTTTTCCGTCGCTGGGATCTCATCGGGATCTCGCTACTTGGAGACATGTGGGTGGGAGATCACATTATATTTTTGGCAGACCTACAACAGCGTCACGCCCTCCTCCCCTCTCAATTTTATAAATATTTACCACTCAGACAGGCCCTCCACACTCACATTCCCCACCTCCTTCTCGGAATTCAGTCCCTTAGAGGCCCAGGTGATGATGAGGAACCTGGGTGGGGGGTTGTCTCGAATTTAACAATCACTGGTGAACAATGGCCCTGCGTCCTTAGATCGGCTTCGGGCCTGCTGGGAGGGGTGGCTGGGTCCCCTGGAGGAGGCGGATTGGAGGGACGCCCTCATGGCTCCCAAAACGTTGACAACATCCTCCAAGTTACGCCTCTTCCAACTCTACTACCTCCATGCAGCAAATCTCACCCCGACGCGCCTTTTCAGTGCCCGCATGCGATCCTCCCCAGCCTGCGCGCGCTGCGTTCACGCTCCAGCTGATTCCTATCATATGGTATGGCAGTGTCCAGCTTTGGCGTCGTTCTGGGGAGGGGTGGAGCTCAAGCTCACACAGGCCCTCGGGTGGGAGGTGCCCCACGTCCCAAAGCGCCTGCTTTTGGGGGTGTTTGATGGCCTTGACGGATCCAGGGCGGCTAAGCGTTTCCTAGGGACAGCAGTGGCGAAGAGAGATATAGCAACGCTCTGGTCCCAGGCCAAGTCACTGACTGTACGGAAATGGAGGAAAGGGGTGGATTGGTGCGGAGTCCAGGAGGAACCCCTCTTTGAGGCCCGGGGATGTCCTGAACTCTTCGGCAAAGTGTGAGTAAATGGTTCAATTTGTTACCTGTTTGAGGGGTCTGACTAAGACTTGTACTTGTGTAGTAATATGCGAATGTCACACTCACTACCTTTGGGTCTCGAATATTTTTGTCGGCTTTCCTTGATTGTATTTCATCATAATAATGTGCTTAATCTGCTACCAATGAATTTATCTGTTACCAATAAAACCAATAAAGTTGATTATCAAAAAAAAAAAAAACGAACTTTCACACTAAGGCCATTATCCAGGACGGGTTAAGACGATATAGGCGGAGACGCCGCGGGCCAGTGAGTACAATAAATAATTTCCTTGATTTGTAGTTTTATTTCCTTGCCAGTTTCACACACGAGCGCAGCAGATTTGCCCACCCATCAAGCAAGTTTTTGACGAGGTGTATCCCATTTGGGTACGTCTCGGCCGACACCCATTAGTTGTAAAATAGGCTTTTAAACACAATTTTTATACCTACGAGTTTTACATACAACTCTGATGACTGCTGTGCTACCTAAACACAGCTAAACTGGGCACAGTTTGTTAAGTATAAATCCTGAACAACAAAACCTTCATACTGCCCAGTTAATATTACTTACAACACAGCCCTTAGCTGGAAACCTATTTCTGGCCATGGCAAGCATGGAATACTTTTTTGCTGGGAACAATATACGAAATGCAAAAGAATCGGGAAAATATAAAAATAAAGGAGTGGCACAGCAGTCCAGGCACACCAGTCCCGAACCTGAAATGCACTCCTTTGCAGAGGGTAGTGCATATGTGATCAAGCAAAATGCTATCACTCACAGTGGAAGCCAGCCCATGGATCAAGTGGGCTGTGAGCTTGCCCTACGCGATGGTGGGTGGAAACAAAATGTGAATGACTCTTGTACACACCAGTGGGAGAACAGGTCTGACCGTAATCCCGACCATAAAGGAATAGCACCTGACAATGGACAACCTTTCTAAATCCAGTTTTTATTCCATTGGAGCGGCCAGAGTATAAAGTTCCAGTGACAACAAAAGCAAAACTGTGGGTCTGTAAACTGTGCACTGAGTAATTTGCAGTCGAAATATATTATTACTCCAAGTAATCACCAGTGTCTTGACGGTGGAATTCTATGTGTCCCTGTCAACACAAGAAATCAAACAGCCAACCAACTCTGAGAATCTAACCAACAAGGAAATGTCGTTCAAATTTTAGTTTTTAGAGAATGTTCTTAAGCGTGTTGCTCTGTTTGTGCAGATGTTTCAGTAGCACTATAATTCTACTGACTTTGCCTTTGTCCCAGTTAATTGCACGTTTGAGGATGATTTTGGGTGGACTTTGGTACTATGATGCAAGGACCAGACCGCAAACTAACCAACAATTACTCCTCGACCAAGACTATTCTTCATCACTACAATCATGCCTTTACCCAGCTGATGGGGTCATATGCTCCTTTTTCACGTGACAACACTGATCATTATTTACTCAGCAGATATCGCTGAATCTTTACGGATCTCTACTTCAAGAATTGTTATTATTAACATGCCTTGAAAAGACCCCAGGCCTGTGCCCCAATGGAATGAATGAAACACACGTTGACTGTCCAAGCAAAAAAGCAAAGCCTGAAACTAACTACCAAGAATAAAAGCAACAAATTGATTTAGACTTTTGCCTTTGATACTTTGCATATGATTATACAGTGTTTGATTTCCTTATTTTCAAGCATCATCTTCTCAAACTGTGGGATTAGGGGCCTTACTACTAGGGAATGCACATACTACTCCACATGTCCTTTGTTTTCTACCCAGATTAGGCAATAAGTGGTATCTCAGGGTCAGCAGGCCCTCCATGTACTAATAGTCAAAAGTGACCAAGAAGGCAGGGCTACATGCACCTGACCTGACTCACAGAACGGTATTTGTAGGATCTCTACAGATACAAATTATACGAGGTCTTGCTAAAGCTCTGGGTTTAACAGCTCAAAGGGCAAAACACGTCAGCTGAGAACTAATATAACATTGGCCTAATCTGATTCATGTACAGCCTAACTGAAAAAGTCCTCTGTGGATTAACTAAATGAACACAGGTACCTGGACTTTAATTCTTCAAAAATATCAATTTATAACCAACTAGTTTTTCAATTTTCTCTGATATACTATACTAAATGCAGTGCGTAATTTGGGTCAGGGTTGCTGGGAAGCCCACCGGAACTCGTTTTTGTGGACCGTTTTTTTTCCTCGGTAGAAAATTATATAGAGCAAGAGAGGGAAAACCACCAAAGAGGAAAGAAGGAGGAAAGAGAAAGAAGGAAAAACGTGCACAAAAGAAGACAGCAGAAACCTGCAAAAGTGATATGAAGGGGCAAGGAGTGTCTGGTAGTGGATTAAAGAGGAATAAGGCGGATTCAACACTGCGCAGCCTTCGTATTTGGGGCGTGGACAGTTGATAGCAGCGGGCACAGGCTTCGGAGAAGAGCTTTGGGCAGCGGCACAGGTTTTTTTTACAAGTTAAGTTAAATAAAGGCATGCATGGGGTAACAGTGGAAATCTCACAATTCTAACTAGAAAAAGTATAGCAACAAGTCTTAAATGTTTGAATTTCCATGTGACCAAAGTAAACCCAAAGTTATCCTCAAATGCTTTAAATCTTGATATTTCCAGTAAATACAAATCGGTCTTAATATCCCCACGCGCAGGCAAACTTAAACTCAGTTAGTGAAGAATGATCAGTGGAATTTTCATGACTGACCCCTTTTACCATACCAAGACTTGGAGACTTCAAAGCTCTGATGGGATTGGGAAGGCATTGCTGAGGAGCAGCAATTATCATAGAAGTATTTTCCAGGAACAGTTTTTGCTGCACAGAAAGCAAAATAGTTTAGGTTGTACGTCGTAGTATATTTTGTTTGCAGTTGTTAAATATTCCATTGGTTATGTTTAGGGTCAGTTTGATTTTTTGGGATTACAAGTTTGATAAACCATATATAAAATTAAAATACAGCATTCTTGTTCCTCCGTGACGAGAAAACTAAAAATTGAACTTGCCAATGTTTAATGAAGCAGTCTTGCAGCTTTAACCGAATAGTGAAATAACCTCTTTTTAAATGCTCTCAAATGGCCTATGAATGAGTTTGTAAACTATTCCACGCTTTGCTCCGCTGTTGTTAAATATATATCACTGACGTGCTCAAGAGACGGCCAACAGAACAGAATTAGAGTTTTTACAAGCGATTACAGGCAAAGGTTCTCCTAATAGGAAATACAATATAATGCACTGACTTATTTGGTTTAAAATGGTGGGCTGTTAATATTTTGTTTAAACCTGGCTGCGATGGGAGAAACTCCAGTAGTAGTGGTTATGTGTACAAATATAATCCTTGAGTGAGTAAAGGGTTAGCTCTTAAACATAATTTTATCTGTGGTTGCCTGCATTGCTAAATGCTGCTGGATTGTGACTGCTTGGAGGGATGACACCGGTAACCCAATGGGAGGCTAGCGACTGGTCCATGTCTCGTATGGGTGTGTATGTGGGGCGTTGCTGGGAAGCGCTCCAGGTTCTGGGTCTGGTCTCTGGTTTAGTCAGATGAGAATGTTGGCTTCAGAACACCTTGCAAGCTATTGCACAGCCCTGGCCTGTTCCCATTATGAAGCTCGAAGGAGCGGGGGTTGAGGGGCGCTTGCATTCCAGGGGAATAGCAGTAATGGGTGTCTTGGAGCCTAGGTCAAGGAAGAGTCAACAATATTTTCATGATGTCTTTGAAGTCTTGTGGTGAAGTGGAAGTCGAAAGAGGGGTCAAGCAGAAACACCTATTGGAGCCTAAAGGCGAGCAGGGCTGGTACAACGGTGCTTCCATCAAAATGTAAATAGTAGCATCAGATCCATAGCGACTGCTTTGGCACTGGTTTTATGTTGCTATGTATTTAGTCCACCATGGTGTGTTAGAAAAATAATCAAATAATTACTTCCAGATCGCACAGATGTGCATTGATGCTCTGCACGTAGGACACCTCATGATGCCTGCAGGGAGATTACAGAGACATAATCCGTAAAACAGCTCCTCACAACCCAATTCAATGAACTGCAAAAGGCCAGCAGCCCAGCTAGGCTTCAAGTCTGACCCTTGCCCAACTCAAGCTTTCAAAGACATCCTGCACTCCTAGAACAGTGCCATCACTGCAGGAACCATCAGCAACAACTCCCTAGACACAGGCGCCTTCTCAGTCATTAATCTGACCATAATCAATAGAACTGTAATCTACAAGACAAAACCATCTACCAGATGATCTCCTATTAAATGTTCCTAGATCTGAAAGAGCTTCAGCCATTCACATTCCCAGTTTATGAAAAGAAGCACTGGCAAATCCAATAGTTCTTAGCTCTAAAAGGCTGAGCTATTGGATGTGGCAATACCTTTTAGCATTTACATCCACCGAGAAGCATTGCTGCCAGTCTTGCAATATACTTTCCGTGATGCACAAACATGACTCCAGGTGCATATGTCGTGGTGTGCGAATGTGTCATGATGTGTGTGTCTTGGGTCCTGAGTCATCATCCATTCGAAAGAAACTTCAAAGCTACATACAGAACATTCCTGCCCTCAAGGCTAGCCCTTCCTTCAAGCACACAGCAATGGAAGCTTCTTCTCCATCCAGGGAGCAACATTCTGCAATTTTCTTCCAGCAAAGAGAAGAAACATCTTTGTTGGTGAGAACAGCAACATAGGAGCAGGTGACCAATTTGGAAAATCAAAGTTTAAAACAAGTGATTGTTCGTTACTAGCAACACAGACCATAAGAGAACGTTCAAACACAACAATGAAGTTCAAACTGCACGTTTCAATAGGCATTAGTTCTATAACTAAAGACAGAAATAGTGGCCTAAAGCATGCAAGGTGTCCCAGATGGCTGCAGTGCAGGTTTCTAATATGGTGAGATGCCTCTGAAAACCTATTTGGCATTGCAGCGCGTGGAATGTAATTCATTTTATTTATTTATTTCTTTACTTAACTCCCTTCCGCCGTATGCTGGAGTTTACTACCCTCCACCCTGCCCCTCCCCCACCCCGCCCCACCGCCCGCAGCACTCCCTCGAGGAGCCGCCACTGTATGGCACCCAAAATAAGTGTCCTAAGCTAAAGGTGAGGGCGCGTTGCCATTACAGCATGCTCGCTTAGAGCAGCAGGGATCTAGAAAACTCCTTAAGTTGAAAGAAAAGCGAATAAAGTATGTGCTGTGCCCAATCTACCTGCTAAGCAAAGTTGTCTGCACTGCCCCAGATGGAGACACTGAGGGCAGGGCTGGTTTCTTCGGGACAGTGGACAACAACTTGCACCTCTGTGACTCATAATCTGCATTTCATATGAGATTGTGTGAACTGGAGCGACGGTGGGGAATCCTAAATCAAGGGTCACTAGGTGGCAACCAACTGTGACAATTGGAGTCTCACCTCTAATGAGTTCCTAGTAGACCTCTGTAGCACTTGTAATGAGTGTACGGTTCATTCTGGGAGGTGGCTTGAGGCAGAAAGTTAGAATTCTGCAAAGTGCACGAAAACGCTTAATACATCGATGCCCAGCCAGTACTTTTACATTTCATAAGAAGTACTTTCATTCACAGACAACTAAATACTAAACATAAAATGAAAAATGTACAGAAGGAATATCAGACTTCTTTAGACCGGCCTGGACTACAGATCTGCCTAAGAAAGTATCTTGTGCTTAAACAACGAAAAGCCCCTTCCTATGATGTTTGTTGCAGTTCACAATATAAAACTCCTTCCTATTTTAATTACCAGACATTTGATGATGTAAACCCCTATTGGGGTTCGTCACATGGTTACAGCATGTAAACCCCAGTCCTATTGTATTTGTTATAGGGTTACCCTATGCAAAGCCACTTCCTCCTGTATTTGACACAAAATGGTTGTTTTTCATGATTTCTGATCTCTTCCACAGTGCGGTAATTAAATACTTAGAAGAATGTAAAAAAGAATTTCTTGTATATGAGAAAGAAAGATTTCACTACACACACCTATTTCAGTAGGTGTTGCAGCCAGGGTGGAAAGACGAAGCCTCTAAAGAACTGACCTCCATGGAAAGATTTGGGACACTCGCCACAGGATTCAAAGGAATAATTGTATACTTATACACCCTCCTTCTACAAACGACCCAGTATGACCATGATTTACAAAGGCCGATGTCAAGGTCTTGCAGGTGAGGCGATCTCTGAAGGTCAACGGTTGTATATATGGAGGCCTCTACATCCAAGCATCCACAGTATACCGCGCAGAGAGGCATATTATAAATACTTTAGTGTGGTCTCCCTATCCAACAACACTTCATATATTCTACCCTCTGGTCAGCTGTAAATGTTGGAGAGGGTCAATGTACTGGGGGATTTCAAACATATTTGGTGGGGTTGGCTAAATATGTAGCCATTTTGAAGGCCCGTAATGGGCACACTTAAGAATGTTCTTGGCTATCTTGTGCCTCTCGTCTTCCACTCTATACTCTTGGGGGAGAACTCCAGTTCTGCAACACCAGACGAGGGCGAATAGAATATTTCAATACAACTGTTTGGGGGCTACCAAAACTTTGGAGCAGGGCCCTCTCTGTACACCTGTCACTAACTGGCATATGCTTTTGTGGAACTTTTCAGTTATAGAGAAACTAGAGGATAACCTGTGAGAGAATACGCTTGCCTTTGAAACGGAGTGGTCCCATTCATTTCTTACTTATCGAAGGGGACAACCTCCATTTCTTGCGCACCGAGAATGAAAGCTCTATCTCTATTCACTAAATGCAGTGGCGTCACTGGGGTTGGTGTCACCCGGTGCGGGTAACTCATGGTGTCACCCCCTCACGACTTACTGCATGGACCATCTCTGTCGGAAATGTATGGCGCTAGGTACTGTCTTAATCCCTCTAGCTCCCTCTCTCTGTCTAGCTCCCTCTAGCTCCCTCTCTCTGTCTTACTCCCTCTAGCTCCCTCTGGCTCCCTCTCTCTCTGTCTTACTCCCTCTAGCTCACTCTGTCTCTGTCTTACTCCCTCTAGCTTCCTCTGTCTCTGTCTTACTCCCTCTAGCTCACTCTCCCTGTCTTACTCCCTCTAGCTCCCTCTCTCTGTCTTGCTCCCTCTAGCTCCCTCTCTTACTCCTTCTAGCTCCCTCTCTCGCTGTCTTGCTCCCTCTAGCTCGATCTCTCTCTCTTACTCTCTCTAGCTCCGCTCTCTCTCTTACTCCCTCTAGCCCCCTCTCTCTATTACTCCCTCTAGCTCCCTCTCTCTCTGTCTTGCTCCCTCTAGCTCCCTCTCTCTGTTTTACTCCCTCTAGCTCCCTCTCTCTCTCTGTCTTACTCCCTCTAGCTCCCTCTCTCTGTCTTACTCCCTCTAGCTTCCTCTCTCTCTGTCTTGCTCCCTCTAGCTCCCTCTCTCTGTTTTACTCCCTCTAGCTCCCCCTCTCTCCCTGTCTTGCTCCCTCTAGCTCCCTCTCTCCGTCTAGCTCCCTATAGCTCCCTCTCTCTTGCTCCCTCTAGCTCCCTCTGTCTCCCTCTCTCTCTTACTCCCTCTAGCTCCCTCTCTCTCTGTCTTACTCCCTCTAGCTCCCTCTCTCTCCGTCTTACTCCCTCTAGCTCCCTCTCTCTCTCTTACTCCCTCTAGCTCCCTCTCTCTCTGTCTCCCTCCCTCTAGCTCCCTCTCTCTCTATCTTACTCCCTCTAGCTCCCTCTCTCTGTCTAGCTCCCTCTCTCTCTGACTTGCTCCCTCTAGATCCCTCTCTCTGTCTAGCTCCCTCTCGCTCCCTCTCTGTCTTGCTCTCTCTCTGTCTTACACCCTCTAGCTCCCTCTCTCTGTCTAGCTCCCTCTAGCTCCCTCTCTCTGTGTTTTGCTCTCTCTAGCTCCCTCTCTCTCTATCTTACTCCCTCTAGCTCCCTCTCTCTGTCTAGCTCCCTCTCTCTCTGTCTTGCTCCCTCTAGCTCCCTCTCTCTGTCTAGCTCCCTCTAGCTCTCTCTCTCTATGTCTTGCTCTCTCTCTGTCTTACTCCCTCTAGCTCCCTCTCTCTGTCTAGCTCCCTCTAGCTACCTCTCTCTCTGTCTTGCTCTCTCTAGATCCCTCTCTGTCTTACTCCCTTAGCTCCCTCTCTCTCTGTCGTACTCCCTCTAGCTCCCTCTCTCTGTCTTCCTCCCTCTAGCTCCCTCTCTCTCTCTTCCTCCCTCTAGCTCCCTCTCTCTCTGTCTTCCTCCCTCTAGCTCCCTCTCTCTCTCTCCTCCTCCCTCTAGCTCCCTCTCTCTCTGTCTTCCTCCCTCTAGCTCCCTCTCTCTCTGTCTTCCTCCCTCTAGCTCCCTCTCTCTCTATCCTACTCCCTCTAGCCCCCTCTCTCTGTCTAGCTACCTCTCTCTCTGTCTTGCTCCCTCTCTCTGTCTAGCTCCCTCTCTCTATGTCTTGCTCTCTCTCTGTCTTACTCCCTCTAGCTCCCTCTCTCTGTCTAGCTCCCTCTAGCTCCCTCTCTCTCTGTCTTGCTCTCTCTAGATCCCTCTCTGTCTTACTCTCTTAGCTCCCTCTCTCTCTGTCTTGCTCCCTCTAGCTCCCTCTCTCTGTCTAGCTCCCTCTAGCGCCCTCTCTCTCTGTCTCCCTCTCTCTCTGTCTTGCTCCCTCTAGCTCCCTCTCTTGTATTCCCTCTAGCTCCCTCTCTCTCTGTCTTGCTCCCTCTAGCTCCCTCTCTCTCTATCTGACTCCCTCTAGCTCCCTCTCTCTGTCTAGCTCCCTCTCTCTCTGTCTTACTTCCTCTAGCTACCCCTGTCTCCCTCTCTCTGTCTTACTCTCTCTAGCTCCCCCTCTCTCTGTCTTTCTCACTCTAGCTCCCTCTCTCTCTGTCTTTCTCACTCTAGCTCTCTCTCTCTCTGTCTTACTCCCTCTAGCTCCCTCTCTCTCTCTGTCTTACTCCCTTTATCTCCCTATCTCTCTGTCTTACTCTCTCTAGCTCCCTCTCTCCCTTTGTTACTCCCTCTTGCTCCCTCTCTCTCTGTCTTGCTCTCTCTAGCTCCCTTCTCTGTATTACTCCCTCTAGCTCCCTCTGTCTCCCTCTCTCTCTTACTCCATCTGTCTTCCCTGGATGTGTATAAAGAAGAGTGCTAGCAACAGGTGGCTCTGTAGTAAAGAGCAAGCTGAAATGTGGAACTGGTTCACTGGAAAACTGAAGACTGCAAGATACTGAAAAAAAGGAAACCATGCACCCTCAGATGGGAGCTAGGCTGCTATAGAGTTGCCTTGTGAGCAAAGAAAATTGTAGTCAAGCATTGCAGATCTCCTGCGAGACGCTGGCGAGTATAAACAGCATGAGGATGGAACAAGCTTGCACAGGGAGCGACAGTAAAGGTGAGAGTAGAGGCGAGGCTGCAGTGCAGATTGGTGTCACCCCATGTGTTGGTGTCACCCGGTGCGGGCCGCACCCCCCGCACCCCCCTAGTGACGCCACTGACTAAATGAGGGACTATAAGTGAGTTTCAAATGGGGGTGGGGTCGCACACTACTCACACACCGGCGGTGTCGCCCCTAAGGACTCTGGTCAATGTAGTAAAGTGTTCGCGATGCATCATCTTTCGATCTTCTGCTATCTTCGCTGTCTTCGCCATCCCTGGACACGTGTTTCGGGGTATTACCCCTCATCAGCAGGGATAGGCCGTGTACTGGGGTTGCCGATGGCTGCCAATATCTGCCAGGTATAGTACCACTCAGGCGCGTAGGTGCGGGATCCCAGGCTCGTCAGCCCGCTGATTGTGTCTTCTATTATTTGCGTATATTTTTCGGTCTCACATCAGCAGCCTCTATACTCCAAACAGTTATGGGTGCTCTTTTGGCATCATCACTAGAAGAACAGAACAAATTGCTGTGTTCTTAAAATCCTTCAGAATAGAAGTATGACACATTAAAGGACAAGTGCAATTGTTTATCTGATAAGTTAAATATGTGGGCACTGAATTTCTGGTGAAGGATTCAAGTCAAAAGAATCTTTCTTAACACGATTACTGATATACCAACTCCTGTAAGTAAGGAACAGTTGGGATAGTATAAATATTATGTACAGTTTATTTACGATTTCTCTATGCTGACTGCACTCATGAGCTCCTTCATGAAGAAGAATGCCAGATTTGAATAGACTCAACATATGTCAGGTGATTTTTGTATATTGAAGGATACAATTATGAATGCGCCTGCTCTTACGTCACGTATAACCTTAAAGCATCGGTACTATAGACACCAGTAGTGTTGGTCTAGGCGCACTTATCACCCAGAAAATCAAAGTGAAAAATCAAGCAGATAACCCAGTTGTTCTTGAGTCTCGGGCTTTATCTGAACCTGCACCATGGTTCTCTAATAGAAAGAGAAGCATTAAATTGTATGTGGGTCATTGAACATTGTATACATTTTTTATGGGGAAGACACTTTACAATTAACACCGATCACAAACCCATGATTTATCCATGCTCTTGTAATGGAGCAAGTATGGTGACCAAGTAAGCATACCAGTAAATCTAAATATTTATCTGGATTGCAGAGCAAAAAGTAGTCTGATGATATAATGTTGGGTTTAGAGGAATGTGTGGTGATCTTACCATTTAATGCCATTGGTTCACTAGTGGAAGAAGTTAGTGAGAAAGATTTGGCCACAAGACAGACCTTTAACATCAGACGTCCAAATGTATGGAAGTACAGGGATGAGTTGAATTCTGAAGATTAATTATTTTGAGCGGAGATAAATTTGTTGCTCCAGAAGATGTTATAACCAAGCAATTGGTAAGATTGGTGTTCTGATAGTCATACATGGACGAGATGCTTTTAGGGCTTGTCTGGTCATACATAGAGCGCCTGAGATTTTACAATGTGCCGTTTATCCCTGGGCCTTTTCCTGAAGGCCCATGACAACAGCTGTGCATGGAATTACATTTTTGGATCATTTCCATAGTCTTAGATGGAGGTTTAGATATGTCACTGTTCTTGAGGATTATTATTACAAGTATGTGGGTTGGATATTTGTAAAAGGTCTTTCAACGGATGTTGTTTTGGAGTTTCCAATGGAATTCTTTTTTCAGAGAGGGATTTCTCATTTCTATAACAAAAGACAATGGTGTGAAAGTTCCACCTTTGGAAATAGTAGAATTATTGGTGAAAGGTGGGATTGTGCATAACCATATGTATGCCTTTATGTGCTTCTAACTGTGTTGGTCTTGAAGAGAGAATCAACAGAATAGTTTGCACGGGTGTTCAAGTAGCTTTGGACAGATAGGGGTATAATATTTCTCATTCAGGAGAAAATGTGTCCTTTCCATTGCCAACCTCATATCACTACTGGGTACTCTCTGTTGAAACCGCTAACGTACTGCATCCCCCATTCAGCGAATAATCCATACTGGATGTTAAAGTATACGTTTTGAGGGGTAAATAATAAAAGGCATGAAATTACTTGTGAAAATGGGAAAATTAGGCAGCAAAAATTAAAAAGAGGTATGATTGCAAGGCAAGCCTCATCTAGTCTGATATTGAGATAGGGGATGAGGTCAAAGTCAAGAATCCACGTATGAAAGGATAGCTCTAAGTTATCAATGCTGTATAGAGTGAAGGTTACAGCCAGACCCTCTGTAAAACTGAATTATGGAATCTGGGGCAGTTTAATAGAGTAAGTGTAACAAGACAGTGTCAATCAAAGAGAAACATGCCATTGATGTATGGATGGACTTAAACCGGACAACTCTAAATGCAAGTCTCAGTGCCAATAATCACAGTTCGCAGTGGCGGCTCGCAGAGGGAGTGCTCTGGGCGGTGTGGTGGGGGATGGGCAGGGTGGGGGGATAGTGGAGTCGGACGTCCAAAGGCCAGGAGTAAAGTAAGTAAATAAATACATAATACTATTTACCTTGCACTCACTGCATCGCCAACTCGGCGATGCAGCGAGTGCAAGGTAAATAGTTGTAATTATTTATTTATTTACTTACTTTACTCTTGGCGGTCGTACGTCCGACTCCACTAACCCCCCACCCTGCCCCTCCCCTGCGCCGGCCCACCACCCTGCAGCACTCCCTCTGCGAGCCGCCACTGACAAGAGCACTTTGGTATATGTTAAATATCAACAAATGTTAAGTGGCCCAGCATCTGAAAGACTTTGTGGGATTTGCTGTTTGCTTTCGATTACACCTGTCATCTCTATGTTAGTTTCTTTGTTTATTTTCATGGCTTTTTTAAATTACTTTATTATTCCTTTGTATATACAGGGGAGATGTGTTGTAGATTGTATCTTTCTCTTCACCTGCATGCCTTAATCCTCTAGTTTTGACCAGGCTTCCATGTATGGTCTCTGGTGTCTGGTGCAGTCTCCCTGTAGCGTGCCTGTGTTCTGGTCTCATGTCTTGAGTTATTCTTTCGCTATTTCAGTTTGAGGTTGTTCATAGTGCCTTCTGGTGCTGCGGCACTATAGGATTCCTCAATGGGACCTTAACTTTACGGCTTGGGGACGTTTCTTGCTTTTACACCCAACACTCAATCTGGCTCTTTCCCAGACCAGACCCCAAGTAGAAGACACGCCTGCCACTGGGACTCCCCTCAGAAGGCCTTTTCACTCGGTGGGCCAAGGGATCTTTTTATTAGGGCTGGAAACTGTGGCCAAAGTATATTGTCTAAGTTGTCTGTGATGTTATTTAGTTTTATGCCCAGTCATTAGGTGTGTAGTGTCAACAAAGTTCTTTTACATCATATTTCTTAAAATTGTTAGATACGCATTCTAAGAAAACTGGCAGTGGCTGGCCACTCCCTCTCTTCCGGATTGCAGTTATTCTTGTTCTGTGTCTCTTCGACAAATTCTTTTTTAATACTCACCTCTCTCTGCCGAAGTAGTTTCATGGGCAAGCCCAGTTTGAGGTACAGCTTATACAGTGCACATACACTGCCCCTCCTCAGTGTCTGTATGGTCAATGAATGTCTGAAAGTGTTGTTAAGTGAAGTGGCAGTGCCTGCGAGGAATTATGAGGCATTCAAAGGGAATCCATTTGGGTGGAAGTGAATAGGATGAGTTTTCAAATTCCACTCTTCAAACTTGATCTGTCAGGCCTTGGGTAGTGGGTGAGATTGGGAGCCTGTGTGTGTGAAGAGATGTCACCAGTGAGATTGGTCTGAAACTATCTGTTGCTCAGGCTAGTTAGGGCGAGGAGTTATTGAAGTACAAGAAAGGTTCTCATTTAACAATTTATCAATTCGGTCCAATGATGAAGCAGCTCTGACTGTGCAAGTCCAAGGAGTTCACAGAGGTACTTGAATGACACAATTTAGGTTCATGAATGACCTCAGGTACCTGGAAGGAGCCAAGGTCTATTCTATCTTTATTTTTAATACAGGTACCAAAGGGCGCACAGATTTTTTTTTTTATTCCTGTATCATGTCGCACAACATAGGCATAGGTTTATCCATAGCATACACTGACCAAATTCTGACACACCATGCATTAATGGGTGGGGGAAAAGGAGTTTCTAAAATTGTGTTATCGTCATCCTGGCCACTAAGGAGGTAATCAACTTCCCAGCTACCATAGTTAAGGGGTACACAGCATTTTCTCCAATGTCTTCCAGCCCCAATGTCAGTAGTATACCCGTGATATTTTTAAACCCATCACATATGTGTCATGGATCCCCTGACCCCGACACTTCCAGCACATGGGGCAAGAACCAAACATGGCATTTAGACGCATTGTAGGAGTCAGGTATGACCTCCTAACCATCTTCCACCCTATTTCTTTATATTGGCTGCATACAGAAGGTAATGAGGGTCTTTGCCAAATGCATAGCCATGAGGCACAATCAATTTCCTGTCTCAACTCAGTCAAAAAAGTCAAGTAATTCCCTTTGTTGTAACATGTTCTTTTAATAGGTATTCTGTGTGTTTTAGATGTTGCAGCGCAGTTTCTCTTTGACCCTGAACATTATCCTAGTGGGTTAACTGAATGTATCAGAATGTATTTTATCTTGCTATATTCCATTACTGGGTCCACATAGTCATAATTGTTATCTTTCCTTTCTCAAATAAATCACCCAGTGTAGCTTCAGCATATGAAAACCAATTGTGAAACCCTTGTTGGCAAATGCTGGTGGGGAGTCTGGGCCATTCAATATTGGAGTCAAAAATGATGGAAATGTGGTCAACCTTCCCCTTCCTACTGAGGCATTCCAATGCTACATTGTAAAAATATGCATTGTGTTCAAAAGGTTTTTGTGTCCTCTCTTACTTGGTGGGAGCCAAGGTAAAACATAAACTGGTCTGGAAGAATAAGTAGCCTCTACTCTCACCCAGCGTTTATCGCTACCGGGCGTAGTGAGCTCAATAAGAGGGCGAAGCTGAGTACCACTAATGTATCTTTCAATTGGTGGGAACTCTAAACCACACCAATTTGTACCTCTGTATAGTGCATTTTTTAATATCTGTAGCGTTTTCCCTTTCCAAGTGATCTCTAACAGTTTTTATTGAATATGCTTCAGTTTCAGTTACTGTTTCTGGAACATTAACGATAAAGTCTGAGTTACATAGAGTAATCTGTGGGTAAATTGATCATAATACAGGGTTTTCTGGAAATCCAAGATATTTCCAGTCTCCCCAATCTACACAGAACTTGCCATACAATACTATTTTTTCATCTAGAAAACTGTTAGCTTGAACTCTAAAGAGTATTTTAACTGGTGTGTTTATTAACAATGGGCCAGATGTATCAATATTGGATTTTCCGATTCCATAGTAGCCAATTTTATCATTCGCTATTATGGAATCGCAAAATGCAATGTATGTACATCTATACTAATATAATAAAGAGAGAGCCCAAACCTTTGAGGCGGGTAATCTCAGGAACCACAGCACCTATCACAACACCCAATGCAGCGTTGGAAAAGGCAGTTGCAGCAGAAGGACATAGGCTATGCAGACGCCCACTATATACATTTTAAAGGTAAAAGAACCGTGCCAGCAAAGTAGTCCCTCGTGGGCGTGTCTGTGTGGTGCTATGGGCGTGTGCTGGGGGCGTGACAAAGGCTGGGGGCGTGTGGTACATTCCGTCCTTCATGCCATGTCTCATATCGTGTGCTAATCCCACCCTGCTCCCTTTAAATACCCCTGCACCCCATAATCATAACCCACCCTTAATCCTTAAAATACCCCAACACCCTTAAACACTAACCCATCTTAACCTATAAATATACCCTGTACCCCAAAACCCAAACCTATCCCTGAACCCTAAAAACACCCCGGTACCCCAAAACCCAAACCTAGCCCTGAACCCTAAAAATACCACTGTACCCCAAAACCACCCCTGAACCCTAAAATACCCCTGTACCCCAAAACCCAAACTTAGCCCTGAACACTTAAAATACCCCTGTACCCCAAAACTCAAACCAACCCCTGAACCCTAAAAATACCCCTGTACCCCAAAACCCAAACCTAGCCCTGAACCCTAAAAATAACCCTGTACCCCAAAACCCAAACCTACCTCTGAACCCTAAAATACCCCCGTATCCCAAAACCCAAACCTAGCCCTGAACCCTAAAAATACCCCTGTACCCCCAAACCTAGCCATGAACCCTAAAAATACCCCTATACCCCAAAACTCAAACCTAGCCCTGAACCCTAAAAATACCACTGTACCCCAAAACCCATACCTATCCCTAAACCCTAAAACTACCCCTGTACCCCATAACCCAAAACTATATCGGAACCCTTAAAATACCCAAACACCCCAAAACATATACCTCAGTACCCTAAAACATATAACCCTGTACCCATACTTACCTTATCCAAACATTTAAAAAAAACATGCTTTTACCATTCATGCATTTACAACGAATTTCGTTGTAAATGTATACGTGGTAAAAGCATATAAAATGTAATGCCATGCGTTATAATGGCATTGCAGAGTCATGGTACTTTCGTAATGAAAGTATGCGGAGTGATGGTATGCGGAAAGAAAGTTGCGGAATAATGGGTGTTTACCCTCCCCCGGTAAGTACATTGGTGGCAGGGCGGCCCACATCTCCAGCAACATACTCATATTTTTTCACCACCCATTTGAAAAATGCACAGGTCTCTCTCATTGATGGCCAGCACCGACATACACTTTTAGATACACCTCCCGCCACAAGTTCTAGAATTGCGAACTTTAGAGCTGGGGAGCTACGTTCGAATCTCGGCATCAGCTCAACATCCTGTGATTCCAGGCAAATCGCTTTGTCTCCCATTGCCTACCACAAATGAATGTGTTCTTCTGTAATGTAAATCGTGCTCATGCCATGTTGTCGAGTTCGCGCTATATATTATTGCAAGGAAAAATAAAGTGGGGAAACTCGAGTTCATACACTACTGAACGCGCGCTCTTAAGTGCATCAGCAGTGCACTGTGAATAAGAGTGTTTCACAGGCCTGTCACAGATAAGAAATGCTATCAAAACGAAATCCTACAAAACAATATACTACTGGCCGGCAGCAATTCATACCCGGACAACGTCGGGATGGGCTGCTAGTTTCTCAATATTAATCATAGGAATGAATGGGTAGGGGGCGTGGCTTAAGCGCCGACGAGCATGGTCGCCTGAGTCCCGAGCTCCGGGCCGATCTCGGCGAGTTATCCTGATAGACTCCCTCCTCAGCGGCGCCGCCGACCTGCTGTGGTCCCTGAAGGTCTGGGGGCGACTCGGCAGCTGCTGTGAACCAGGGGAGCTCCGCGATCGCCTTGATTCCGGCGGCCGCCGGGAGGCTGGAGCTCTGACGGACGGCCATCTTGCTGTGGGCCTGTGGCCGGCCCGGATCCCCGACCTCGATTTCGGAGGGACCGCCGAGGGGTCTGACCCGTCGCGGCAGTGTGGGAGCCGGCGCGACCGGAGGGTTGGCCCGGCTGCGGGGGACGCCGCGGACTTCTTGCGCTGGCCACCGAGGACCTGCGGCCGCACCTGGCGGGTGCACGCGGGCGAAGGCCCGGACCCGAGTGGAGCAGAGGCGGCGCTACGCCCGGCTGGTGGAGTGCTTCCCGCTGGGGAGTGCGCCGCGTAGGTGGCAGACACGTCGGAGCAGGCACTGTATGGGGCGGCGCTGGACTGAGATCACACGACAGGTGCTCTGGGGCAGAGACCTCTGAATTAGGAGCGGCACCGGTCGGACGCTGGGGGCAGGAGGGGGTACCCGGCCTCTGAGAGCCTGATTATCCGGTTGGAAGCCTGAGAGCTGGGAAACCACCAGGGGCCCACTAACGCCTTGAGGAGACCGCGCTGGTACTCTGGTGGCAGCGCATTGGAGCCTACGCCGCGGGTCCCGGACTGCGGGCGACCTCCGGCTGGCCTGCTTCGGCGTGCCTGATCTCTCTGGCGCGAGTCTCTGGCCTTGGTCCCGGATGTGCGCAGGTGGGGACGCGGAGCTACGTTTGAGCTCCCCTGGCTTTGGGATCTGCTTTCTGGACTCCACGGACGTCAGTTGGGGGCCTGGTATGACTGGGCATAACCTGCATGGCTAGAGGTCCGTGTTAGCAACCGAGGAGCCGGAGAGTGGGCCTACACTGTCCCCCGGAATTATCCAGTAGCCCCCACCCCCTATCACGCACAGGCCAGCTAGGTGGTGGTGCGTCCTACGACCCTGGTAACACTACGGGACGGACCCCAGGTGCTTGCCGCAACTGTGTGCTCTGGTAGTACATCATGGGGAAGCCGCGGAAGGGCGCTGGTGCGTCCTCGGCGGACCAGGCTGAGGACCTCCTTGATGCGCACGACCATCGATCGACGGATAGCCAGAGCACAGGTCTTCAACAACAACAGATGGATCAGATCCTTAAGGCCATAGGGGACACGAGAGAGGCGCTACGCCAGGATATTGCGCTGGTCTCTACGAACCTCGGCCTACTGAAAGCGGATCACGACAAGCTCGCTGACCGCGTCAAATCCACGGAGCTGGTGCTTGAGAAACTCGAACCGGCCCAGAAAACGACGGACGCTACGCTGGATGATCTGGCGCGTAGGGTGCAGCATCTGGAGAGGAGAGCGGCTGATGCAGAAGGGCGCAACAGACGCAACAACATCAGAGTGGTGGGTTTGCCTGAAAATGTCGAGGGGGATGACATGGTCTCTTATCTTGAACGCTGGCTGCGAGATGTGGTGGTGCCTGAGGGCCTGACGAACTTCTATACTTTGGAGAGAGCCCATAGGGTCCCGGCCCGTCCTCTGGCCCCGGGCCGCCCCCCTTGGCCTGTCATAGCCCACCTGCTGCACTTCAGGGATCGGGACATTATCCTGCGGCAGGCTAGATCAAATGGTCCGTACAAGGTGGACAATGCGTCTGTGTCCCTCTTTCCCGACTACTCTCAAGAGGTCCAGCGCGACCGCTTTTCCTTCGTTGCTGTCAAGCGAGCTCTTCGCGACGAGGGAGTTCAGTACTCTCTGCTGTTCCCGGCACGCCTGAAGGTGCTGGTAGACGGAGTGGCGATGTTCTGTGACACACCAGATGACGCCTGGCAATGGCTGGAACGATACAGAGCGGGCAAGGATGGTACGGGAGCATGGACGGCAGCTACTGAGGGCCGGCCACAGCCACGGCGGAGCAGGCGCAATCGGAAGCGAGGACTGCGCCGGCGATCCCCACCGGCATCGCAGACGGAACTGGAAAGACAGGCCGCCTTACAGGCGGTGTCGCTTATTTCTGGAGTGGCGGCAGAGGGCCCTGTGATTGACTCGGGCTCCCGTTTGGGCTCTGATGAAACGGGACTGGGAGGCTCGGATGGGGGCTCGGAAAAGGAATGCTGGGGATTTGCCTCAGGTTACCCCTCAGACGGCCGAGGGGCTGTTGGACGAGTGACTGCCAGGCGACTGTGCAAGGAACAGTAAGGAGGGGTGCTTGGCCTATGGAGATGACTATGGCAGGGTTACTGGAGTCCCTTTTGAAGGAGTGTTGGGTGGGGCTACTTTCCCTATCCTCCCGGGGTATTGATGGTGCTGTCGGGGCCTCATGGCACTATGAGCTTGGTCGGGTGGGGCGCTGCCTGCGTGAGGGGGGGGAGAGGTTCCTTCTCAATCGGGATCGGCCCATCGCGGTGTGGTGGGTCTCTGGCTGTCCGGCTGGAGGTGCTGCGCTATCCCCTCTATCTCACATACTCTGTGAGTCTCTGGTGCTTTCCAGAGTTTCCCTCACCTGTGGGGGTAGGAGTTTGGATGGGTAACAACTGTTTGACGCCTGTTCTGGGGGTGGGTGGGTTGGGGGCGAGTTGGGGGTGTTTGCTGTTGCAGGGGTCTGTCAGTGTGCCACTAGGGTTGTTGAGGTTCTGCTGCCGCTATAGACTTACCAATTGCGGCTAAGTTGGAACTGAAATGTATTACATGGAATGTGCGGGGGCTCAACTCCATGAGTAAGAGGTATAAGGTGCATGCGTATCTAGTGCGTAGGGGGGTTCAGATAGCCTTTCTGCAGGAAACGCATTTGACTATGGCAGAGGGGCGAGCGCTGCAGCGGCGTTGGAGAGGGCAACTTTACTTTACTACCTATTCCGCTCATGCTAGGGGGACGTTGATTTGGGTTCGGGCAGGCGTCCCCTTCCAGCCCATGACGACGGAGGTTGACTCGGAGGGGAGGTTTGTAGCGGTGCTGGGGAGATTGGATGGCCGAGACGTCACGCTTTGCAGTGTTTATGTCCCTAATTTTGACCAGGCCGCGTTCTTCTCGGCGTTATCAAAAAGATTGGCACCTCTGTTGATCGGCACGGTGTTCATGGGGGGGACTTTAATTCGGTGGTGGATGTGGATTTGGATCGCTCTCATCCTCCCCTAGTTCAGTCGGTGGTACGCAGGGCGGCCAAAGCCCAGAGGGCCTGGCAAGAGCATTGGCGCCTGGCGTACGCTCCATCCCACCGATAGGGACTACTCGTTCTACTCCACACCCCATGATCTGCACGTCCGCCTCGACGCCTTTCTCTGTACTGCTGCGGCCCAGGAACTAGTGCGCAGTAGCGAATACTTGGCGAGGACTATATCAGACCACAACCCTTGTTTACTCACAGTCCTCTGGTCTAGACAGCGGCAGCCGATTCCCACGTGGCGGCTGAATCCGTTGATGCTGGAAGACCCGGTGTTCCGTACGGAATTGCAGGAATGCCTTGAGCGCTATTTCCGGGAGAACGCGGGCACCGCAACTACCAGAGCGATCGAATGGGATGCCTTCAAGGTGGTGGTGCGAGGCGCGTGCCTCTCCTCGTCGGCCGGGGTACGTAGGACTCTGCTGGCAGACGTGGAGCGGGAGGAGGACTCGCTTCGGCGGGTGGAGAAGGCTAACCACGCGGCGGGGAGTGATAGGGAGGAAGTGTTGGCGGCAAGGGAACGAGTAGCCGTACAAGTGGAAAGGCTTCGCTGCCATGATTACCGGGAATATATGGTCCGGGCCCACGCCGAGAGGGACCGCGCCGGATCGCTGCTGGCGTGGCTGGCAAATCCTCACTCCGGGGGCACGCCGATCCTGTCCCTTGCCACACCTACCGGGGCGCTGGTTCACTCTCAACAGGAAATTAATGACCAGTTCCTGGCTTATTACTCGGAGCTGTATCGATGCAGGCTGCCTTCGCTCCCGACGGGCTTGGATGCCTTCTTGGAGGTGGCCCGGCTGCCGCAGCTGGACCCAGAGCAGGGGAACGCCCTGGGTGCTGCTGTAACGCAGGGGGAGATTAGAGCAGCGATTAAACGCATGGCTCGGAAGAAGACGCCAGGGGGTGATGGTCTCCCGGTGGAGTTCTTTGCTGCATTCCTGGACCTTCTGATGCCACAGTTGTTACAGGTCTATGGTGAGGCATGGGAACTGGGCAGGCTGCCGAAGTCGGCGAGGGAGGCGATTATTGTGCCGTTGTTGAAGAAGGGCGGCCAGCCCGAGGCGAGAACGGCATACCGTCCACTCTCGATGCTCACTGTGGACTATAAAGTACTGAGCAGGATTCTGGCTATGCGACTGTCGACTCATATGTGTTCCCTAGTCCACCCGGACCAGGCGGGCTTCATCCCCACGCGGAATACCTCTGCATGTATACGGCGCTTGATACGGGTCATGGATGTTGAGGGAGAGGGTCCTCCGACTGCGGCTGTCCTATCGGTAGATATCGAAAAGGCGTTCGATAGCGTGGAATGGCCGTATATGTTCGGCGTGTTGCGTCGGTTTGGGTTGGGCGACGGCTTCGTCCGCTGGACGCAGCTGTTATATGCCTCCGCTACTGCCAGGATTCGCACGGGCTGTACGATATCTGCGGCATGTGCGGTGACGAGGGGTACTAGGCAGGGCTGCTCCCTGTCCCCACTTCTATTCACCTTGGCGATTGAACCACTGGCGGCACGGGCGCGTCAGGGGTGGCACTATGAGGGGGTACAGTTGCGTGGTGTCCAACACCACATCTCTCTGTATGCCGATGACCTCCTGTTGTACCTGGCTGACGTGACGACCTCGGTGCAGGGAGCGCGGGCCTTGCTCCGAGAGTTTGGCGAATTATCGGGTCTACGTGTTAATTGATCCAAGACCTGCCTGTTTCCCCTGACTCCCCGGTGTGCACAGAACCCAGAACTTGGGGAGCTGCGCTGGGAGCCAGAGTGTATGCCATACCTCGGGGTTCACATTTATTATACCCATTCGTCCCTATATGAGGGCAATGTGGGCAGAGCGCTGCGAGGCATCAGGGGCAATATTGGATTCTGGCGTACCCTCCCCCTGTCTGTGGCCGGCCGAATAGCCTTACTGAAGATGGTGGTCCTCCCGCACTTGCTCTATTTTTTCTGTACACTACCGGTGTGGATTCCGCTCTCCTTCTTTCTGACTTTACGGTCAATGGTGATAGGATTTGTGTGGGGCTCTGGCAGGAGGCGCGTGGCTCTCTCCACCCTCCTTCGATCACGGGAGGAGGGTGGCCTAGCTGTGCCGGATTTTGAATGGTACTACCTGGCGGCGCAGCTGCAGTGGCTCACCCAGGCTGTGGCGCGGGAGTTTAGGGGCCCGGACGGCCTGCATGACAGAATTATACAGCGCCATGTCCTGTCCTTCATATTGCTCCAGCAGGGACTTCGTCTGGACCAGCTGTCTCTGGAGGAGCGCACCCTCCGCCATTGCTGGCTTCGTAGTCAGAAACGGGCAGGTATCCACGTTCCATATGCGCTGGAGATTCCCTTAGGCATGTGCACGGCCTTACCGCATGGCGGGGACTGGTCAGGACTAGCCATTTGGGAAGACTGTGGGCTCCACATGGTAGGAGACTTGTACAGAGATGGTGTCCTGCTGTCGTTTACCGACCTGCAGGAGGCATTTGATTTACCGAGAGGCGACTTCTTACTCCATGCGGCTTTGGTCTCTGCGATCCAGAGACGCTGGAAGAAGGGTCGAGCGGAGCCACCTACATCTTCGGGCTGCCAGTACGTTGTGATGGCAGCTGGCACCTTTAAGGCTATTACTTGTTTGTATAGGAGAATGGCGCTAGATGGCCCCCCACCACTGGATAAGCTGCGGGAACGCTGGGAGACGGACCTAGGCCGACAGATACCGGAGACGACCTGGCCCCAGCTTGTGCGCCGGGCCTGGAAGGGCACGCGCAACATCCGGTTCCAATTGATCCAATACTTCACACTCCATAGAGCGTATTGGACGCCGGCCAAGATCCAGCGGGTTTTTGGTGGGGCGCAATCGGTGTGTCCCCGTTGTAACTCAGAGGGTGCTGACTTTGGGCACATGTTTTGGGCCTGCGCGGGGCTTGGTTCATACTGGGCTGATGTTGTGACCTGTCTGAATGAGATTACTGGACGTCAAGTTGAAACTGACATGAGAGTTTGCCTCCTGCTCTGGTTCCCGCACACCCCAACCACGAAGGTTACCAGCAAATTCTTCGACCTGGGGCTGATCCTGGCCAAGAGGGAGCTCACCCTACACTGGAAATCTAGGGAGGGTCCAAGCTTCTTGAGATGGCGGGGGTGCTTTCAGCAATGGGCATCTAGTGAAGGGACTCTCCGCTTACAATTGGCCAACCGCGCAGCTAATGATAAAGCACTAGAAACAGCCAGGGCATGGTGCGCGCTAGTAGCAGAATTACAATCAATGTCCGAGGTCGCGGAGGATAGTGAGGAGGAGGCGCAAGCGAGCCAAGGGGAGGAGATGGTAGCAGGGAGGGCGGGGACGCCTACGGGGGACACTGCACGCTAGGATTGCACACCCGTTAGCAGTCAAGGAACCGGATCATCACACCGGAGGTAGAGAAGATGGGATGGGGCTCCATGCACGGACCTGCGTAGAGTTTGGACCTCGCCTAGGCGTAGGAGTTACTATTCGTGATCTAGGAGGAGTTATTTGCCATTCCATGTTGAGTTATGTTGCACTGCAGGACTAATGTGTGAGGCACACTGACATGGGGGGGTGGGGGTAGAGAGGGCAGGGGAGGTGGGAAGGATAGGGTATTGATGTGTGGGGCGTAGTACTGGAACTATTGATCCGTAACGTGCAAATTGAGAACCCGCAATCATTTGTTTGTTTGTTGATGTGAAAAATCAATAAAATTTTGTTATAAAAAAAAAAAAAAAAAGGAATGAATGGGTAATGCATGCGCAATTTGCGAGTGCCCAATAGGTACTCGTAAATTGCGCTTGCAATTTCAAGGGTGTAAGGGTGACAAATGAACCCCATGTTGTACCCCTGGAATGTGAATGTGTGCACATGTGGCATACATATATGCCCTATAGGCATGTATGTAGGCCACATGGCACCTTGAAGCATTTTTCTTGGTATTCACATATTTTGAAGTTGGTGATAATTTGCTGTTCCTTAAAGGCAGGTCGCAATTTTTTTTGGCTTCCTGCATTTCATTTAAGGAATCGTATATTACGATTCCTTAACTGCATTTGCAAAATAGGGAATAACAATTTTTGCGATTCCCTATTTTGGGATTGCCTTTTGGGATGATACATCCCAAAAGGCTTTTTCCCGTTCGCAAACGGGGAAAACAATTGATACATCTGGCCCAATATTGGGTGGTAGTAGGGTGTGTCCTTTGGAGGCTTGTCTTAATTGTGTATTAGTACTATTATGGCCTTTCTGAAAGTCTTTGGAGGCAGGACCTTTATTGTGGTTTTTCAAAATGGCTACCATGTGTTGCCTTTTTTGCTTTCAATGCTTTGTTCCACAACTCTGCTGACCATCCGTTGGGCCTTATTGTTTTCCCCATTCATATTTGGCCCGAGCCAAATCGTCCTCTGTTATGATAGTCTCTAAGCACATTATCATCTCCGTTGATACTCTGATTGACTGACTGAATTATTTTTAAGCGCTCTTATGCCGAGGCGTCTTGGCGCTGTAGAACGGAAGGGGGTACAGAGGATGGTTAGGAGGTGGAAAAGAGCCAAGTTTATAGTGCTTTCCTAAAGCTTGTTCTGTTCTTTTCGAAGCGCAATGCGATAGGCATGCTGTTCCACAGCTTAGAGGCTAGATAGGAAAAGGATTTTCCGCCCCATCGGGCTCTCTTTATTCTGGGCACGAGAATTAGATCTTGACTACCAGATCTTAACGTGCGTGTAGGCTCGTAGCGGGGGAGGAGGTTAGTGAAAGCTACAGAGGTTTCCCCGTAAAGAGATTTGTGAGCCAGACACAGGGCTTTGAATTGAATTCTACGCCTCACTGGGAGCCAATGAAGTTCCCGTATGGCTTTAGATGTAAGGTGTCTCTTTGGGAGGTTGAGTAGAACTCTTGCTGCAGCATTTTGGATAGACTGGAGTCTGGCAAGCTGTTTTTCTCCTGTTCCAATGTACAATGCGTTACAGTAGTCTACTCTGGACATTATTAACGCACCCACTACTGTCTTCCTGAGAGTGAAAGGGATGTAGGGCAGGATTTTCCGAAGCACCTTTAAAGTGTGGAAACAGGCCGAAGTTACCTGACTTATTTGTGCTGAGCAGGAGAGATCCTTATGAATCATGAAGCCGAGATTTCTGACCTTTTTGGCGGGGGCAGGACAAGTGCCGGCCTCTGGAGGCCACCATAGGTGACTCCAGAATGATGGTTTTTGGCCGAACTCGATAACTTCCGTCTTTTCGGTGTTAAGTTTTAAGAAGTGATCGTTCATCCAGTTTTTAACGTCTGAAAGACAGTTGCTAAAGCCCATGGCTGTGGCTTCCACCGTCTGGGAGAGTGACACTATTAATTGGGTGTCGTCGGCGTACGACACGAGATGTAGGCCATGGGATTTTATTAGTGTCGCAAGAGGGGTAACGTACAAATTAAACAGCGTGGGTGACAGGGCCGAACCCTGGGGCACTCCACATGGAAGATAAAACTCTTCTGATTGTAGACCTCCCCAGTGGATTTGTTGTATACGGGCGTCTAGGAAAGATTTTAGGAGGGCTAAGGCAGTATCGGTGATGCCCAGCGCATTTAGTCTGTTCAATAGAACCCCGTGGTAGACGGTGTCGAAGGCCGCCGTTAGATACAGTAGGATCAAGGCAGCTCTTCCGCCGTCATCCATGGTCCTACGGATGTCTCCTGTTGCAACAATTAGAGCGGATTCGGTGGAATGACAGGCCCTGAATCCATGTTGCGTGGGATCTAAAAGGTGGTTCTGATCTATATAATGTGTGAGCTCCTGATTCATGGCTCTGTCCAGAATTTTAGCTGGTAGAGGAAGGCATGAAATTGGACGGTAGTGCTTGGGTTCCAAGTGATCTAGCGCCTCTTTTTTTTAAAATAGGCCTTATACATGCTTTCTTCCAGCTGCTAGGGAAGAGGCCAGATTTTATAGCCCTGTTAAGCAGTGGTGTCAGAACAGGGCTTATTGTTCCAGGAATTAGATGAAGTATGTAAGGTGGGCATGGGTCCAATGGTGATCCCGATTTAGTCTGAGTGAGCAGATTGGCCACCTGTGTCTCATCTAATAGTGGAAATTGCGAGAGGTTGGTTGGTGCAGGAACCGGATCTGTTCTATGTGTATTTGACTTCCTGGTAGGTGAAGACTGAAGATCGTCATAGACCGCATGGATTTTCTTTTGGAAAAATTGCGCTATGTGTCCCGGGGGCTCTTGGCTAGGTGTGCTACCGTTTTAAATAATTCTTTGGAGGAGTTTGAGGACTGTAAGATTTTTTTAGTATAGTAGGCTGACTTTGCTTGTTCTATCTTTACCTTGTATTCTTGAAGGACTGAAGTGTATTCTTTCCTGCTGTGAGGATTGTAGTCAGAACGCCATAACCTTTCGTAGCGCCGGCATTTGAGTTTGATTAATTTTACATCAGGGGTGTACCATTGTGCTGTGGCTGATCGTTTCCTAGGCTTCTTGATTTCTTCAGGGGCCAACTCGCCCATAGCTCGACTGAGCCATGTGTTGAAGTAGCTAGCTCCAGTATTACTATCACAGCTTTCCAGTGAGGGGGGTTCCCTGGAAAGAGTGCTGGAGAGTTGGGTGGCTTGGAGCTTCTTCCATGGGCGAGTTTTTACGGGGAGAGAGAGTTCCCTACGACAGGTGGTAGTGAGATTAGTAAGAAGGTTAAAATGAATGGCTGCATGGTCGGACCATGGGACAGGCATAATTGATGTTATTTTATATGCTTGTTGTTTGTAAAGACAGCATCAAGTATATGGCCAGCTGTATGAGTTGGTTTGGAGACTAATTGGTCCATTCCAAAACTCTCAAAGTTCCCTATTAGTGTGGTCGTTTCGGTGGAATTATTCTCTTCTAAATGAAAGTTGAAATCGCCAAGGACCGTATAAGAGGCTTGGTCTAGAGTGGATTCCAAAAATGCTTGTAGGGCATTGATAAAATGACCTCTGGGGCCAGGAGGTCTGTAAAGCAGAAGACCTGAGAATATTATGTGGTTTCTGTATTTTACCGAAAAGGATATAGTTTCTGCCTCCAATCCAACTTGCGGTAAGAAGCTTATTTTAAGGTGTGAGCGGTGAACAATTGCAATTCCCCCGCCCATCGAGCCCGATCTGTCCGCATGTACCACGGAGTAACCAGTGGGAACTGCGGTATTCCAGTCGGGCCCTGAAGTTTCCGAGGCCCAGGTTTCCGTGAGGAACACCAGATCACCCGAGTTATCAGTGATTAAGGTTTCTATTTCATGCTTGTGTTTAGGCATTGATCTGACATTAATGAGAATATTCTTTAAAATTCTGATGTTATTGTCATGTAGGATACACGCGCCAGAAGTTTGTAAGTTATGCTTGCAATCATTTTTAGTCCAATGCTGCTGATTTGGGAAGGGAGACATTGGCAACCCTTCTAGCATAAACCCACAGGAAGAACATTCACGAGTATTTAGCAGGCCGTTATCATGTAGAATGGTAGTGTGTGAGCATCTAGTTGGCCTTAGATTAACCAATTCGTTAATTGAGTAGCTTATTTTGGGGAGATGGACAGGGGTTTGGGCGCTGGGCGCGGACGGGCGCAGACGGGCTTGACTTTGGTGCGCCTTCGGTGCGCCATCGGCGTGCCCGCTGCGCGTCCGGCCGAGCATAGGGCTAAATAGGCTCTTAGCCCGGAAGTCGCGACTGCTAGAGCGCGTACCCACCAGCACCAGCAGTCCTAAGATGGCGGCTTGGTGGACTGGAAGGCTGTGAATTACCCGGTTTCCCTCCGCTTCAAACGGGACTTCCCGCGGCGGAACAGGGATGGGTATCAGGTAGGTGCAAGATACAGATTGTAGTCATTGTGCACGGAGATGCGCTTATTATTAAAAAACAGGCGGTACAGATACAATTTGTAATCAATTGTGCAAGATGCGCTAAGTTAAAAAGCAAGCATTATAAACAACACGTAGTAGTCACGTTTTAAAATTAATTCTGCCAGCAGACTTGGCGGTATGCTGAACCTGGTGAATGAAAGCGCTAACCGCTCTGTTGGCTTCCGTCTACTCTGCCCATCTCGAAGGCCTCTAGAAATCTCTCAGCCTGCTGCTCCCCATCACTCGCTGTTGTTCCATACGTCTTAAAAATAACTTACACATTCTTTTGCAGTCTTTCTATCTTGACCATTTTATTGGACATTTATGCTTTATCACCTGTTACATTTTATCCAGACACATTGGAATTCTTCCTTCCTTCTCCCCATGCTCATACATCCTTGTTTGTGCAGCCCAACTGTGATCTTTGCCCATATTCAGAGTTTTTTTAAGTTTGATTTATTGAAGAAAATAAAGAGGGAGGGGAGGAGGGGGAAGGAGAGGGATAAGAGTTACAATAAGTAGATGGATGAAATAAGCAATACAATAACAATTTCATGTAAAGTAACCATAACAAGCATGAGGAACATAACAAGCATGAGGAAATATTCAGAGTTTTTAGTTGTGGTTTTTCCAGTAGTTCTAGTTATCTTTCTCCGCATTTCCTCATTTTTATCTGAAGGACATCCCACAACCTATTCAAGGAGGACCCTTTCCAATGACTACTTTTTAGGTCTGGCCTAGAGATAGTATTAGCTTTCCCACCAGGTTAATGATATCTCAACAAATAATACTTCATATTAATAGTAAAGTTAGATAGAGAAGAGGTCTTGGTAGTGCCTTCTTTGGCTAGTGTTTTGTGTTGGACTGCGAATTAAATGGGGAAGGGCTTCTTTAGCTGTTGGCTTGCTTTGGAGAATTAGTCGTATCTTGAATCAGCTATCAGGACAGATAATCGGTAAAATTACTGTATATTATGCTAAGTGATGGGATTTTGCATGTACACTAGAGTCCAGGATCTAAATGGCCTGCAAGTTTGTGTGGATGTGTCAGCAGTAGTGGACATTTTATTATTTATATCCAGTGGCATAGGGGTGTGGGACAGGGGAGGGAGTTTGGTCTGCTCCGGGCAGCCAGCCCTGGGTGGCACAGGTTTTGGGGGCGGCGCCTCCTCCACTCCTTACCAGTGGCTGTCACGGCAAACGGAGGAATCGCCAGCACCCTCCCCACCCTCCTCTTACATTCGGCCGCCGCGGCCAGCAAACCCAGTGACCTCCAAGGCCTAGCTACGCCACTGTTTAGATCCTTCTTGAGTTCTTGTGGAAAAGGTGGAAAGGAAGTTATGAAGCTGCTTGCTTCTGAGAGCAGTCACGTGATCCTTTGCAGCATTCTTCTTTGGAAAACGAATTATAGATGTGTGATAGCATTGGATTGTCAAACAGTTTAAAGTTTTGCTTTTAGCAAGTCGAACCGCTATCGTTTAACAACAATATGCTTTTAATAAAAGTGTTGCATTATCAAGTTGTTTCATAATTTGCTTTCAGCAAATTTGATTTTTTTTAACAACAATATACTTTTAATGAAAGTGTTGCATTGCCAAGCAGTTCAATGCTTTGCTTTTACCAAGTTTGCATGGTTATTTTCAACGAAAAACCAAAGGTGGTGATGGACGGAGCGTTGACAATACAAACACTCACCCCCAGTCAACTGATCTGGGTTTAATCCATCACCGTTCTTTAGCTCACTCCGCCACCCCAGTTCAGACATGGCCATATGCAAATCAGTCTGACCCTGTGCCTCATGGGAACAGTCCATCCCGAACTGCCAACCCATGTCTTCCCTGGACCGGAATCAAGCTTCCCAGGACCGGTTTCTGGCATTACAGCCGTCTTCAGCCGGGCTTGCTTGACTCCAGTGGCAAAGTGAGCAAGGGACTCACGTCTGAGCATACCCAGCCAACTTAGGGCGAACAAAGAAAAACCAAAGGTGGTGATGGACGGAGCGTTGACAATACAAACACTCACCCCCAGTCAACTGATCTGGGTTTAATCCATCACCGTTCTTTAGCTCACTCCGCCACCCCAGTTCAGACATGGCCATATGCAAATCAGTCTGACCCTGTGCCTCATGGGAACAGTCCATCCCGAACTGCCAAGCCATGTCTTCCCTGGACCGGAATCAAGCTTCCCAGGACCGGTTTCTGGCATTACAGCCGTCTTCAGCCGGGCTTGCTTGACTCCAGTGGCAAAGTGAGCAAGGGACTCACGTCTGAGCATACCCTGCCAACTTAGGGCGAACAAAGAAAAACCAAAGGTGGTGATGGACGGAGCGTTGACAATACAAACACTCACCCCCAGTCAACTGATCTGGGTTTAATCCATCACCGTTCTTTAGCTCACTCCGCCACCCCAGTTCAGACATGGCCATATGCTAATCAGTCTGACCCTGTGCCTCATGGGAACATTTGTCACCCCGAGTGGGACGGGTATGCTCAGACGTGAGTCCCGTGCTCTCCATGCCACTGGAATCAAGCTATCCAGGCTGAAGAGGGCTGAAAGCCCGAAACCGGTCCTTGGATGCTTGTTTCCAGTCCAGGGAGGACCTGGCTTAGCAGTTCGGGCTGGACTGTTCCCATGGGGCACAGGGTCAAGACTGATTTGCATATAGCTGGGTTCAAACTGGAAAGGCATGGTGAGCAAACAAACGATGGATTTAGGCCCAGATCTCTGTACTGGGGTGAATGTATGACATTGTTCTGCATTCTGTCCATCACCTGTTGTTTTGCATTTGTCACCCCGAGTGGGACGGGTATGCTCAGACGTGAGTCCCGTGCTCTCCATGCCACTGGAATCAAGCTATCCAGGCTGAAGAGGGCTGAAAGCCCGAAACCGGTTCTTGGATGCTTGTTTCCAGTCCAGGGAGGACCTGGCTTAGCAGTTCGGGCTGGACTGTTCCCATGGGGCACAGGGTCAAGACTGATTTGCATATAGCTGGGTTCAAACTGGAAAGGCATGGTGAGCAAAAAAACAATGGATTTAGGCCCAGATCTCTGTACTGGGGTGAATGTATGACATTGTCCTGCATTCTGTCCATCACCTGTTGTTTTGCATTTGTCACCCCGAGTGGGACGGGTATGCTCAGACGTGAGTCCCGTGCTCTCCATGCCACTGGAATCAAGCTATCCAGGCTGAAGAGGGCTGAAAGCCCGAAACCGGTTCTTGGATGCTTGTTTCCACTCCAGGGAGGACCTGGCTTAGCAGTTCGGGCTGGACTGTTCCCATGGGGCACAGGGTCAAGACTGATTTGCATATAGCTGGGTTCAAACTGGAAAGGCATGGTGAGCAAAAAAACGATGGATTTAGGCCCAGATCTCTGTACTGGGGTGAATGTATGACATTGTTCTGCATTCTGTCCATCACCTGTTGTTTTGCATTTGTCACCCCGAGTGGGACGGGTATGCTCAGACGTGAGTCCCGTGCTCTCCATGCCACTGGAATCAAGCTATCCAGGCTGAAGAGGGCTGAAAGCCCGAAACCGGTCCTTGGTTGCTTGTTTCCAGTCCAGGGAGGACCTGGCTTAGCAGTTCGGGCTGGACTGTTCCCATGGGGCACAGAGTCAAGACTGATTTGCATATAGCTGGGTTCAAACTGGAAAGGCATGGTGAGCAAAAAAACGATGGATTTAGGCCCAGATCTCTGTACTGGGGTGAATGTATGACATTGTTCTGCATTCTGTCCATCACCTGTTGTTTTGCATTTGTCACCCCGAGTGGGACGGGTATGCTCAGACGTGAGTCCCGTGCTCTCCATGCCACTGAAATCAAGCTATCCAGGCTGAAGATGGCTGAAAGCCCGAAACCGGTCCTTGGATGCTTGTTTCCAGTCCAGGGAGGACCTGGCTTAGCAGTTCGGGCTGGACTGGTCCCATGGGGCACAGGGTCAAGACTGATTTGCATATAGCTGGGTTCAAACTGGAAAGGCATGGTGAGCAAAAAAACGATGGATTTAGGCCCAGATCTCTGTACTGGGGTGAATGTATGACATTGTTCTGCATTCTGTCCATCACCTGTTGTTTTGCATTTGTCACCCCGAGTGGGACGGGTATGCTCAGACGTGAGTCCCGTGCTCTCCATGCCACTGGAATCAAGCTATCCAGGCTGAAGAGGGCTGAAAGCCCGAAACCGGTCCTTGGATGCTTGTTTCCAGTCCAGGGAGGACCTGGCTTAGCAGTTCGGGCTGGACTGTTCCCATGGGGCACAGGGTCAAGACTGATTTGCATATAGCTGGGTTCAAACTGGAAAGGCATGGTGAGCAAAAAAACGATGGATTTAGGCCCAGATCTCTGTACTGGGGTGAATGTATGACATTGTTCTGCATTCTGTCCATCACCTGTTGTTTTGCATTTGTCACCCCGAGTGGGACGGGTATGCTCAGACGTGAGTCCCGTGCTCTCCATGCCACTGGAATCAAGCTATCCAGGCTGAAGAGGGCTGAAAGCCCGAAACCGGTCCTTGGATGCTTGTTTCCAGCCCAGGGAGGACCTGGCTTAGCAGTTTGGGCTGGACTGTTCCCATGGGGCACAGGGTCAAGACTGATTTGCATATAGCTGGGTTCAAACTGGAAAGGCATGGTGAGCAAAAAAACGATGGATTTAGGCCCAGATCTCTGTACTGGGGTGAATGTATGACATTGTTCTGCATTCTGTCCATCACCTGTTGTTTTGCATTTGTCATCCCGAGTGGGAGGGGTATGCTCAGACGTGAGTCCCGTGCTCTCCATGCCACTGGAATCAAGCTATCCAGGCTGAAGAGGGCTGAAAGCCCGAAACCGGTCCTTGGATGCTTGTTTCCAGTCCAGGGAGGACCTGGCTTACCAGTTCGGGCTGGACTGTTCCCATGGGGCACAGGGTCAAGACTGATTTGCATATAGCTGGGTTCAAACTGGAAAGGCATGGTGAGCAAAAAAACGATGGATTTAGGCCCAGATCTCTGTACTGGGGTGAATGTATGACATTGTTCTGCATTCTGTCCATCACCTGTTGTTTTGCATTTGTCACCCCGAGTGGGACGGGTATGCTCAGACGTGAGTCCCGTGCTCTCCATGCCATTGGAATCAAGCTATCCAGGCTGAAGAGGGCTGAAAGCCCGAAACCGGTCCTTGGATGCTTGTTTCCAGTCCAGGGAGGACCTGGCTTAGCAGTTCGGGCTGGACTGTTCCCATGGGGCACAGGGTCAAGACTGATTTGCATATAGCTGGGTTCAAACTGGAAAGGCATGGTGAGCAAAAAAACGATGGATTTAGGCCCAGATCTCTGTACTGGGGTGAATGTATGACATTGTTCTGCATTCTGTCCATCACCTGGTGTTTTGCATTTGTCACCCCGAGTGGGACGGGTATGCTCAGACGTGAGTCCCGTGCTCTCCATGCCACTGGAATCAAGCTATCCAGGCTGAAGAGGGCTGAAAGCCCGAAACCGGTCCTTGGATGCTTGTTTCTAGTCCAGGGAGGACCTGGCTTAGCAGTTCTGGCTGGACTGTTCCCATGGGGCACAGGGTCAAGACTGATTTGCATAAAGCTGGGTTCAAACTGGAAAGGCATGGTGAGCAAAAAAACGATGGATTTAGGCCCAGATCTCTGTACTGGGGTGAATGTATGACATTGTTCTGCATTCTGTCCATCACCTGTTGTTTTGCATTTGGTTATTTTCAACAACAATATGCTTTTAAATTAACTTAACACTTGCCTGGCAGACATTGTAAGTGGCAGCATCGCCTGTAACTATAACACTTCATAAAGTCTGTGTGCCACCGGGTAGATTGTGCTACCTTTTAGCTTCAATTATGTAAAATAAACTGAATTCACCGGCAGCATAATAATAGTACATTATTCTTTTATATGGTTATACTACAGTGCTGTTGCAGTTTCTAAACACTGGGAATAACAGATCTTGCTTTAGGGAAAAGTACTTTTTGGGTTGCATGATATGCTCATAAAACGTCACTGTGTGATTAATAAAGGCCAGAGTCATGGTTTCCTTTTGACGGGGACGATCTCCGAATAAACATTTAGTCATCGCATCAGAAGTGTTCTCAGTAATCGAGGCGAGACCTATTGGATGTGTTTATGCTTGTTTCTTTAAGATAATGAAATAGGCTGCCTTCCTGCCAGTATAATGTTATATTCCTTCAGCACCACCCCCTATTAGCCACAGAAGACTTCTTTGTTGCAATTAAATGTAGGTGCTTGGTACACTCTGGATCCTGCAATGGAGGGATAAGATTCTGTACGTCTTGTTGTCTTTGCCCACCCCCACTCTCCAGTTTTCAAAAAGGTATGAGATTTTTGGGGGGAGATATTCTACCTTTATGATCACAGACTGCTACATTTCTGGGAAGAAGAGATAATTTAATCTTGAAATGAAGGTGAATGGAGCAATAGTAGTAGTAGAAAGCTTTATAAGATTTTAGAACAGGATAAAATCATAAAAGCAACAATCATAATATACATTTTCATATACAGTCATAAATGTACAAATAAAAATAGTATTAAACATTATATTTATATATGCACATTATAAAGCCTTTCATCACTACACATAAATCATATAAAAAGTTTGGATTCCGTCTACTAATTATATGAAATCAGACATGACAACCCAGAGTGGTTCATTTTTCAGTCACTGTAAATCTCCATGTGTCGATCGGATTTTCAAACAGGTCTTAAGAAACATGGCTATACATTTGGCATTTGATACTGTATCTAAATATTGTAAGGCCATAAAAGCAGGGCGGCATCTTCTCAGTCCCAGGGATAACAGGATTGGAATGATCCAGCGTTTGCGTGGTACATCGTACAATTTACAGAACAGCAATACGTGAATATTGGACTGTTCTGAGGTACCATCGCAAGGACACCGGATGATAGAAGTTGACCAATCCTGTCTCCATGGGAATGTAACCAAACGGAAAAACAAATTAAGCCTGAACCGAGTTAGCAAATATTTTTCATAGCTGGTCAAACAAAAGGTAAGATACGGCTGGATGCCCAAAGTACATTAGATAGTTAAAATATGGCGATTGGTAACTTTACTGATTTCTTGAGCCATACGTAGTTCTCCCAAGTGAGATAGACAAAGCGATCTCAGGGCCTTTCTTGTGACAGTGGTTAAGATTGCAGGTTCTTCAAAATATTTGGAAAGACCCAGATCATTGAAGAAATTATGTACATAGGACAGCCACGGAACATCTAGCCAGTTGTCTAAGACCAAGCAATCTGCAATTAGTGCACGGGTTAAGCTACACTGTTCCGTTGACCAGATGCGATGCCACAATAATATTGGCTGGATTTTTATGTAATCAGCAATGTAATCCATGCCCAATTCAATATGGCAAGCGAACGTTGGAGAATACTGTGGAACGGCCAGAAGATAGCAAATGAAATTATTCTCTGCCCTCTGCAAGGTGACCACAGGTGCATAGCCCCACACCCCAGCACCATATACAGCTACGCTATGGCACTTAGCGTAGTATATTTGCATAAGTTCTTTTGGGGGAGGCTTCCCTATTTTACGAGCAAAAGCAATCAGGGCAGAAGTAGCTCTTAAAAATAAAAGATGTCTACTATCAATGGCCGATTTCCAGGAGGAGATATTATCAAATAATATACCTAAATAGGGATATGTCCTAGTGCAATCCAACCTAGCTTGTTCAATACATATGGTTTTTTTCTTAGATGTCTTTTTGCCTAAGTGCATAACTAGTGTTTTTTTAATATTGACCATTAGATCCAATGAGGCCATGAATTTACAGTATGAGTTTAGCTGGATCTGAAGTTGTACTGGGGTTCCCGCCAAAATTACTGTGTAGTCCGCGTAAAGTAACGCGGGAATTGGACGACGGGCAATTGTTGGCAGGTCCTGACTCCCCTCTAACATGGCCTTCTCAAGGCCATTTGTATACAAATTAAATAGAAAGGGAGCCAGGACACACCCTTGTCTGACTCCCTTAGTTACTGCGAAAGGATGAGTGAGCTCCCCATTCACCCCGAATCTCACCCTTGCCGATGCTCCCGAGTACAGCTCTCGTAAAAAGGATATTATTGGAGGGTCTACTCCCATTTCAGTTAGGATTGACCACAGTCTAGAGTGTGAGACGCAGTCAAAGGCTGCGGTCAAATCCACATAAACCAGGTGAAGATTGCCTTTCTTCGCCTGGACATACTTCCCAATTAGAAGGGAGAGATTCAGAGCCTGCTCCACGGTACCCAAACCCTCCCCGAAACCATATTGCAGATCTGTCATGATGTTATTATCCTCGGACCAGACCCGCAATCTCTCCAGGATCAAGCGACCTGCAACTTTACCAAGAGAATCCAGGAGGGAAATGGGCCTGTAGCATGCTGGATTGTTACGATCTCCCTTCTTAAAAATGGGGAGCAGAATAGATGTTGACCAGGTTTTTACGAGACCACCTCTTAATGCCGCTTTAATTACTCTGGTTAGTACTGGCGACCAAAGCTCCTGGGTATGCGTATAAATATCCAACGGAACGCCGTCCGGCCCGGGAGCTTTGCCAGACTTTGAAGAAGACAAAGCATTAATTACTTCCTCGTGGCTAAAAGATAATTCAAGTGGATAAGGGGATATATATGGGCTTTCATTGTAGTGAACAACATCAGCTAGAAATATCCTTGAGAAGTGGGAAACCCAACCCTCTGCGGTGATCGCTACTTCCACACTAGGACCAATGTTCACATCTTTCAAGAAGGGTGAATTAACCACTTTCCAGAACATTAAGCTGTCCTTCCTTTTACAACTCTCATGGAGCTTCTCCCAGAGATCTTTTTTCCTGTCTTTTTTACAGTCTTTTTGCGCCTTATTGTAGAGTTTTCTCAGCCTCCTAACTTCTGGCTGATCCCTCTCAGGTTTATGTAAGGCTGTTTTTAAAGCTGATAGGGCTTAACGACTTTCAGAATTAAACCATCCTTTTTCCTGTTGGCCATTCTGCTTTTGTTTGCGAAGGAGCTCCTTACTAATCACTTTGGTAATGTTAATAAAATTATTCAATATTTCGTCTATAGTGGAGAGAGGGTTTAAACATATTTCTAACATGGAAAAAGATTTAGTGATGACATTTTGTGTGAAAACATCTGGGTCAACTTTAGCCCATTTGACCGAGTACCCGTTAGTTTTATCCAAATTCAGGGCTCTTTGATTCAACAGGCCCAAATTATCAATTGGATAACATCCGGACGGCACTATAATAGTCACACTATTTGGGAAATGATCGCTGCTAGCGTCATCTCCAGTACAAAAAGTTAGCAAGTCATCCCTCATGTGACTAGAATCAAAATAAAATCAATTAAAGTGCTACAACCCCTGCCGTGAAAAGTAGGGGAAAAATCGATTGGGGGGTCAACTAACTCATTTGCGAACCCCAATCCTAACGTAAAAAACTTTTCATTTAAAATGTTCCCGACACTTGAGTGAGCGAAGTAGGTTAGAGGACTCCCACCCTCGTCCACGATACCACAATTTGAGTTTGAATAGTCGTTACATAAAGGAATATTGTAATCACCGCCCCAAATTAATTTAAAAGGAAGAGAGGGACAACATTTCCGATGTTCCTCTAGAACGGAGGTTATCTTATTAACAACTTTCACAAATTCCAAAGGTAACATATTGTTATAAAAATTTACCAGAAAGTATGTATGCCCTTGATTCACTGAGAATTTAATTATTTGATAATTCTCTTCAGTTGCTATTTCAACAATTTTCTTAAGTGGAAGGGTATTGGATATATATACTGATAATCCTCCCTTGGTTCTACCAAAAAGAGAAGGACGAGCACTTGAAAAATACAATCTATAGCCCTGGAGTTGCATTTCAGTTACAGACCATGTTTCCTGGCAACATACTATAGTGTGACTTCTAATTATTTCTAACCAATTAGGTTGCTCAATTTTTGTCCGCAAGCCTGCGATATTCCAGAATAGGATAGAAAGAATCAGACTACTCGACTGTGGAGCCTTAGGAGGAAATTGTCGCTGTTTAATTTGAGTTTGGGTATCCGCGGTTTGCCCCTGAGGCAACGGAAAGACATTTTGTAATAAGTTACGGGGCTCTCCAGTCGAGACACAATGTCATTGATCTTATTTGAGGGGTCTGTAATACATGAAGTGCTACCACAGAGAATCCTTTCCGCAATTTGCCCCTGAAATGGCAGAGGGGGGATCCTGTAATTGATTACAGTGCCCAATGATCGTGGCACAATTGACCAGGGCCTTATTTGGGGAGTCGGTAGTATCAGAAAAGACGCCACAATAATCCTCAATTGTAGTATCCTTTACAGCCATAGTCGGCCTATCTAAGGGAGACAAGTTAGAATTATCTAGAGAAATTGAGGTGATGGTTAGTCATTCGATGTCATCTAGGCCTGACAGAATGTTAAAACGATTCTGTGTAGGAATCGTAAGTGATCTTGTTATCAGTGGATAATTATAACTCCCTTCCCATGTATGAGAATCATTCCATGGTAAGGAATAGTAATCACATGGGGTCTTAGCAGGGTCGGTCTGATATTGAAAAGTAGGTCTAGAATGATTAGCCTGATATAAATGTAAAGTCCTAAAGGAGGCGCCCTGCTGTTGAGGTACAAATCTAGAGTGGTCACCTCGTTTATCAAATTGTGGCCTGGTGCGAGGAATTTCTTCATGGAATAGTGGTCTAATATCATCTACCTGGTATTTGACCGATGACTTAGGATTAATGGGAAGTACCGTATTTTTGGGATAAAAGTAAGTAAGGTCTCGGGCTGTAATTTCGTTGTTACCATTAGGAGGAAACCAGTCTAAAATATAGCTAACTGCCCTGGTATCTCTAAAATGTATTATAATAATGTCCCCCGTAATGTTCTTTATGCTAGGACCTAACCAAGGAAGACGCCTCACATGTAGAATTTCGCCATTTACATATGGAGGTAGTGGTCGATTTTTCCTTAGCCAAAATATGACCTTATTCTTCAGCTGGTTATGGTTTTCGTTTCTGTTGTTTTTACCATCTATACCTTCCTCCAGGGTCGGGACTCCAGTGAGCACCACCACTAGCGGAACTGCTTCCGGAGGCAGTTCTACATTAAGCCTCTTAGGGGTGGTTTACCTCACTACAGCCTCATGACCGGTAATTTTATCAAAGTTTCCTGGCGAATTTGGTCTTCCTTTTTCCTCGCCCATTCTAACACTATTTTTTTCTTTTGACCGTGATGTTTTGGGGGGCATTAATTTCGGGGTTTCTAGGGTAGGTAGGTTTACAGATTTGGTAACTAATGGATCAATAGCATTAGGGGGCACCTCCATCATTGTAGGTACTACGAGGGGTACTTCAGAGCCCCTCATTCCTCCTTTGATGTCATTTATTACCTGTTCCAAATTTCCCAATTGTTGGCCTATTTTTTGTAATCTCTCTACCAAAGGTAATATAAGAGACCTAATTAATTTTTCAATATTTCCCATTAAGTTATCACCTAATTGATCAAGTAATGGAAGGGGTAGTTCAGTAGGTGGGTAAACAACCTTTACAACGCAACGTTTATATCGCAGAGCCTTTACTACGCAACCAGTACAACGCAAACTATTACAACGCATTGCTCTGGGGGGCGCTCTAGGATAGGGAATAGGTTAATTTACTATCCAATAACCTTCCCTAGTGTCCACGGGGACTGGAGTTGGAATAGTAAATTAAACTATTCACTATCCAGCACCCCAAAGCACTATGCGTTGTAATGGACTGCTTTGTAATACTTGTGTTGTAAAGGCATGCGATGTAAAAGCATGCGTTGTAATGTCATACATCCCAGTAGGTGATACAAGCGGTACAGGTGCAAGTGATGTAAGACTCTTAGATTTAGCACAATCGGTGTGATTTGTTTTGTTGATTTGGGATCTATTACCCCCTTTTTTCCTTTTTTTGGGGGGAGGGCCTTGCGGTCGTGGGTTTTTTAAAACGTTTATGCAACTATTAGCAGAGTCAGCCACAAGTGGTGGTGAAACTGTCAAAACCCCAGCCGATTGTGTCGTGATTCCGGGCGAAAAAGAAAGATTTATAAGCAGGTCATTATTTATGTCCAAAGGTGGGGTAATATTTTGGAGGGGTAATGGGATGCTATTACTGAGTAGAGCTTCGATCCCCTCGCTCTCACAGTCGATAGTAGGAAGTGGGGACAAGACTCGCTGTAGTGGGCCCAGAGAAGACCGTTTATTCTTTATTAGCTCAACAGAGCGACGTCTTTCGGCCCGACGTTCAGCTAGGGTATCGTTTCTCTCCGTTCCTATTGAAGCCTTTTTAAAATAATTATCCAATGTTCCCTGTTTTTCTCCTCCACCCACCAGACATGAGTCAATACGAACCGGAGAGGTCATTGTGGCAACTTAATACAATAGATGCCCGAACATAAGTACAGTCACAAGTTTGTATTCGCAGTAATATTTATGGGCACTCAATTAATAATGGCCAAGTATCATAAATTAACATCAAACAACATGAATATGACCAACTACGGGAATACAAAAAGGGGCCTTAATAGGCAGTCATACCGCAACGTAACACATCATGGCTAAAAAAGGGGGGGACCGGTCCGGGCTCTTCCGGCCTCAGAGGGCCCGCCCTTTGCCCGGGCTTAGCCCCGGGCTGCGGCCCGCGCGCGTCCCGCGAGCGCAGGTCCCAATTATCCTAAAAAGGGGGAGGAGGTGGGGGCGGGAAGAGGACCAGCTGTGGCAGGTTAAAGTCCGCACTGCCCGCTGGTCCTCGAAGTCCCGCGGGGTCCGAAGAGAGTCTTGATTCACTTCCCTCAGTCCAATGTCTCAACACACGAGCGGCGCCCGCGGAGCGGGGGCCGCGAAAAGTGGGCTTAGCGTCCAGGAAACAATAATGCACACAGGGATAGTTAAAAGGATCAGCTCCCACTCGCAGCACAGGAATCCAACGAGATTCAAAGCAACTCGCTCCTTTAGGCAGACCGGGAGGTGGGGGCGGGAAGAGGACCAGCTGTGGCAGGTTAAAGTCCGCACTGCCCGCTGGTCCTCGCAGTCCCGCGGGGTCCAATGAGAGTCTTGATTTACTTCCCTCAGTCCAATGAGTCAACACACGAGCGGCGCCCGCGGAGCGGGGGCGGCGAGAAGTGGGCTTAGCGTCCAGAAAACAATAATGCACGCAGGGATAGTTAAAAGGATCAGCTCCCACTCGCAGCACAGGAATCCAACGAGATTCAAAGCAACTCGCTCCTTTAGGCAGACCGGGAGGTGGGGGCGGGAAGAGGACCAGCTGTGGCAGGTTAAAGTCCGCACTGCCCGCTGGTCCGCGCAGTCCCGCGGGGTCCGAAGAGAGTCTTGATTCACTTCCCTCAGTCCAATGTCTCAACACACGAGCGGCGCCCGCAGAGCGGGGGCCGCGAGAAGTGGGCTTAGCGTCCAGGAAACAATAATGCACACAGGGATAGTTAAAAGGATAAGCTCCCACTCGCAGCACAGGTGAATGGAGCAATATAAGACAAATCCACCCTTTCTCTCAAGTGCATCTCTCTCCAGGTATCATTGAAGCCCCATGGTCTCCACCCAGGCATCTAGTCTTGAGGTGCGTCCTGGTTCCATCTCCACCTTTGTAAAGCGGTGGACGCTGGAGCGCATCACATCATTAACGTCACATCTGATCCTCCAGGCCTTCAGCTGCCTCCGTAAGAGGGGCCAAATCTCATAGGCGAGCTGAGTGGAGATGGTGGCTGTCATTGTATGTCAAACAAATGTATAAAAGCACAACCACCGATGCAGACTAATGCATGAGGTGGACGGGGAGGTCCAAGGGTGCAGCATGCCCGTCCATCTGAGAACTGTAAACGTATAAAATACATATAGCCCAGCCATTGAGTTATTCAGCATCTCCCGCCTAGGACACGCTCTTGTTTGAGTATCAAATCTCCATGGTGTATGCTGCTTGTTAAATAGATATTTGGTTGGAAGTTCCGCAACAAAGACTAAATGTATTTTTGCATAAACTATAGCAATTGTGTTGCCACAATATATTTTATATGGGAATTTGTATAATTCATTGTAAGGGACACAATATTATTTTCTTACCAACTAACTGTACCTGAAGAAAGTGATTAAAGCATAACTGAAGAACAAAGCGGAAGAGATGGGACCACTGTTTTCACAGTGAGGTAGAATGTACTGGTAAGAAAATCTAAGTGTACTTGCCCCGCATAAGAATAATCTACTTTTCCACTACAAGAAACCAGTATTACACATACTGATCAAAAGTTGACTTGATGGTTCTGCATGGACTTTTAACATAAAACTATTAAGTGACGAATATTGTTGTGCTATGTATCATAAAAACCCTTATTCAGAACAAATAACCAAGCATTTAGAAAATAATCTTATTCTGATTTAGTGGAGGGAAAGGAGCTTCTTGGCACTCATGCTCAATGCATCCCTCGGTATACACAAGTGACAAACATGAATTGTGTCAGGCACATACCCCGCAATATCAAAAGATCTGTGTGATGAAACCTACAACATTTGTTATGTCTTCCAGTGCAGTTGTCTTTATTACACTAAGTCCTACTCTCCCTAGTCAGCGTCTGTCACATTGTGGGTGGCACATCCTTTCTTTTGTAACTCCTCCCTATAATCCTAAATAATAACCCAGCAGTGCATGATGAAAAGATGACCCAAACACCAGGCCAGTAGGGAGTATGTAGACAGGGGGTGAGGAAGAGTAGGACTATTGAAGATCACCTAATATAATTACGCCATTAGCGCCTGGTACGTCTTCTTCGTTATAGTTCCAAACTTGGAGGACTTGGAAAGCAGAAGGCTTTTCCATCATATACAGCCCAAACATTGTTGTCACTCTATTTCTGAACCAATGACCAGTGCCCTACCCATGGGGTGCAGTAGGTGCCCACCTGTGTGTAGAGGCCCCTCCATGTTTCAGCCCTCTTGAGATGTCCATGGTAGTGGTAAGGCTTGCATGCTTTCTCGCTCAGAAGCAGTGAAAATCATCAGCCGAGCAGCTGACGTTCCTTGATTTCATCAGACAAGTAGCTCCAGGAACAAAAATAAACAAAAAAAGTACAAGGTTTTACATATCTTTAGAAATATAAAACATAGCGTATTGAAAGGGACACCACACCTCCTTCCTGTCAAACAAACAAAAAACAGATGTTCAAACTACAGAAATCAATCAAATATATTATCATGAAACTTGCTCGGCATCCTTGACATGTGGCATCTTTCAATCTTTACTAGGCTGTATTCAATGCAAAGATAAGCGAAATCACTAGAAACAAGAACACCATTCCCAGCTGTGATCTTCTTCTGTGGAACACCTTGACCACTGGACACCAAGACTGAATACTAGTATTAGCATATTCAGCCATGGCGTCATCACATACTGAGATTTCATTCTTTGAAGCATTTTCCCATTAATCCTGACCCGCCAATAGCCGCCTTTATGAAGGACACATGCCCATATTACCTTTAGATCTTAATTCATCAAACTCTGTGTCCATCCAGTCACAACGTGAGTTGGCAGAATTGGGACACACCAGTGCTTAATTTGAGCCAATGGTTCCAGGTGCTGGGCACAGACACTTTCTTATCAATCAATCAATCAATCAATCAATCAGAGTACTTGTAAAGCGCACTCCTTACCCGTGAGGGTCTCAAGGCGCTGAGGGGAGGGGGTGCCGCTACTGCTCGAAGAGCCAGGTCTTGAGGAGTTTTCTGAAGGCGAGTAGGTATTGGGTCTGCCGTAGGTGAGTAGGGAGGGTGTTCCAGGTCTTGGCGGCAAGGTAGGCGAAGGATCTGCCGCCGGAGGTTGTTCGTTGGATGCGGGGAACAGCGGCGAGGGCGAGGCTGGCAGAGCGGAGCTGGGGAGGGGATGCAGAAGCGGAGTCTGCTGTTCAGGTAGGCTGGTCCGGCGTTGTGGTGTGCTTTGTGTGCGTGGGTGAGGAGCTTAAAGGTGATCCTCTTGTCGACGGGGAGCCAGTGTAGGTCTCTCAGGTGGGGGATGATGTGGCTGCGGCGGGGGACGTTGACGATCAGTCGGGCGGAGGCGTTTTGGATGCGTTGTAGTTGTCGTAGGTGTTTGGCTGGGATTCCTGCGTTGCCGTAGTCCAGTCTGCTGCTGACGAGGGCCTGTGTCACCTATCTTCTTGTTTCGGTCGGGATCCACTTGTAGATCCTGCGGAACATGTGGAGGGTGTTGTAGCAAGAGGAGGAGACGGCGTTGACCTGTTTAGACTTCGAGAGGGAGGAGTCGAGGATGAATTCTAGGTTGCGTGCATGGTCGGTGGATGTCGGTGCTGTTTCCAGTGTGGTCGGCCACCAGGAGTCGTCCCAGGCGGGGGTGGGTCCGAGGATGAGTACCTCCGTCAGGGCCGGACTGGGAACCAAAACCGGCCCTGGCAAAGTGCTCGGCCGGCCGCTTTGCCAGGGCCGCTTTTCGGCCGATTTTGTTACAGGGCCGATTTTGCAGCTATGCTGCAAAAACGGCTCTGTAACAAAAACGGCCCCCAGGGCCCAAAACCGGCCCCCACCCTTGCGGCCGACCGGGGGATTGCCCGGTGCCCGCAACGGCCAGTCCGGGCCTGACCTCCATCTTGTCAGAGTTCAGCTTCAGACGGCTGTTCCTCATCCAGTCGGCGACGGCCTTCATTCCCTCATGGAGGTTGGTTTTGGCGGTGTGCGGGTCCTTGTTGAGGGAGAGGATGAGCTGTGTGTCGTCAGCGTAGGAGATGATATTGAGGTCATGTTGGCAGGCCACTTGTGCGAGGGGGGCCATGTAGACGTTGAACAGCGTCGGGCTGAGGGATGAGCCCTGGGGGACGCCACAGATGATGTCGGTGGCCTCGGATTGGAAGGGCGGGAGGCGGACGCTCTGGGTTCTGCCGGAGAGGAAGGATGTGGTCCAGTCAAGGGCCTTCTCTTGGATTCCGGCTTCTAGGAGGCGTGTCATTAGAGTGCGATGCATACCATGTCGAAGGCGGCTGACAAGTCCAGGGGGATGAGGTCTGATGTTTCGCCATTGTCTAGTTGGCGCCTGATGTCGTCTGTGGCGGCGATGAGGGCTGTCTCGGTGCTGTGGTTTCGTCTGAACCCGGACTGGGACGGGTCCAAGATGTTGTTGTCTTCCAGGTGGCGGGCCAGTTGCATGTTGACAATTTTCTCGATGACCTTCGCCGGGAACGGGAGCAGGGAGATGGGCCGGAAGTTCTTGAGGTCCTTGGGTTCCGCCTTGGGCTTCTTGAGGAGGGCGTCGATTTCGGCGTGTTTCCAGCTTTCCGGGAATGTCGCTGTTTCAAAGGAGATGTTGATGACCTTCCGTAGTTGGGGTGCGATGGCAGCGTCTGCTTTGTGAAATACGTGGTGTGGGCACGGGTCTGACGGAGATCCTGAGTGGATGGAGTTCATGACCTTGCGTGTCTCGTCGTCGTTGACGTTGGACCAGGTCAGGCGATTGGCGCTGGTGGTGTTCACAGGGGAGGTGGGGTCTGGTGTAGTCGGGGCGGTCATGGAGTTAAAGCTGTCATGGATGTCAGCGATCTTGCGGTGGAAGGAGATGGCCAGTGAGTTGCACAGTTCTTGTGAGGGCGTATGTCGTTGGCGTTGGGGCTGGGGTTGGAGAGTTGCTTTACGATGCTGAAAAGCTCTTTGCTGTCGTGTGCGTTGTTATACATTCGGTCTTTGAAGGAGGATCTCTTGGCTAATCTGATCAAGTGGTGATGTCTGCGGGTGGCGTCCTTGTGTGTTGCGTGGTTGTCCAGAGTGCGTTCGTAGAGCCATATCTTCTCCAGTTTCGGGCATGCGCGTTTGGAGGTCTGCAGCTCGTCGGTGAACCAGGTGGCTCTCTTGCTGGCGTGGTTGTTGGAGGGTTTCTTGAGTGGGGCTAGGGTGTTGGCGCAGTCGTCGATCCACTGTCTGAGGTTGCGGGCTGCGGTGTCTGGGTTGGTGGGGTCGGTGGGTGGGTTTTGGGCGAGGGTGGTGATCAGCTGTTCTTCGGTGACTTTACTCCAGCAGCGGCGAGGTAGCTGTTGGGTGCGGTGGTGCATGGTTGTTGTATTGAAGGTGAAATGGATGCATTCGTGGTCGGTCCAGTGGAGTTCGGTGGTGTGGTCGAAGGTGACGTGGGTGCCTGTGGAGAAGACGGGGTCCAGCGAGTAGCCAGCGGCGTGGGTGGGTGCGGTGACGAGTTGTCTGAGGCCGAGGTAGGCGAGGTTGTCGATCAGGGTGGTGGAGTTGGCGTTGTTGTTGTTCTCGAGGTGGAAATTCAGGTCCCTGAGGAGGATGTAGTCCGTGGAGGCGAGTGCGTGGGTGCTGGTGAGGTCGGCGATGGAGTCGCTGAATTGAGCTCGGGGTCCGGGAGGTCTGTAGATGAGTGTTCCTCTGAGGGTGGTGTTGGGGTTGGTGTGGATCCGGAAGTGCAGGTGTTCGGCGGTGTTGAGGGTGTCGTCTGCATGGGTGGCGACCTTGAGGGTGGACTTGTGGACGATGGCTATTCCTCCTCCGATTCCGTTGGCGCGATCCCTGCGGGTGATCTTGTAGCCGTCCGGGATGGCTATGGCGATGTCGGGCGCCGAGGAGTCGTTCCACCAGGTCTCGGTCAGGAAGGCCACGTCTGGGACGAAGGTGTCGAGCAGATCCCAGAGCTCGACGGTGTGTTTGCATGCGGAGAGGGGGGTTGAGGAGTATGCAGCGGAAGTGGTTGGGTCCAGTCCTTGGAGGTTTGGTGGCTCTGTCGCAGGTGAAGCTGCAGGTGTGGCAGGAGAAAGGTCCATGAGTCCGTTTCGGGGCGACTTGGAAGCAGGTGTGGTTTCGGCTGGCGTTGAGTGCGTAGAGGGTGCCGGCGTCATAGCGGAGTCTGGTGGTGTGGCGTTTGCGGGGTTCAGGGGTTCTGGCGCTGGGCGCGGTCCAGGCGCGGACAGGCGCAGACGGGCTTGCCTTTGGCGCGCCCGCTGCGCGGCCTCCATAAGAGGGGGATAGGGAGGGAGGAGCAGCTGGGAGGCGGGAGCGGGGTGGCCAAAGGGAAGCAGGGGGTGGGGCCGCAGAGACGCAGTGGCAGGAAGGAGCGAGAAACGGCGGGAAAACAGGTGGGCGGCATGGAGCAGGTACGAGGCAGCTGGCGGCTGTGTGGTGGCATGAGGAGCGACCTGCCTGCGAGCAGGGTCAGAGGTCGCTCTTACACCACTGCGCGGCCTCCTTAAGAGGGGGAGAGGGAGGGAGGAGCAGCTGGGAGGCGGGAGTGGGGTGGCCAATGGGGAGCAGGGGGGCGGGGTCGCAGGGACGCCGCGGTGGGAAGGAGCGGGAAACGGCAGGAAAACAGGCGGGCGGCAGGGAGCAGGTACGAGGCAGCTGGCGGCCGTGTGGTGGTGTGGGGCGTAACCTGCCTGCGAGCAGGATCAGAGGTCGCACCTACGCCACTGCGCTGCTTCCTTAAGAGGGGCATAGGGAGGGAGGAGCAGCTGGGAGGCGGGAGCCGGGTGGCCAATGGGGAGCAGGGGGGCGGGGCCGCAGGAACGCAGTGGCGGGAAGGAGCGGGAAACGGCGGGAAAACAGGCGGGCGGCAGGGACCAGGTACAAGGCAGCTGGCGGCCGTGTTGTGGCGTGGGGAGTGACCTTCCTGCGAGCGTGCCTGCCTTATCAACACCAGCTCTTATAACAGGCTGCCACATGGTAGCGCTGTTTATCTGATTTTGTGAGGAGAACAACAACAGTTGTTTAATAATTAATTATACATTAATATCACTAATTCCTGACACCCAAAGCTATAAAAGTAGCCTGGGCGGCATGTGCTAGACATGGTTAATGTATATTTAGTCTGACTTGTCACACTAGTATGAGTGTGATGGTTAGTTGTGACAGTACTTTCGTTTGCAGCGTAGTGAGGGCAACAGGATGTGCAAGCTGCAGTGGCCTTCTGACAAGGGCCCTGTGACTTATGTTTTTTTACAAATTAAGTACTGGAACACACCATGACCTACTCTTGGTTAGGTCGCAATTTCACCCCACCTCTCTTTTTTCACCATCCTTACCCTTTCAGCAACACTGCACTCCTGCTTAACTTTGCAGCTTGCACTGGTTCAGTCAGTTCAGATTCACCTTTGATTATCCTGTGGAGTTTTACGATGATGACCTAATCACCCACTACAAACTTTCTTCCCTTAGTGCCGTTCACTATGTGATGATACTGCTTACTCTGGAACTGATTCTGCCTACGTCTGTCTCTGATAGATAGTATTAGTTCTTGAATCAAGCCCATCCCTTATTACAAAATACTTAGCATTACTTACTTCTACCAGCATCTAATGAATTTTCGGTATTGGGTAACTGTCAACTATTATACTCTAATTTTTAAAGAGCCTACATCTCTGGGGATGTGTATTTCACTACTTTCTTGTGCTATAACAACTACAGATATCCACTGTGCCATATCTATTGGATCAATGACACTGCATAACACATCCAACTGCATTTTGCACACTTAAAGGTATAGGAAGAGAAGGGTGAAACCCTATAAGAGAGAGGGGCATACAGGACCTCACCTGTATAGAGGTAATCTTTGGTAGCAGATTAGAATTATCTGTGTATAAAAATGAATGCACTAATCTGACCATTTTTTTCTGGGGTGTTACACAAAAAGAATCAAAGATATTTTCCTGACTAGAATGTGACAATGGTATAAGGTGAACTGCAGAAAACTATCTCACCCACACTCACGTCTGTCATATCCAAGAAATATTCTGCATATCCAGAAAATATACTTGAGAAATAGTTACAACCAATGCCCAGGCTAATGTCCAACAACCTAGTAAATCTAACTAAGAATTACTAAATCAAGTAGAAATTCTGAACAGTCAGAAGAAACTCCTTCAGACTCTGTCAGCATCAGTTACAAATCCTTCACTCAACCGAAGAAACGGAAATGAATTAGAATGCAGCAGAAACTCGAAAGAACCAGATTGACCAGCAATGATCCAGTTTCACAATGCTATTTTAAGGTCGACACAGCGCATGCTCTGGTTCTTACAAGCCATTTTCTTAGCTTACATTGGACTTAGAGGCCCTCATTGCTTACCATTGGTTGGCTTAATCATCATCCTTATTTGTCCATGTCTTCCCTGGACTGGAATCAAGCATCCTAGGACCGGGTTTCTGGCTATCAGCCGCAATCAGCCAGGTTAGCTTGACTCCAGTGTCCTAGTGAGCATAACGATGGATTTAACCCTGATCTGTGACTGGGGGTGAATGTTTTGCCATTGTGCAACATTCCGTCCATCATCTTGTGTGTTTTGCTGTTCACCCTATGTGGGAAGGGTATGCCCAGATATGAGTCCCGTGCTCACTATGCCACTGGAGTCAAGCTATCCTGGCTGATGAAGGCTGATAGCCAGAAACCGGTCCTGGGATGCTTGATTCCGGTCCAGGGAAGACATGGCTTGGCAGTTCGGTCTGGACTGTTCCCATGAGGCACAGGGTCAAAACTGATTTGCATATGGCCATGTCTGAATTGGGGTGGCTTGGTGAGCAAAATAATGATGGATTAAACCCAGATCTCTGACTGGGGGTGAATGTTTAGCCATTGTTCAACAGTCCATCCATCATCTTGTGTGTTTTGGTATTCAGGATATGGGCATAAAGCTAGGCCCACTCTCCGCCCAACTTTTTAATTGGCTCCTGACCCTGTCCTTTGTAAATGATGGCTTTTCATTGGTCAATAGGCTTAGAAGTCCTTACTTAGTACCGCCTTGTCTCTTCTTGTAACCTCCCATGAGGACACCCCCTGTTACATGTGTTGTTACTCTCCAGGTTTTAATTACAGCCTCAAGGCACTATTTTCTTAAAAGGCTTCAGACAGGACACACACATGGTCCTAAGCTAGGCTGGCAGTGGTTACTTCACTCACTAGAACATCTCACGATTGTATGACGTTACAATGCATACTTTTACAACGCATACCTTTACAACGCATTTTTTACAACGCAACATCCATTACAACGAATTTTTAAAAACTACCTTTACAATGCATTCCATTGCAACGCATACTACCTTTACAACGCATACCATTACAACGCATACCATTACATTGCATGTATGGTAAGTATTGGGGTAAAAATTACTATTCTAACTCCAGGGCGTGCAACAGTAGGGTAAGTGTTGGATAGTGTAGGGGTAAAAAGTACTTTTCTAACTCCAGGGGGTGTAACAGTAGGGTAAGTGTTGGATAGTGTAAGGGTACTATGCGTTGTAATGGTATGCATTGTAATGGTATGTGTTCTAATGACTACGTTGTAATGACATGAGTTGTAATTGTATGCGTTGTAGTGTCATGCGTGGTATTGGTTGCGTTGTAATGGCAAGCGTTGTAAGGGATGTTGCGTTGTAATGACTGCGTTGTAATGGTAGTGCGTTGTAAAAGTTGCATTGTAAAGGTTGTTCCCCCATCTCACATTTAAATGAGACCGTCTGTAAATTTATAATATAATAGTTCTCAGTTGAGAGTTCTTAATCAAAAACATGCTGGCTTTGCAATTCTTTCAGGTCAGTGCAACGTGGCAGAGAGTGGAGAGCCTGGGACGGTTTCCCAAAACCACCTGATAAACCCATGAACACATTTGGCCTTGACCGCATGTGGTGTAGTGTCTGGTACTTTCCGTCTCTGACGCTGAGGTTTAAAAGAGGTCAGAACAAGTTCTTCCAGAGACTAATATGCGAGTATATCTCCGACCAAGCTCTGCCCTTCACATTCCCCAAACGTGCTGGTGAAGATAATACGCCTTGAGGCAGTCCTTCATTTTTATTTTAAAAAAATGAACTCTTGCTGCCACATGCCAGACCAAGGCTGCTGCCTCCTTTTGATTCCAATGAATGTCTCTTTCTTCCGCCACTGAGCTCTGCCTCTCTCGGTCTTACTCCTGAAGGTTCTTTTTCATCCTGGTCTTTTCCCATTGTCACTGATTTGCTTTCTTTTCCTTTTTCTCCCCCCTTTTGCCTTTCTGTCCCTTGCTTTTGATTAAAAAAAGTGCCAATTGCCAAATTAGGATGTATTGTCGTTTCATAGACGACATCTTTTTAATTTGGCGAGGCACTGAGAAAGCATTACTTGACACAATACTGTACTTGAATTCTGTAAACCCTAGGATTCAATTTACTTATAAAATTGATTCTAACACAATGGATTTCTTGGATGTGAGAATTCGAAAAAAACCCTCAGGATTTGAAACAGAATTGTTCACCAAGGACACTGACCGAAATAGTGCTTTACATTACGCTAGCTTTCATCCACGCAAACTGATCGAGAATTTACCCTTGTCTCAATTTATTCGAATTAAAAGGATCTGTTCACTGACTACTACAAGTGAAACCAATATTGAGAAGTTTGCACAAAGATATCAAAGTCGTGGATATCCTGATACCATCATACAACGGAGCAGAGAGCGAGTGGCAGAAATGAATAGAGACACATTGTTACAACCAAAACTGAAAACAAAGCAGGACAGAGTGGTATTTGTGTCCAAGTTTACCACAGTTTCAACAAAGATTAAACGCATTGTTAATCAACGTTGGGAATTGCTTTCCACAGAGACAGAGTTCAATGGGATATTTGCCCAACCCCCAATGCATGCATATAAAAGAGGACCCAACATACGACAAATCCTGAAAGGGAGAGAAGATGACCAACATGGAGACTACAAAGGAACAACTCGCTGTTTGAACTGTGTGAACTGTAATAATATAATCACTGGTAACGTTTTTTCGCACCCGACATCTGGCCAGGCAATCAAACTCAGACACAGTAGTGATTGTAACACCCTTAATGTAGTCTATGGCATTAAGTGCCCATGTGGCAAGTTATATGTAGGGAAAACAGAGCGTAAGCTTAAAACACGACTAAATGAGCATAAGAGTCGAATACGGAATCAGAATCTTTCATCTCCTTTAGCTACCCACTGGAAAGAGTCCAATCACACAATTTCTCAATTACGATGTTTCATCATTGAGAAGGTAGAGATTAAATCAGGCACTGACAACAGACTCCGTCTTTTGCAACGTGAGTTGTACTGGATCAAATTTCTACAGACAATGCAGCCTAAGGGACTTAATGACAGATATGACCTTTCATGTTATCTATAGTTCCATACATGACATTCATATTCACCAGTTTTACTTAAGTTTATTTTATCACTTTACACGTTATTTTGAGTTAGGTTAAGGTTTCTTTCGCATTATGTTAAATGGCTTACCACCGCAATACATAGTAATAACATTGACATTGCCATAAGTTTCCCTTATATCATGATGTAAATCCCATTTAATGTATTACCTGCATTCGAATGTATATACTCACAACAATTATTACTGATTTGTGATTTAATCACAGGTTTAGTACTGTATAATAAGGATGATAATTGTATATTTAGATGAAAGTTTAAGCACTGAGAAACAATGATGATTAATGAATTTGTAACGTAGCATTGAATGTATATTTTTTTAAAATTAGAGTAACAAGTCCCACAATTAATTATTAAGCAGAGTGTTCACAAAGCGGGCCAAGTGAGCTTGTAATTCTAATTATTACTGGAATAGTGAAAGTGAAAAGATATCCGTACTGTACAACATTACTATGTATCCCCTATTTCTCATTATCATTATGGAATAGATCACTCCAGGATTATTATTAGGATGCTATATCATGTATGGAACCATTAACACTGTTGTATTTATCACTCATACTCATCCGGTATGTACACATTTTGGAGTTTCGTTTTATAACGTTCACCGCCGTCTCGTGCCTGATAACACTTGACATTACAGCATATCACATCGTTTAGTAATTGGGATAGGATCCAAGTAATAAAGCAATCTAGATTTTGTACAGGACATAAAAGAACAGATGATGAGGGGGCAGTTTGTTCTCAGTGTTGGTTAGGTTGGTGAGAGCTTAAAGCGGGCTGACTACGGAGGTGTCAGTCCGTTTTCAGTGTTGCGGATGGAATCGTGAGTGTAGAGCCCACGAGCGTGGTGGGACTGCAGTGAACTTTATTAGCGCGAATATTCAGATGGTGTTTGATCACAGTATGCAGCGCACGGCGCTTCTTTCTTTGGGAGTTAGCGTTCGGATGATTGTGTTTACTCCCTTTGAAAATGGCCACAGTGGTTACTTTGGTGATCGGTATATTTGGTGATAGAGTCCGTTTTCAGTGTTGGTGACAACTACACACTACAAACGAGGTGGATTCAAGCAATGGCGCGAGACGTCTTGTTTCAAGGCAGTTTGGATTATAGCGGTTGACGAGGCTGGGTACTACTGTTTAATACATTGACGATACCATTAGAAGGTAAATGGGTACTTTGGTTATATATGGGATTGAGAGCAACATTAGTTTTACTGTTGTAGAACAGTCGCAGTGAGACACCATGGAGCTAAAAACTTCTCGTTTTTGTGTTTTAGGGTAGAACTTAGCGAGTATAAGGTGGGTGATTCGATATTTAGCGGCGTTTATGGACACTTGGAGTCCGTTTTGGATAATTTTCAAAAATATCGTATTATATATATTTTCTAGATTGGAAGAGTCAATGCAAATCAGGTAGGAACCAAGTTTCTTTATTATTGAGATTTTATGTTGTGAATATTATGCGAATTAATAGGTGTACATATTGTGGCTGTTACTTGTATTTACAGGGCAACACATTTCAGTTTCATCTAGGTAAGCGGATCTTTTGTTTGTTGAATTGGCATTAATATTTTTACACGAATGGCATTATTGTTTTTTATCTGGTTTAGGCAATTTTAATACTGGCTTCTTCTTCGGTTTGTTGTTTCATTTTTACAGTGTTATAAGAGGAAATTACGTCCATCAGAGGTATGATGATGCTTCATTTGTAAATACACACCCCCATGGAATTCATCACACATAATACATTTACCTGTTCCATTGTTTCTACTTTTATTACAGATCAGCCCCTGATGAAGGCACACCCTTTGTGCCGAAATGCATTGGGCATGAAATGAAAATGTGAAAATCAATTATCAAATGTTTTGCGTTGTGTTGATTTGAAAACAAAAATGTTTCATGAATTGAATTGAAAATCAGATAACTATATGTTCAATTGATTCATTATTTGCATTTTGTAAAAACGTTCAGATGCTCTGAGAAGCAATAGGTTATGAATTAAAATAACTGAAGTTTCAGTTTGGTTTTGTGTGTACATTGATGAGTGTTGGATAACACTGAGTGAACAGTGCGCAACTAGCTGAGAGTTTTTCTCACTTAAACCAGAATTGCCAAAAAGCAGCATTGGTGCCCACCACCGGCACAAATTAAGCCTATTCTTTTATAAACAGTGGTGAGAGTAAGGTTTGCTTTGACTTGAAAACCGTCCAATCCAGAATAAAACTTTACATGTTGAAATGAATGCTTCAAAATAAGTTATTAAGCAAGGGATTTATCATCTCACTTGGTCTGGGTGTCCCATATAAATGTTACCAATGGCGTTACAAATCTGACTGCTAACCATCTTTTGAAAACGTTTAAAGCAGAGCTACGGTATACCAACCAAATTTTCAAGGCAAGAAAATTATTTCCGGCAGCGTTTAGTTTAAAAAGACATCTTGGAATGGTCAGGGGAGCATGCTGGTTTTAATTCGAATCACTTTTTTTATCAGTTGTAGACAGACAGTATTTCTTAACCTGTGGGAACCGCACCCAAAGCTTTAGGTTTCAGACTGACAAATAACATGATTGCCTCTTTCCAGCTACTGATAACAAGCTCCATTTCGAAATGTCTACTCTAGTTGTATGAAGAGCAATTTAAATACTTACAAAGTGGAGATATTGACAACACTATCAAACAAGCATTTGCAATGCAATAGGTCGCGCATTCGCGAGAGTTTGAGCAATTGGCTTTGTAAATGACAATGTCTTTTATTTAGGCGTTTGAAAACCTGCAAGCTGTGCGTAAACAAGCACTTCGTTGTCCTTGCTTATCAGAAGCTAGGCTAGCAGTCTCTTTTACTGCCAGCCTTGCTTCTTGTAAGCAAGGACTATATGTACAAAGCGCGTGTTTATGCACCGCTTGCAGGTTTTCAAAACAAATGAATAAAATGCATTGTCATTTACAATGTCAATAGCTCCAACTCTCGCAAATGCGAGACCTATTGCATTGCAAATGCAGCTGCTTTAATGTTTTTGTTTTGTGCCATTGGTTTTGCTTTGTTTATCCTAAATTGGCAGGGTATGCCTAGACGTGGGTCCCTTGCTCACTTTGCCACTGGATTCAAGCTAGCCTCGCTGATGACGGCTGATTAGCCAGAAACCGCTCCCAGGATGCTTGTTTCCGGTCCAGGGAAGACATGGCTTGGCAGTTCGGGCTGGACTGTTCCCATGAGGCACAGGGTCAGTGTTGTGATGGTCAGCAGCACAAGAATAAATAATTCGCCACTAACCTTCCTCTTGTGACCAGCAGAGACGATGCCTGATGAGAGTTCCTCCAATTCCCCTGACCACAATCCCATACAGTGGAAGACAACCAAACTGCGTGAAACTGTGCCCACGGGGAAAAGGGAAGTGGATAAAACAATAAACGGCTGTGTTAACTGTGTTCTCTTCTCGGTCTGGTCTAGCACTGCACGGCCTCAGGAAGGATGATTACCCACTGCAGAACAGGAAGACAGGAGAACAGATTGTAGCAGACAGATGGGGATATCTTGCATAACATATGGCATTGCTCTCATAGAACTCACCAGAACGACACACAGCTGAAAACCATATATGGTGTATCTGCCAGACCTTTCCAAGTTAGCAGGTACACATGGACCAGAAAGGTAACAAGAACCAACAGATTGTATCCCTTATATAATATAGTTCCACCAACCAGCCAAAAACAGCAAGTCATACACGGAAAGATAGTACTGGCTAAATGACTAGTGGTCTTCAAAAGAAATATGACATTGTCTGTTCATTTCCTGAAAGTTAATTGAGCTGAAGTGAGCCAACTAAACAATGTACTGCTCACAAGGCACTGGCTCCAAACTCGAAGGAAAATTGTCACAAAATGAAAATGAAATTCCAAACAAAAGGAAAATGAAATACGATACACGCGGGAGTGCGTCTTAGAAAGCAGACGCGAACCGCTAATTATTCCTGCCTAAAGTGTAGCGTAAGACGAGTACAACGCACACAGCGCGTCTCAAGTCTATCGCAACTCGAACTAAGAGCAGGAGAACGAAGAATGCAGAAAAACGGTGGAGGCGGTTCCGCACTCCGACCGATACCTGACAGGCTGAAATAACTCTCCGAATTCTCTCTAAATGTCACTGGATACAACGTGGTGAAAATCAGGAACAGAACACCACTCAGGATTCACGGCTTCTTCTCGCTGGGATCCGGCGGGGAACACCATCCGCCATTCCTCTGCACGGGGAAGTTTGTCAAGCACCTTTGCAAGGGGGGGAGGTGCTTATATCAGAACCGCCCCGTTTCTCTTCCTGGTTTGCCCCTTAGCCTTCTGGTCATGGTAGTTTCTGGGGCCTTTCCACTTTATGAAACGGGCTGCCCTGTCGAACAGGCAGTGTATGATGTCATGGATTTAACCCTTGAGTAGGAAAACGCTACAGTCAGACTGATTTGCATATGGCCAGCTCTGAACTGGGTTGGCGGAGTGAGCTAAAGAATGATGATGGATTAAACCCAGATCAGTTGACTGGGGGTGAGTGCTTGCAATGTTCAACCCTCCGTCCATCATCCCCTTTGGTTTTGCTTTGTTCGCCTTAAGTTGGCATGGTATGCCCAGACGTGGGCCCCTTGCTCACTTTGCCACTGGATTCAAACTAGCCTGGCTGATGACGGCTGATTAGCCAGAAACCGGCCCGAGGATGCTTGTTTCCAGTCCCGGGAAGACATGGTTTGGCAGTTTGGGCTGGACTGTTCCCATGAGGCAAAGGGTCAGACGGATTTGCATATGGCATGTCTGAACTGGGGTGGCGAAGTGAGCTAAAGAATGATGATGGATTAAACCCAGATCAGTTGACTGGGGGTTAGTGCTTGCAATGTTCAACATTCCGTCCATCCTCCCCTTTAGTTTTGCTTTGTTTGCCCTAAGTTGGCAAGGTATGCCCAGACGTGGATCCCTTGCTCACTTTGCCACTGGATTCAAGATAGCCTGGTTGATGATGGCTGATTAGCCAAAAACCGGTCCGAGGATGCTTGTTTCCGGTCCAGGGAAGACATGGCTTGGCAGTTCGGGCTGGACTGTTCCCATGAGGCACAGAGTCAGACTGATTTGCATATGGCCATGTCTGAACTGGGGTGGCGGAGTGAGCTAAATAATGATGATGGATTAAACCCAGATCAGTTGACTGGGGGTGAGTGCTTGCAATGTTCAACACTCCGTCCATCATCCCCTTTGGTTTGGTTTTGTGCCTGATACTGGGACAAGTCCACCCTCCACCTTGACAGGACAAGACTGAAAGTCTGAATCAGCCATTCCAAAAACCGTCATGCCAGTCCCCACCTCTAGGGGGCTTTTCTAGAGTTAATCTCCCAAGAAAGATGTAAACATGTGGTAAAACGCTACATTTTACAGTAATTATTCACAAATATAGGGGAAATAATGCCATAGATTTCATGGCACTTCTGAGAAAGACCTACAGAGCAATTACTATAGATTCTCACACAGGGACATGGAATAATGTTTCTCGATAACTGGATAATGTATGTGCATTTTGTTTTTAAATTGTGTGCCCGGTTCTAAAAATGGGTGCACTGCAAAAAAAAAACATTTGTATCATAGGAGTTTATTCGGATACATGGTGCCCCACTGGAAAGAACAGGATCCTCACAATATGTCTCTTTACTAACCAGCATCATACCTCACTTCTGTACCATCCACAGAATTCTTCCAATATTGGTCCGTATCTTCTTGTACCATGTACTGTTATCCTAGCATTAAAATATGCCACCTTATTTTTTCATACTTGCCTTTACAAGTAGATTGTTAGTCGTTTTAGGGTGGACAATCTTGTTGGAAGGGGGCGGGGTGGACAACATAAACCTTACACAGACAACAGAGCTAGACATTTATTGGAGGTGGATACAAACTGTTACTGCTTAGGTTACAGACACCCTGCAGGCTCAGGCAGCAGGTCTCAACTTAAAGGATTGGACATCAAACAGGTTAAGTGAGAATGCCATAAAAAGCTTAATCATTACGGATAATGAAAGTACACACATTTTGCTTTTAAATACAGTCTCTTCATTTTTTATCAATAAACTCAATGCGCCAAAAATTTGTAATTTTCAAGAAAAAAATATCTTTTAGTCCTGAAATACCACCTCTTCCGTTTTCTAGGATGTACCATTTGTCCATTTTTATCAAGTACTGACATAACGTTCTTGTCATTGCATGCATATGTATCGCCAGCACATGCCAAAGAAGCCGAACATATGCTGAACATATGCCAGAGGTGTCCACAGTTATTTCCAGAACGCCACACGATGCCAAGGATTGACAGGGATCAGTTTGAATATGCCTGCATACATTTTACTCCTCAGAGTAGACCAGAATTCAACAGATTCTTTCAAACTTGTAGATGAACTAAACCGCAGGTAATCAATGTAGATCCAGGAGAGCTGGTGTACAGAATTTCCAAATCAGATATGTGGCCATATGTAGGGAAAGTCGAGCATGGGTGTGGCGCTCTTAAACCTATGGTTGGACAGTCGATTCAACGGATTGCAGAAGGGTGTACAATCTTCATTTCGAGTCTAAAGGAACAGGGCATAAAACCAGAGAAGAGTTTGGCTTGTTCTCCATAGTTTTGATGGGGTAGAGGAGAATGCTCCAGTTTCACCATCACTCCCCGCAGAAAGCGATAGATTTGCAATGACTCCTTACACAGTAGGATAGAGATCTGCATTAGCGTGCTCCCAAGGGCTGTTGCGAAGTGTAGTAACACTTCACTCTAGATTCATTTGGTTTCTGGAGGACAAAGCCGAGTTCTCCAAACTCACACTAACCCAATGTATAAGAAATAATTCCACAGTCGTCACAATAAGGATCTGATTATGAGTTTGGTGTTCTTACGGCTGTACCACTGCGGCGGTGGTCCCAAAAAGACTGTTGACTAGGAGGTCTCCTGCCTGCCGTATTACGATGTCACCGCTGGCCCTGCAGCAGAGTTTCTGATGGCGGTGAATGTTTTTTTATATGTGTTGATGCATGTGTGTATATTCTGACTGCACAAGTATTGTATGTACACATTCACATGACACATGTGAAAACATTCCTAAGACGAGTACTTTCCCATTGCTGGAGTCAAAGACCATATGTGCCCAGTCCAGTCAATGGATAAATAATGCACGACTGACTTACCTGGATTTCGATGCCAACCGGGTCGTTTTCTTCCGGGTGAAGATGCTGCTGTGAATGGGGGACCTGGAGGAAGGGATCCACCTGGGAAACTAAAGGGAAGAATAGGAAATGGACGAGTATGCACCCCAACTCCTTCGATTCCCCCCAACTCCTTCGATTCCCCCAACTCGAAGCTGGCGATCTTCCTGCCTCGGTTGGTTTGACAGAAAGCCAGCTCAAAACTCGGATTGTGGTGAATTTCTCTGTACTGCCCTCTGACAGCTGCTTTTCCCCTACCAATGTTGCGGTGGTCTGCAAATAGCTGGCAGTGTCGATGGTGCTCTAGCAGTCTTTTGTTCTGCAAATCAAGAGCATTGCAATACGGCGGACAGATGCCTAGTCGGTGGGCAGTAAATCCAATGCTACATCAGTCCCAAGAATGCCAAAGTCATAATCAGGCCCTCAATCATGATGACTCACGAATGAGACAATGGAGCGTTTGTCCTGAAGTTCTATGAGGTACAATAGTCCTCTGAATCTTAACAACTCATGTGTTGTTATTGTTACTCTTGTCCGTCCATCATCCCCTTTTGTATCGCTTTGTTCGCCCTAAGTGTGGCAGGGTATGCTCAGACGTGAGTCCCTTGCTCACTTGGCCACTGGATTCAAGACAGCCTGGCTGATGAGGATTATGAATCCGAAACCGGTCCCAGGATGCTTGTTTCTGGTCCAGGGAAGACATGGCTTGGCAGTTCGGGCCGGACTGTTCCCATGAGGCATAGGGTCAGACTGATTTGCATATAGCCATGTCTGAACTGGGGTGGCCGAGTGAGCTAAAGAATGGTGATGGATTAAACCCAGATCAGTTGACTGGGGGTGAGTGTTTTATTTGCTCAAACGCTCCGTCCATCATCCCCTTTTGTATCGCTTTGTTCGCCCTAAGTGTGGCAGGGTATGCTCAGACGTGAGTCCCTTGCTCACTTGGCCACTGGATTCAAGCTAGCCTGGCTGATGAGGATTATGAATCCGAAACCGGTCCCAGGATGCTTGTTTCCGGTCCAGGGAAGACATGGCTTGGCAGTTCGGGCTGGACTGTTCCCATGAGGCATAGGGTCAGACTGATTTGCATATAGCCATGTCTGAACTGGGGTGGCCGAGTGAGCTAAAGAATGGTGATGGATTAAACCCAGATCAGTTGACTGGGGGTGAGTGTTTGATTTGCTCAAACGCTCCGTCCATCATCCCCTTTTGTATCACTCTTGTTGACAACTTCATTTCCTTTGCTTTGAAAAAGGGTCAGCGCGAGTTGTACTGCCTCAAGGCATGAATGGGGGAAGAAACACTGTAAATGAATTCATAAAGGTCAGGGATGGACAACTGGGAAGTGATTGCAAGGAAACTAGGTCAAAGTTGGAGACTAAACAGAAGGTCTGTGGAGTTAGAGTGGACTGTGTTGGATGCATCTGGCTGTTGGAACTTTCCTGTTCTCAAATTCCTGGCTTGCCTTTTTGCCTTAGCTCAGTATTTAGTACCAGGCCTTTTTCTTCACACAGAGATTCCACAATGCCCTCAAGTGACAAGACGAAAGTACCAGGTGAAAAGTTATAGCTTTTATGTATGTTTTGGGAACTAGAAATGTCAGTGTGTATGACTGAGAAAAAACTGTGTGAGGACCATGTAGCTGCTTTCACATCAATGTGTATTTCTGAAAAACTGTATGCGGACCATGGGGCTGCTCTTCAGGTCTCGTTCATGCATGAATGGAAAATCCCACATCGCCACAGCTGTCTCTACTCTACTGAAGAGGGGACTTCATTTAATTCTGTCTACATCAAACCAGGCATAGAATGAATGTGAACCAAAACATGCACCGGCCAGTGGTATTGGGAGGTATGGAATGGGGGGCAGGTCTTGTAAGGACCACGTTATTTGTGGTCCAGGGTCTAACATTGTTGCTCGCTGAGCTGTGCAGGAAAGACCGCCATAATGAGAAACCAAATTGATTGCAGAATGTAAAGTCTTGCACCCCGACGAATCTTCCTGTGGTGCGGGCGGGCCCTATTAGGCCCCTGTCACTTTTAAATTACATTGTCTGTGATATGAACGTGTCGATGACAGATTTACACATTGCAAAACAAGGCAATCGACAAAAAAATAGAACCTGCCCTCAAGAAGGTCCCGGATGCACAGGTTTCCTGCTTGTGAAACCCGAGTCGTGGTTCTTTCATGCCTGTAAGTTGTTCCTTCTTTCTCCCATTACAGGCAGATCCAGATTATTACAGGTACATGCACATATTAGATACTTACCCTTCTTTGGCTAAAATGGATGGCCAATAGTTTTAAAGTGTAGATAGTTTCTGTTTTTTCCCCGGTCCTGAAGAATCGCAAGTAAATTGACACAACGCGAGAAACATGTTGACCTTTACGAGTGCCGTGTTCACTGTTTAGGTCTCGTGGCGTTACAGCGCGTAAGCGCTGTCTCGACAGAGATCTTTTGTCACTGGGTCTGCTTCCCAGGAGACAGTACCTCCCAGGAGACAGGCGATCGGCGCAGGCCACGCGTGCGCGAACGCGCTCAGCTGCTGTCTCCTGGGAAGCTCCAACACCCCACACGCATGCGCACACACAGAGACACACACACACACACGAGCGCCCACGCACGCACGCACCCACACATACAGAGAACCCACCCCCGCTGTCGCATACACACACGCCACACACACACGCACGCACACACACACGTGCACCAAGCGCCCGCCCACTTACCGCCACTCCGGTCTTCAGCCGCCACCGCGGGGCTCTCTCTAGGGCATGGGAGCCCCGCGTCCCCAGCACTGCTTCTCTCCGTAGGCGCGGCTTCTCTCCGTGGGTGCGGGCTTCCCAAGACGGAAGTCCCGCCCCACGACAGGTTTCGTTTTGGGCGGCACACAAAGACCGCTTCCTATCTTTAGCGGAACGTACACCTATAATAAAATCTGTCTTCGAAATGCTAAAAGCAGCATTATTATCTGTTTTTGGCGTCTACTCTATTAAAATTAAACTAAAGGTGAATGTCCATTCTAAAACCAGTTTAATAATGTATTGTTGTAGCGAATTCATTGGAGTAATCATTCCACCATTATAACTAGCAGTATAACTGTTTTAACAAGAAGGTAATTCGCAATATTATCTTTAAGGCTGAGACTGCGTTATTCAGTATTAGATTCATATACCTTCATTGCAGTGTACCTACTCTCCGTTTACTGAATACAAATAAATACAATTTAAAGATGGCCGCCAGCCTGCACTCTAGTGGTTTTCCATACTAATTGGCAAGGCTGTACAGCGAGACAGAGCCACGCAGGAGTGACGCCCCTTGTGGGCGCTTCTCCGAGCTGGAGCAGCTGCTGGGGGCTGCGGCAGAATGGTGAGCGACTTGCTGCTTGTGCGTGTGGAGGGTGTGCGGTGCATGAGCCGGGAGTGTTCTCACTGGGCAGGAGGAGCTAGCAAAAGCCTAGCCGGCGAAAAAGCGGGCACGGAGTGCTTGAACAGAGGGAACCAGCGTACAGGTACTGTGCCGGGACCCTAGCTCACTGGGGGAAGCTGCTTGTGTAGTAAGAGAGCATCCTTTCAGGGACATTGGAGGTGACAATGGAGGGGTGGCGGTGTTGATTAGCAGGACATGCCAACTGCACTCGAGGGCACATTGCGCGATGACACCTTGGGTGCACGAGTCATGCCATTTGAACGTTCGAGCTGTTGCAAAAGCACCAGGCATATAAGTGCACTGTGCACTTTGTTCGTCGGATTATTTCGGAGTTAGGAGAATTCAAAATGGGACGTCATCTAGGATGAATGTGAAACCAGGGATATACGACTGCTCTGGTGGGAATTTTCAGGGGCATGAAAGGGGGGGGGTGTATCGGGCCTTAGTGTGTGCGCTGCAGAAGAGTAAGAACTGAGAAGGGATCGGCCGGGATACCGGAGAAGGCTTTTGGACAATATGAATCCCCATAATTTTATGTTCTATTAGGATGAGAGAACATTGCTTGAAGTGATTCATAAGCAGAAACAGGACTCTTTTATTTTTTTGGGAGGGAGTTGTTGTTTTGTAGATTTATATAGCAGGAACTTGAATCAGCACCAGTTGCATTACACAAAATCACATTCATTTTTATTTATTTTGGCACAAGAAGATTAAGCTGTTTTTGCCCAGAATCACAGGATGTTGAGCTGACACCAAGACTTGAACCTAGTTCCCCAGTTCCAAAGTCAACATTTCTGGGCATAATGCCACATACTCTCCATTAGCTAAAATACAGCATAATGTATTTTGAGAATCAGGTAGCTCTCCTAACTGGATTTATGGTGCTGATAATACAAACTTCTTGTGTCAAAGTCCTCTGAAGTGGATGAAAATACTTGTTGGATACTAAACAAAACATGTACTAAATATGGCTCAAATCAGAGAGGCAACAGAGGTAGATAGAGATCCCTCATAAAATGTGTCTGAGCTTTACCTGGAGCTGGGTGCCTTGAAACAGATATAGCCTTTTCTATGGTCCTTTTTCTTCTCAGAGACTGGGGTATTCGGAGAAGGCAGCACCTTCATGTTGCTCACAAATGGAGTGTTGAAGTCATGCCTGTGAATCATGAAGTGGAGCAGTCAGGAAAGGAGGAGCCGTATTACATGCCAATATGGTGTATGTTGGGAAAGAGTGAGATTGTATGGGCCCATCTGCTCTTTCCTTTCAAAGGTTGCTGGAGAGCAGCGGGGTTAGCCCTGGGCATGTGTTAATAGAACATGTATGTGCCTTGCTGGGGCAACTGAATTGCAAGGGGAGGTCCAGGGAAGGTGTAGGATAAAAAGTGACAGTTTTTCTCTGGTTCTGCCAAAATAGGTTGGTATTGATTCTACCGCATGCCTCTTTCTTCCACCACCTTCAGCAACAACTAACAGCTACCAAAAAATCTTCCTAAAGCAATACAGACTTTCATAACAAATTTATGAAACACATTGATATATACAATGCCAATAGCTCAAACTTTAATGCTGCGAGACCTATTGCATTGCAAATGCTTGTTTTAATTAGGGTAGGAGACCTCCAGAATAAAATAATCAATGTCAAGTACTCCCAGCCCTATTTTAACTCACCTACACATCTACACACTTCTGGCCTCGCACTTCACCATATGGCTGTTGGATAAAAGATCTCCGATAAAGTGCCCCTTTTCAGGTGAGCCGGTTGGGTATTGCACCGCCGACCCAACGAGGAGCAGCCCATATGATGAAGCATGACACCTGAAAGGGTGTGTGAGGGTATTAAAATCCAACAAATGGATTCCCAACTGTAGACCTCATATGGGTTCAGTTGGTCCCAGCCTTTGTTTGACTCGACAACTCTCTCTCCCTTCTTTCCCCCTCTTTTGAGGAACAGCTTAACATCACTTCATTGATACTCTGTAAATATTGTCTCACAGGATATTGTTCAACACTTGCTGCAACATGAAACATCTGCACGTATAGTGACTGGCGATATCGTCGCAATATAAGAATATCGCCAGAGACAGGTAAAGCGATTACGGTTGGAGCCGCCACACAGTCCATACACGCTGTCCTCGAGCAACAAAAATAAAACAAGGGGGGATATTTTCCGATCGGTGTGCATTATAGCAATCAGCTCCTCTCAAAAATGAATGCAGGTAATGTCGCAATTTAAAAATGTCGCAATACCAAAACGGAGACACCTCTCCCGGAATTTCGTGGACAATGGACGCAACAGCACAACAAATGTACGCTCCGATCGTTGTAGGTACAAGGTGAATACTTCATTGCTTTTTAGTTCGACACTCTGCCCATTAACCTGTCTGCAGGGTTGAACGCCGGGGGCTCTGCAGTGCTTGCAGGCATCGGTCTGTAGTCGGGGATGCCCCCCCACCCTCCCGGAACAGTCAGGGTTGGCAGAAGAGGGCTCCTGTCCGTACCTGACATCCCACAACAGAAATCAAAAGTGATAAATCCCCTAGTTGTTGGCATCACCGCGGTACGCATGTGCGAAGGTGTCCGAAACTGACAGTGCTGGATAGATTGCAGGTCGGGAGTGAGAGAAGGGGAAGAGGAGAACGAGGGAGAGAGAGGGGGGAAAGAGAAGGAGGAAAAACTCTTGGATCCGGGAGCTTCCAGTAGAGCCGCACCGGTGGCCGGTATCATGAGGAGCAAGGGCAGGGCGAGGAAGCTGGCCACAAGTAGGTGCACCCCCCGCCCCCTGCGAGCCCGTGTGAGGATGAGGAGGGGTGCCCTGCATTTAACAGGACTGTTGATTTTGGAGCGGACAGTTGTAAAAACACATCAGCTACGATGATAAATGACCTCGATTGGACACACAGGAAGATGCAAGGACTTATGTAAACAAGGCGGAAGAGACGCGGCAAGACGACATGCGTGTGCCCAATTAGCTGTCCGGGCAGGCTAGGCAAAGAGGAGTCGGGATGGGCGGGGCCTAAGGGAGACAGGGAGGGAAAACAAAAGCATTACCTTCAATGGAAAGCGAGGCTGGGTGGAGCTTCCACTCCACTTCCAAAGCAACCTGACAGAAAACCAACGACTATAGATCTCGCATGCGCGAGCAGGGCAGGCGAGACTGAAAAGGGGGGGCCCTCGGTGGCGCGGCGACCGTCGCCCCCCCTCTTCCCCTTGTTGTCATTCGGCGGTGGGGGCGTGCCCTGGGGGCGCGGCCCACCGCCGATTGGCCGGCGGCCTTCTTGACCCGGATCCAAGGTTGTGGGTCCGGGTCAGGGGGGGCGGGCGTTAGGAGGGGCCGCCCGGCCCCTCGGGAATAAGAGGTGGGGAGCGCCCAGGAGACCCCCTTGTCCCTGGACGCTCCCTCGCTGAACGTTGTGCCCCGCGCTCGGGGCCTCTTAGTTTTTAGTAATTTTCTCCCCGTTTATTTTTCAGGTTCGAAGGCCGATCGAGTGTGGATTGAACGGACTGCTTCAGGCCGCGGAGAGAGACACAGTGCGCCGCCTCGCCAATCGCGGTCTGCGGAGACTCGGGGCTTTTGAATCCTGTGAGGGCGTCACGCAGGGCCGGTACTTTGGCGCGCTCGTGCGGTGGAGGAAGCGTGGTACAATAAGGTATCGGGTGGGGGCAGTGGTAGCTCGCTGGCCAGGCCGGAGGGGGACGGGGTGAGTGCGTGCCGAGGGGCGGCCAGACAAACGTTAGCAAAGCGCCGCTATTGTTTCTGAACAGGGAATTTTGGCGCGCTCCTGGAAGAACGGCGAAAGAAGCCGGGGTGGGCAATTTGTAACAGAGTAAAAGCGCGCGCATTGAAGGGAGCGCAGCAGGGTCGACCAGGGCAGCACCTGGAGGGGAGACCCCGTGCAAAAGTTACAAAACGAAGTGGCATGTATGTGTCTGGTTGTTCACGCTACATTGCAGTGCTTATTTTTAATTCATTATGCTAGATGTAACACAAAGTGCAATTTTCTAAAACGAGGTGACATTTATGGAATGTTTTTTCACTAATGGATTGTGTAATTAGTAAGTGATTATTTGTACATATCCTTAAAACAAGGTGAATTAAGGTTTATAGATCTTAGAATACTGCTTGATTTACATGATTGACACTGCCTGTTAATTACAAGCCTCCAGTGTTTTTTAAAAACGAGGGGTCTGTTTTTCCCTACAATCAGCCCACCTTTTATTACAGGCTGGTGATACGCATCCCTATTCTGACATTTAACGACATTAAGGGTGCAATAGGTCGTTTATAGGAGGGATATTGTGGTGATTGGGGCTGATTGTGCTGATATTTCTTTTGTGGTGCACAGCAACAGGGAGGTGAACAGGGGGGTTCAATTGTCTCCTTGTACTCACACTGGTTTTTCCTAAATCTGCCCTTGTTTCATTACGCTGTGCTAATGCATGTCTCAATTCCAGGCAATTTAACGAGGTTTTGGGGTGCGATTCTCTAGCGGACAGGACCTAAGGCCACTCAGCACGCAACGTGGTTTGGGCGGGGACCACTGATCATTACCGCCGGCGAGGACGCAGGACTGATCGGTAAGAGGGGTACGGGGGGCTAGCACTCATAGCTCCAGGTGGCCGCCGGGTGGGTCTACATTAGGTTTACTCACCCCCTTACATAAGCGGACAAGCCGCTAGTGTTGCGGTCGCCTGTTGCATGGTGCTGAAAGCCCCCTGGTGACCCTCCAACAAAAAGGTACACATAGTTGACCGGTTGTGATATTAAGAGAGTAGGCTGCGGTTGTTTGGGGGCGGTATCATGCCAGGTCCGCGGGGTGGAAAAAGGGGGTCTAACATGGAGGCTATGATGCGGGCCATGATGCGGGAGATGAGTGAAATTAAGCAACAGCTAGGGAAAGTTAATGAGCTTGAAGCACGGTTGAATGAGAGGGATGGCGATACCCCGGGCCCATCCGGTAGGCCGACCCGCAAGAGGGTGGCACCAGTGCCAAGGGGGGATTTTGTCACCCCACCCGGGAAATCTAGGTCCAAGAGACCCAGGGACGCTCCCCCCATCCCGGGGCCAGTAGAACCGGTACCTGCCGCGCCGCCGGCGGACGTCCCACCCCCGCATATACCTATGCCTACACCCCTTGCCCCCGTGGTGCCGGTGCCGACAGGTCAACCAGTAGACGCTGGGCCTGCTCCCATACCGGTGCCCACAATCCCGGGCACAGGCGTGCCACACCCGGCACCCGCCCTGCCAGCTGCGCCAGTACCACCGGGCATAACCCCAGTGGTACCTGTTGTCCCGGGGGGTAATGTAGAGTCAATGCCCCCTGAATTGTTATCCCAGATAACGGCCTTGATGCCATGGCTCCAAAAAGGGGGAGCTTTCCCGAATTCTGCAGACCATGCAGCAGAGGCGGCGAAGTTTGTGGAAAAACTCAGATCGGCAGCGGTCGCCGACAGTGTTGCCTTGCCAATATCTTCTCCCCTTGCAGGTCCAAATGTTCCCCAGCTGGACGGAGTTAAAGGGCAGCCGCCCCCGGTGCCCGCACTTGGTAAGGAAGTGGCATTGCCGCTCTTGGGGGACGGTGTTCTACCTTCCAGGAGCGAGAATTTGGCTCAGCATGTGTCATTAGCTGTGAAAGAGATGATTTGGGCGGATAAATACGTGTACATTTATTCTTTGTTGTTAGATAATAGGGAAATGGAGCAGGCAAAAGCACAAAAAGAATGGATGCTTCCAAGCGAATGGAGGGCGCAGTGTACTAGGTTTAGGGTTGAGGAAACTCTCAACAACTGGATGAAAGCATGGGCTGTATTCACTGCAATTAAAGCTGAGCGTCCTCCAGATTTACAGGCAGCATTGGCATGCTACTCGAGCAGGATTGTGGGGTGGAGTGAACAGTACTCTGGGGAAGCATGGAAGGGTTATGATGTCAATTTCAGGAAGGCATTGGAATTCAATAGATCATTGCCATGGGACACGGTAGATTCCATGGCTTGGCACAAACAGTTCTCTGATACTGCACCTCCCCCTCAGTTCGGTGCGGTCAAGGTGTTCACTAGACCGCAACAGCCCTTTCGGCCCCCCCAAACGAGCGAGGTACCTGGGAAGTTTAGGGCAGGTGGGCCAGAGAAAAAAGGGGTGTGCTGGGATTTTAATAGGCGCACCTGCACAAGGGCCGCGTGTAAGTTTAGACATGCATGTTCCTCCTGTGGGCACCCCTCTCATCCAGAAACTACCTGTAGGTCCAAGCAAGGTAACACAGGTCAGAGGGGTAGGGGAAAGCCACTATAAGACAAACAGGTTAGGCCCCCCCACTCCAGTGGATGTGGTGGCAATGATTCCATGGTTGAACAGATACCCAGACCACACATCGGCCACCCTACTCCAAGAAGGTTTTTCTAAGGGCTTTAGGATCCCGGCCGGGGGATACACAGGCAGTGCGCACTGTAGAAATCAATTGTCAGTCAAGCACAACCCGGCTGTTGTGGCCGCCAAAATTGACAAGGAGCTATCATTAGGCAGGATAGCTGGCCCTTTTACTGAAGTGCCAGTACCCAATTTTGTGTGTTCCCCACTAGGTGTTGTCCCCAAAAAAGAGAAAGGGCAATTCAGATTGATCCATAACCTGTCAGCACCTAGGGGGACGTCACTGAATGATGCCATTGACGAGGGTATCTGTAGTGTTAAGTACGCCTCTTTTGATCAGGCTGTTAACTTATTACAGGCCACGGGACCCGGGGCGCTGATGGCGAAATCAGACATAGAATCAGCCTTTCGCCTCCTCCCAGTCCACCCAGCGGATCAGCATCTTTTAGGTTTCACCTTTGGGGATATGTTCTACATGGACAAATGCATGCCTATGGGTTGTTCTATATCTTGCGCTTACTTTGAGATGTTTAGCTCCTTTCTTGAATGGGCCATGAGGCAAGTGACGGGCCATCAGCGGGTCATGCATTATTTAGATGATTTCCTCTTCCTGGGTACTGCGGGATCTCAGGAGTGCGCACTGGCATTGCAGGAATTTTGCGTGCTCATGCGGGCTTTTGGAGTCCCTCTTGCGCCCGGGAAGACTGTTGGCCCGACCACCTGCTTAGAATTCCTTGGCATTGAGATTGACTCAATGGAGGGATGTTTTAGATTACAGAGGGACAAGGTGGACAAATTCAAGACAGCGCTACAGTTATGCCTCCGGAAGGAGAAGGTTACTTTGCAGCAATTACAGGAGGTAGTAGGGCAATTGAACTTTGCACTAAGGATCATCCCCATGGCTCGCCCATTCTCTCGCTCTATTGCGCAGGCAATGAAGGGGCTGAGGGAGAAGCACCACCGCACTCGACTGTCGGTTGAAATTCGCCAGGATATGCTTATATGGATGGCATTCCTGGAGGATTTTAACGGCAGGGTAGTCTGGCCCGGCCCGCTGACAACATCAGCAGAGTTGGGCCTGTGGACGGATGCTGCCGGGAGTGTGGGCTTCGGCGCCATTCTAGGAAACAGATGGGTCGCTCAACAGTGGCCGGGAGTATGGGGGACATGGGGCCTGACCAGCAACATTGGATTCCTGGAACTCTTCCCAATATGGGTGGCACTGATGGTCTGGCCCGAACACCTATGTAATCAATCAGTGGTGTTTTGGTCAGACAACATGACGGTGGTGGAATGTATCAACCAGCAGGGGGCACGGTGTCCTTTCATACTTCGTCTGATCAAAGAAATTGTGTTGCAGTGCCTTAAATTGAATGTCAACTTTAAGGCCAAGCATGTCCCAGGTGTTCTGAACAATGCAGCTGACTCCCTCTCTCGCTTCAAAATGCAGGTTTTCAGGGAGCATCTTCCTACAGCAGACCCCTCGCCAGCGCACTTCCCAGCAGTACTTTGGCAGATTGGTGCCCCAGATTACAGGACCTCGTGGTCGCTAGCCTAGCCCCCAGGACCAAGACGGCTTACGAAGGGGCGTTTTTGTCTTATCGTTCTTTTTTGGGACAACATTGGGAAGTACTTTGGGCACAGGAGGATGGCTTTGCAGCCTATTTAGAATGGATGCATAAGGAAGGACGCTCGGTGGCAGTGGCAAACAGACATAGGGCAGCGGTGTCATTCTTCGCTCAGGCTAGGGGCTTCCGGGATCCCACTAACACCTTTATGATACGTAAGGCTTTGAGGGGATGGCGCCGTATACAGGGCCATCATAAGGATAAGAGAAAGCCCATAGGATTAGCCCGGCTGACAGCTCTACTGGCCACGCTGGACACTGTTTGTAGCTCGGAGTGGGAGGTGTTTCTTTTTAGGGCAGCATTCTCTTTGGCATTCTATGGGGCGCTGAGAATTAGCGAACTTGTGGCAGGCTCTAAGTCAGACCTACTGGGCGGCTTGCAAAGGGCTAGTGTGACGATAAGGGAGGACACCATGTGGGTAACTATTCCAAAGTCAAAGACCGACCAGGAGTCTAGGGGCCACACCATAGTTCTCCAACGGGCCCCCGCCAACCCTCGCTGCCCAGTAAGGCACGTGGAATTATTGCACGGACTGCTGGTGGGCTCAGCGGGCAGGGCACTGCTCTGTCACGCCGATGGGAGCCCCCTGACCAGATATCAATTCAGGAAGGTATTAGAGATGGGGGTTAGGAAAGCAGGTCTTGACCCTAAAGAGTTTGGCTCTCATTCCTTTAGGATTGGGGCAGCAACTGAGGCGGTGGCGGGGGGCCTCCCAGTGGAGAGAGTGAAGACAATTGGGAGATGGTCCTCAGAATGCTACAAACGTTATGTACGGATTGACATGCTATGATTACATGTCGCTCACGCTTGGTTTGTTTCCACTCTCTTACAGTTTCTCAGACCTGTTACGCAGGGGAGGAATTTGTCGCCGGGCACCAGCAACATACATCAGCACGGAGCGGCACCCAGGAAACGATGAAGACCAGTGTTTGGATTGTGGGTCACTCATATGTAAAACGAGCAGAATGTGTCTTTATGTCAGGTGACAGGAGGAAAAGGGCGGCACAACTAGGGTTGGACATCATGTTCTTTGGCAGAGGGGGGTTGTGTCTGCACGAGTTTAAGGGATTCTTCCAGGGGCTTTTAGCACGCCGGCAATCTCCACCGTCAGTGGTGATACTTCACCTTGGGGAGAATGATTTGGCAACACTGGGTAGGCGCATTCTGATCGAGGAGATTATTTCAACGGCGGGTTGGATGGCTAGGACCTGCCCCGGTTGCACACTAGTATGGTCACAACTCATACCTCGATTACAGTGGCGGGGGGGACATTCGGTCAGGGCGTTGAATCACTCGGTAAAGAGGATCAACACACGGTTGGATAGGTTGTTTCGAGCCCCCTTGTTACAGTCAATACCTCATGGGTGCATCTGGGGCGACAAGTATTACTTGAAGGACGGAGTTCATTTAACAGAGGAGGGTAATGTCCTATGGTCTGACAATATCTGGGCCTGGCTAGAGGGTTTTGAAAGTAGGAGGGTGGCCTTAGGTAGGGGCTAGAGGGGGGAGGCCAGATCGTCGGTTAACAATGCTGGCCTGTGGCGGTAAGGTCATTATCGGTGAGCACATATTTGAGGTCTGAGGGGGCGGGCATCATCCTATGGAGGTTCCCGCCCAGGGGGAGGGGCCTGCGGGCCACTCCCAGAACTCCAGGGGCAAGGTAATAGGCAAAGGAGCGCGGGTAGGAGTAGTTCACGCTTTCCTTAGGCTGGTAGCCACCCCGCGCGCGTGGACTCATGACGCCACCGGCGCAGAGTAAGGGCCCTCCTTTAGTGGGTAAATGGAGTTTAGGGCGTAGACCGGGCAATTCCCGGGGTAACACTGCGCATGCGCACATCTATGGGGGAGGCGCAGCTTGTAGGACCTGACACCGGTAGTGACCCTGCCATATGGCCAGAAATGTACAAAAATCAAGATTAGGATGTTTAGTCTAAGTTAGGAAACAACATGTATTAGAGTTTTGTTAAGGTCAGGCTCTCAAACTTGTTGATAAGAATTGTGTAACTAAATGTCCTGCTGATTTTTGTATTCATTGTTGATTATGCAATTAAAACCTTTTTTAATTTCATACTTTAATAAATACGGCCGGGCGACTAGCGCCCGCCTTCCAAAAAGTAAAGACGTCTCGTGTCCACGTTCCTGGGTGTTGGGTGCCGGATTGGGGGGGAGGCGGCAGCTAGTCGCTGACCATGTGAAAAGGGGGGGCCCTCGGCCCCCCCGCACGCATGGCGGCACGGCGACCGTCGCCCCCCTCTTCCCCTTGTTGTCATTCGGCGGTGGGGGCGTGCCCTGGGGGCGCGGCCCACCGCCGATTGGCCGGCGGCCTTCTTGACCCGGATCCAAGGTTGTGGGTCCGGGTCAGGGGGGGCGGGCGTTAGGAGGGGCCGCCTGGCCCCTCGGGAATAAGAGGTGGGGAGCGCCCAGGAGACCCCCTTGTCCCTGGACGCTCCCTCGCTGAACGTTGTGCCCCGCGCTCGGGGCCTCTTAGTTTTCCCACCCACCATCCCTTGGAACAAAAGTCTTGTAACAGTTTATGTCTGGTTGAATGGTAAGTTTTGAGGGTACGGTCCACAGGTCTCACAGGGTAGTAGAGATGGATCTGTGGGTATATTTTGTGATGCTTTTGTTTAGGAATTTTTCCCCTTTTTAGCAAAACATGTGTGAAGTGAATTGTATTTGATGCCATGTGTCTTTAGGCCTTTTTTCCCTTTGTAGCTATACGTTGATACTGTTATTTATTAGCCAGTGTAGCTGTCCTTTAGAATTTTTTCCCATAGGTCGTCGTATTTATTAGGTATGGGGCATGCGGTAAGGTCATTATCGGTGAGCACATATTTGAGGTCTGAGGGGGCGGGCATCATCCTATGGAGGTTCCCGCCCAGGGGGAGGGGCCTGCGGGCCACTCCCAGAACTCCAGGGGCAAGGTAATAGGCAAAGGAGAGCGCGGGTAGGAGTAGTTCACGCTTTCCTTAGGCTGGTAGCCACCCCGCGCGCGTGGACTCATGACGCCACCGGCGCAGAGTAAGGGCCCTCCTTTAGTGGGTAAATGGAGTTTAGGGCGTAGACCGGGCAATTCCCGGGGTAACACTGTGCATGCGCACATCTATGGGGGAGGCGCAGCTTGTAGGACCTGACACCGGTAGTGACCCTGCCATATGGCCAGAAATGTACAAAAATCAAGATTAGGATGTTTAGTCTAAGTTAGGAAACAACATGTATTAGAGTTTTGTTAAGGTCAGGCTCTCAAACTTGTTGATAAGAATTGTGTAACTAAATGTCCTGCTGATTTTTGTATTCATTGTTGATTATGCAATTAAAACCTTTTTTAATTTCATACTTTAATAAATACGGCCGGGCGACTAGCGCCCGCCTTCCAAAAAGTAAAGACGTCTCGTGTCCACGTTCCTGGGTGTTGGGTGCCGGATTGGGGGGGAGGCGGCAGCTAGTCGCTGACCATGCTAAAAAGACGTTTTCTCAAAAAACGTACAGGTATGAAAACCCCCATTAGTGAAGGTTTTTCAGCTTTTGCAAATTTTGAACACCTATTCAAACACAGGTGGCTTTTAAGAACAGCTTAATAACATGTCACCTAAGCTATGTATTCTGATTAATACATCTAGATTTCTCTAGTGCATACCTGTCAAACAGCAACGAGAAACAGCAAATCTCATTTTTGGTCCGATAAATATTGAACCCTCTTATGGTTACTCAGTAAGCATCCAATAGAAAGGAAAGATCTCTGAAATTGATACCACTTTCTATTTAGAGTTCCCTTAAGCTCGGACCAAAACAGGTCTATTTTTCATGCTCTCAGGTTAAAAGGACCTCTGTGGATGCCGACCCCCACCATATAAACATGTTTTGTGGGGTTGCATGGAAGAATGCTTCTGCTCTGTGCATACATGGCAACATTTTGAAATTGGGAAAGAGGGAGATTTTGAAAAGAAAAATCGGGAACTATATTTCTCAATACATTACATTGAAGCAGAGGAACTTTTAGGCCCGAGACTGCTAAAATAAAGCAATTTTTGGCTTATAAAATCGTGAGTCTTTCTCCTGAGTCTGCTTCGTTGGCATTTATGCCTGTGCCATGCCTTCTCCAGTAGCGGCGGGGGATGGGGCAGGATGGGTGGAAAAAACTTTTTTATTAAAACCACTTACCTGTGATATCTGGCCAGTCGCCACCTCTCCTCTGTCCTCTTCTTCCTGCTCCAGTCCTGTAGCAGGATACAGGAAGCACCCGGCTCCCAGGCTCCCAATAGCCAATCGCAATGCAGCGTTGTGATTAGTCTGAGCGCCGTGGATTGGTGCTCAGCCAGGGGATGGGGTCTGGGGCATGTTCTTCATGCAGGCTATAATGCAGCCTGCATGGAGAACATGGGAAGTGTGCATGACTGTTTTTGGTGGCACGAGAGGGCTGACCAAACAGTCATGTGCACTTAGGAGTTGGCAAACCACGCCTCCCCTGCTGCTCTATCCTCGGAGGAGCCCCGCCCTGCCCTGTCCATAAAGCTGGTGCAACAGAAAGCTGCAGCAGCAGAAGGAAACATAAATTGATAATAACAGAAGTTATTGTCAATTTAGGTTTCCTGCTGCGGAGCAGTGGGGCGTCGCTCCTCCGCGTTAGCGAAGGAGCTTTCTACGTCAATTTATTAAAAGTGAGGGGGAGCGTTAGTGACATCACACACCCTTTGATCCCTGTTGACATCTCAGAGTTGAGCCTTAAACAACCTCCCCTTTGATGACGAGGAGCTAAGGAAAGTGCAAGCTGTGGAAACTACATGGGGGCCCAGAAACCTATTTACTTTCTGGTCCTGATGCTGCCTTCATGAACTTTGAAACCAGGTGGAGGAAGGTGAGATTGGCATATGGTGTGAGCGGCTGAACTATGAACTGTGGGGTGGGTTCGAGTCCCGGCATTGGCTCAACATCCTGAGATTTTGGATAAATCACTTAATCTCCCTATGCCTGGACAAAAATCGGACTTTGTGCAATGTAAGTGCTCTAGTGCCTTTGGGTCAAGTTGGTACTATATAAAACTGCCAAAGTGAGATGGCAAGCAGTTCATACCCTTAAGGCTTAAGGGACCCCCACACCTTCTCCATATTTCTTTTTAGCCAGTCCTAAAGGCTTACTCCTTTGTACCGTTTCTTCACTAATATCCTGTAGAATTAGTATTTGGAACTCTCTAGATAAGTTCTAATGTTTTTCACAATCCATCATGTCCTCCTCAAAATGTTCCTCATATCTCACATGCATTAAAAATGTGCGCCAGGTCTTCCTCCCTGTATTCAGCTTTGTGCTTGTTTTGATGCAGAGCATGGAGGGAAACAGTCGGAACACCGCGGTATAAACCACGAGTGTTCCGACTCCGCAAGCTAAACCACGCTTGCCTTAACCATGCATATTCAGGGCTAGTTTTAGGGCTGGGGTTCGGGGATAGTTTTCCGGGTTTGGGGTGTTGGAGGAAGTTTTTAGGGCTTGGGGGGGTCAGGGATAGTTTTCACGGCTGGGGGTCAGGGGTCGTTTTCACGGCTGGGGGGTCAGGGGTAGTTTTTACCGCTGGGGGGGTCGGGGTTGTTGTTAGGACTAGGGGGTCAGGTAGTTTTTTTATTAGAGTTTAGGGTATTAGGCCTCAGGACAGGGGAGGGGAATGGGTAGTCGGGTAGTATAAAGGGCGTAGGAGAGGGCAGGGTTGTTTTTAGGGCTTTGTCAGGGCTGGGCTAGGTCAGGCTAAGGGACAGGGTAAAGGGATAGGTTTTTAGACCTCGGGGCAGGGGGAGGGGAATGGGTAGACGTGTCGTTTTTAGGGTTTAGGGGAGGGCAGAGTCGTTTTTAGGGCTGGGGGTGTCAGGGTAGTTTTGTAAAATAGGGGTTTGCCTAAGTGCAGCGGAAGGGGTTAGGATAGTTGTAGCTACAGCGTAAGGGGGTAGGTGGGGTTCAAGGTAGTGTTTAAGGGTTAGGGACAGCATGGTGGTTGGGAGGGGGTAGGGGTGTTTAGACCTCAGAGTGGGTAGCTGGGCAGGGAGGAGTTTGTAGCTTAGCGCAGGGGGAGGGGGTAGCTACCTTTGCCTTGCATATCCCTTTACCATTCATGCCTTTACCACGAAATTACGTGGTAAAGGCATGTGTGGTAAATGAATGCATGGTTAAAACCCATTTGTTGTTTAGGTTGCATGGTAGAGGCATGCGTGGTTTATCCACTCATGGTTCTATCATATCATAGAACCGAGCATGGATACTTAAAGTACGCCCGGGGGCGCATGCGGCCCCCTTGATCTTTTCATGCGGCCCTGCTGATCAACAGGAGCACTGGGCTGCTGTTTACTCCACTCAGCACTAACAATAAAAAGATTTTAAATAGACAGTCAATAATTTTTCCAAGGTTAATTGGTGTTAAAGAAAGGAAGTAACTAGGCAGTCCTGCACTTAACTTTAGAAACACCTTCACTTTTAAAGACATATTGCAGTAAAAGTATCAAATTATGACAGTCTTCAAAATTCAAAAAATATCTGTAATTAACATACAGAACCTTTTCACCTTAGTATTAGTAATTATATCAGTGAATTGAGAAGTATTCATTTAAAAGTGAACGTTTTCAAACATGAATTTAGAAACATTAATTCTTCCCCCTACCCTGACAACACCAATAGTGAACTAAAAAGGCAAGTCAGTTGTTGTGTGCACTTCTGGGTGGCCTGGGTTCCTAGTATACATGAACAACATTTTAGTTTATTAAATCAAACACAGGAGCAAGTTTTATACTGTGCAATAATGTATTTTGCGGTCCTCTTAAATGTGCTAATGAAGAAAAAGGAGGGAAAGTGAAATTAAACAACTGCCTAGGAACACACGATTTGGAAAAGTGGGGAAGCCAGGATTAATCCCAGGTTTTCTGGTTTCATTTTGTTAAATTTAGCCACTAAATGTATATCCTTCGCTTTGCTCACCCAATCCCCCTCCCTCAACCATCACTCCGATTACATCAATGCAGCCCTCGGGCACATCACAGACCAAACTTTTTGGACCCTAGGAATATGCTTGCGAGTACCCATAATGTAGAGGACGCTTGGCAGGCCTCTCTCCTGATAACAGGTGTTGCTCCCGCCATGATGGGCACTATTTCTACTAGAGTATTTATATCCCTTAATTTAAAGCGCAACGCATTTGGCAAGTTCCTTTGTTTCATTTTTTATGAACTTGCCATAATCTACCACAATTCATTTAGTGGGTCCTTTCAGGGCGGCTCCACAGACCTATTTGAAGCACTGGATTTCAACCTTACACTCTCTAACCACCAAACCCTCAAAGGCTGTCTTATGTACAGGCCCCCTGGACCCAAAGTCCCTTTTCTTTCAGACCTTACCAACCTGTTAGAAAAAGTAGCAGATGTTAACACTTTTACTCTGTTGGGTGACTTTAATTTTTATTTGGAGAAGGAGTCAGACCCAGATACTCGAGAGCTGATGGACCTTCTACTCGGGTTAGAACTAACCCAACGGGTCAGCGGGTCGACCCATAGGGCTGGACATACTTTAGATGGTATTTTTTCCAACCACCCGCTCCTCGATATGACTGCCATTCACCAGATCTCCTGGTCGGACCATGCAGCTATCTACTTTGAAATTAAGCTAGTCCCCCCTGCCAGATTAGCTAAGGTTAAAAACCCACCCAGAATAATTAGAAAACGGAAGAGTGTAGAAGGGAAGGTTTTGGAAGAGGTGCTAAGTTCCTCAATGGCGCCTCTCCCAGTCGAGGTGGAAGAAGCTGCCACAAAATACACGAACTGGCTTGAGGCAGCCTGTCTTCACGTAGCCCCTCCTAAAACATACCATTCTACACGTCTAAGTCCTTCAGCCCCCTGGTTTTCGGAGCTGATCAGGGACCATAAAATTCGCTGCAAAAGACTTGAAAGAACATGGCGGAAAAACTATAAAGAGGAGGATAGAAAGCTACTCAATGCTGAGTTGAGAGAGTACAAACGGACGATCCAAAAAGCGAAACACGACTACATCTCTACACGCATTGAGGAAGCCAGCAACTCCTCTAAGGAACTCTTCCAGACAGTTTCATCCCTGGTAGCCCCCAAGCCAGTAGAGATTCCCCCAAGCCATGAACTCTGCGAAGACCTTGCCAAGTTCTTCCAGAACAAGGTAAGAGAGATATTCCTTCCGTTAGACAAGCAAGTTATAACGGGGTCCCCTGACGCCAATAAGGAAAGAAACAGTATCAATATGACGCTACCCAATTTTGCCCCGACCAATGAGGAGGAGGTCGCGAACAGACTATTAAGGATAAAATCGGGATCCCCATCAGGCCCTTGCCCAGCCACGGTGGCTAAATTAGCCCCTGCGGCCATGGCCGCTGGTCTTACCCCACTATTCAACGCCATGTTGGACAAAGGGGAATTTCCATCACGATGGAAACAAGCCTCCATACTCCCGCTACTCAAAAAACCGAACCTTGACATAACCTATTTGAATAACTTCCGACCTATTGCCAGACTACCCCTTCCAGCGAAAATTATGGAGGGCATCTTAAACACTCAGTTGAGTACCTTCCTGAGAGCTGGTCAATGTCTAGATCCCTCACAGCACGGTTTCAGGGCGGGTCATAGCACCGAATCCGCACTGACCAAATCGGTAGAGAACATAAGATCTATAATGGATACAGGAGGTAGAGCGGCTTTGATCCTGCTAGACTTGTCTGCGGTCTTCGACACGGTCCACCATAAACTTTTGGTGGACCGGTTGAGGGCCTGTGGGATACAAGGAAAGGCCCTTAAAATTCTACATGCCTTCCTATCCGGAAGGACTCAGAACGTAGCTCTTGGCACCTTTGAGTCCGACCCTTTTGTACTCCCTTGTGGTGTCCCACAGGGGTCTTCCCTGAGCCCTACCCTTTTTAATGTTTATGTTTCCACCCTTGCGCCAGTGATCAGATCCTTTGGCTTCCAGTTAACATCTTACGCACATGACACCCAGATAGTGGTGTCACTGCTACCGGGTGAAACAGACTACACAGCAGATAGATTCAGAGGCTGTATGCGTGAAGTCAGTACCTGGATGGCAGGAAACTGCCTAAAACTAAATTCAGCGAAAACTGAACTCTTGCTATTTGGAGCCAAAGATAATTTCTGGTCCCCTCGTTGGTGGCCAGAGGAAATGGGGACTCCTCCGGTACCTGTTAAAAAAGTAAAAAATCTGGGTGTCCTGATGGATGACTCCTTATCCTTCAGGCCCCAAATAAATGCCCTCTCTTAAACCATCCATTTTATGCTTAAAACAATACGGAAAGTTCTGCCGGTCCTTGCTGAAGAGCACAAAAAGACAGTGGTTACTAGTCTAGTGTTATCGCGCTTGGACTACTGCAACAGCCTGCTCCTAAATGCACAACAGGGAATCCTCAACAAACTCCAAATTCTGCAAAACGCAGCTGCCCGTTTGATCACAGGAGCTTCTAAACGTGACTCGGTGGCTCGGGACCTGGTGATGCTTCACTGGCTCCCAGTCCGGAAAGGAATAATATTTAAATCACTTTGCATAGTCTTCAAGGCACTCAATGGCTTGGGCCCTCAGTGCATGACGGTGCTTTTCCACTGGTACAAACCAGTAAGAGCTCTTAGATCGGCTGAGCAATGGCTGGTGGTAGTCCCCAGAGCCAGGAAAGCTCGTTGGGGGGGGGGGGGGCAGGAGCTTCTCCTTGGGAGCGGCTAAAGCATGGAACGCACTGCCGCTCAGCCTCAGACAGACGCAGGACCTCCTGTCGTTTAGAAGAGCTCTAAAGACCTGGCTTTTTACAAACTGACTTCCTTTGATGTAACACATGCACTCTTAGTCATACAGCGCCAGGACACCTCTGGGTAACAGTGCGCTTTAGAAATGTGAAAAATAAATAAATAAATAAATGAATCTATTTTTTCAGAGTTCTGGGACTGAATCTAAGATCATCAGAGCAGTAGGGCATTGCACTTGTCATATTATGTATATCCCTGACATTTTACAGTAACGATGAGGTGAGCTACAAACTTATTTATGTACCAAATAGTACACTGCTCCAGTTTCTAAGCACTGTAACCTATCAGTATTACTATTATTAAGTGTATGATGCTGTATTTTATCAAATAATGTATACTGCGGTTCACAATACCTGACGTGGCCTCTCGGTGCTCAGATTCCTATCATGTTCTTAACTTACCTTTGCAGAAGGATGAAAGGCCGGCTTTACAACTACAAACGTGCAAATCAAAGCAGATTTCAGCAACACCTTTGAGTGAGCCATATTTCAAATCTGTTTCTCAAGAGATATATTTCACCTGAAGAAGGTAAATGGGACTCATTGGTTCTTTCAGTTTCAGAAATGTATGCTAAGCTTCTTTTGCTTTCTGGTTGTTACGAGAGAATAATTATTAGTGTATGGGACTGAAGAGAAGATTTTTATTCAAGGTACACACAATTCGTTTTTGTTTAACTTTTGATCCTTACATTATATTTCTTTAATTTCTGGATCAAATCCATCTATTTCAACTAACCTACCCTGAGCCTTTTACATTTGTTTGTTTTATTTTATCATCCGTATGAGTCATGTTGTTAGTTGTTGCACAATAATTTTTCTTTAGAAAGCTTTGCAGGCTGAGCCAAGCTACCAAGGTCGAGCCATGGATTCTTCAGAGAAACCAGGTTACCTGATAAAGGGTCAGACCATCTGAGAGCTGTGGGGGCTCCGTTTAACTGTCCAATTTAATACATTATTGTTTACTTTCTATAAGATGCCTGTAATTCTTCATTTATAATGGAAAATTAAAACAACAAGTAACAGAATGCAAGAAGAAAACTGTGCAAGATGAGTTGCCACATCTGACGAATAAAAATGAGTGGTGTGTAGGTATAATAAGCAGAGGCACACTCTGCCATTTGAAAGTTTGGACTTAATTATAATATAGCCTTTTTGCTCACTGCCGAGTGCTATACCGGTTGTTAAAGGCCCTGTTTAGACCGAGGCAGAGGGCTATAAGGCTATTAGAACATTCCACTCACTAAACGGTAGAACGTTCTAGATTAAAAAGGGATAAACAAAAAGACAAACATTGGAATGTTGAAGCTCTGGTCTTACGTCAGCCACTATAATCCTGGAGCTGCTCCATTATGTTCAATGGAGCTCTCAAGGTTCCGATGTTCTAATTCTATGCAAGTACAGGGTATAGCAACCATCAGATCCAGCCATTACCTGGAGAAAGCAAAGTATCCCTGCTTTCTGCCAATTATGCCTCAGACATAAATAGTGGACACTGAGTGTTGGCTTCTGTACAGATGTTGCTTGGCTTTGCTATGGGTTTTGATGATCTTTTAGTGAATAGACTACCTGAGGGACTGTCCTGCCGTTGCAGGATGGCAGAACAGAATTTTGAGTGTACAACTCTGCGTGAGGAGGGTTAAAGTGCCAAGAATGGGGACATGGACACTGTGGCAACCATACAGGGTCTATGCTGAGAGATAGTCACCAGGGCTCTAACTGTGGTCAGGATGTCAGAGCAACAGGGAGAAATCAGCGAAGGGCGCTTGAATTCAATGATCAACTCAAATATTGCAGTTCTGACAGAACAGTCAAGCCCAGTACCTGAGGTCTGGAATCTCTCCCAAAGTGGATGACCTGTGATCTTCTGTTATTCCATGCCCTGTTCTAACACCAATACACAAAATCATCTTTGTGTACAGTCTAGATTCCCTTCTGCCCTTCTCTGGTGCAAGTGGAAAACATAGGAAAGTTCTTAGAGCTTCCTTGAAGATCTGCAGCAGAATGCAAGCTGGATTTGGCAGGACGAAGGACTCTAGTAAGAGTCATATTAAAAAAACACAAGTGCACTGCGTTCTCCCAGACTAAAAAGGGCGCACTGATAAATCGCCCACCACATCCCAGGTCAGTACAATCTTCTCCAAATAAACTTTCAGACTATCACAGCGGTAGGAGAAGGCAGCTCCCTGGCCACGAAATTCCTAAGCAACACCCATGTTTCACCCAAATCGCTGGAAGTTGAACTTTCTCAAACATCTACCTCGGGATGACTGCCACATTCATAAGCCTGTCCACAAGGGCAGAAGACTACTCCGTTGAGAAGGCAATGTAATCATCTACTATGAGTACCTATCGGGCAGTGGTACATGAGACTATGGGTGCCTATCAGGGCAGTGAAGACTGCTCTGACCTAGAACTACCTCAAAACCAGGACATTAATTTGTCATGGTGCTTCCTGTTCAGCATTGGTTGCCAGTGGAGTGAGTGGTTCTCCTAAATGTCTGAGATCCCCTTTTTTGCATCCTGTGCGCTCCTACAAGTGTGATGGAACACAGACCCCCTGGAACTAGAAGTGATGGACAGCAGCCTTCCCAGCCCCTCCAGCCTTCCCGCATTCTCATTCCAACTTGTAAGGTACTCGGCTCGGTCTCACACACAATCTCAACAAAGTGCCCTGAGTCTAGCTGGCCCCTTCTAACACAGTGCTGCTTTGCTTAGAATGTTGTCATCGCCACAGTCTACCAAAAGAGAAAGCTTTGACAACAGCTAGTGTATATTGTTCTATACTTGTGGGAGTTGCCATGTTCAACAACGTGGCTACTGCCGGGTTCACACAAACGCTAGCTTTCATTGAGTGCCTTGATTGTTTATAAGAAAAGGAGCCTTCCGAAGCATTTAGAAATAAGCCAGACAGAACATTCTGGTTGAAATCCTCTGTGGAATCCACCTATGATCCTGCACAGAAGGCTGCACTCTTGAGTCCTGTTCCGCTGCCCCCACTAAGGGCGGGGAGAGCTTCTCGATTTCATCTATATAGTCCCACCTTGCAGCGACCCTACCTACCTCCTGGTACCGAAGCCCTTTTTTGGCTCCCTCCCCTTCCTAGATACAGTATTGTCTTTTCTGAGTACATCCCCTCTCCAATGACCACAGCCTGTCCTGGCCACTGACAGCCATGATACCCTTCTGGTTATAGGCCGGCATTTCACTAAGCCCCTTCAGACCCATCACCAAATACTGTCTTTGTTCTATTAATTTCAAACCCCTCTTAGACAGAGCCTGCCTGCTGATTCCTGTCCCAATACGTGCAGTCCCTCTTCAATGGCCACACAGTGTCCCTGACCTTCTGAGATCCAGCTTCCCGTTTGATAAAGTCCCAGTCCATCCTGCAACCCTGCCCATGCCTAAGCACAGTTTCCCTGTCCCATCCCATCCACCCATCCTGTCCCCAACTGCGCCCAGCTCTGCACAGATTCCACACCACAAGCCAGAGGGTGGACATTGTGTGAACTTAGTGATAGGGAGAATAATGAGCATGATTAGAAGAAAGGTTTGTCCCAAGGCATGGGATCACCGGATCCACACCAGCACTATTCCACCAGGGAAAGAGAAGTCACAACTCTAACTGACGTCCATTACTTCGTCAGGAGCAAACTGTGGGGCTGAAACCTCCACAGTCCCTGATAGAGCTGTAGGCGTGGTGGGCACGATGGGACTTATGAGCACGCTCGTGAACCATGCGCATGAAAGGCGCATGTTCTGCAACGGTGCACTTCAAAGGTGTTGGGATCCAGGCACACGGGCATGGTAAGTGAGCACACACCATCCTTGTTGGAGTTCTCGGAGAGGAATCAGTTGCGAGTAGGGGTCTGTGTATGCCCAGTGGCGGAACAAAACTTGAGGGGGCCCCCGTGCAAAGTACATGGAGGGGGGCCCCCATGCTCTGGACCCAGTCAGTAGCTCTCAAGCCAGAGCCGGACTGGGGACCCAAAGCAGCCCTTGCATATTTTGTCAGACCAGTCTCTTTATGGTACGTAGCGAGCCAGCCTGACTTTTGCAAGTGGGCTTGGGGGGTGAGGGGTGGTTCTCCCCCAATAATGTTTTTTTTAAATGGCAAAAGTGGTGCATTATACAACATATTTTTCATTGTATATTCAAATGTATTAACTTTTAAAACATAGCAAATGATGACCTTACAGTGCATTGGGATACCCAGTCATACCCACATTCTTACAGAGAACATAGAAGATAGACCAGAGAAGCACCACTAAATATGTATGACTTTCTTTTGCACGTTTTCCATCAAGGTCACTGCTTTGTCTGTAATGTTTGGCACCAGAGGGCAGACCGTGGGTGGCAGACAGAAGCCAGATGGAATTCTGGCTCATTTTTGTGTCGAGAATCCCACCAAGAAGAGCTGACCCACAGCAATCATCTGCACAAGGGTCCGATCTAGCTGCTGTGCCGGGGCTGGTCAAGGCCCATCACCCGACTGGAAGCAGGATATCAGGAGAGAGGATACAGGTCAGGCTGAGCCTACCTCCCACCAAGCCTCATTTGGAAAGCAGCCTGCGCAACTGGGGGCTGCCAGACACTGTCAACATCCCAATAGAAGCAACGCTTTCCCACCACCTCTCCCTGAGAAGAGAAATACAGAACCCCCAAAGAGGAAGAATGCAAAGAGGTTCAGAACTCACTTCCTGCTCAGGTGGGAATATGCCTCAGAGGAGCTGGTACTGCCCACAAATACTGAGGCGATGCAGCTGGAAAACTGCTGGATGGTGCCCTTCACCCACGCAAGGGAGCTGACTGTATAAACCTTCTTGTGTCCACCCCCTTCCCTCGTGTGTCTTAGTGCACTTAAGTAGACATCCATCTGCCTGCAGCGCTCTTTTAATCAGCAATGGTACGCCGTATCACAGCCCAGTAACATAACACAATATAAAACATAACAACGAAACACAGAAAAACGTGGCACACCATACTATTTAACAACATATCATGCAATTTCATTATACCATAAGCCAACCTACATGACATAGCAGCTCTTATAAGGTGGTCCGATTGTTACAATGTTGCTCACATAGTTTTATGTTTAATATAACCTTTCATTTAAAACAGCAGGCTCACAGATTTATAACTTTTTCAAAATCATCTTTAGAGTTGCACTTTCATCAAACAATCTACTACACTCTGTCTCGTGTTAAAACAACAATGGTGCAACCTCAAACACGGCTAATCTGAGGCATGCACTTAAATATTGAGCCCTGTCCCTTATGGGGTCATCCAAGAAATCAGGCATCCGAAAGCCCAGCCAAGCTAACTAACACATAAGTCAGCCTCACCCACGCAACCCAGGGCATTACAGTCAGAATTTTGAAAAAACAACTTTTCTGAAAAATGGTCACATGTTTTTTAATCTTTTTTAAATCAAACATGATGGCAATACAATTCATCTTACTGATATGTTTCTTACTATTATGACCACATTATCAATACTTTCAGCCACTGTGAATCTATATCATAAATATGCCCACCCACACTTCCTGTCAATGGCATGGGCTGCACTGGCAATGTGGTGCCCAGAACACACACATGCTGGAGAAAGTATCTCTTTCTAATAAATGTTACAGTCTTATGGTGGTTGGCATATTTGAACTGACATATTACTAACTTGGTAGCAAACCATAGCATCCTTAGTCAGTTGTTCTCAAAATAACTACATTGTGTATTTTTTAATCCTTTGCACCTCAGCACTTACAAGCACCACTTTAAGACTGCGTTATGATGGAAATGCAGACAATGCGCTGTAGAAAATACAAGGGCATCCAAGGTAGGTCCAGGAGGGCCGGACCCTTGCCAAATATTTAGGATATCCAAATAGAAGACATCCAAATAAAATGACTCTAAATTGCATTTGTTTACATAGCGCATGGATAGCTGAATATCTTGCATGGATCCGGTTCTCCTAGACCTATGTTGGACACCCCTGAGAGACTCAACGTTTGCATTTCTTTCCGAGGAGGCACAGAAAGAAAAAGTAGCAAGAGAAGCTTTGTATTTCAAGTGGCTGCTGAATTTTAACAAGTGCAGATTTTAGAGCTGACAGTTCTAAAAGCAAATCGGCTACAGTGCCAAATGACCACCATGGACAGATGCACAGTAAACCCAGGCTAAAAAGAAGATGCATGGACATTTTAAAAACCAGTCTGCACCAGGGGAGTGCAGCTCAAGTCAATAAAAAAATAATTAGTGGAGGTGGCAGCCTACACAAAAGTTAGTGGAAAGTGCTGGAGGCGCTTTTCTGCCTGCAGATACCCTCTTTTTGTGTAATCTAAGTCTATTTGTTCATTTCAGAGTCAAAGAGGGGAGCGGGGATCTATCTTGAAAGACGTGCCTACGTTTTTAAAAATTTTTTTATTTCATCATAATAATGTACACAGTTTTGTTAAAAAAAGAATTGTTCCTGTACTGATATGACGACCTTGAGTTTTCTCAAGTTGAAAGGAGATGGTCTCCTGCATTGTAAAGATTGGTTTAAATGGCTTTTTTAATTTTTTTATTTGAAGTGTGTGCACTACAGGGCAGTCTGACGAATGCAGATAACAATTAGCAAAGGTGCTGAAGGCGTGTGGTGTGGACAGGCAGGAGAGCAGTGTCGCAGAGACTTGTCATGGACAGGTAGACTGGCTCACAGGAGTCTTCTCCTTAACACTGGGCAGTCAACAGTGGGGTGGCACTTGGTTATAGTGCTGCTGGGTCGCGGATTAAGGCTCATGGTCTCATAGTGTACAGAAGAGCAGCAGCAGTGCAGAAGCAGGGGCCTCAGGTTCATCCTCCACTTTAGCTACAGAAAATACAGTTAGATAATCCAGCCAGTGCCAGATCAGTGAAAGGATATAGCGGACAGGCTCTCACCACTAAAGGCACACATCAGTGGCTGAAATAGCAAATACATCCAACTCATACAGTGCACGTTGCACTCATTGAATAGTGGTTTCATCTGAATCTGTATTCAGCTTAATGTTATGGCCTATGACACAATAATATTACTCAAAAAGTAAAACATACTAAGACGACTTTCTTCAAACTGACGCCCTTTGCAGCAAGTCTCTTATTATCCTGAAAGGCATGAAGTCTGGAAGAAGCGCGCATGCCAACTGCTGCAACAACTTAAGACGTCGGCTGACTTTGTGTGGCCTCCGATAAACAATGATGTACATATTAGCATATTTAATTTATATTTCAAGGAGGAAACTGCAGGTGATTAGGCTGCATATGAGTTCTCTCCTGGCCTTAAAAATGTGCTTGTAATGCTTAACTGGTCTAACTCGGTGCGGATGCGCACTAAACTCCTCCATATAAGTAACTGGGACTGCTGACCTTTTGCTGTTATAATGACACAGGGCCCGGCCGTCCTGGTGCTCACCCTTGCCTTGCAGTGCATGCCAATTCACTAAGCCTGACTCAAGAACTTCTATTGAGGCAGCCTACTAAACAACTTTCATCCTGAAAATCCAACAAGCTCAATGACCTTTTCAGGATCAGACTGGCACTCCGCTCCGCTACAGGCTGTGCCATCTGCTGTCTTGTGAGTGAGCGCAGAGCGACGTTGTCTTTCTTTTATTTCCGTGATGACTGACTTGGAAATAAAAGCGGAACAACAGCGTTTAGATTAACCCCAGTGCTGCTACTTCTGAAGCTGGCATTTAGGCTGCGCCAAACACCTTGGATGGGCCGGATGGCTTGATGTAGAGTAGAACCCCAATAAGAAAATCACCCCCCCGTAACAAAACCGGCCCCAGGAAACCCCAGGTACTGCCAGTCTGTGCCTGTCTCAGAGCGGGGGGCCCACTGCACGTGCACAGTTCCAGAGGGGGGCCCGTGGAGCTCAGGGCCTCCTGCGCTGTAGGGGCTGCGGGGGCTATTCTTATGTTAATGCCATTAAGCACAGTGACAGTTAACTGGCACACTCATTTATTCCGCAACGCTCAAAACACGAATCAGATGAGCCAAGGAACTAATACAAGGGAATAGGGCGGAGGGGGGAAACAAAAAGTAACAATCAAGGTAACAATGAAAGATGTATTGCCGAGCATGAGTTAGAATCGTAGTTAGACCAAACACTTTCATAAAGTGGAGAAGTGTGGCTCAATGGTTAGAGCGGCAGACCCTGATGCAGAGGTCTAGCCCGGGACCAGGGTTCAATTCCCCGCCTCGGCGGGTCTTGGACTCAAAATTCCACGGACCTGATCATTCTTGCCTCGGTGCCTATTCCAATCATGGAGTCCCACTCTGCAACTCTGGGCAATAGCTTGCTTAATCTCCACAATGGCCCCCACAACGCTAAGGATGCCTGGCCCCCACCTTGGGGGTGCCCAGGAGTGGACACCTCACAGGGAAAGCCAGGATGGGTTCCACAGCGGTATTCATACAAGCGCTTTGAGACCCTTGCGGGTGAGTAGTGCGCTATACAAGTATCAATTTACATAAAGAGGAGGCTGCTGTAGGAGGTGGAGACTGCCAGGAGAGAGTGACCGTCATTGACGGGAAACAATACAGGAGGAAAGAAGCAGCAAGAAAATAAGAGTGGTCAAATAGCCCGAGAAAGCAGGCCATAATGGATGTATAAGAGGAAAGAGAGACTGAAAGAGGATGCAAGATGATACAGTCATGGAAAGAGAATGAAAAGGAGATCGAGAAGGACAGTCATTACAAAAAGTGGGTATAGACAGTTAGTGAGTAATGAAGGAGCACTCTTAAATAATGTGTACGAGAGAGAGTAAGTGAAAGAGTTAGAGAAAAAGAGGGAGAAAGACTATTTAGAAAGTCGGGATAGTTAGCAAAGAGATAAAGGAATGAGTGAGAGAAATAGGTCAGAAAGGTAAGGGTAAAAAGGAGGGACATTTATGGGAAAGATAAGAAAACAGGAAAGGGGGCAACAGAGAAAGAAACAAAAGAGCTAGAAAGAGAATGGGGGTATGGAGAGTCAAGAGTGACAACCTCTGAGCAGATGCTGTCTAGAGAAAAAGATGACCTGAAATGAGGGTCACTCACATTGCATGAAGGGGACTATATGGAAGAAGAACAGTACATCATAGTAGCAGCTACAGAGAGGGGAGGAAAGAAAGCAGGATGAAAACTACATATTAGGAGATAACGGAGATCAAGTAACCCACAGAATAAAAAGTGAGGCAACCAACAGGGAAAAAGAGGGATGTTGTGTTGGGGATAGAGATTTGAAAGGTGATGGGAAGACGTGGAGGAGTGTGGCTCAATGGTTAGAGCGGCAGACCCTGATGCAGAGTTCTGGCCCGGGACCAGGGTTCAATTCCCGCCTCAGTGGGTCTTGGGCTCAATTTCCTCGGACCTGACAATTCTCGCCTCAGTGCCTATTCAAATCATGGGCCCCACGCTGCAACTCTGGGCAATAGCTTGCTTAATCTCCACACTGGCCACAACAGCGCTAGGATGCCTGGCTTCACCCTGGGGGTGCCCAGGTGTGGACACTTCACATGGAAAGCCAGGAAGGGTTCCACAGCGGTATGAGTAATAGCGCCAGGAAACCGCTTGGTGACAGTGCGCTCTACAAATACCTTGACATTTACATTTACACAAGGAATAAGTACATTGAATGCAGCATGACTGTTTGCTTTATTTCGAGTAGCAGAGCTCTGGGAGCTTTTACACAAGTTTTCAGTGGTTTCCTACAACACAAAAAACATACATTTTAAGGAAGTGCAGTGCCCTCATTTTAGTGCAGTTTGAAAAACAGAAAAGCTGTCCCATCTTTCTCACCCAGCTTTCAATATTTATGGAGGAAAAACATACATGTAAAAGGAGCAATGATCACTATTCAGAGGATCATTGGGATAGAGCTGCAGGGCAGGGCTCTGAGCCGTAGGGCCACCCTGGTACAATACCTTGACACTAACAGTCTGAGCCGACAGCGCCACTGCCAGAGTCACCGGATCTGAACCTGTCTTGGCCCTTGTCTCCATCCCGGAGCAACGTGTGCATTCTGCTTGAGGTTGTAAATCCTAAAGCAAGTGCATTTACTTGGTCAGATCTCACTTTTTTTGGGGGGGGGGGGGGGGGCAGCAGAATTTACCTCTGAAAAGCCAGACCAAGCAATGCAAGGAGTCACTCATACCCAGATTCCATCCACTGTCAGGCATTGTTAAAACAGTTGCATTTGTTCAGTACTTGCAGGGGACCCAGTGGGGGCTTCTGGGGTGTGACCAGGTGGTGAGGCATAATGAATGCTATGGTATCGGCCCAGTACCCCCAGGGCCTGCCAGTTACTCCATGCCTCCCTTTATTACACATCTAGGTAGAAAGAAAAGGGCTGTTGGTGGACTCACCTGTTTGGGTGACCCCAGTTAGTCCAGCGCTAGCCTCACTACTTCTGTATTCCCGGGGAATCACAACCCTTCAGCAGCTGAAGGATGCCAGCATGGCCGGGAGAAGGCTGGTGCAGGATGCATGAGAACCTGTTGCTCTTTGCTGCTTGCCACCTCTGTAGTCTGACTCTGATAATGGACTCTTACTGAGTGTGCAGGCTGGATGTGCGAGGGTCCACAGACAATCACTGAATCCTGCTTTAGTCATCCATCCAGGCCTTCTGCAAGAGCCCTTCACCCACTCCTGCAACTAACAAAACCCTGGCCTGGCTTCCTGTAGAATCAGTGGCTTCCTAAAATGTAACAATAAAGTGTTACTTACATTTCTTCAGAGCAGTGTCAACCTATTGCACTTTTTCTGCACAAAGAACAGAGCAAGTTGCTAAATATCAGGACAAGCAAGGTGCATGACTGAGGGGACCTGGGGGCCTCATGCACCATGGTAGGAGCGGGGGGGGAGGGGCATTAAGCATTCACATTCACACACAGAGTTCTATCATTTGTCTCTCCCTCACAGCATTTTTTCTTCCTTTGAACTTCCTTTTGACTTTCTCCTTGTTGCTGCTCTGTAGACTGTTTCTTTCTGCATTCCAGCACTCTGATTCACAGATAAATCCTGGGGTGCCCTTCCTTCCAAGGTCCAGGCCTCTGTACCCAAACAAGAACCAAAAGCTATTAATTGCAACTGTTTCTTTTTTGTGCCTCAGGTCTTCAGAACTCTGCTACCTGCCGAAAGAAAGGCTGCAGCTTAATAGAACTGGTGTGCCTTGCTTAGGCCTGTGCTTCAGTACTCTCTTCAGTGTGGGGCAGAGGGGGCCCCTTCGAGCACCGCTTACACCCCTGCTTCCAATCCCTACCAGCCAAGGACATCATTTGGGGGCCCCTGTGCTGTACAGCTTTGAATTTATTTTCCATTATCTTGCGCTTTTTTTGCCCTCTTTGGCCAGGTCACTGACAGTGCACAGGCACACGCCCAAATTCTCAACATTGCAATATAGCAGCAGCTTAGTAATATTACTGCAAATATTATCTGGCACTTTTCTGTTTATTGCATATGAGATCCTGTTATGATATAAAAGAAACTTTTTTATGAATGTTGCATGAAACATAAACACAACATGTATCTGCAAAATGCTTGTAATATACTATCACACATCACCATGGGCGTCCGCAGGTGGGGGCAAGGGGGGGCACTTGCACCCAGCGGGACGCTAGTGCGTCCGGTGTGGGCCCCGTCAGGGCTGGCCCTAGTCCATCATGCTTTTGAAATGGTGCCATTGTTCCAGGTGGCAGCCCCCTCCATTGGGTGGGAAGGCTGCAAGGGGGTGGCTGAGAAGGGTGCAAGGCAGAGGGGAGAAGGGTGCAAGGTGGAGGGGAGAAGGGTGCAAGGCAGAGGGGAGAAGGGTGCAAGGTGGAGAGGAGAAGTGTGCAAGGCAGAGAGGAGAAGGGTGCAAGGTGGAGGGTAGAAGGGTACAAGGCAGAGGGGAGAAGGGAGAAGGGTGCAAGGCATAGAGGAGAAGGGTGCAAGGTAGAGAAGGGTGCAAGGCGGAGGGGGAAGGGTGCAACAGGTAGGGGGAGAAGGGTGCAAGACAGAGAGGAGAAGGGTGCAAGGCAGAGAGGAGAAGGGTGCAAGGCAGAGGGGAGAAGGGCGCAAGGTAGAGAAGGGTGCAAGGCCGAGGGGAGAAGGATGAAAGGCAAAGGGGAGAATGGTGCAAGGTAGAAAAGGGAGCAAGGCGGAGGTGGAGAAGGGTGCAAGACATAGAGGAGAAGGGTGCAAGGCAGAGAGGAGAAGGGTGCAAGGCAGAGGAGAGAAGGGTGCAAGGCAGAGGGGAGAAGGGTGCAAGGCAGAGAGGAGAGGGATACAAGGGGGAGGGGGAGAAGGGTGCAAGGGGGAGGGCGAGAAGAATGCAAGGCAAAGGGGGATATGGGTTCAAGGTGGAGAAGGGTGCAAGGCGGAGGGGGAGAAGGGTGCAAGGCGAAGGGGGAGAATGGTGCAAGGCAGAAGGGTGCAAGGCAGGGGGGAGAATGGTGCATGGCAGAGGGGAGAATGGTGCAAGATGGAGAAGGGTGCAAGGTAGAAGGGGAGAAGGGTGCAAGGCAGAGGGGAGAAGGGTGCAACAGGGAGGGAGAAGAGTGCAAGACAGAGGGGAGAAGGGTGCAAGGCAGAGGGGAGAAGGGTGCAGGCAGAGGGGAGAAGGGTGCAAGGCAGAAGGGGAGAAGGGTGAATGGGGGAGGGGAGAAGGGTTCAAGGCAGAGGGGAGATGGGTGCAAGGCAGAGGGGAGAATGGTGCAAGGCAGAGGGGAGAAGGGTGCAAGGCAGAGGGGAGAAGGGTGCAAGGCATAAGGGGAGAAGGGTGAATGGGGAGGGGAGAAGGGTTCAAGACAGAGGGGAGAAGGGTGCAAGGCAGAGGGGAGAAGGGTGCAAGGCAGAGGGGAGAAGGGTGCAAGGCAGAGGGGAGAAGGGTGCAGGCAGAGGGGAGACGGGTGCAAGGCAGAAGGGGAGAAGGGTGAATGGGGAGGGGAGAAGGGTTCAAGACAGAGGGGAGAAGGGTGCAAGGCAGAGGGGAGAAGGGTGCAAGGCAGAAGGGCAGAAGGGTGAATGGGGGAGGGGAGAAGGGTTCAAGGCAGAGGGGAGATGGGTGCAAGGCAGAGGGGAGAATGGTGCAAGGCAGAGGGGAGAATGGTGCAAGGCAGAGGGGAGAAGGGTGCAAGGCAGAGGGGAGAAGGGTGCAAGGCATAAGGGGAGAAGGGTGAATGGGGAGGGGAGAAGGGTTCAAGACAGAGGGGAGAAGGGTGCAAGGCAGAGGGGAGAAGGGTGCAAGGCAGAAGGGGAGAAGGGTGCAAGGCAGAGGGGAGAAGGGTGCAAGGCAGAAGGGGAGAAGGGTGCAAGGCAGAGGGGAGAAGGGTGCAAGACAGAGGGGAGAAGGGTGCAAGGCAGAGGGGAGAAGGGTGCAAGGCAGAGGGGAGAAGGGTGCAAGGCAGAGGGGGGAAGGGTGCAAGGCAGAAGGGTGAATGGGGGAGGGGAGAAGGGTTCAAGGCAGAGGGGAGATGGGTGCAAGGCAGAGGGGAGAATGGTGCAAAGTAGAAAAGGGTACAAGGTGGAGGTGGAGTAGGGTACAAGGGGGAGGGGGAGAACGGTGCAAGGGGGATGGTGATGGTGATTTCTGCGGACGCCCATGCCCATCATCCACATTAAAATAAATGTAAGAAAAACGATATTTAAAACAATCAGTTTAAGAATTAGTCAAGGTCATCAGGTCAAGAATCTCTCGCAGAACAGAGCTTGCTCTATCAGAGGGCCCCCCTGAAAGGCTGGGGCCCGGGTACAGAGCCCACTTTGCCCATGCCTTAAAACCTCTCTGCTCCCAGCAGACCTATTTGCCTCAGAGGAGCAGATTCTTGTGGAGACTGCTGTCTCTGGGGCCCCCACCCTTGTCCCTGGCCTGGCCCTGGCAGTGACTGAAGAGAAACAATGTATGTTGATACTTTGTTTCTCTTCAGTCAGAGGGAAGGGGCGAGGGGCTCCGAGCAGGCTGCAGACAGCCTGCACCTGCTTCAGCGGCAAGCCTCTCTCACAGCTCTCACCGAAGAGCTGAGGGGTCCCTTTTATGTACTTTAGAGTCCCCTTCTCCCCCCCCCCCCCCCCCCGCACCGCGGGGGCGTTTGTTACGCCCCTGTGTATGCCAATATTAATCTTTGGCATTAGAAGCCCCAGGTTTACTGACAGTCTAACTGATTGCAGTCGCATTTCAAACCGGGTCCTGAAATAGGCCCAGTAACTTGTTTCTCTTTCCAGTTCACCTCACATACAACCGAACCAAAATCAAGTTCTGGTATGACAAGAAACCGCCCCCTGAGACAGCAGAATACTATACTGACGCTGCACAGCCCAGGGACACAGGTAAAGCAAACAATGCTCTTCCTCCTTCAAGACTGACCTGTCTCCAGAGCTTTTAATGATCAAAAGAAAATGTGAGAACACAGCAAGATGCCCCTTAAGAAACTCACTGTCGCCCCAGTCTGGATGGCCGGCCAGAATTGATAGGTTGAAACACATCCACCAGAGAAGACACAATATATAACAAGAAAACGAAATGAGATTTTAGTTGCATCGTTTATAATGAGAAAGGTTCTTATGGCATCAATGAAGTTGACATTGATTGGTGTCTTCCTCATGATCTAAATACAACTGAACCCGGGTGCTAGCTATCAGTGGTGCAGCCGATGCAGTGGCACCGGGACCGACGGGTCTAAGGGTATTACTTTTTTTTTATTACAATACGAGAGTTCATAGGGTCCAACCTCCTTCCTGACATTTGGACTTGTGACATTGCGCCTCCGATTGAACCTCACAATTGCATATATGGCATTGAAAGTAAACGACACAACGCTCATGTCCCACGCTTGGGAGGTCATTCGTTATGCGCAGTTTGACTGGGTGAATAGTGCATCTGTGTGATTTTAAGAAAAAGTGCATAGGTAGAAAGTGCATAGCTGCTTTGTGCTCTTTGAAACAAGCAAAGTGGCTATCTTATGAACACTGCGGGGCCCATCCCTGCACGTCTTAAAGTGCAGGAAAGAATAGAAAAGAGGGCAGCGCTGATCTGGAGCCTAACACGAGCAGGTTTAGATTCCGCACATGTTTTGTTTTAATTCCTCTCCAGGAGCCATTTACTCTCACAATTATCCTCCTGTGCTTTACTTAATGACGGGGGTGTTCTGTACTTAACCAAAACACACAGAACACGGGGGCACAAATATTAATTGTTTTGAAGGCACGCTTACAAACTAGGACTGCCCCCTCACACCCGTGACTTCTGTCCATACGCTGCCGCCCGTGACCCCATCTCTGAAGTCCTGAGCACTGATCCGGAGGTTGTTTGTGCCAAATGTCTCTTCATAACGCCCCAATTTCTAAGTTTTTTTTAAGTTTGCGCGCACAATTAGAGATATCTAGCAATCCAGCCCACCAGGTGTATAACAAACGGCAAACTAAGGAATACGTATGAAAGCAGGGCGCACTTTTGCACTATTTCCCCTAATGCGCGCCAGCCATGAAGAAATGAGCATACACGGTTTGGTTCAAGGGGTGTACTGGCTGGGTGGGAACGAACCAGCAAGGCTGCGATGTAAAACGTAACAGACCCCTATAGCTAGAGGGGACGGTTAAGGCCGCATTACAGAGGTGCCCCCCTACAATGCCCGCACCAGAGCTGGCTTTAGCGTGCCTTGTGTACACTCATTGCTTAGCGCTCCGTCTTACGTCAACAAACACCATTAATCACCGCCGACCATTGAAGCAGCAAGTTACACAGTGTGTTACACAGTGTGCATAGCAACGCCTAGTCACTGCCGAGAACACTTCAGACACACCCACCGATTCAGCCTTCAACAAAGAGCAAAGTCCTCGCATACTTTATACTGAAAGCAAACGTGTCAACTGCAAATAAACACAGCAGCCACAATTCAGCGGGATTGTGTCCACTCCAGGCTGCTCCGTCCTATGGTGGCAGAAACGGGAGGGCGCAGTGCTCCACGCCATGACAGGTGCACCTGTAAATCAACGTCAGGAAGAAGATCCGCTATGGCTCCCCTCACTCGTGCAATGGACATGGGGTCCACCACCCTTCCAAACTGTGCGGTCCCCTCGCCCCCTCATAGGCAACAGACTCAACTTCTTGGGTTAGGGTGTAGCAAATTTACTCCCCATGAAACAAGGTGGTATAAAAACCACTGTAAGCAAATAACATTACACAATAGAAAATATTGCAAAATACATAGCAAGCCCGAACACGGCATTGCACATATCCTATTTACATCACCATTTGGGGGCAAAATAGTACAGAAAGACCAGGTGAGAAACTGTCACATCAATCATTTCTGGCATCTCCTGAAACCGCATAGTGCATTGGTCCCTGCCGGGGCATCCCATAACTCTTAGTCATGCCCAACACAATCTGGGGGGACCCGAGGTAGGGCTAGAAGGGTAGAGCCACCAGCAGGTCAGCCCTCCTTCCAACCAGCCTCACCCCTGAAAGACTTCTTCAGAAAGGAGGCGGCCAACTGGGCAACTTAGTGCCCTCAAGCATTAGTACCATTACATGGCTACAATGGGCCACAGGGTGGAGAGGTCACTGGCAAATCCGCCCGCCAACATTTTCCTTTCTTCAACTGCCCCAAAGCTTGTTTGCAGGAAATCCTCAAGCCCCGCATCTGTCAGGTGAATGCCTTCTTCATCAAAGAGTTCAAAATTACCCAGGTGTAGTAGCCCGTGCCTAATGGTGTCTATGGATGCCAGCCTTTCACCAAATGGTTTAGCTTTTTCACTGACTTATTTATCCTCTTAGGGTTAGCATCGCCAGGCCTTCGCCCCGAGGGATGACCTCAGACCACAATACCAGGGCGCCAAGGAGCAAATGGTGCAGTTTAGCGAACATCGAAATGAGCCCTTCACGTACTCCCATCTCCCTATTGGGATCATGTAATTCCCCCCGAAATGAACAAGTATAATGTCTGGCTTGGGAAGCCTGCCAAGCTCAAACGCCACACTCAACCGCACCGGCAGGCGTCATAGCGTAAGGCCGGCCACACCCAACCAGTGGTGCTCCATTTCAGATCTCCTTTCCCAGACGGTGTCATGGAATCTTTTTGCTGCATGATTCACTACTGAATCCCTGACCGAACACACCGTGATGGTTTTCCCAGTAATGATACAAATGGGGGCTGCCATTCGCTGCCCTAAAAAATAGCGGTGAGGGGATATGGATGGGGAAGGGGGGTCTCTACCCGCTCGCCCTATGCCAAATGAGGTCGGACGTAGCGTTCAAAGCAACTGAATTTTCATCTTCCAATAGCCTTACTCCCTACTGGTGACATTCCCCTCCCAGCTGCAATTGTGGCTGCCCCAATCCGAAATGAGTGTGAAGTAACACATACTGTGGACACCCTCAACCACTTCCAGGGCCTTCAGGCAGATCTGTGCCTGAGCCATGGGGGCCCCATTTGCATGCACCAGGAAGTCGGGGTGCCCCTTCGATGGTCTGACTCGCAGGTACTCTCTGGCCAGAGAAACCAGACAACCATGGCAGGAGGATGCCTTGCCTAGCTGTACCCATATGCCCTTACCCCTGGCATCAGTTTTGGGTCTCCTGACCAACAGGCTCAGTGAATTTATTGAAGCATTTAGCTCCGGGGTGCTCCCACCACACAAGGAGCAAATGTGCTTGAATTTACAAGCCGTCCCTTTTACCCATTCTTTCCAGTTGAATTGCCCTGGTGGGCAGACTGTTGGATTAGCACTTCTGAAAACTACTATTAGCAAATGTGAAATCTGGGCAGAATGAGGGACTGTTAATCTCCCTGCCTGCCCATATGCCGGAATATGCTCTGTGAGCACCGGCACTGGTACTATGTCATTGGAAGGCATCCTCAGAACAGCGACCCGCTCCTGAGCATCTTGGCCATTTTCCAAGTCACCACCCTGTGAAGCACTGGGTGTGCCTATCTGGGCTGTCTCACTTGACATTGCAGTCCCCCCATACCATAGGGGCTGGGTTGTCATTGCCCCTCACACCATCTGCAGGACTTGTACTTCTGAGCACAAGCTGCTGAGGGCCCAGAGAACCAACACGCAGAGCCAGTACCTGTTGGGGCACTGCAGCTGGTTTGTCACCCCCTGACTCTGTACCACCTGCGGCGGTGCAACCTGACCCCCGACGTCTTGTGGCTAAACTGATTGCCCCACCCCCCCCCTCGGTTGCGTTGGCAGGTCCGGTAGGCGAAATAACAATTGTTTGCTGTCATACCACCCCCACGTTGGTGTTGCTACTTCCACTACCCCCCAGGGAAACCGAGGCTTGGGTACCCACATTGCATCCCCAACCTAGGCTGGATGCTGGCAACTCACCTGCTGCACTTGTTACTGCTATGCTTGGGGATGTGCTGTTAACATGGCCTCTCCCAAGCTTGAAGAGGCCTCTCTGAACCTAACTGGTGCCCACCGTGCCCTCTTTGGGGGCTTATTGGGGATGTTGGCCTCTTCTGCTGCTCCTGGACCATCTTCAACTCTCGTGAGGACCCTGTTCATTCCAAGTCGTTGAGCCGCTGCCCATAATTTCATGAACTGCATCTGTGCCTTAGGGGCGACCCCATCTTGGACCTCTAGGGTTACCTCAGTTGGACGTTTCTTTGCTGAGCGCGCTCGCTTAGGTGCCATCCTAAAAAGTAAAGAGCCTTATTATTGATGGTACTGAGAGTGTTTACAAGGTATCAGCCGCATATTAGTCATGGTAGAGAGTAGACGTTTGCTAACATTAGCGTGATCCGCATCCTTGCCCTGGAGGAGTCTGTGCCACCCGAGGCAGGAGACTTTACTGCTGAGCTATAGCTCCTTGGTTAAGATAAAAAAACTCTTATAGCGACTCCTGTCCCCAAAGAGATACACCCTGAAACATGAATAATGACACTCGCAGTTCAGGTGTCTCCTGGACAACGTTCTACCAGGCAGGCAACACCACCTGCTGTTGCAACATCCACTCCTCCCCAGTGAGTCTCAGAAGTGGTACATTCTGCCTCCCAGCTCTGATGAGTCTTCAGCAGCTGTCAACCACAAAAAACCTATCCAAGGAAAAGCATACATCCTTCCCTACTCGCCAGCTGGCAGCTATAAATTGAAGTTAGATTATTTAATTCAGTAATACCGTTAAAGAGCTTTAAAATGTTTCCTCAATTTTAATGATCATAAGGTGCTTTGGGCATAAATAGGGGCTTAAAACTCAACTTGGAAGATTTATCTGTGGGAATGTTTGTGGTTTGCGAGGCCTTGGAGCATTCAATGCCTATATCCTGGCCTTGGGGCGCTGATGAGTGACGATCAAGTAGAGTAGCTCTGGGACTTCATGATATTACAACCATGTCTCTTGAATGGGTTCAGAAGATTTGGATAATAATGCCTCATTTAAGGTCCGATGAGTCTTTTTAGTGTTTTATTCTCTTACTGCCCCTTATTAAAATAGCTGTCTATTTCTCGAGACACTTGGGCCTCCCGAATATCAATTTTCCTCTTGTGACATGGGTTCTTTTACTAATTCCCCATATTCTTTTGTTCTGGTTAGTGCACCATGGATGACTAGTTCTGTGTCTGTTGCTTCAGTGTTAAATGGAGTCTAAGAGTTATCAATGGCGGCATTGGTATGTATTCTATAAGGTAATTATTGCCACCATTAGTTCTAAATTGTTATTACAGTCTAAGATGCCGTAATTGTTAGTGGAGACCTCTCTTTCCGAATTGCAATCTAAGTAGGAAGTAACCTGACCTTGTTTAGATGAATCTATGTTGGCCATTAAAGACATTAGCCTTTGCTTGTTCTCAGTTTGGGAAGATGTGTGTGTAGTATGTTCTGCAATTTCTTGGAAGAGTCCCAACCAAGAACTGTGATGATCGTCAGAGGGGAAGACGTTATATGTCCCAAAAGTTTGATAAAGTGTGAGGCCATGGAAGGAATTCCGACAACTTGACTAACCTGATCAACGGTGAGGACAGCAATGGTGTAGGTGTCCAAAGGTTATGGGCTCCAATGTAAGGCACGCCATAATGGGACGAGGAGTGGGAGGCCTCCAGTGTGTATGGAATTCTGTCTAGCATGGGGAGTCTCTGACTTTTGTTCAATGCTCATGAAGCAACATTATACTATGCAACTACATCATGTCAGATTGTTGTTTTGTCTGTAATATTGATTATAATTCGAATTTCTAATCAAAAGTCAATAAAAATAGTTATTAAATGTAATGTTTCATAGCAACGCACGGGATGAAGACTACTTGCTGGTCTCCTGCCATTCTGTAACCTGGAAATTGACAATATCGACTGCTGGGTGACTATTGTAGTGCTGTTACATTCTAGTTTATGCACGTACACGCACCCCTACATCCGCAGGCCAGGCGTGGCCTGCGGGGCTAAATAAAAGGGGGATGTGCGCTCGTGCACGTCACTTCCGACTGCAACGGAGTGTGTGCCTGTATCCCTGTTGGTGCGCGAACATCCCCTGCGCACGCGACTGAGGGATATTCAGGCCTTCCCACGGCCACACACACACCCACACTACATTGGCGACGAGCGGAGGGGGCCCAACCCTCGCCCGTACACCAGAACTCTGTCGGAGCTGCCCGCTCCTGTCCGCGGTGCCTACCGCGTGGTCGCTGGCTGCTGCACCTGCCTCCTCGGAGCCGGCGTGCTCTTTGTTTCCCCCCCTTGCCGGGGCTTGACTCTCCGTTCACCCTGCTGCCCCACGGGAGGTGAAGACGTCGCTGCTGCCTGCCACCGTTTCGGCCGCTCTGCCGAGTGCGACTAATTGCCGGGTGTCACGCATCTCGCGTGGTCCGCGGTTCTTACCGCGCCCTGCCGTGTCTCACGCATCTTGCGTGAGTTGCGGGAAACACCCTACCATATCTCACGCATCTCGAGTGCAACGCGTTCTCCGGCCTGCACTGCCCTGGAGGAGCCCGTTTGGCGCCTGGTCTGGGAGATTTCGGCGCACAAGCGGTTTTTGCAGGTGACCTGGCTGGACCACGGCTTTCACACCTCTGCCTACCCACTGGACCTGGGTACCACTGAAGTAACCTGCGCCACTGCCACGTGGGTGCCGCAATAAAAAAAAACATTAAAAAAAAAAACGGCGGGAAAGAGGGGTGGAACCCAGGAGAAACACGCAAACTGCCGCGGCCTGTAAGGGGACAAGACAAGCTCCGAACGCACTCTCACCGCTTACAGAGATTTATTTACCATGGGGGACGGCGAACCACCAGCGCCCGTCATCAACATCCCGTTTCAGCACGCTGCAACCGGGGTGCTGCCACCTTTCAGTGAGGCAATAGACCCGTCCACGGCCTCACCGCGTTGGAAGATTTGGCTCGAAAGACTGGAAAACTATTTTGTGGTCACGAGGGAGACAGACAACGCCGTGAAAAGGTCACTACTGCTTCACTACGCGGGGTTGAGATCTTTAGACTATTCAAACACCTCCCCAACACGGGTGCAGCTGACAGCTATGACGCCGCTGTGGCCGCCCTCAATGGCCATTTCGACCCCCAGTTGAACGTGGACTTCGAGGTATTCAAATTGGGGCAAGCACGCCAACGGGACGGGGAGTCGATGGATCAATTCCACACCCGCGTCAGGGAGCTAGCCAGCTCCACCGATGAGGACCAACCGAGGGCCATAAGAAGACAGATTATCCAAGGGTGCCGGGACAAGCTACTGAGAGGACTGATCCTACCCAAACCAGGGATTTCACTAGAAGACATCCTCATCCTGGCCAGATCCCATGAACTCTCAAACGTCAGAGCGACGGCCATGGAACAGGCCCTACACAAAACCCCCATCAAGACTGAGACAATCAAGGTGGAACGCGCAGACGCCGTGCCACCCCGACCACGTGGCCCGATGCAAAAGGTATCCCGGAGAAACTCACCCCAAGTCCGATGTGGGTACTGCGGTCATGAAAAAATAATAATAGGGTTGATGCACAGCTGTGATAATTCTCACAATTCAATTATTACTCAATTTTTCTCAATGTTTTAGGTGCTCCACAAGTGGCGTCGAGTGTCCTATGACGTCGTCTGTAACATATAATGGTTGTGGGGCCTGTGGACCACTGGTCCCATCCTTGTGTGCACACTGATATTCCCCACACACAAATGGAGGTTTCACGCTTTTTAGCCGTTTAGAGCTCTTTCATTGTCTTTTATTCCCATCAAGTATTTTGTGAAGAGATTCAACATCCAATATTCAAAACTTGATTATTTTGTCAACATATCACAATCCTTTAGTCAAGTCCAATGCATTTCGGGCCCAGATTTTGGCCCTTCATCAGGGAAAGGACACTATGAATGTAAAACATAAACAAAAACGGTCTGTCACTAAATGTATATACAGTTCTGTATTGTGGGGTTCGTGCATATGATGCTGGGAAGGTGATGAAATCGCGTGTGTAAAATTAGGTGATCACCTTAACAATCTGGTAGCCCAAGTGCAAAAAAATAAAATAAAAGTAAAAATAATGATCGTGGCGAGTCTCTTACGTGATTCGCAGTTCTGTTTGAAGCATAATGTAACTCTGTATGGGAAAGAGGGGGAAGCGTGGTGTAATACACTAGTGTGATAGACGTGGTTCCACAAATTGGCATGCTAAACGTAGTTCAAAAATTAATTCGCTGACCGCTAAGTAGGACTAACCTTAAAGAACTCGTCACATTCGGTGCATTGATCTTCTGTTTGAGGACGCCGGTCAACACGGAAGTGCCGGTTGCCGCGTTTAAAGCACTTGGAAAGTTCCGATCACGTGATCAGTTGCAAGTGTAGATAGACTGTGTTTTAGAGATTCAGAACGTGGTTCCTAGTCATGTATGTGTAAAAGTGATGGGGATGAAATTAAAATTATGCCAGAATATATAATCGTGGTCATGAAGGGGTTGGAGTGTGAGAATGCTCTGCCTATGATATATAAATAATAAAGAATAATACAAATAAAAATAAAAAATAAAAATTGAAATGGAGCACACAGAACCTCCTACAACGAGAAGCGCAACGGGGACTATCAAGGACAAGAAAGGGAAAAAAGCCATAACATAGAACAACTGGTTATCAATATCAGTGATCACCACTTGACTGACCATGAAATCCAACTGTTGCAGAAAGGCACGTCCTTCGTACCCACCACCATGACAAACAATCTTGAAATAGAAGTAAGCTTTTTTAAGCTCATGCGTAAACTTCGATTACGCCATTTTTTCGAGAATGTATTACCCCAACAAACCACTGTAGAGTTGGATCAACTCTTAGGCCTAAGAGGATCAAGCACCTTTCAATCTCCTATTAGCCACAAGACCCTTGATCTTTTTGAGAACAGAGTAAAACAAGACCTTGGAAAAATTCAATATTCTAATAGGCAACACAAAAACATCACGCAAAAAGACCTGGACACCTTAAAAAGACTATCAACTAACAGCCAAATAGTCTGCACTAAAGCTGACAAGGGCGGTGCGCTTGTTATCATGAACAGTAGCATGTACGACACCAAAGTGATGGAACATATCTCAGACACCACTACCTACATGAAAATGGATAACAATCCCACAACTGAATTTATGAGAAGTCTTCAAGATATCTTGGAAAAAGCACTTGAAAATGGAATAATCAATCAAAAGACCAAGAACTTTCTTACTAAACTCCCTCCCAAGAGTCCAACATTGAGAATGGTCCCTAAAATTCACAAAAATATGATGGATCCTCCCATGAGACCCATAGTCTCCATGAACCAATTGGACAATTTCTGGATAAGTATCTTCAACCTTCAGTACAAACTATGAGAACGTATATCAAAGATACTACACATTTCATCGCTACTCTACAAGATGTAACATTTGAACCTCAAGAGAAATTGATACTCTGCACTGCGGATGTACGTTCACTTTATACTTCTATACCCCACTCCTTGGGCATAGAAGCTATTGAACAAGCTTTATTAAACACAGAATTGGAAATACCTTTCCAAACATTTCTGATGGAACTCATGATTTTCATACTGTACCATAGTTATTTTAAAAATCAAGACAACTGGTATTTACAACTTATTGGAATGGCCATGGGCAATTCGGCGGCACCAGCATATGCCAACATCTTTATGCAATATTTTGAGGAAACTTACATCGTTGCCAACAGCAAATGGACAGACAATTTGAAACTTTTAAAACGTTACATTGATGATATTTTCATCATTTGGAAAAATACTAAGGATGAACTAGAGAAGGTCCTCATTGAAATTAACCAAATCAATGAACGAATCCAAGTAACATGGGAAATATCAGAAAAATCAGTTAACTTTCTGGATGTTAAAGTCTCGATCAATTCACACGGTTTTGAAACTGATCTCTTTACAAAACCTACCGATCTAAATAACATGCTTCACTTCACAAGTTTTCATGAACCGAATTAAAAAATATATCTTCCTTTCTCTCAGATGGCACGTGCAAAAAGAATCACATCAGACCCAGAAAAGATAACACTCAGAATCGAAGAAACTGCCACCAAATTTCGAAAGAGAGGATATCCTGAGAATATCATTGAGGAATCCAAATTGAAGATTTCACAAACAGACAGGAAACGACTACTTCAACCTAGCCCAAAAAAACAACAGACCCGGACTGTGGTAGTATCGAAATATTCTACCTCCAGTACCAAATTTAAAAGAATCATTCAACAACATTGGTCACTTCTGAACCTGGAACCTGACTTTAAACAGATTTTTGAGGAACCACCGTTATTTGCATTCACCAGGGCACCCAATCTAGGAGAACTGGTACAACATAGACCAACAATAATCACGAAATACGATGGCACTAAACCTTGTCACAACTGCGGAAATTGTAATAATATCATCAAAGGAAATAAAATTAACCACCCCATGAAAGGTCATGAAATCACTTTAAAAGTGAATGCCACCTGCGATTCAAGCAATGTTATATATGCTTTAAAATGCCCATGCGGCAAACTATACGTCGGTAAGACAGAACGAAAGATTAAAACTAGACTTACGGAACATAAGTCCAATATTCGTCTCAAAAATATGAAGTCATCAGTGGCAACCCATTTTGTTGAATCGAAACATAACATTTCCCAAATGAAGTTTATCATATTGGAAACTATCAGGAAAACTGAAGGTAGAGACAATACAAAATACCTACTCCAAGGAGAGAACACTTGGATATATAAATTGTCAACCCAGAAGCCTATGGGTTTAAATGACAGGATTGAACTTTCGTGCTACTTGTAATACTGCTCAAAATACCGACATAGTATTCCTGTGTTATTTTAACATGATGAATGTTTCATTAATTTAGTGTATTGTAATTAAGTCATTTATGTTTGTTGATATCTGTCTGTATATACCTGTATTAGATACCACATTGCGTGATATAATTCTACAGCACATCTACAGAGCCATGGGCTCACAGTCCCACACCACACCGGATCGAACCTCCGCCAGTGTGCTCCATTTCAATTTTTATTTTTTATTTTAATTTTTATTATTCTTTATTATTTATATATCATAGGCAGAGCATTCTCACACTCCAACCCCTTCATGATCACGATTATATATTCAGGCATAATTTTAATTTCATCCCCATCACTTTTACACATACATGACTAGGAACCACGTTCTGAATCTCTAAAACACAGTCTATCTACACTTGCGACTGATCACGTGAGCGGAACTTTCCAAGTGCTTTAAACGCGGCAACCGGCACTTCCGTGTTGACCGGCGTCCTCAAACAGAAGATCAATGCACCGAATGTGACGAGTTCTTTAAGGTTAGTCCTACTTAGCGGTCAGCGAATTAATTTTTGAACTACGTTTAGCATGCCAATTTGTGGAACCACGTCTATCACACTAGTGTATTACACCACGCTTCCCCCTCTTTCCCATACAGAGTTACATTATGCTTCAAACAGAACTGCGAATCACGTAAGAGACTCGCCACGATCATTATTTTTACTTTTATTTTATTTTTTTCACTTGGGCTACCAGATTGTTAAGGTGATCACCTAATTTTACACACGCGATTTCATCACCTTCCCAGCATCATATGCACGAACCCCACAATACAGAACTGTATATACATTTAGTGACAGACCGTTTTTGTTTATGTTTTACATTCATAGTGTCCTTTCCCTGATGAAGGGCCAAAATCTGGGCCCGAAATGCATTGGACTTGACTAAAGGATTGTGATATGTTGACAAAATAATCAAGTTTTGAATATTGGATGTTGAATCTCTTCACAAAATACTTGATGGGAATAAAAGACAATGAAAGAGCTCTAAACGGCTAAAAAGCGTGTGAAACCTCCATTTGTGTGTGGGGAATATCAGTGTGCACACAAGGATGGGACCAGTGGTCCACAGGCCCCACAACCATTATATACTGCGGTCATGAACCACACGCAGCCAAGGACTGCCCGGCCCAGGGACAAACATGCGCGAGCTGTGGAATCCCAAACCACTTCGCGTCGGTCTGCCGCAGGAAGAACCAGACCAAGAATCCTAAGAAGTCATGGACGCCCACCAAGGCCGTCCGCCAGTTGTCACTGGCCGATCAGGCCATGGCGCAGGCAGGAACACTTACCCGCGATATACGATGACTCGGAGGATGAAGAGGCCTACGTCATCTCTTTCGCCCGGGAACTCAAGCGAAGACGACGGCCACAACCCACATGCGTGGTGCAAATGGGGCAAAACGAGGTAAAGGCTGTCATCGACACGGGCGCCACCGTCAATGTCATGGGACTGCAACAATTCAACAAACTACGCCCTCGGCCTGAGGTACTACCATCCAAGACGAGGATCTTCGCCTATGGAGCGGACACACCGCTACCCCTCAAGGGGAAAATCATAATACCCATCCAGGCTGACGAGTCGGAAATAATGGCAACAGTCCACATAATTGACCGGGAAGCTGACACACTGCTAAGCAGCCACACTGCGGAGGACTTAAAACTGATAGCGTTTGCCAATCGCATCCGAGCTCACCAAGTGGATGATCTACTGGAACGATTTCCTGAAGTATTCAGAGGCCTTGGATGCATAAAGTGTGACCCTACCAAACTCCACATTGACAAATCCGTCTCTCCCACAGCACTACGCCACCGCCGGATACCATTTCACCTTCGCACGCTGGTGGAAAAGGAACTTGAAAAACTAGAGAACCTAGGCGTCATTGAGAAAGTAACGGGACCTACCCCGTGGGTCTCGCCCATGGTCATTGTAGAAAAGCCCAAGCAGCCGGGCGAAATTCGCCTGTGTATAGACATGCGGCTGCCAAATACAGCCATCCGGAGGGAGAGACATCTAACTCCCACAATGGACGACATAGTGGCCGATGTAAATGGATCAAAGTGGTTTTCGAAAATTGACCTCAAGGCCGGATACCATCAGTTACCACTTGCAGAGGAGAGCCGATTCATCACCACTTTCAGTACCCATCTTGGCCTCCGACGCTACAAACGCCTTAACTTCTGCATCTCTTCAGCAGCGGAGGTGTTCCAAAACACAATCAGGGAACTCCTATCTGGATTGCCTGGGGTAATCAATGTCAGCGACGACATTTTTGATCCACTCTGCCACCGCATCAGAGCACTACAAACACCTGCGGGATATCTTAAAGAGACTGAGCACTCATGGAGCGACGCTCCACAGGGACAAATGTCAGTTTTTTCAACCTTCCATCGAGTTCTTTGGTTACGTGTTCAACCAGGAGGGAATTCAGATTGACCCCAGGAAGTCCAAATCCATCAAGGACGCCCCAGCGCCAAAGTCCCCGACGGAGGTGACGGAGCACTAACCAAAACGGATGCCAAGTGGCAGTGGGGCCTGAGAGAAAATGAAGCATTCCAGGGGATCAAGGAGGCCCTCCTGAAAAATGCAACACTATCGTATTTCGACCCTGCGAAACGCACCGAAGTGATCGTTGATGCCAGCCCGGTAGGTCTGGGAGCAGTCGTGACTCAAGAACACGAGCCTGGACAATGGACAGCGCTAGCATTCGCCAGCAAGGCCCTGTCCCCAACCGAGACCCTGTACGCCCAAATAGAACGAGAGGCCCTCGCCATCAAGTGGGCCTGCAGCCATTTTCACTTATACCTACAAGGTCACCCATTCGTCATGGTCACAGACCACCAGCCCCTAGTGCCCCTCTTCAAGGGAACGGCGCCACACCCACCACCACGCATTGAAAGATGGGTGATCCAACTTCAATCGTACGGAATGGAGGTGGTGTGCCGCCCAGGGGCCAAAAATCCTGCTGACTACCTGTCGCGCCACCCTTTGCCACAGGAGCCGGCACCAACAGATGACGATTGCGAGGAGTATGCTCAATGGGTAGCTCTCACATCGTGTCCACAATGCCTGACGATTGCGGAAATCAAGGAAGCTGCTGCTGATGACAACATTTACACAAGGTCACTTCAAGCCGTTCGAGAAGGTTCCTGGGCCAACTTCCTACACCCACCCAACTCCTGGAACGCTGCAGATAAAGAGGCTCTCACGAAGATCTGGCATGTCCGCCACAAACTCAGCGCCACGGAAGAAGGAGTCTTATTAAGAGGATCCCGCCTGTTGATACCGCAGAGCCTCAGGTACCGGGCCACGCAACTTGCCCATGGTGGCCACCAAGGCACAACAAAAATGAAGGCACGCATGAGGGAGAAAGTGTGGTTTCCCAAACTGGAAAACATGGTGGAGGACTACGTGAAGAACTGCATGTCCTGCCAACTGACAAGTGATCCTGAGAGGCCGGCTCCGATAATCACGGAAGACGCATGCACGACTCCATGGGCCAAGGTCAGCATAGATTTTGGGAGTTTCCCGGGGGAAGGACATACGTTGGTGGCTATCAATTCGTACTCCAAGTACCCACTAGTTGAGAGAGTCAACTCCACGGCCTTCACACATGTAGGACCGGCACTAGAAAAGATATTCTCCATGTTCGGATACCCTGAGGAAATACGGAGCGACAACGGACCGCCATTCCAGGTAGTGGAATTTGCCACATTCCTTAAGACCAGGGGCATCACACATCGACGCATCACACCTCAGTGGCCCCAGGCCAATGGGGAAGTGGAACGATTTATGCGGACCCTCAATAAAATGTTCCGGATAGCGGTGGTAGAGCAAGCCGACCCTGAACAGAGACTGCATGACTTCCTACGAGAGTATCGGGGAACCCCTCACTGCACCACACAGAGAAGCCCTTGGACCCTCATGTTCCAAGGACAACGCACAGACCTCCTCCCCATTGCCCCGGGGGCGCTGCCGGGCCTGGACAACACAGATGAGACTCAGGAACGGAGACGACAAAATAACCAGCGAGCGAGCCGACGCCGGAGAGCCACACCAAGGTGGCTGTGCCAGGGAGCTCAAGTGGTTATACGAAACAGACGCCCTGGAGGAAAGTTCCAGACTCCCTACGAACCAGGCCCATGGACTGTCACGGCCACGAAAGGCACCATGATCACTGCGAGGAAGGGAGAAGAGGAAGTATCGAGGAACACCTCCTGGTTCAAAGTGATATCCCCTGGGCCGAGACCAAGTCTAGAAACCACAGACGAAAACAGTGAATCACCCGGAGCTGTGACCCATGAGGATGAAGGCAATTTATCAGCAGGGACACCGACGGAGGGACCTGAGCCGGAGTGTGTATCTCCAACCAGGTCAAATACCATCAGAGACGCACCCCGCACCACAGAACGCGGCAGGGGTAACATCTGGAGGTATAACCTGCGGCCCAATCCACCACCAAGTCAGAAGTTGAAAGACTATGCCTGTCTGCTGAGGCCCTGAAGCTGCCACCAAGGGACATGCAAGTACAGAGGCACTTTTCTTGAACTTTAAATTCTAATGGTGCCAAAACGTTTAGACACTGTGAAATTTTATATAGTTGGATAGGGATGTAGTGCTGTTACATTCTAGGTTATGCACGTACACGCACCCCTACATCCGCAGGCCAGGCGTGGCCTGCGGGGCTAAATAAAAGAGGGATGTGCGCTCGTGCACGTCACTTCCGACTGCAACGGAGTGTGTGCCTGTATCCCTGCTGGTGCGCGAACATCCCCTGCGCACGCGACGGATATTCAGGCCTTTCCACGGCCACACACACACCCACACTACAACTATGTTCTTGGATAGAGCCCCTATAAAGGCCCAGAATAGAGTCAATACCCCAAAAGGGATAGACTTCTAGATGAATAACTATTGAATTTAGAACCAAGCCTAAAACTGAACTGGACTCAGCCAGGTCTGGAGTCTGTGGCGTAGCCTGAGAAATATCACAGAGCTCCGTGATGATACGGTCCAAAGAGAAATATACTGCCAGGTCTTTTCCAGTGGCGCCTGCTGATTATCGATCAGTCAATAGAAATGCTAGTATGCTTTTGCTCAATGTGGTTCTTTTTAATGGGAGGAATTTCACAAACAGAGTTCTATTCTGTGGCTGACATAGTCTGGCTTTCCTGTTTGCAGCAATTCATATTTAACCGGAAAAGCAAAAAACATCAATTGGAGTCCCAGTCACTAGATCCAAGGTTGTTGGCCCCTGGTCAATAGTGATATTGAAAACGTTATTAACTTTGGTTGCTGGCAGATTCTCACTAAAAGTAGTGGAGTTTCAGCAATCATGAAAATCAGTCTAAATCAATACAGAGATTAGGTTAATGCTGGTTAAGTGATTAAAAAAATGTAGACCCTCAGCATTGGTTGGCTCCTTACCTCCTTGAACTTGCTTGGTCTGCTTACGGCAGATTCCCAGTAACCGCATTAATTAAAAATGGTCTTCAATGTGGTCAGTTTGATGTCATTGCTCCCTTAAATAGTTACTTTGCAGACCCCATACCCCCTCCCACCAAGAGAACCGCTGCCCACCTGGCTTACTAGGGTAGGAGTGGGATCTCACACGGAGAACTGGGGTCAAATGGAGAAAAAAGCTAAACTAATCGTTAAAGACAGGAACACGCACAATCGCAGCCAACTACCATTCCTGGGCTGTCTTCATGAATTTGTGGCCCATTATCCTTAAATGAGGGGCAGCGGTATCTCAAGATCTCTTTTATAGGCCCTCGGGCATCAAGGTCTCAGGGTCCATTAACAAATCCAGCTAATGAGCAATAATCCATTTCTAATGAGCAATGGAGCAAGCAAACAAAAACAATTGCCCCGAAAGATGACTGCAGCAGGCGGCAGCAGGAGTAGGTACGAGCAAGCTGGAGACGTTGAATAGATAGTGGGGGAGTACGAGGAGAAAGCACAGGAGTCACAGCAAAATTGCAGTTGAGGCAATAGCACAATGCCCTGCTTGCAAATGACATATGAACAGCAAAGGCAGCTATGGTGTAATTATCGCGCATCCCTTCCTTTGGAGCTTAGTACTGATTTACAATTTATGGTGCTCATACACTGTTGTCACATCTGCTGCCACAATGTGCTACAACCAGATCCCAGATAAACCGTAGACCATATCCCAATTTGAACCACACCTATATAATGGAGCATGCCGTAATGTACAGAACCCCAGAATATTTTACAATGGTGCTCAATGGAGTTTGTTACAAATCTGAAAAACAGGAAAACATGTTTTACTTCTATTTTAATTGTGTCACATATTCAATACCAATGTTCCAAGAATGATTGATCAAGATGATTGGCTTCTTCTCAATTTGATCACACAATCACTACAAATGTTACAAGTAACCATTGGTTACAGATGATTCAGACACATGTTTAGTCCACCTTATGGACTTTTTCAAGGCTGACAAAGTCAAGAAGAAAGACAACAATCAATATATAAAAACATACTGTAAATGCAGTTGTTTTTAATAGTGCATGTTTCATCACCCACATGTGCTCAAACATGATGTCACCGATTTATAAGGAGGTTGTGGCCAATAATTTTAAGAAGAGAAATGGGGGTCAAGAATACCATCAATTAGAAAGGTTTAAGAAAAATATAATAGTGATAGAACATTAGACTAAAAACCCTTATGTCAAAAGGGCAAGTAAACCGTCACTTAAAAAAGAAGAACAGATACAATTCACTTGAATTGTAAATCCAGTAAATCTATTGGCATTAACACCTTCCAACCAAAGTCTATTATGTAGAACAAAGATAGATCAGAAAAAAAGAGAAAAAAGTCCAAGATAGAAATAGCACTATAAAAAAAGCTAAGATACAGAGAGTCACAAATTACCTTTGAAGGCATATTCACCCCAAAAGTAATACTATAGAAAACTGAGTCGAAGTGGGAAGACCTAGGAGAAGTTCATGAGAAGAAACATCAGATCAGACAAGATGAAGAATGATGTTAGTTCCCATACGGAGAAACCAAACAGCCTAAATACCAACCTGATGCTCTCATGTTACTCTGAGATCAGTAAGAGTGTAAGAGTTGAATGTCCTTAGAGTTCTCATTAGATAATATTCAAAAAGGCTATGTCCTTGCTGTCAGCAATGAAAACCCAATGTCCATAGGTGAGTACTTAACAGGGGCCGGAAAAGGGAGAATCATATAAAACTCCTTAAACAGAGAGTATAGTGTAAATAGCACAGCATTTAAGTGGAACAAGAAGTGGTCTGGGTGAAGGGCAAACAAAAAGGACCTAACCCTAATTAGCACAGGCTCCATCCCACAAAAGAAAACTTGAGAACATAGCAAAATGTCCCTTAAGAAACTCACTGTCTCCTCAGTCTGAAAGGCAGGCCAGAGTTGATAGGTTGAAACACATCCACCAGAAAAGACACAATATGTTTAAAAAAAAACGAAATGAGATTATAGTTGCATCGTTTATAATGAAAAAGGTGCTTATGACAGCATTAAAGTTGACATTGATTGGTGTCTTCCCTGTTACCTGGTAGATGGGATCATGTCCCAAAAAGTTTTTAATCTTTTTTTCAAGGTGACCGCATGTTCCACAGTCACTATTTATGAATATATGACAACATAATTAGTAATCGTAATATATTAGGTCAAAGTTCTCAACAGTGTCTCGCGATATTACGCAGCACCAACCTAGAGAGCATAGGGGCAGATGTATCAATGGAATTTTTTGTCGCAAACGTTGCGATTCGCAAAAAAGCAGCATTTGCGACTAAAAATTCACAAAACGGAGGGCGGAGCCGGGCCGGCGACCAAGATGGCCGCACGGGGTCCCGGCTCCGCCGACCTTCTTCCCTCTCCGCCCGATTTGCTCGCCTGCCCCGTGCGAAGACGGTGCCTCTGCACGTCGGAAGGGATACTGGGCTGAGGCGTCTGACTCTGGTGGAAATCCGCGCTCCATGGCCGGAGCTGGGCTCCTTCGCGGGGTGCGGCCCGCCCGCTGCCTGCTGCCGGGACCTCGCGCTGTCCTGCATCCGGCCGCCAGTGGAATAACAATGGCCACACAGACCCGTGGGACGCCGGTCTCCCGTCATGGAGACCAAGCTACTCCTCGACGCAGCTGGTGCCCGCTATTGCCCTGATGCGCTCTCCCTCTGCGCGGTCTGCTTCTTTCCCCCCCCCCCCCCCCCTCCGGCATACTTCATCGGCAGCCGGACAATGAGACCTGCTCTTTATTTCGCTGGAGGTATGCTGTTTGCCTATTTACATCGCATTGCTCTTGATGCTCCGGCTCACTTTTACCGGTGAAGACACAATGTTGCTGTGGTACTCCTTGGGCTGGGGGGGCCCGTCTGCGCAGGCTGGTGTGTGGGGAGAGTGGCGTTCTGTGTTTATTTGTCGATGGGGCACCGGTGCACCTCGACCCCCTGTCTGACGGGGGCCGGCGGTCCCGACACTTGTCTGCACTTCGCCGAGGGAGTGCTCCCGAGAAAATGGCGACTCGATAGGTTCTGCCTGGTCATGGTGGCGGCCGGGTGTATTGGATACCGGAAGATGGCGACTGTATGCTTCCCGGGGATCAGAAGAATACGTTCTGGATCTGGCGTGAGGATGTTTTGATCACCATTGGATTGATGATTAACTGTAAGCCTATATCAGCTTTGCCCGTCACTCCTTGTGGGATGAAGGTTGTGGCTCCCTGTGGAGGGGCCGCGGCCGACCGTGGATGCGATTTCTTGACTTGTGTGCGCCAGTCTGTACTTTCTGGCCAAATAGCGATTCTCAAAAAATCGCTATTTGAGAATCGCTAACGGGGATTTTCATACATATGCCCCAAAGTCCCAAAAAATGAGTATCTCGCAAGTACAAAAAACTAGAGTAAAAAGGGGGAGGGGGATTTGTTATGCAATGTGTAAACGATTCTTCTATGCTAATACCGTACAGGATAAAAAGAGAATGAGATATAATATGTAGACAAATCTCATAATGTACAAGACTAGGAAAACCTAAGAAAATGTCCCAATACTAATGATTACCTTGAATCTTATCTTGATTAGCTAGAATGTGTACCTGTGAGAAAGTGAGCAAAAAACAAACTTAACCAAGAGTTCACTAAATGTGTTGTGTAATATTTAAAAGCCCACTTAAGGTAATACGTTTCGAAGAGCGCAAGTGCGTTGAACTATGCACATAACCTCTTGAGTTTATGATACGTCAGTATACTCCAACCATAGTAAAAGTGACAATATGAAAGAAACTCTGTTTGAGAATGCCCGTATATCGTGCGTTATCACATATAATTTCTCTCAAAATGAAGTAGAAGAAACCTTTGCGTCACAGTTTATAAACCAGTACTCCGAATCAATATGAAGGGAAAATAAGCACGTCAACAGGGGAACATTTGTGGTAAAAATTGGTGCTGCCAAGTATTATATAGAAGCTTGTGTAGCGAATAAAAGACCGGAACCAATGTAGATATGAAGATCTATTTTATTAAGTATACACCAACACGAGCTCCGCTGAGTGCAGAGCCCAGGAGACCGAACTGCTCCGTGACTCACAAGCTGTCAACTGTCAACATTCCAGACTGACAGCTGGTGACAGGGCAAGCATAAGTACGGTGTCCGAGACCGGACACAAGTGCACAGATCACAATAGCTTGCAATATCAGCAAATAGTTTGTGTGGACTGCCCGCAAAACAGGCAAAAGCCCATCCAATTTGCGACGTGCCCTCCATGTATCGCTGGTTGTGAAATGTGAGAGTGTTCTCTAGAGCATATGAAAAGTCCCTATTGTGAGGGACCGGCCTGGAGTGGGCTTACGTGTGCAAAGTAACTGTAGACAGACATGGTGGCTAGAGCACTCAGCTGGACCGGAAGTCCCGAGCGACCCCGGTCCGTTTATTTAAGCCTTCTCGCATTGCCTGGCTCGAAGGTAATACATTGTGTGCATTCACTTCCGGGTAGCAGTCCCACGTAACTTTGAGTGAACAACTAGACCGCTGCATCCCATCCCAAATCAGTTCTTTTTATAAAAAGTTGAATAAATCTATATAAATAAAAATGTAAATGTTTGTTTGTTCAAAAGCGCAAACCTCCGAAAGTTCTTCACCGATTGCTTTGAAATTTTGACACAACGTTGGATTCGAATACGTGCGTGTTTTTATATACACAACGTTGGATTCCAATACGCGCGTGTTTTTAATCAAAAGCACGAACAGACACATAAAAATGTCAATGTTCGTTTGTTCAAAATCTTGAATCTCCAAAAGTTCTTCACCGATTGATTTTGAAATTTTGACACAACGTTGAATTCGATTAAGCACGTGTTTAGATATACACAAGGTTGGATTCGAATACGCACGTGTCAAATACGTGTGTGTTTTTAATCGAAAAGCCGAACAGACCCTATCGATTTGGTTGCTGCGCAACAACTACAAGGGACGCATAGAGACAATAGTCTACATATATTATGATGGACAGTTGGTGTCAGGATGGCAGACCAGGAAGCGGGTGGAGGGAGGGGGGAGGAGTTGGTTCACTTTGCAACATTAAGAAAGGACGCATAGAGACAATAGCCTACATATATTAGCACGGACAGTTGGTATCAGGATGGCAGACCGGGAAGTGGGTGGAGGGAGGGGGGGGGGGTTGGTTCACTTTGCAACATTAGCGCGTGTTTATATATACACAATGCTGGATTTGAATACAAGGGATGCTCTTCCATTTAACCAGACTGAGCCACAGCAACGCATGGCCAGGTACAGCTAGTAAGTAAATAAATAAATAGATAAATAAATAAATAAATTAGCATGCAAAATCGGCAAGTCTTTGACTCGGCTTTGGGTTAGGCCTCAAATCTTAATGACGTTGACGAACAGACGTGCTGGATCGTGGCGAGGTTGCTTCTCTTGCATTGGGTGAAGACCTTGATCCGGTGACGGCTGATGAGTCAGAGACTGTGGGACTAGTCACACGGGTTTCTGCAGGATACAGTTCATCAGTCACCCATTCTGGTTCACTGTTAATGGGTATTTCGGTCTGAACTCTTCTATGCTCCGGAGTAGTTATCTCTTTGAACCACAATATATTACGAGTGAATATTTCTCCGTTCTTTTCCACTGTCCCGGCAATCCGTTTAATTGCTTTGACAATCCACAGTCCTGGTTCATAGAAGGTGCAGAATTTTCCTCTGCTCCAATGATTTCTCACTAGAACTCTACATCCGGGTACCAACAGCCTTGGTTGTGCTTTTCATTGCCGACTGGCTTTTTATTTGGTTGCTAACCTACGGGCTTGTGTCTCCTCAGGATGATATGGCTCTGGCTCCCAATTCTCAGCTGCTAGGATAGTGTCTCGTCGTTGTCCTAAAAACATCAGTGACCATGGTGACCTTTGAGTGGTGCAATGAGGAGTACTACGGTACTCCCACAGAAAATTCTGTAGGGCTACTTCTGGGTCTTGTTGCTCGGCTATTGCGATCCGTAGAACTTTATTAAGGGTTCTCATGAATTGTTCTGCCTCCCCATTAGCTTGTGGCCATTGAGGAGTGATGCGATGGTGCCTTATTCCCAGTCTTGTTAGATACTCTTTAAATTTTCTTCCTTGAAAGGGAGGTCCATTATCTGTTCTGACGGTGTGTGGTAAACCAAATAAAGCAAAGGTCTTTTCTAGCATCAGTAGTAAGTGATTAAATGCAGTTGACGGTAGTACCTCCGCGATTGGATATTTTGTGTATTCGTCGATGAGCACTGCAGTGGTTCGACCGTCTGGAAAACTTCCGAAATCTAAGCTTATCCACGACCAAGGTGACGGTGCTGGCTCTTCGGTTACTACAGGAGTTAGTAATTCAGAGTTTCCAGTGATTTGGAATGCTTGGCATTCGCACACCAGCTCATCCACGGCTTCTTCTAAACCTGGAAGCCACACCTTTTCTCTCATGCTAGATTTCCTTTTTTTTGTGCCTTGGTGTCATTCATGTGCTAGAGAAGTAGCACATTTCTGGAGACTTAGAGGTATTACGATGCGGGATCCTCTTAGCACAATGCCACTGGGTGCTGCGCTTAGCTCTTCGTGTATTTTTCACATCTTCCCTAGGTGGGTTCTGTCTGCTTCGTTCCATCCATTAATATCATGGAGAACGTTTGTCCACGTTCTTCTTTTTAGAGCATCTATTATCCTCTCGAGCACAATGTCAAGTCTTGTGTGGACCTCAATTTCTGATATTGTGAGGGCTTTCAGGCATGCCCACTGTGTTATCATGTTTACGAAGTCTTCAGTTTGTTCTTCCAGTTCAGAGTTGTCAGTCGTAGGTTCCGCCGGGTGTTGTGACAAAAAGTCTGCTGGGTTCTTTGCACCCGGACGATAGACTAGATCTAATTGATAATGTTGAAGTTGAATTGACCATCTTTCTATCCGTGGTGGCGGGTGTGGAGCAGTACCTTTGAATAGCGGGATCAATGGCTGGTGATCAGTTATCACACTGAACGGGTGCCCTGAGATATACAAGTGAAAATGGTTGCATGCCCATTTTATTGCGAGTGCTTCTCCCGTTCGATTTGTGAATATGGGGTTTCCATCACCGTCAATGCTTTGCTTGCGAAGGCTAGCGGGACCCATATTCCTGGTGCTGTTTCTTGGGTTAGAAGGGCTCCTAACCCCACTGGGCTGACATCTACTATCAGCTCTGTCTGTTGGATTGTGTCAAAATAGGCCATTGTCGTCTTTTCTTGCAAAGGCGGACTTTACTTTATGAAAAGCTTTTTCTTCTTCTTGGCCTCATTTCCACCCAGCTTCTTTCTTTGTTAAGTTTCGTAGTGGTGCAGCGATGGAGGCCAGGTTAGGTATGAATCTTCCGCAATATGTCGCCATACCTAAGAAGCTCCGAACTTCGGAAACAGACGTCGGTGCTGGAGTCTGCTGGATAGCTTGAGATTTTCTTGGGTCAACTTTTACTCCTTCTTGGCTAAATACATATCCAAAGAACTCTATGGTTTTCTTTAAAAAAAATTACATTTTTCTTTGTGTAATGTGACACCATAGTCCTGCAGGCGTTGGAGAGTAGCTCGGAGTCGTCGATGATGTTCTTCAAGGGTAGCAGAATATATTAAAATGTCATCACTGACATTAAGTACTCCTTGTAGACCAGAAAGGATTTCTCTAATTGTATTTTGAAAAATTTCTGCGGCTAAAGATATTCCAAAGTTTAATCTTTTGTAACGTCGAAGTCCTAGGTGTGTTGAAAATGTTTTTATATACCTGCTCTCTTCAGCTAGTTTTAACTGGTGATATCCAGCATTGAGATCCACTTTTGAAAACCACTGAGATCTATTAAGATCAGCAAGGATGTCATCAACCGTGGGTGTCAGATGTATTTCCCTGCGTATTGCCTGATTGGGCATTCTCATATCGATGCAAAGCCTGATTTGGCCGGGTTGCTTTGGATTTTCAGCTATAACCATTGGTGACACCCAGGGAGTTGGTCCAGTTACTCTTTCTATCACTCCTTGTTGTTCCAGTTTTTGTATTTCTTGCTCTACTTGTGGTCACAAATGAAATGGTATACGTCGATGTCGCAGAGCAATTGGTGGTACTGATGTGTCAATATGTAGTTTTACTGGTGGCCGTTTTTTGCATCCTAATCCTTTGAATAGTTGCGGGAACAGGTCAAGCATGTCTTCTGTTTGTAAAGTTTTTACTGCATTGGCAAACATTATGAGGCTCAAATCTTCAGCTGTATGGCTTCCGACTAATATGTCCGCTTCTCTGTCAACTACATGAAATGTTGTGGTTATTTCACGGTCTACTGACTTTGCTTGTACAATCGTTTTCCCCTTCAGAGGTAGTGGTTTCTGACTGCTCTATGTGAGTATTCTTACTTTGGATGGTACTAGTGGCGGTCATGGGTTGAGCTTTTTGTAGTGTTGGCTTCCCATTACATTCACTGATGTTCCAGTGTCGATGAGGGCCGTAACCGGAAATCTGGCAATTTCTATGGCACATGTTGGCTGAGGACGCCTTCGCCGCTTCAGGTCACTTGCGAAAGAGACAAGGTAACACTCCTCTTCTTCTGTGGATGAATCCTCGATATGTTGTCTATGTGTCATCGGTGTCTTCAACATTCTTGCTTCACTGGGATCATCTAGCGAAAGATGTTTTACTGATCTTACTGGGGGTCTCCTCCCAGGAGTTCCTTTGTTACGCATGCCACCTTGACACACACTCGAAAAGTGATTGGGGATTCCACATTTTGAGCATATCTTGCCTTTCGCTGGACATTCATGTTGCGGATGTTTGTCTCTCCCACAATATCCACATTGGGGCTGTCGTGGTCTTCTAGTGGGCGATCGTCTTCGACTTCCGCGAGTGGAGGTGCAAATGCTGTCAACTCGCTCTGTTTTAACACTTGCCACATGTTCATTTAGCTTGTTAAGTGATGCTTCCATGGCTGTTGCCCTGACATCAGATAGTTCATGAGATCGTGCTAGGATTAACATATCTTCCAGAGATATACGTGGTTGTCGGAGAATGAGAGTAAGCAGAGTTTTGTTGTCGCACCCATGAATGGTCTGTCCTCGCACCTCTTTGTCTTGATCATCCTCTGTGCAAGTGCTGGCTAATTCTCTGAGACAGGCATGAAAAGTGTCCATAGAGTCTCCTTCTCTTTGACGGACTTGTCGTAACCTAAAACGTTCATAGTCAGGGTTCAATTGAGGGTCAAAATGTGCGTTAAGTGCCCGAACTGCAGCTTCATAGTCAGTTGATTCGCCAGTGTTTGGTAGATGTGCAAACAATTTGTATATCTCGTCACCTGAAAAATATAATAGTAGTGATCTTTTTACGGCACCGTCTGTCTCCCTTGTTGCAATAAAGTAGTTATTTAAACAGCCAATCCATACGTTCCACCTTGGTGATGCCGTGGCAGGGTCAATTAATTCACTAAATGGCAGGAGTGTACTGACTTGTGAATGTGCATGTGTGGGTGCGACCGCCGGAGTTGCAGGCTGTGGAGCGGTGGTGGAGGTAGCTTGTTCAGTCATGGTGATTTAGCACATGAAATTGGTTTTGTCACTGCTTGCTTATTTGCAAAAACTTGGACAATTGGTTTTACCACTGCTCGTTTGTTTTCCAAAGCTCGGATACTTGGTTTTGCCAATGCTTGTTTGATTGCCAATGCTTGTTTGTCATACATTCATTTACTTGAGTTCACATACAATTGGTTTTGCCAAGGCTTGTTTGTTTCCATTGCTTGGATAATTGGTTTTGTCAATGTTTGTTTGCTTGCCAATGCTAGTTTGTCATACATTCAATTGCTTGAGTTCATATACAATTGGTTTTGCCAATGCGTATTTGCTTGCCAATGCCTGTTTGTCATACATTTATTTGCTTGAGTTCATAGACAATTGGTTTTGCAAATGCTTATTCACTTGCCAATGCTTGTTTCTCATACATTTATCTACTTGAGTTCATAGACAATTGGTTTTGCCAATGCTTATTCGCTTGCCAATGCTTGTTTGTCATACATTCATTTGCTTGGGTTCATAGACAACTGGTTGCGCCAATGCTCGTTTGTTAGCCAATGCTTGTTCTGTGCTCGCATCTATTTGCCTGCTTCCGTTAGACAAACTGTCAATTTCGCGCGCTTTCCTCGGGTGCCTCAGATTTCTGCAACTTCTTGTCAGGCACTGCTGATTCTGTCTACGCACATCAGATCTCAGCGCGGGCTTTTCTGTGTCTTTCGCACAACGCTGACACTAATTGCTTCACAAGTATAATTAACTTATTAGCGAATGCGCAGAGCAGGCGGTACCGTAACTTTCTTGGCTTTCTTCACGATCGCGTCTCACTACGCTGGCACAATCGGGTTTCCTTGCACCACCACGATGTTAGCTACATTTCATTTTTTACATCAGCGCGGGAGCGGTCCAGAGGGTATAAACTTTTCTTCTGGTTGTGAAAATGTCAGCTTCACATGAATCCCAACCTGCGTCGCCAGTGTGAGGGACCGGCCTGGAGTGGGCTTACGTGCGCGAAGTAACTGTAGACAGACTAGCTAGAGCACTCAGCTGGACCGGAAGTCCCGAGCGACCCCGGTCCATTTATTTAAGCCTTCTCTCCATGCCTGGCTCGAAGGGGATACATTGTGTGCATTTACTTCCGGGTAGCGGTCCCACGTAACTTTAGGTGAACAACTAGACCGCTACACCTATCACAAAAGTAATCACTACTCACACGTGTAACACTGACCTGCAGTAAACAATACAATTAAAGCTGTGTGCCCGGAAACACATCAAAAATGCCAAACAATCTGATTCACATGCTGGATATAATTTAAAATGCCTTCTGTAAATGGGCCACATAGCAGGCATCCCATTCTTACTTGTTTCATCTATATATATCTATCGAAAGTGTGCAAAGTACCGGCACATAGCAGAGGTAGTGAAAAACCTGAACGACCCTCCAAATCTAATACGGCACATCAATAGAACATTGCCTCTCAAACCCGCTACAATGCAAAAGAAATATCAAGGCATACAGCTTAACGTGGATGTCTTTGGCATGTCATACTCGTTCGACAAATTGTGGGCACGAAATTGTACTGCAGGTTTGGTGGATAGCCATGTAGTTATATCCACAGTTGTTGATGGCAGATAACTACTACATGCTGTATCTCTAATAGTTTTGCCCCTCTTGTGCACCATCCTGGGTTTAGACAGTAAAATCTGTGGCAAGACTTATTGGTGCATAGGACATGCCAATTTTTCAACAGGATTTTATACATGCCATTGCTGTCACAGCACAAATGTGTACAGAAAGCAATCAAAGTATATGTTTCTTGAGTAGTTTGTCTCTTTTTCTCCATCAAAGATTCCCTTGATTTTTTTAAGAATCTTTTTTCTGGCACCTGTTAAGAGCTTCATAGGGTAACACCATTGTGTAAATCTTTTTGTCAGGTTGTTCAGCTCAGTTTCACACACTTGGCTCACTGCAGTGTCTATTGATTCATGGCATTTCTCCATATGGTAGAGCGAGCGCATAGGAAGGGGTAGGGGTACACAGGATGATTTAGTAATAATTAAAAAAACGTACCTGATGCTGCTGGCCGCCTACCGTGTTGCTCCTGCTGACCTCTTCCTGGGTCCCAGCAGTCCCTCTGACAGATACCCAGCCAATCCCTGTGCTGCAGAGCAGCACTGGGATTGGTCTGAGTGGGCTGAAAAGACATCCTGCTCAGACCAGGGAGCCTGTATTGTGGAGAAACTTAAGTGCGCATGTGTGATTTGGGCAGGCTGAGACGGCCGGCCAAACACTCCACCCCCATGCCCCGCCCCTCCGTGCACAAGCTGGCAAACGAAAAATAAAAACATGCTAGAGAATAGTATTATTATTCGTTTAGTGGCTCTGCACCAGGCAGTGGGTCAACACTCCTCTGCCATTGCGGAGGAGCCACCTCTGCTCAGATGCATGCAAAAGGGAAAAAGCCAAAGTACTGACTCATACTAACATGGTTGATCTCAACATGGGATTCTCCGAGGTGGTGGACCGTGTCGTCAAACTCTGTAAAATGTGGTACTCTTTGATTACCAAATTCATGTGAAATCAATATTCCTGTTATGAGAAGAGAGGGCCCCCAACACATAGAATCTAACCACTTTCTTCATCAAGGTGTCTCATCCTCGGATATACCTACTGATCCTCCTCGTAAGCCCTGCATCTTACGTGGTTCCAAAGATTCAGAGTTTAAGTACTGTCTTGTCAGATTATCCCGATTCATGGCAGGGTGTGGTGGGGATATTCACTGGTGGTTCAGTGGAGTCATGTGGTTGGTTTGTCATGCCCACTCATTTCGTATTAAGTGATGAAATTGTGTACGTTCTCGTGGTTCTCTTTTGGGGCTGGCCTCAGACGTGATCTGAACGCGGGTTCGCAGTGTGCGATCCGCTGGTAACTATTGAGATATAGGCAGCTTATGCTGCAATCTCCCTTCCAATCCATTTACTCCTAGCGTGTTGCTGCTGTAAATGCCCAACACCCAATCAAAAAGTGTGCTCACAGTGGTAGCCTTGGTAACGCGGTTCCTCATGCACGAAGCCATGGGAGCTCTGACCGGATATGCCCTTTCTTCCAGTTAGCTATGAGACTTTTTATGCGTGGACATGCTTATTGAAGCCTAATAGTCAAGCTAACCAAACAACGTGCATTTCACTAGTAACTGGGGTCGAGCAACAGGCTTGACTTACAGGTTTATTGTACCTTTCGCTCGGTTGTATTTCTAATGTGGAATGGCATGCAGTTTGTATATGCATATTGTATGTTATACAGTGTTAAATAAACATTATTTTAAATCTCTTGTATCTTTTGTATTGTCATTGATGATTTACCCTGTAAAAACGGGGGGTGGGAATAGGAGGAAAGCGGAAAGAGATTTGCGCTTTCATTTTGTTGAACTCAATGCAATCAAATCTTTATACATTTTTTGTCAACATTATTTTAATTCTCTTGTGCATCATTGATGAGTATCTATTGCAGGGTAAAGAGAACAATCAATCAATCAATCAGTCAATTTGTAAAGCGCGCTATTCACCCGTGAGGGTCTCAAGGCGCTGAAGGGAGGGGCGGTGCCGCTACAGCTCGAATAGCCAGGTCTTGAGGTGTTTCCTGAAGGTGAGATGGTCCTGGGTCAGTCGTAGGTGTGCGGGGAGGGAGTTCCATGTCTTGGCTGCCAGGTAGGAGAATGATCTTCCTCCGGTGGTGGCTCTGCGAATCCGAGGGACGGTGGCGAGAGCGAGGCTGGTGGAGCGGAGCTGGCGGGTGGGACTGTAGAACGAGAGGCGGTTGTTGAGGTATTCGGGGCCCGTGTTGTGGAGCGCTTTGTGTGCGTGGGTGAGCAGCCAAGCAGAACAAGAATTATGATTACATTATGTTGAGCTCAGTGTATTAAAGTTCTTATTTACAATATACTAAAAGGTACAGGCTTGTTTTTCATTTGAAAATCTCAGAGGGGGTCAGGATTCTGGTCTATTGTCATCAAATCTAAGTTCCAGTTTTTTATCGCAAGGCAAGGATAGCAGGCATAAAATCTGACTAGTAATGTTAGAGTGTTCTGCTCAGATCATTAATGATGCAAAATGTATGAATTACAATATGGTATTCCAAGGAATATTATTGTTTGATCCAGTTTTATGAGTGGACATTCTATAGATCCATTGTTCTTCTTTCTCAAACAGATGCTTTTCCACACTATCCCTACTCTGTTCTATCTGTTCTATCACGACCCAGGTGAGGTCGTTGGGTGTGTGTCCTTTGGTCAAAAAATGATCAGTCAGTCTCGTGGTGTTCCTCTTGCACCTTACATTGCTCCGATGTTCACTGATTCAAGTCTTTATTTTCCTAGTTCTCATACCTACGTATCTGAGAACGCAGGTGCTCGTAATCATATAAACCACATCCATGGAGTTGCAATTTGTGTGCCTTGTGTAGTGTCTAAGACCCTCCTGTTTCCATTTCTAGGGTTTTTGCTGTTTTTGTCAAGTGGCATACATTGCAGTTTTCCCAGGCGCAGTGGCCTGTTACCTATGGAAGACCTCATAGGTCTTGTGTTAAATGATGTTACACATGTGAGAGGGATAGTTTTGTCATTTTTGATCGTATGTTCTAATAGTGCCTCTCTATTCTGGTTGCTTACCCACTTGTAAGTTATTTTTATGATTTTGTAACAATATTTACGGTCCTGCAGTTTTTCTTTTAGTTCTTTTGCCTGTGTGTTAAATTCTGTTTTCTTTGAGCAGTTCCTTCTAAGCCTGAGGAACTGGCAATACATGGAGGTTTTCACTTAATGCCCTCGGGTGAAATCTTTCAGATTTCAACAGTGTATTTTTGTCGGTTGGTTTTTGATAAGTTTTAATACATAATTTGCCATTCTCTGCATAAATTGTGACATCCAGAAAGGTGATAGTCTTATTTTGCATGCCATAGAGTGCATGCGTTTATGATACTTGGTCCTGACGGATACCATATTGACACTTAGGGGCACTAAGGTAGATGGCTGAAACATGTTGATCACATTGAGGATATTTGGGATCAATGAATATCTCAAAAAGATCCCCCTCTGTTTTTAAAGTTTGACAAGGACCCCCATTATTAAAACCACTATATGTGGAAAGAGTTCCTGAACCAATTTTAAAATCACATATAATCACCACATACACTGTCATACACACTGGGAGCTGCACTAACACCCACCAACCACGCACGCAACCTAGGGTTCATCCTGGACTCTACACTATCTATGACCCAGCAAGTCAACGCTATCTCCTTCTGCTTCAACACCCTCCGCATGCTTCACAAGATCTACAGATGGATTCCCACCGGAACCAGAAGGACGGTCACCCAAGCCCTCGTCAGCAGCAGGCTGGACTACGGCAACGCCCTCTATGCGGGAACCACGGCCATACTCCAGAGAAGACTTCAACGCATAGAGAACACCTCTGCTCGCCTCATCCTCGACATCCCCCGGCACATCCACTTAACTGCCCACCTGAGAGACCTGCACTGGCTCCCGATCAACAAGAGGATCACCTTCAAGCTCCTCACCCACGCGCACAAAGCACTCCACAACGCTGGACCAGCATACCTCAACAAACGACTCACCTTCTACACCCCGAAAATCAAGCTTCGCTCCGCTGACTTCGCCCTCGCCACCATACCACACATCCATCGAACGACCACCGGCGGCAGATCATTCTCCCACCTCGCCGCGAAGACATGGAACACCCTCTCCATCCACCTGCGACAGACCCAGGACCTGCTGACCTTCAGAAGACTTCTCAAGACCTGGCTGTTCGATCAGTAGCAGCGCTCCCCACCTTTTTCTTAGCGCCTTGAGGCTCTCATGGGTGAGTAGTGCACTCTATAAATACACTGATTGATTGTCAAAATCACAAACAAACTAGCTCATCTGTAAACAGGTGTTGTGGCACACCCTGGAAGCATTTGGCGACCAGGGTTTCAACCCAATGATGAAGAATGCCACCAACTACGTTGGTGAGTGAGGGTTCTTTTAAAACAGCCTGCGGCTTCCAAGGCACACTTGTCACAGTGATTATGAGAATTCCTACCCTCTAATTTCTAGCTGAGTAGGTAGCGAACTCGTTTTTGTTTGTTGTAATATCAACTCAAAGAAGCCCATGTAGAGGTTTGCACATGAGGGTGAAAACCGTGAACCCATGGCAACTCCCTGGGCTTGTCTAAACCACTGTCTATCCTGCATGAATACATTGTTGTCTAGAATTAATTCAATCATGTCAAGAACCATATCCATGTATTCAATATAGGAGGCCGATCTCATGGATAAGAAATGTTGTACTGCCTCTAGACCCTTGCATTTGGGTAAGCATCTATATAAAGAGCTAACATCAAGTGTAACCCATATTATTTCTGGTGCCCATTCTATGTCATCTAGTTTGTTCAATGCATCTTTAGTATATTGGAGGAAAGATGGAAGATTTTTTACAAACAGCTGTAGGAATCCATACGCATACTCAGACATCTTTTCAGTTGGTGATCCAATTGCAGAGATGATCAGTCATCCGGGTGGATATGTCTGATTTTTATGAATTTTTGGAAACATGTATATACATGGTATGGTGGGAATGGGGTTGCTAATATATCTATATTCAAAATGTCTTATTTAACATATATCCTGCCATTTTCGCAGCAAGTCTCCCATTTGGGTTGCAATCAAACTCATGGGATTGCCATTGAGTTTTGTATATACCACAGTATCAGCCAATTGTCTGTCAATTTCACCCACATGTTCATGTTGGTTTATTAAGACTATATTCGCACCTTTGTCTGCCTCCTTCATAATTAGATACTTATTGGTACTAAGATGACAGAGAGCTTTCTCACTCCAAGACTGGTATGTTTTGTGGTGATTATGGATTCCTTTGCCTACTCCTTTTCGCAAGGCCAAAGAAATATTTGGTTACCAATTTGCTGAAAATGTCAATGACATAATCAACCGGTAAAGCAGGCGTAAATGAGGATTTGGATTTGAGTTCACTTTCTGAAGTTACATCCTGTGAGATCTCAAGATCCTGTAATATTTGTTGGTCATTGAGGATGATATCTTCATTATCATTAAAAGATAATAATAGTTGGATGTCCTGTATATCTCTAATAGCATATTCTCTAGGTACCACATTTTCTATGGAATAGTGTGGTAAGTTAGATTTCTCCAAGAAGATTCTTTTCAATTTCAATTGTCTAGTCAATTTTAACAGGCAAATGTGTATTTGTGTAGTGCCACAATGATTGGATGGAAAAAAAAAACCTTTGCTTAGTACATTTATTTCTTGTATTTTCAAAAACATGATGAGATAAGTTCACATTAGAAATAGCGTGTTCTGTTTGTATAGAGGTGGATGCACTCCTATCAAAGAAATACCATCAAATCTTTTGACGAAGGGATATATATGCCCATTTTTATAATCATTTTCGTTTCTACGAATTTGAGTCCGTTTTTTTATTTTGATGTATGTTTGATGTTTCTTTAAAACTTCCTTTAGAACCTTGTCATTTTTGCCTTTCACCATTGGTAAATTTAGCGAAGAGATTTTCTCCTTGAGATCCATGATCTCTTTCAGAAGATTCTCCCTTTTCTCTTTTGCATGTTCTATTAGTATCATCATCATACCCTTTGATGCTTCAAAGAGAAAAACTTCCAAGTCAGATAAATGATTTGCCGAGAGTCCTCAAAAGAAGTAAAAATGACAACCTTCAATCCCCTAGGTACCTTCTTATCAGCAATGTATTTTTTTAGTACAGTATAGTCCCACCATCAGGGCAACTCTTGTTTTCTAAGTTTCTCCAAGTGGAGTATTTCGTTTTCATACCTTCCTGTTGGTTTGTTCCAATTCCATTAATGGGTGTCATCTCCAAATCTATTTTGTTTTTAACAAAAGAATTTCCCCAATTACGTTGGAAGAATGTTAGAGTTCGTACTGGGAGTACAGTCTGCCATAGACAATACATATGAACAATGAAGGCCGCTATGGTGTAAGGTCTACTCACTTCGAAAACACCTGGGATATTTAAACTCAAGGAATCTATCTTTATTCTATATATTAGACTTTGGTGACAGATGTTAATGCCAATAGATTCATTGACCTGAACCAGAGAAGTACTGAAAAGGGTCAGTATCCAGTAGGTCCAAATCAAATAGTTTCCTAGGGCTAGTTTCACCTGGATGAGACTTGCTTAAGGGGGGGTGCCCTGATCAGCATACCTTCTTGCATACTATGTGGGCTGCCGCGAAATACAAACCTTCTGGAAAGTGATTAAGAATATACTCTTGAGGGGATATAAGAAATGCTGGAGATCTACAGGTACAAACTGCCCTGCAGGTATATGGAATGGTCTAATCCATGGGTACCCGCAAACATTATCCCAGGAACCAAAATGTTTGGTCATGGTGTGACCAAGGGCAGCAGTGTGGTGGTCCGGGAGATGAGGGGGTGTACGTGGGCATAGGGGAAGCGAAGCATGTACATCTTGTGGCTGGATTGCACAATGTGAAACCAGACTATCTGGGAACCTGATATCAATCCTGCCTTTCCCATTTGACCAAAGTGTGTGATCCCAGGTAATTGCTTTATTTCACTGTGCCTTCTTTTTCTTCATTATCACATATGAGAGGACCTCAAAATACATGACTTCGGGATGTGCGCTGTATAAAACCTTCTATTGTGGTTAATTGAATAAACTATAAAGTTGGCCATGTTAAATAGGAACCCAGTCCACCCAGCAGGTGCACATAAGCGACTTGCCTCTTAGTTCACTTTTGGCAGTGTTGTCAGGGTGGGATGGGGTAGCATCAATGTCTCTAAATTTCTCTTTGAAACGTATCACTTTAAAAATATTTCTCAATGCGCTGATATAATCTGATGTACTAAAGTGAAACGCTTCTGCTTGTTAATGCTCCCTCAAGTGAACGCAGACCAGTGCTCTGGAGGGCCAAAGATCTGTAGGGCCGTAAGTGGCCCCGGGCCTGCCTTCAGTATCACTGGTCTAATCTCTCTAAATGTGCAAGATGTAAATATCATTATTTCTAAAGGGATTTTATTGCATTAGAATATTTCCCATGTTCTTTGGTTGCTTTTGCATGTAAAAGTTTTGACGGTGTACCCTGGAGATTTAAAGAACCAGCAGGTCATGAGGGGCTTTGCGTAATTCGAGGAGGGGTCTTTCCTCTGTTGGCGTTGATGTGATGGAATGGCTTCCTGTTGGTTCGTGCTGTCTTCAAAGGGCTGCCGCATGTATCGATTTTCACAAGTTGTCAGCAGGGATTCCTACCGGCCGGTGTCCGGTCACGTCTCTAAGTATCGGCCTCGCCCTTGCGTGTGTGTTTAAAGAAGGAGCTATTCACAGACAATCAGCGGCGTGACGCAAAATGATGCCGCCCACAGAATGTGATGACGGCCCCCTGAGTCTCCCTGCATGTAATTTGAATTGTAGTTGTATAGCGCTTCCTACCCCTGTCGAGACGCTGAAGCACTTTACGAGGGGTAGCACGCTACTCCAGAACCCAAGGTTAGTGGGTAATATAATGGTTGTAGTTGTCAAAAATATTAATTGGGCTTGGGGTCCCCTGAAAGTTTGGGGGCCCCCATAGGGCTGCAGGGGCTTGTGTTACGCCCCTGAGATGAACAAGAGAAGCAGCAGAGGTTGTTCATGAAGAAGGGCCCATGGCTGCCTGTAACAGCTGTGACAGAAAGGCAACTGCCCCAGCCCTCATGCCAACGCCGTCCCAGCCTTCGACAACCAACAGAATGGAGAGCTCGAGCGCGCTTACAAGAACACAAATTCTGCATTAAACAATAAGTAAATAAAAATGTATCCTGGGTAATATCATTGTGTAAATGCACTTGATTATTATGAAAATATAAAGAAGTATCAAAAACAAACAAATAATAAAAAACAATAAACAAATATCAATGTAACAGCATAACCCTGTTACTAATAATAAACAATACCATTGCCAAACATAATTCTGGTACTTTTGTGGCAGAACGAATGGTGCTTTTGCTACAACCGGAAGCGAGAGAGTGGTTAACTGGCTCATTAATGAAATATGCATTTTCATTTTGGCCTTTGAGGGAGTTGTTTTTTCCTTTTCTCATATTAAATGATTGTAAATTGTGCTAACGCTTACATAAACTGTGCTTACACTGTCCTCCATCTTGCACCAATGTCAGCATGCCTCACGTGGAGACTACTATTGTTTCTTGTTCTAAATAAAGAATTGCAAGTTTAACTCTAATAAACAGAGAACTCGCCCTGAGACTTTTCCAGCATTGTACCTAACCAAGGACATCCCAACTATCAGGGGCGTAACACAGGCCCCCGCCCTGCTGGAGGGCCCCGCGCTCCAGGGGCCCCCTCCGTGAATCAAGAAAGCGCTGCACACATCACTGTGCCTGGGATGTGATTATATGTTGGTTAGATTACGTAATTTACGTTACGCTTGTCTCGCCGTCGTTGCGCCTTGCACCTCGTGTGAGCTGGTCATTGTAATGCGCATTAAAAGTGCGCACAAGGAAGGCATGCCATCAATCCGAGATGGGTGAGGGGGTGTGGCGGCTGCGGCCATTATTTAATTATTGCTAGCCCCTGCTAGCTTTGCCTGGTCTTCTGGCACCCGCTCGCGCCTTTTTAAGTCTGCCTTAATAATGCGGTCTGGACAACAGATGTGTCTTTACAATGAATTCCGTTAACACACAAGTTGTTAAAATTACTTGCATTAGGGAAAATGCTGGAGTTGGAATAGTATAACTTACTATTCCAACTTCAGTCTGTGCAACAGTAGGGGAAGTGTTTTCCAACATTAATCAACAACACATTCCCAAAGGCAAGTCATTGTAACGACTTGTGTGATAAAGGAATACGTTCTAAAGACTCATCCGTGGTTTGAACCGCGCTGTTAAGGCAAAGCGTGGTTCGAGCTGCGGTATAAAGGTTGTTTCCCCACTGCTCCCAGTCCTAGTCTTTGATGCACCTTTTGGGGTGTGATTGTTTAGGGTAAGTTGCACGCTGGCAGATCTGGTTGCAGAGGTGATGGTTACGATTGAAGCCAATCAGTAATTGACAAACTAATTAGTTGTAGAAGCGAGTACTGTACCTTCATGGCCCAGGCAGTTTCCCCCGAGATTTAAGTTGACCTAGTCCCAGCCAGATCCTGGTTTTGGAAAGACAAGGTGGCTAAAGAAGATGACGTGAGTATCAATAGGGACTGCATGCTTGCGAAAAATGAATCATTTGTGGAGCAGTGCATGTTGGGAAATGCAGTAGGCAGATTGTGGCAACATTTAGCAGACAGATTTCGAGAGTAATTATTATATGGCTTTGATCTTATCTTTGAATTTGTGGGAGCAGTAATTATTGTGTTCTTGATGATAATCTTTGATTTTGTTTTTAAATTGACAAATGTTTGAGTTATTATACACATGGTATATAGCTATAGAGAGGTACCTCAAGGTAGTATTGAATTGTTCAACTTGCATGCTAAGTCAAGGTTTGCTATGAGTCCTTATCAGTTACACCAAGATTGGGGCTTTATCCTTTCTTGCACAATTGCACTAATTGAACTTGGTGGCAGCTCATTTCCTTAGTGCACAGGCGTGAACGAGCAGAATACGCAGGTCTAGGGCGCACTGTTGGATGAAAGTAGGTAGTATTCTTACTACTGTAGAGATTTTCTGTTTATTTGAAGCAGGCAAACAGTGGAAATGTTATGCAAGGTGGTTCAGAAGCAGTCTGGCAGTAACCGGGTGTTGCATCATCAAGATCGCACCCGGGGATTGGCTCGTGGACGCCGTAGCCATGGTGTGATAGGGTGACCTTTGGCAGAGATGGCCTGGTATTGGAGGATGGATTGTGAACCCAGTAGTGGGGAGTACGTGAGTGATTGGAATAGAGAGTGAGTGAGAACTTATCAGAATGGGAAATCCCTTGTCAAAGAAAGAAAAAGATAATTAAGGGGGAAAGTTTTCCCCTGAAGGTACTCCAGCTAGAGAAATGACGGTCAAGAATGGGTTACACACATGTATGTGGCTTAGTCAATGGCACAAATACACATCCAAAGATGGGGAACTGCGATTCCCATTAAGCTAGATCTTCCATATCCCTCGAATAGAGAACTAGAGGAGGAGAATGTATCACTTATAACCACAGCCTACGCACACCCAATTTGGAAGCCCTGAAATTTAGGGAGCAAATGGCAAGTGAGCAGAAAAGAAAGAAATTCAAGTTACAAATCCACAGTGGGGCTCATGCATGGAGAAGCGCTCAGGATGAGGCAAGGCAGAGATAGTGGAGACAAAGTAATTGAGACCGTTGGGTCCTACCCCCTAATAGAGAGAGAAAAGAAGGAGAAACCAAAAAAGGAGACAGAAAAAGAGTGAGTAAGAAGACGCCTTCTTAGATGAGCTCCTCAGTATAAGACCACCCCCATAATATGCGGTAGCCGCTTCACCGAGTGCCACAGCCTCGGAAGTAATCAAGACCGGGACAGTTGCAGAATCCCTTATAGAAAATCGCGCACCTCCGAGCTATAAAAAACGCTGTTTCACCCCATCTTCAGGTCCCCAAGCCCACAGTAGTAAGCACACTGCCTTCATCGAGCACTGTAATTGCTTCCCGGGTGGAGGCATTTGTCAGTGCTCTATCAAGTCAACCGATCCCAAGCTACCTGAAGACTCTTCACTGAGGCCTGGAGTAATGGCACTAGGGTCCCACAAAAAGAGAGTTTGGCTAGCAGCGGGATGGGAGTTCAGACAACTAGTACAGCTTTAACAGTTAATAGGTTAAGCACTGGGCAAATCCCACAGTGACTTAATGTCACCCAACTGCAACCAGAATATGAAGAAATTGTTAAGGGAAAGGTGCGAATGGACATCTTAGTGCATTACAGTGAGAACAAGTTACTCTACCTGAGCAAGGAAGCAGTGAGAGTGGCGAGAGAGGCGAATGCAAGGACGGAAAACGAGGCTGAGGGATGTGGAGTCGGTATAACCCAGCCATAGAAAGTGAAGATGATACTCAGATGACAACGGGTGAGAGGGAGCTAAAACTGTTGTAATTGAGGGGGTTGAGGACACATGTTAGGGGACTGATTGAGAAGATCAGGGAATGGAGTGAGACTGAAAAATTAAGGGAGTTGTTGACCAGGAAGGAGAAAGTGAAGGTGAAGCAAATGAAAGGGAGTCAGAAGGAGGATGGGCAAATGTACATGTCACATGGTCACAATCAGACCTTTTCCATTTTACAAACTCCCTTCCCAAAGGACCTGTGGGCAGAATGTAAGAGGGCAGTTGATTGGTCAACACAAGAACCTCCTTGGGTGGTAGGGATGAAAGCCCCTTTGCCCATAGTCAAAACCAAATATGACGAGGTACTAAAACATCTAAAGACAAAGCTTCCCCAAACGGATATGAATTGTCTAAGGTTTTCCAAACCTCTGAAGAGCCAAATAATCATTCCAATAGCATCCAAGGTGTCCATGTATCCAACAAAGGAATCGCATATGTATGCAAGAGTGTTCCATTCGGACTGGGCTGATATCTGTCGCACCTTGTAGTGGTGCAGAGTGAGCGTGTGACTGGGAGTGACCATCTGCGGACTGCCTGTGATTCACAACACTGGCAGGCGGTGCAGCTTTATACATTGATTTCATGCCAAATTAACAATACATTTCACATTGGGTTTACCCACGTGGCTCCGGTCTGCTGTCCTGCTAAAAAGTGTTCTAGTTTCTTGTATTTACATATTTTTTATATCGTTGTTATCTGGGGTGTACCCTATAACTGTGTGGGATTGTATTATCAGGATTGCTTGGGTGGACAGCGTGTCACACTGCATAAGGGTGCTCTCTCTCTGTGTGGGTTAGATTAAGAATTGTCCACAGTGAGCATACTATTGATATCATAACTATACGAGTAGGCTCAGTACTGCCAGTAACATTTCCAAAGGTGTTTTATGCCCATTAGTACCTTATGTTTATGTTATAATTAGGGCTCCCTGTTTTCTGTTTTTACTGACTTTTACAGATAAATACAGACAGAAAACTATTTATTTTCCTGTCTGTATTTATCCTTAAGGACAGAAAAATACAGAAAATAGGTCTTCTTTGGATGATTTTTTCTACAGTCACTCATGAGTTACCGGTCAGTAGGAGTGCAGATTGAGAGGTAGGGGAGATGAAAAAAAGACAATAGATTTCCCAATTAAGTGCCGATCTACAGTTATTGATGCTATTCTATAATATAATGCTATTGCACTGTATACTGCTGATAACCTTTGGACATTCACATTCAGTTAAATAAGTGATGATCAATACCACAAAATCCATGTCTAGCAGTATTTTTACAAGGGTACTTACTAGTTTGCCAAATTGAGGAGTATGAAAATGTATGATAGTTAAGAAACACAGGTACAGTCTTGACTACATCATTCAATTTATATATATTTTTTAAATATATAGCACAGGGTAACATCAACACGACAAAGAAAACAGGCATAACATAGAGAACACATATATGCCTATAAGACAAACATCATTTTATTGTGAATACCACCAATATGATGAGCACTAAACCCAGAGTGCGAGGCCCCTCCAACAGGACAATAAACACCTCCCAATGCATTTGGCAGCCATGCACAGCATGTACCTCAGAGGATGAGCCGGTCCATATAGCAAGAATATCCATTTTGCGCAAGATGTTCTCCAGGAACTGAGGTTCCACCACTGGATAAGCATTAAAGCACAGGATGAGCATCACCAATTGATGGACATTTGACCATTTATCAGTCAAATAAATGTGGAAAAATACCCATTACAGCTTCATTTATATAGAAAACATTAAATACAAATGGGTAAATACAGAAAAAATGAGCAAAAAAGAAATATGGATAAATACAGATGGAAATGTCGAAAAAATAAATACCATAAAACCGGGAGCCCTAGTTATAATGATTGAATATGTGTGCTGAATAAAAACTTTATTTACATACATCCTGTGGGAAGTCTCTTTTGTGATGCTCAGTGTATTTATCACGCTTGACTGCTGTGCCTTTGCTGTACACATTGCCACCGAGATAAGCCTGACTGCTCAGTGCCAAGCTACCCAAGGGTGAGCACAGGTTAGACAGCGAGTGAAATCACATGCCTTTGGCAGGAGCGGTAGATTCTGCCTGGTTGGAGGCATTCCTTCAGCCAACCAGAAAGTGCTGGTTCCAGCATTCAGCCTTTGCCCTCTTGGTGAATAGCACCAGCCACTGAGCTGAGGAGACTTCCAGCGGGATGTGATACATTTCTTAGGTAGTATAAGGGCCAAATCAAGGCAACAGGAAGCAGCCCTGTGTTTCCAGGGTCTAAAAAAGATGCCCCAAGCGCCCACTTGCCAAGAAGAAAGGTTAGAGATGCCTGTGAGGTGGTCAAGCTGTCTGAACACTGAGAGCCAATTGGTGTGTAAGTGTGTGCAATCCCTGACAAGGTGTTTCAGATCTGCTGACCTGGCACCGCACCAAGGACAAAGATCGGAGGCATCAGGAAATATCCATGCAATTTGGAGAGATATTCACAATGGAGAATATAGGATTGGATAAGGTTAAGGCGGGCATTATGGGATACCCACCAAGGATACGTGAGCACTCGCTCTCATTTCCTGTCCCGGAGTGGCCTACCAAACTCTCCCTCCCACTTCTTCCTCAAGGACTGCAGTGAAGCCTGTGTGTGCGTAAGAAGAGCCCTAGTAAGCCAGGTAATTAATCTACAGCCCCCACCCATAGTGTGTAGTGTTTTTAGGAGTTGATGGGTGTCCAATTCAGGGCTCCCCGGGGGCCCTCTAAACCCCCTCAGAGAGTAACATAAAGAAGAAACTGGCCCTCAAGTAGGGCAAACTGCTCCACCAGTGCCTTGAATGGCAGTAACTGCCCTTTGTTGTGAAGGTCTGCCAAGCAAAGAATACCATCCTCCTCCCAACTCCTAAGACCCGCCCCAAGTAAGGCGGCCCACCGGCAGGGGTAGACTGAGCAACGGCACCGCTGGGTAATATCGAAGGATGTGCTTAGTGAGCTGGAGAGCACGTCTAAAGCACAACAAAGCAACCCTCGGGAGACCAGGCAAGACCTGGGGGAACCCGAGTCCGGGTTTCAAGAAGGTGAAGGAGGAGTACCGTCAGATAGAGGGGGGCTATACGTCCCCGTATCTGCCACATAGCAGCCAGCCAACCAAAAAGTAAGCCACTGCAGCTGGGCTGCCAGGTAACAGTATTCCAAGTTACGCACGTAAGGCCCCCTGCTCTGGAGAGAGATGAAGCTTTGCGATAGCCACCAGCCTGCATGATCCATGCCAAAAGGTATCCCCAGCAGGGCAAGCAAGTCCCGAAACAAGGAACAAGGCAAAATAATGAAGGAGGCGGGGAGGATGATCATTTTCAAAAGAGCTACTCAGCATGATACCGAAAGGGGGGAGTGATGCCCAGAAAGGGATGGACAAGTGAATTGAGACCACTGCTGCTGTCACATTCCCTTCTTCAAGGTCCGGACTCGTGTGAAATACCTTGGTCCCCAAGTAGCGTACAGAAGCGGGCTCCCAGCGAACCCGCCTACTCTCTTATCCACAGCACCATGTCGTCAGTTCTAGGTCCCTTAATTTCTGGCTGAACTCCCAATCCCAGGATAGTCTGTAGAGGTCCAAAGGCAGAGAGGCCAGCTTACCCCGCCGGAGATTTCTCCCGGGAGGGTGGGGCAGTACGAGCAGCCCAAGCATGCAAAAGGGTGGTTTAATTGGAATCCAAAGAGGGAGCCCTCAGATAATGTACTAGGCAGGTCTCCTACCCAAGCACGGAGGCAGGGGGCCATGCCACAGGAGGTGAGGGCCACCAAACTGATGGTCTGCCACAAAACTGTGCCACAGAACGGGCCTGAAGACTAGGCTTCCAGGCTCCAGTGATGCAAGGGCCTCCCCACCAGTCCCAAAGGGTCCCTTCAAGTCAAGAGCCCAGATGTCCCCCTCCAGGTTAATCCAAGGTCTGAACGGGGCTAAAGGCGAAGCCCAGGCGATGTAGCTTATGCAGGGAAGGCCCGAGGCCAGAGGCCAAAAGGACTCATGATGCAGGGGCCCAACAAGTCCAAGGGCCTCCCTCCACCTCCATCGACTTCTGGCGGGCCCTGGATCTCCCAGAGGGCCAGCCGATGAAAGTCTGTGCCAGCGCAAGGTTCACAGCTGACACACGCCAGCCACTCCCACCAAGGTCCCGGAGGGATCGCAAATGAACTCTAGAGTCAGGGGGAAAAAGGGCACACAATGCAGAGGCCCAACAAGTCACAGGGCCCCCCTCACACCTTTGGCCAGACTCGGATCTCCCAGGACGGGCAGCCACCTAAAGACTTTGCCAGCACAAGGCCAACAACTGACCCACGCCGCCCACCTCCTCCAAAGGCTTTGGAGGGAGCACAACAGAAATCCAGGGTAGGGGCCACACCGGGACCAGGCCCGGTCTAATGTGGCCCCTTGCCTTCAGGAGCACCGCAGACGAGCGATGAGGGGTCCAAGCTGCTATTGCGGAGTGGATGTAGTATGATGTGATGGCCGGGGCCCGAGCTCTCGACTTAGGTGACACCATGCTGTGCGGATAGACAATGATCCCCTGACAGAGCAAAACTGTTGATGAGATCTTACGGTATGCGAAGTACTGCAATGACATGATGGGACCAAGCGAAAGGGTCATATGGAGAAGTGCAAGATAGCCCAGACACAGTTGGCACATGATAGGGGGCAAAGGGACTCTACCTCAAGGACCCAAAGAAGACCTCAGTAAGGGGATGGGAATGCAAGGAGTCTCCATGACGTACAGTGGGAATGTTCTGGGAATGGGAAGAGGTGGAGGTAACATGTCAGGGTTTAGTATAGGTGTTCTAAAGAAGGTTATCCCTTGTCACATTTGCAACAAGGTGAAGTATTGGAAGGGGGAATGTTACTCCAATCCAGACAAAATCATGACCAAACCCCAAGTTGTGAGTTCATCAGGGCAGAGAGATCTTCCCTCGATACCTAGACCCACGCCATGTCAGCCCGAAAATTGCCCAAGTCTAGCACGCTGCAGAATGTTTTCAACCTAACACAGATACAGGGAGGTATTCCACATCCCCAGCTGAACAACCCCAAAATCCAATGATGTCTCAAAATGGTCCATTCTCCATGACGTTTGACACTTTCACAGATTTCAACAAGGACTAATGATGATGCAAGAGGGGGGAGGAGGAAGGGGTACTTGGTGGATTCCTGGAAGTGGACCAGAGTGTGTAGACAGAGAGGTTAAAGGACATCCTGAATCTTTTTTAATAGATAAAGGATCGAGTTGTTTGACGGTTAGAACAGTTGAGGTCCCTAACCTACCCCTCTCAGAAAAGGAGGTCCAAGAAGTAGGAATTAGTAATAAACAGCATACCAACCAAAATTACTGCCACTGTTCCAGTAAAAATAGAAGTATCAGAGAACAACACAGTTTCTAATTCCAGTCCTGTAAACTTGCTAGGAGAAAACTTTCTCTGTCAACTCAACTGCTACATCAATTGAATGCAGGATGGGGTTGGAATTAAAACCCCATTGGCTTGGTAGTTTGGTCTGCCCTGTTCCCATGATGCACTGGGCCAGGGACAGACTAATTTGCATATAGCCAGGTTCTGAGCTGGGATGGGGCAGTGAGCTAAATAACGGTGATGGATCAAGCCCTGATCTTTGGACTGGGTAAGAGTGGTCTGCTTAATTCAGACACTCTGTTCATCACCACCCCCTTTTCTGGAATTAAAACCCAAGCAGCAGAATTTAAATTACAGTCACTAGAACCTGATGCAAGGTTATACCTGGTTATTACAAAAGAGGGCCTACCAATGGATGTGAGAGAGACTGTTAGATAGAATGTCTGGGATTTTTGATAGATCAATGGTGTCAAACCCCTAAAGCACACCCTCCAACACAATGCTGTTTATCCCGTCCTTTTAGAATTACTCCAGAAGACATCACAGGGATCCCCCTGTCATTGAGAGCCTGATAGAACAAAGCATTTTAAAGAAAGTTTCCGGGAGTCCATGTAACTCATCGATCATGGCTTTACAGAAAAAGAATTAAAAGTGGAGAATAGTTCAAGACTTTCGAAAAATCAACCAAATTGTTGTTCCGTGCGATCCTGTAGCAACAAACCCCACTGTCATTTTTTTAACATTTCCTCTGAGGCCAAGTGGTCATTGACCGTTGCCAAGCCTTCTTCTTGGCAGGGGTGGCTCCTCCACGTGGGCGGAGGAGCGTCGCCCCACTGCTTTCTCGCAGTGCGAGAAGCAGAACCATAAAATGGTATAAATACCATTTTATGTTTCTGCCCTTCGCACTGCGAGAAAGCAGACAAAGGGTTTGGTTGGGGGCGGGCGGGTGGTCGGGTCATGGAGGAGTGGCTAGCCCATTGGTGTGGGCGCTGACTGTTTGGTTGGCCCCAGATCCGACCAAACCAGTCATGCACACTCTCCCGTTTTCTCCATGTAGGCTGAATGCAGCCTGCATGGAGGAAACGGCCTCCCCATATACACCTGTCCGGACGGCGTCCCATCCAATCACGCTGCCATTGCAGCGATGTGATTGGCTTAGGGGAGGGAGGCTGCCTGTAGCTGCTTCCTGCAAGGAGGACCCCAGCGCGACGCGGGACCGGTCCATCGAAGGTAAGTTGTAATTTATTTAAAATTACCCCCATGCGACCCCGCACCTCCACACCGCGAGTCATGCCGGCCACAACTGCTTCATGGTTCCCTTACACGAAGACAGCCAGTTTCTCTTTGCGTTTGGGCCTAAGAGAAGACCCTTGTGTGTTGTCATGCTTCTCAAGGGTATACTGAAAGCCCATACTATTTTAATCAGAAACTTAAAAAGAATCCTGAGTCTCTGCAGCTATCAAGCAGTTCAACCTTAATACAGTACATTGACGACCTTTTGATCACATCGATGACTAAGGATGTTTGCAAGTAAGATATAAGGTCTCTCCTAAGAAATTAGAATACGGTCCAAAGTAAGTCACTTACCTGGGACATCAGATAGAAAAGGTGAGTGAGGCGAGTGTGTCATGAACGCATGGAGATAGTTCTTAAGATGACGTTCCCAACCACACAGAGAGAAGTGCAAATGTTCCTGGGCATGGTTGGCTACTGTCGCCAATGGAGCCCAAACTTTTCTTTTGTGAAGACGCCTTTACTGAGGCTGACGCACACCGATGTCAATGGCCGGTACCAAAGGATGATGAAAGCATGGAAGTCTTCAAGGACCATAAAAATCTACTTTGTAGCGCATTCGCTCTTGGAATGCCAGACTTTATGAAAGTGTTGTTCTCTTTTGTCATGAAAGAGATGGGTGTGCACTGCCTGCACTAACACAAGCACTTGTTGAGACTAAACACATGCGGTCCCTAGAACAATTATTGGAGCGATTTGCGCTCCCACTTGCGCCATCATGAACTCACAGCAGCCATATGCGAGGTCTTTGCCCAGTACTATGAAGCACTATATTTCCCACCGAGCCCCCCAGACCGCTTCCCAGATTGCCTTCAGACCTACATCGCTGGAGCTGCCCTTCCCCGCCTAAACCCTAACAAGGTCCCGGTAACAGACGGGTTCCCGGTAGAATACTATGTTATGTTCAGGGCTACCCTCACCCCCAAGTTACTCACTGTATATCAGGAGGCGCATTGGCAGGGTAGGTAGCTGGACTCTATGTGAAGCCCTCATTGTGGTTCCTATTGCCCTCAAGTCAATGTTGCAAAGGGGTGGGGGTGCTGCCACCCTATGGAACACTTACGTGCTCAAGCTGTGACACAATTTAGACTCTCTTACTTGATTGTTGATATGGGCCAGAACCAGCTGCGATCAGTGCAGGTAACAGCGGTGGGGCGGTGGAGCCTCATGAGGGGGACTTAGAGGGATGATGCAGAGAGAAAATGAAATAAATAATTAATTTTCCCTCAGCATCAGCCCTCGAAATTCCCCCCAACATGACCCCACCGCTGTTACCTGCACAGACCGCGGCTGGCTAGAACACCACAGGTCACTCTCACCACGGCGATGGCTACTAGACCGCATATTCAGGGGAGCACATGGAGCTCGGTCTGTCTCTCCCGCATGCAGTCAAGACCCTGCTGCTAACCGTTATGGTGGTCCATAGGTCAGAGATCGCCGACCCCTGCATGACTACACATAGACACCCCTGGTGCCTACCCCACATGGCTTTCTCGTTTGCTTGTATATTGATTGTACTATTGCAATCTTGTTGCTACCCCCCAAGTTCTGGGAATCCCGGATTGTTTTTGCATGTTTTTGATTGTTAAGTTTATACATTGTTTTGGCTGTTTTCTTTCCAGATGGCATTACCCTGGAGAATATATTGACCTAGCCTGCCTCCTTTGCTAGACGTCTATCATAATAGGTCTGCATTCGCACCACAAGTTTCTCCGTATGTGTTTATAATCCTAGGTTACAGTAATGCAATTGCTGCTGTCATGTGTTCTGACATAAGTACTATTACATACCAATGACTTGATTATTGTTGTAATTATATCAAAACACCAATAAAGAAATATAAACAAAAACAACAACAAAAAAGAGAGAGACTGAACACCCCATTGGCTACTTCTCAGCCACTCTTGGTTCTCTGGCAGCAGCGTTGCCTGGTTGTCTCAAAGGAGTTGCAACAATGAGCCGTGCTATTCAGCAAACTTAGAGGATAGTGATTGTTTACCCCATTATTGTAATGGTACTTCACTCCATTGTAATACTTAAAACCTGTGCCCAGATTCAGCATTTGACAAGTAGCTGCTTTACCTGCTATGAGAGAATAATTTTGGCAGCAGAACATTTTTCCATCTGGAGATGTAACAACTAAATCCTACTTCTCTGTTGCTGACCCCAGCAGGAGATAATGTGGGTGAATTTGATCACGACTGTGTTAGTGTTATCGAGTTGTGCACAAAACCGAGACCTGACATATTGGATGCACCCATGCCTGAATCTGACCATACCCTTTTTGTTGATGGGTCCTGCATGAGAGACCGACATGGAATCTTAAGGGCCGCCTATCCTGTGTGTGCCCTGAGCAGAGTACAGGTAGCATCTTGTGCCACGCAACGTCGGCACTGGTAGCCAAACTGATTGCCCTTAGCAGAGTCTGCTGCAATTCTCATAAGATAGTATTTATATATTCATGATATTGAGTTAGTTAATATTTTGGCTATGATACTTTTGCAGGATAATGTTTTTGCATATATAAATACCACTGGCATCAGAGATATCATTGTGATGACTTTTAGGACATTATTGACGATTACTTCTGATGTGGCCTAAAAAACAATGCTGTAGTTTACTTCTGAATAACAAATTGCACTAAATTGTTACATTTTAAAATGTTGTTTTAAAAAGTACCCCCCTGTCTTATACTCACCCTATACTGGGTGCCTCAACTCCGGGCTTCACTCTCTTGCAACCTACTGTAAGCACGACACCCCCTGTACCCTAGCAGTTCCATCCTGCCACCACCACTAATGCAATTTGGCCATCCCTTTATAGCACTATCCTACCTCTCTCTCAGTCCCCAATAGTGCTGCACCAGTAAAGCTCTTTACTAGCACCATATTTCTTCTTTTGTGAATGTGGTTCCCCTACAGAGAGGTGACTAGCAAGGACTGATCACTTCCAGGAGGATTGGGAGGCAGAGGAGGTGATTTATACAATGGCAGGACCAGACTGGCCATTGTGGGCACTCTCCTGGGAGACTGGAAGGGTGGTGGTTGTTTTTTTTACCGCACTGCAATATCAGCCCCCAGTAACAAAAGCAGGAGTGCTTCACACTTGCACCCCCCCGCCCCTTCCCAGGCCCCTCTTCCCCATGGCGGGTAGGGGGGCTTGGGTGTGGTGGTCCTCCAAAATTGCCTGGGCTGCTGTGGGTTCCCAGTCCGGCCCTGGACAATGAACAGAGTGGTACTGTCCTGGGCAGTACATTGGGACTTTTGAAATCTCCTGCCACTCATGTAGCTTGGCTAGCTGCTATATTTGGAAAAGAGCTGGGGCCCCTGTATGCAGGATAATAGTGCCCTGACAGGGAAAAGACAAATGTGAAAAAGGAAAACCTGGGCAAGGTTGATTACATAGGTGATGGGCAACACAATTTCAATGCGACGAAACCATTAACCTTCACTCTTCACAAATTAGATTCAAAAATAGATATTTATTTAATAAATAGACATATAAAAAACTTTTTTTCACTATATAAATATATGTTTTTTGTTATTATTTCACTTTTTATAGTCAAGCTAGTTGATCCAATGGGTATTCATATATTATAAGGCTTGATGATTTTAATAGAACAGATTTTTTTTAAAAGAGACATTCAGTAAGTTAACATATAAGACAATTTCACGGACAATACATTGATGAATATACATTCTCAATTATAAAATACATTGTTAACAGATAGACGCAAATATCAGGAACTGACGGTGTGTGCTTGAACAAAAATGACATGTAAATATTTGCCACCGTAGGGGCACTGGAAGCCCCCATTAAGACTCCTTTTGTCTGTTTATACAATTTGCTGTCAAATTCAAATACATTCTCTTCAAGCACTACCTTGAGGCATTCCATTAAAAACAGTTTTGGGCAGGCCACCTGATATTCGTTGATAAACCAACTGACTGCTTGTAATGCCCCTAGCGTGGGTATATTGCTATATAGCACTTCAATATCCATTGTCACCATAAATTGATTATCGGCTCTGAACTCAGTGTTTTCTATGAGATTAATAATATGTCTGGTGCCTTTAACATACGCCGGGGTGGGGTACTGGATACACAAGGGTGCAGTATTGCATCAATGTATATAGAAAGGGACTCTGTTACCGTGCCGATGGTGTTCACAATGGGTCTGTAGGGCGGGTCCACTTGATTTTTATGTACTTTAGGGACTCCATAGATGCAGGCTATCTTAGGGTTTTGTACATTACGGTATAGCCACTCTTTTTCACATATGCCATTATCCTTGAAGGCTTTGGTTGTTAGTCTGTTAATTTTTTCTTTTATTTTTTTCGTTGGATCTCGTGTGAAGTGAAGATAAAAATGAGTATCATTGAGCATTCATTCCATTTTATGGACATACGTAGTGGTGTCACAGGCTAGCAGCTGACACTCACTGACACTCAGATATCTACCAGTTAATGGTGAGGTCAGACGCCATGGGCCTGTTGTCACCTCGGCAGATACGCTGTCCCCGGGTCCTTCCTCTGATGCTGCACCTGCTACAGTATGATGACCACACACGTCAGCACATCTTGGATGTCTTTGAGGCCAGACAGGGAAGTTTCAGTGGACTGGTATGTCTAAAATACTGGTGCCTGCCTGGCCTCTAATGCTGCTTGTCTGCTGTATGAGGCTGAGCCAAGGGGGGCGTGGCTAGCAGCCGATGAAGACGGTCGCAGCCTAGCGAGGCTCCCGACCCTCCGCCCAATGATCTGCTGATTATCCTGTATTTGACCCGGGATCCCCGCGAAAATCGGGAAGATCCCGAATACAACACCCGGGCCTGCTCCAGTTCGAGTGGCGAGCCGGTGAGGCCACTGCAGCGGGCGTAACTGGCTGTGAAGATCCCGAGACGCCGGAGCACAAGATGGCGGCAACCTGGAGGGCGGACGCCGAAGTATAGCAGCGGCTCCGTCCCCGGCGCCCGGCTGGGCTGAGGAAGCGGAACAGTGAGAAGCCGAGGAGGAGACTGGAATCAACGGGCACGCCGTTGGCCCCCGACCTCAGAGCGACCGGTGAGGAGCGTTGAGCGCGAGAGGCCCCAGCGAGACTCCGCCCCACCCAGAGGGCAGCAAATCTACTCCCCGGCTCTGGGGCCTCCTGTCCCTGTGGGCGCGACTCCGGCCCCGGGAAGCAGATCCGTGGGAGACCCAGGGAACGCGGTGGCCGACTGACGACCCACCGGCCCTGCCTACTGGGCGGTGGATGCGGGACGCTGAGGACAAGCGGCTGCGGAGTGGCTCCGCCTCACCCAGGGGGCTGAAATCCACACCCCGGCTTCGGGGCCTACCGCCTCGGCAGGTGCAGCTCCGGCCCCATCACCAGGCTGAGCAGTGGAGGCGGAGCTGTGAGGAGCCGGGAAGAGGACTGGGGCCGACTGGCGAGCCGCCGGCCCCCAACTCCGGTGCGGCCGGCGTGGCGCCCTGCACACGAGCGATTCCGTGGAGGCCCCACCCCACCTGTGTGCTGCAAATTGACACCCCGGCTTTGGGGCCTAGCGTCCCTACACGCATCGAGAGGCGACTGGAGGCCTCACCTGCCTCCTTTAGAGGCGAGAATCTACAATATCTGGCCCCTGGGGAGGAGTGAGGGTTGCCACTAGCGATCCCAGAGCCTTGGCGGCCCGGGCCTGCCGCGAGGAACAACCCGAAGGCGGCTGGATTGGGGCCCGAGGGAGAAAGACATCTGAGGAGGACCAGCGGCCTCCACGGGGGCGGCCAGGGGCCAACCTTGCCCGGTGAGCAGTGCGTGCGCCCCAGGATAGGGGCCCATGCGGGAGCCCACTTAAGGGGGGAACTTCATCTGCCCACCCATGAACCGCTCCTAGCGGGGGGCCTCGATCGGACTCTTTGAAGCAGTCCCCGGAAGGAGGTTGGGACCCGTGAAGCAGACACGTACCTCTAGACTGGCTGAAAACCGAGGATCAGGCACCATACGCAGACACCCCTCGATTGGCGGGCGCCGCCGGAGGAGAAGGAGGAAGGGACCGTGCGGCGGGCGGCTATCCACTCAAGCTGCGGGCCCCTGAGCGGGCATACCTGACGACGCGACCCCCCGGTGGGGCCGGAAGGGACCCTATAGCCGGCGAACTCCTCAGACCCCCCCGTTACACCGCCGAAGAACCAAAGCGCCATCGCGGCGGCGGTGCGCCTTGGCGGACCAGAACGCGATAGCAGCACCACGTGGCCGCCCTGAACGGAGCCAGGATCTATAGCGGCGGGGAGGGCTGATTGACCCCGTAGAGAGGAGGGCCCAGCAGGAGAACCCGGACTGACCCCTCCTAGTTGGTGCTCATCGGACTACCCACTGCGGAGGACACCGACCACCCCTGAAGATCCCTGGGAGCCCAGATCGACAACGCAGGAGCAGGATGGGAAAGACCAGAGGCGCTAAAGGAGACGGGAGCCCTGCCACGGAGACGCCCGAAGACAATACACAGTCTACAACGGACCTGCAACAGATGCAGGACCGGATCCTAGAGGCTATCGCTGCCACGAAGGATGCATTACACCACGACATTGTGCAGGTGTCGACGGGGCTGGGGCTCCTGCGGGCTGACCACGCGAAACTAACAGACAGAGTCAAGGAAGCGGAAGACGCCTTAAAAGACATAGTGCCAGCGCAGAAATTGATGTATGGGAAGCTCACGGAGGCGCTGGACCGCATTCAAGCCCTGGAGAGGCGAGCAGAGGACGCTGAAAATCGCAGCCGGCGGAACAACGTGCGCCTCGTGGGCCTTCCCGAAAAAAAAGAGGGCACGGACATGGTGGGCTACTTGCATGAATGGCTAAAGACCGTGGTGGCCCCGGAGGGCCTCTCCCCCTTCTTCACTCTAGAGCGGGCGCACCGAGTACCATCAAGACCCCCGAAACCGGGTCTCCCACCTCGCCCAGTGGTCATCAAACTGCTTCACTACAAGGACAGGGACTGGCTGTTACAACGGGCCAGGAATGCAGGCCCCTTCCAAGTGGACAACAGCAGAGTCACGCTGTTCCCGGACTACACGTTCGAGACCCAAAAAATGCGCGCCTCATTCCTCTCTATCAAAAAAGAACTGCGCACAGAAGGCTTACAGTACTCGCTGCTGTTCCCGGCCAGACTCCGCGTAGTGGTAGACGAGAAAGCTCTGTTCTTCCCAACGGCGGCAGAGGCATGGACCTGGTGGGACACTTATAAAGCAGGCACGGATGGGGCTCGGTTCCGGGCTGAGGAGGCGCGCCAGGAACAATCAGTCAGGCGGTCAAGGAGGCACCAAGGGCGCGGACAGGGGTCCAGAAGGCTGACGAACTCCCAAACAGCGGACGAACGAAGAGCAGCACTGCAGGCAGTAAAAGAGGTGTCGGGATCGGCGCTGGTCCAGTCGGAGAGAGAATCGGGCTCGGAGGGCCAGGGAACGGGCTCGGACACTGAGTTATCGGAGCTGGGCGGGGCCAGGGGCCCGAAGGTCACACCACAGACGTCAAGAGAAATCATTGGGAGCTGAATCCTGGTCATGGTACCTGGCTGGGGTGACAACGACTAGTGCGGCTTCTACGGACTCTTGAGCAGGCCGCTGTAAGACTGGAATATCGTGAGTCATAATGCGTATTGCGGGGCGGGGGCATGGGTACTGCACTTGTAGGTTCCAGAGGTTAGCTCACGCACCCCAGGGCCCATAAGGCCTCCGTAGTTTCGACTACGAATTAAGTAGATTTGAGAGCACGTTTGCTCGATAGTTTGGATGGGAGCGACTCTTCTGCAGTTAGGTCCTGTTCTGGGGGAGTGGGGGCCTGGAGAAGTTGGGGTAACTCAAGGCGTAGTTTGGGGAGGGGGGAGGGGAGAATGTTGGGGATGGGTGGGGACGGTGTCAAGTCTGGGGTCTGGATGCAAATTGTTGATGTTCTACACCAAACACAATGGGACAATGGCTAATGTGGGATCGATAAAATGTGTGTCCTGGAATGTGCGGGGCTTGAATACGATGACGAGGAGACACAAAATTCACTCTTACTTGGTCCGTAGAGGAGTGCATATAGCATTCCTACAAGAGACCCATTTAACAAGGAAAGAGGGTATAGCGCTCCAGCGCAGATGGAGGGGCCACCTGTTTCACACCACATACTCTGCTTTTGCTCGGGGAGTGTTAATTTGGGTGAGGGCGGGTGTCCCTTTCCAAGTAACTAGGCACACGGAAGACCCAGATGGGAGATATGTGGCAGTTGAGGGACTGCTTAGAGGTCGACACATAGTGCTCAGTAGCATCTACGCGCCGAATGTAGATCAGGCAACATATTTCGCAAGGCTTTCCAGGGCACTAGCCAGCTACTTCACAGGTCCTGTACTGATGGGGGGGACTTCAACTCAATAGAAGATACTACACTAGATAGGTCACACCCACCACTACACACATCCCCAGTACACCGGTTGGCGAGGTGCAGAACGGAATGGCAGGGAAGATGGGACCTGACAGACAGCTGGCGCACACAACATCCAACAGAGCGGGATTACTCATTCTACTCCAGCCTACATGACCTCCATGTCCGCCTTGATACCTTCCTCTGCTCTCAAACAGTGCTTCCAGCGGTGGCCCGGACTGAATACTTAGCACACACGATATCTGACCATAACCCTATACTCCTGACACTAGATTGGATGAATGAACCCTCAAGGATTCCGACGTGGCAGCTACGGCCGGACACGCTGGATGACCCACCCTTCCGCGCAGAGCTGGAGGATCGGATCACTCAATACTTTGCACAGAATGAGGGTACTGCCTCCTCCAGAGCAGTGGAATGGGGCGCATTTAAAATAGTAGTAAGAGGAGACTGCATAGGGAAATTTGCGGGAGCCCGCAGGTCATTGGTGGAAGACTTGGATAAGGCTGAGCGTAAATTGAGGGAGGCGGAACTAGACCGCCCTAACCGCCCTGAGTTACAGGGGAGAGTGAGTGAGGCGCGGGAGGCAGTGGCCATAGAGGTGGAGCGCCTTCGTAGCTTCGATTATAAAACATACTTAACGAAGACTCTTGCTGAGGGGGACAAAACTGGAACACTCTTGGCCTGGCTAGCGAACCCCAATAGGAGTACTCAACCGATTTTGGCCCTACAGGTGGATGGAGGCAACACCCATGAAACACAGTCAGAAATATTGGACTGTTTCAGATCATATTACGAGAGGTTGTATAGAACTGAGTTGGGGCACCAGACTGAGGCAATAGATGCTTTCCTGAGCAATTTGCAGCTCCCACAACTAGAGCAAGAACAAGCTGACGCCCTGGGCGGCCCAATAGACTTGGCAAAAATAAGAGGAGTAATAAAGCGAATGGCGCGTAACAAAACTCCGGGGATAGATGGGTTGCCCATTGAATTCTACGGGAGATACCTAGACCAACTGGCCCCGAGACTTCAAGTGATCTATAATGAAGCCAGGGAAGAGGGCAGCCTTCCCCGATCAATGCGCGAAGCCATAATGATCCCTTTATTAAAACCGCGAAGGGAAAGCACAGACCCTGCATCCTATAGGCCGTTATCTATGTTAACGACAGACTACAAAATCTTGAGCACAGTACTGGCCGCCAGACTGTTGACCCATATGCAAGACCTGGTCTATAAGGATCAATCAGGTTTCATACCCACAAGGAACAAGACACACAACATCCGTAGGCTGCTCAGGCTAGTGGATGACCCACCGCCGGGCGCGAGGGCCCCCCTAGTATTGGCAGTTGACATGGAGAAGGCCTTTCGACAGCCTGGAATGGGACTACCTATATAGGGTGATGCAGGGTTTTGGCCTGGGTGAAGGATACATAGGATGGACGAAGGTGCTTTACTCTTCAGCGAAAGCTAGGGTGAAGGTCGGATCCTTAGTGTCGGATCAATATGAGGTGAATCGGGGAACCAGACAGGGATGTGCACTTTCTCCCCTGCTGTTTGCGCTTGCAGTGGAACCTCTAGCAGCAATGGATAGGCGGGGTGAACATTACGATGGGTTAGTCTTCAGAGGGGCCCACCACTACATTTCCTTATATGCAGACGACCTCCTCCTCTTCTTAGACAATGCGGAGGAAGCTGTGGAAGGCGCAGATAGACTGCTAGCGCGCTTCGGCGATATATCGGAACTGCGGGTTAACTGGACAAAAACCTGCCTCTTCCCTCTAAGGAGGGGGGAGGAGCGCCCCCCACTCCACCCGAAACTTAGATGGGAGCCCAACTGCTTGAGCTACCTAGGAGTGCATATATACCACACACCTGAGGACCTCCTAGACGGTAATGTAGGTCGCTGTATCCGCGCATTGCAGAGTAGTATGTCCTTCTGGGCCACCCTGCCCCTTTCAGTGGCAGGCCGGGTTGCACTTCTACAAATGGTAGCCCTACCGCGATTGTTATATTTCTTTCGGACCCTCCCCGTGTGGATACCTGGAGCGATCTTCAGACGATTAAGATCGATGATTGTGTCCTTTTTATGGGGAACGGGCAGACGTAGAATTGCACTGGCGACGCTGACCCGCCCGAAGGATGAGGGTGGCCTAGCGGTCCCAGATTGTGAACTCTACTACTTGGCGGCTCAATTACAATTCTTCACGCAAGAAATAGCGAGGGTATACAGCGGCCCGGAACAGGAGAGGGAGAATGGCACCCCCGCCACGTCCTGGCGTACATAACCCTGCAACAAAGGTTAATGCTAAGAGGGCTGACCCAGGAGGAACGGACGCTGCGATTGTGTTGGAATCGCTCGCAAAAGCGAGCTGGACCCGGTCACCCGTATGCGCCCGAAATCCCGCTAGGCATGGTGACAGCACTCCCACATGGCGGAGACTGGTCGAGGCTACGACTATGGGAAGAGGCAGGGTTACAGATGGTAGGGGATCTATATGAGGACGGAGTATTAGCCCCGTACCAGACTTTACAGGAGCGGTACGACCTTCCGAGGGGAGACTATTTACTGCATGCGGCGGTGGTGAGAGCCATACAAGCGCACTGGGGGGAGGGGCTGATAGAACCCACGACGACACTGGCGTGCCAATACACAATGATGGCGGCAGGAACGTTTAAGGCAGTTACATGCCTATATTCCAGAATGCACACAGAAACCCTACAACCACTTACACCATTGAAGAATAAATGGGAGGCAGATCTACAGTTAGAAATCCCAGACACGACATGGTCCCAGCTGGTGCGGAGGGCTAGGAAGAGCACCAGACACGCGCGTTTCCAACTGATACACCTCTATATCCTCCATAGGGCTTACCTCACCCCGAGTAAAATAGCAGCGTACTTTGGCGCGGATGACGCGGCATGCCCCAGATGTGGCCAGATAAGAGCAGACCTAGTACACATGCTGAGGAGCTGCCCATGCTTACAAGAGTATTGGAGGGAAATAGGGGACACCCTGAATGCAGTAGCGGATAGGGAACTGCAGTACGACAGCGCGGTCACCATCTTACATTGGTTCCCGCATACACGTAAGAACAAACTGTCAAGCAAATTCATCGACATGGGCCTACTTATAGCGAAGAGAGAGCTGACCAAGGGGTGGAAGTCGAAGGTGGGGCCAACACATCGGAGGTGGATGAATGAATTCCTGAAGTGGGCCTCAGCGGAGAGTACGATCAGATACCAGCTGGCCCGCCGTAGCTCAGACGAGAAAGCGCAGGATGCAGCAATGGCATGGGAAACATTAGTGTAGGCACTGAGAGATAGCGCAGTGGAAGAGGAGGGGGAAGAGGAGTCGGAGGACCTGGTGACTCCAACAGCGAAGGTCACGACCACGGCACCCACGGCGGACACACACACACGATAAAAATACAAAAGCTCCGAAGCCCCACGATATAGGCACACATCCTTGCACCAGGTGTAGACGCAGACACCGGGGGGGGGGGGGGGGGGGGGCGGGGGAGGAAAGCACACCGGGATCCTGCAGAGGAACGTGTATGTACCTTGCAGGGTAGTAGCGGGGTACGGGGTGAATAAGTAAAAGCAGAGGGCAGAGGGCCCAATATGTTGCCTACAGCAGGCTGCCCAGCCAAGGGAGCAAAATATAACAGAGTGACGCCGCCCGTCCTCCGGGATGTGGGCTGAATGGCTGTGTACGGGACATCTGGAATATGTTGGGAGGACAACGACTCGGCACTGTGAGATACTGAACACTGCACTGTATGCTGTAAATGACTCTGCAATAAAAATTGTTTAACAAAAAAAATGAGGCTGAGCCAATCGAGTACCTCAAATACAGGTCTCTTCTCTGAGCCGTTCCACTCATGGCCGTCATTTAGGAGCTGCCAGGGGTCACTGCTGCGACCACTGGCATATCCCTTGTGAATCCTGACACTGCCTCTGCGACCCCTAACGCCAGAAGTAGCAAAGTCAGTGGCAAGAACAGAAGCAGCTTGTCCTTATGGACGTCGGTGGGGGCTTCACTCACCTCATTTCTTTAAATTTTTTACTGTGATGATAGTAAATAATATTACATTATTCGCTATTAGTTCAATAAAAATGGAGTACAAATAGCTGGAATATGACTTTCCCTGGCAGTTGAGGTAAGTAAAAATGCTTTTAAATATATGTATATCGTGTGCTTGCTTGCTGTTTTGAGTGTGTTTATGTAAGAGAGAGTGTTTGAACGTGTGAATGTGGGTTTGCATGTGCAGCCAGAATGTCTGTATGTGTGAATGCATGTGTATGTATAAGCAAATGTATGTGTGAGTGAAAGTGAAGGTCAAGGGGCATTTAAAATGCTTTTAAATGTATGTATATCGTGTGCTTGCTTGCAGTTTTGAGTGTGTTTATGTAAGAGAGAGTGTTTGTACGTGTGAATGTGTGTGCATGTGCAGGCAGTGTGTGTGCATGTGTGAATGCATGTGTATGTATAAGCATATGTATGTGTGAGTGAAAGTGAAGGTCAAGGGGCATGTGAAGTCACTTCCGCTACCCCATGCATGTTGATGAATTGACGTCCATGATTCCACTCCTGAGTGAATGGCAGGCTCTCCTCTGGCTGTAAGAGTCTCATCACTTGCACTCTATCCTCGATGGGAACTTTGGGATGGTAGAGTAAGCTGGTGTGGTAGCAGAGGCCTCTGTGCTGGTTGCAGTCTTGGTTGGATTGCTGTTGGCAGAAGTGGTGGCTGGTGTGTTGGAAACATAGGTGGTTTCACACTATGGTAAACTACGAGAAATGTGGGAGACAAATTCATGAGAGATATAAGAAGGTAAAGGGCAATAAAATCCAGTTTTCTCTTTTCTTTTAACAATTTGTTTTGATTAGTTATGAAAAACGTTGCATTATGACAAGTTGCACATCATAAATTTCACATACATATTCAGTTGGAGCTTGCTAGAATTACTTTAGTACATACATTAGTTAGGCTGCTCTAAAACTTTAGAAACACGAGGTGTGACTGCGTCCTTGAGTGAGCTGTGTAGTGAGGAAGTGGTACTCACGTTGACCCACTAAAGACACTCTCTTGACACTGATGTTGTAACTGTGCAGTGCCCACTCTCGTTATTGTTATCTTCCCACTGCTGCTTGTGCGTTTGAGGCTCGATCTAGCTTTTCCTGAACTGTGAGCAGCCCGCACAACTTTGCCCTTGCTCAGGGCCGTTTCTAGGTGTTTTGCCGCCCTAGGCGAGAATTGAAAAATGCCGCCCCCTCCCTTTTACTACGATCTCTCTCGCCCCGTCATCCGTGCTAGAAGAATTATTCCATGTACCTGGAGAACACTGTATAGGCCACAGACGCTACTACATACATTTCCTCTCTCAGCATCATTGTAGACGCACCAGCCAGAGCGAACCCTTCCCAGCTCTGGTAGAACGTCGAATCATAAGAGCCAGGCCCCTCGCCAGGAGGCCACTGCAGCTTGCAGCACCCATTACCCCTTGCGAGTGTTGCCAATGACAGTACAAACACAACTAGTAATCATTACACCCCTACAGAGTGACAATTCAGAATATTCCAAGCCCCCAGTGTTAGAAGAATGGCTTAGGTGGCAGATGTAGGTATTTTTAATGTATATTGGATTAATAAACCACTGTGTTTGTGCTCATCTCCAAATTAGACCACCAGTGCTACCATGTGGCAGACTGTCATAGGTGCCGGTGATGACATTTAGGTATCGGTGCTTAGCACCGGAAACCACCTGCTCAAATTAAGCACTACGTACAGGAGATGTGTGATAGACCGGACATGAACACACCCTCACAGGAGGTTGAGAGAGTGACCAAGAGGGAGAGGAAGAAATATAGAGTGTGCACACCTCCACATGTTATCTACCACCATGGAGGTTATGCCATAAGATCAAAGTCAGAAATATAGTCTGACATAAGTAGATTGTCCTAAATATCCGTCTATTGAATTAAGAATTTCTCTTACTAACTACTGTCAAGCAGGAATACTCGTGCAAACAAAAGAGCCCACTCACATCTACAGCTATCAAGGAGACTTGTTGTTAATAAGGTAACTTTAAACAATGCAGGTCAGCAGAGAAACATGGATACAGACTAAAACAGTTTATCTGAAAGGCCCCTCCGGAGTCCCTCCATTTAAGAGAGAACATATATATTACCGTTCTTGCAATCAGGACATCTTAGATAACATGGCAAACCAATGTAAATCAATTCTGTATCCATAGGTGCTGAGAAGCCTACCCTGCCACTAAACAATATTTTGCATTTAGACAGCATAAGGAACATCGAGGAAAGAGAACTGCATGATGATTTCTCCCAGGCATATATGGTAGAAAACTGTTACACAGGAGTATACCGGGGTGGGGGTTGGGGGGGCACAAGTTCTCATTAATTTCGAATATTTCGGTCTGTTCGTGGCTGCAATTTTATAGAATTTGACTTGCGCTTACCGATAAATAAAGTTCCTGTGTTTCCATTTTGAACCAAAATGGAGTTGGTACATGAATTGACCAAAAGAATAGGAACTTGGTCTGACCACATAGTTTCATAATAAGGTGCCATTGTGCTGGTGTCATCTAAGATTTCTTCAAAAACTTGCACAGGTCATGAAGTAATCCATCAAAGCCTTGCACCGCTCATCAAGATGATCCAGAAATTCCCTCGGGCTAGAAGCCACCCTCCAGTAGATCGAAAAAAGCACTACACTCACTGCAGGAGGAAGGTACATGTAAATTTAAACAGGTGATGCTTGCAGCCTTTATCATCTCTTCCAGTCAGCCTGTATTGAACAGGAAGGACTCCGCTAATGCAATAGGGTAGATGCTTCAAACCATCACGACTAATGGCTGCCATTAGCGGAGCCACAGGGCCCACTTGCGGACAGTTCAGCAGAAACCACTCATCGGCAAAACACCGAAGCTTCTAAAATGCATCAGTTGGCCTGTCAAAACTACCCCGAGCAGCGAATGGCAAGCTGTTAGAAGCAGCTTGCTCAGTATAAACACACTATGCTGACTCCTGTCATATAAGTTTCATTGCTGTCAGCAACCCAAATACATGAAATGATTTGTCGCAGCCAAAGTCCAAGTTCCATCCACAGGTCTACATATCACATTGTGAACATAGCTAAAATCTGAAGGCTACAATAAGTTAATAACAGCATTTTATAGTGATGCAATATCAAAATGTGGATGTGACATGGTTTTCCATTAAATGTAGTGGTGATCCAAATGACCTCATAGGCAGCCAGACATTTATTTAAATTATTTCCTTTAAAAAATGGGCAACAATAGCATACCGGTGTCAGGCTTCTGCCAGTTTAGTAATGAACACTTCCTGTATTCCAGTGGCCACACAACTGCATGTTGTGGTCTCTGAAGGGTGGCCGGACTCTGACATTTGACATTTGCTGATGGAGTGTTTCAGGTGGCGGTTGCAAAGAGCAGTAAAACTGTGATTGGCAAGGGGGCGCTTCCGTTCAATAACAAATGTATGCAGCCGTGATGGTCCTACTGTCATTTGTCATACAATATTTGAATCCCATTCCACACCAAACCTACCATGGGGTTATTAACAAATATTACAAAGCAGAATGGAGGTTCAGCTATTAAAGCACACACTTTGGCTGGAAGCATGAATCCTCCTCCAGAGAAGTTCAAGCTAGACCCCTGCAAGCACTTGAAGGAACCCTTCCCAGCATATTTTCTCTCTCTTCTTCCCCTGACACTTCTAGCTATAGCAATCAAAGCCGCTATGATACACAGTCTATAATATAGACTGTGTATCGTATAAAGCTCCTTTATGAATGTTTTACGGTTTTGACAAAGTGAATGAAAATGTCTCTGAACATTTAAACCAACTGACTCGGCGATGGGGCAGGTACGGCTGGAAACGCTGCCACTCCTTCTAAAGCAGGTGCGCTTGCACTCCACTTATAGGTGCTGCTGCTGCCTGCATGTTTGTTTGCCGCCCCCCACCTTTTGCCGCCCTAGGCGGCCGCCTAGTCCTGCCTAATGGCAGAAACAGCCCTGCCCTTGCTTTATCATGTATGCGTTTGCTAACAGATTGAAATGTGGGAATGGGTCATAAAAACACAAAGACTAGTGATACATAATAGTTCTCTTTGTAGCTGGGTGATGAATGTTGTCACTGGGATGCCCTGGCTGTGGATCGTGGGTCGCATGGGTGTACATGTCTGGCTGGTATTACATGATGCCTGCTGGACTGTGTGAGCGGGAGGTTTTCCGCCCATTGTTTTTTGGCTGCTCGCCCACCTTTTTGACCAGCTCAGGACTTTAGTCTGGTCTAGTCATGCATCTTCATTCATCTCGGCCTTGCTGCTGGTTCGTTGGGATACGTCGTTATTATCTGTACTCAAGAGGGTTGTTAGGAGCTCGTCCCAGCTGTTTGCTATCAGGATCTTGCGGAGCCCCAATATGTCTTCTCTGCGAAGTGCCACACTCTGCTTTTGCCCAGGTGCGCATCGAATGTCTCTACATTGTGATTGTGGGGGGAAAAGGAGCCTTCCATTTATTGGTGATTAGTCTCTTTGCCACCGCTATTCCTAGATCCAGGATCCGGGAAGTGACTTTATTATTACAATTCCTATTATATAAATGTAAAACATACGTGGGCCAGTCTAGGAGGAGGTCTCTAGTTGTGCAGCGTGCTAGGTCGTCCGCTACTGCTTTCCAAAACTAAGTTAGTGCGGGGCATCTCCATAACATAGGCAGTAGATCTGCATCTAATGAGGGTGCATGGTGGCATTTTGCATCTTGACGACTAAAGTATTTGTTGATCTTTGCGGCGTGAGGTCTGCTCTACGCATGATGAAGAATTGGATCTGTCAGAGGTGCACGTTTCGAGGAATATAAATGGGACTCTGCAATACCGAATTCCATTCTGCTTTTGAGAGTTGTCGGTCTATCTCAGCATCCCAGTGCCGCCTAAGGGGTGACAAGTCAGTGGCTGTGTGGTGTTGAAGCAAAGCTGTGAACCATTTTGTTAAGTGTCCCCCTTCACCCATGACTTGTATATATTGTATTATGTGATGCATGCTTAGTTCTGTGGATAGATCCCCCCCATTTGGTGGTTAACTGCTGCTATGAGAGAAAGGTTTAGTAGGAACTGTCCAGGGGACAGTTCCCCCTCTGCTACGAGTGTAGTGTATGGTCGCAACGTCCCGTCCAGATATAGATAGGGTGACCAACTGGCATGGGTGCAAATTGAGGACGGTCAGTTTGAAAAATCAGGACAAAGGGTCAAAATTCAGGACAGAAGGTCAAAATTCAGGACAAAAATGTGGGACAAAATATAAGTTTTACAGACCAGTAGATGGTAGCACAATAATATAAAAGTAAGTAAATAGATCACTGTTGGAAACCGGCTATTTCTGGTAGGCTAAGGCTGATGCCAAAGCCAGGCAGAAACCACCATTCCAGTCAGGGCAAGGAAGTCACACGCCAAGATAACCCCTGCTCGCCCTCTAGGTAGCATGGCGCGGGCAGTCTAGGCTAAACTCGGAGGCGATGTGTAAAGCATTTGCGTCAGCGCACGACAGCAACAACATACTAGGTACACCACAAAAGAGACTCCACACAAGGTTATATTAAAATAACTTTTGTATTGTCAAAACATATCAGATAGAAATTACACATGTACATTGTGCCAACTGGCACGGCAATATTCACAAGGGATTATTTACAAGACAGGGCCACATGGGCCCCTGTCTGAATCAACACTTTGCAGATATAGAAATACTTATCAGAAATTAGAATAAAAGTATATAAACTTCACTGTAAAACAAAGTAACAGTTATAGATCACATCCAGTAACTACGGGGAACAGGTAAGTACCACCTACGCAACCCTGAACTCCTTGGGAAACTGTCACGCAGGGGACCAGGACCTCACTAGGACCACCTGTACTAAAAGAACAACCACCTAAGTATCACACAGCATTTAGGGGTCTAAGAAAGAACACATTACCCATGATGTATGAAACACATTCAGAGGAGTAGTAAAGAAAAACACATAATGCATAAACCTACACATTCAGCGGGGTTAAGAATAAGGCACATGATGCAATAAAATACATTCAGGGGTGCAGCGCAAGAAGACACATGATGACTAAACATTCAGAGGTGCAGCGCAGGAAAAGAAAGACACATAATGCATAAAAACATTCAGAGGTGCCAGAGCAATACAATAGCGCAAGAATCACATGATGTCTAAAAACATTCAGAGGTGCAGGAATAACACATGATGCAAGAGAACACATTCAGAGGTGCAATAACCATACAGTTGCGCAAAAACTCACATAAGCCACCACCTGTGGCCGTCCCTAGGCCAACTGGCCTTGATGGGGCTCAGCTGCCCGGTGTCCAATGTCAGGGCGCGCTGCCATGCAGCGCCAGTCCAAAAGTACAAAAAGCCTAAACGTGGCAGCTGCCCACAAAGTGCTGGGCAGCTGAGAAACAACAAAACTGCGCCAGGGCCCTCACTGGCCCTTAGGCGCCAACTGCGCCACTGCTGGAGCCACACAGGCTCTGCTACTGTAAATAGCCAAACGTTGGAGCTCTCAGGCTCTAAATAACTAGGGGCCCCGTAGAGCCTCCGTGGCTCTAAACACAACTGGGCCCGCTGGGGACGGGCAACGACAATCTGCCCCGATATGCCCCCTTCGTTGGAGTCCCTCGGACTCATGAACACGGAAATGCCCCCGGAGCCCTCTCAGGACTCGTGTCCACAGATGGGGCCTTTGGAGCATCAGGCTCCGCCGAAACGTTGGGGCGGCCCACTGCCAGCTGGGGCCGCCCTAGTGCTCTCGCCCCCGGTGCCACTCTCCGGCACCAACAACAGCCGCATCGAGCCCCCCCAGCCCTTCCAACTCACCGGGCTGTCTCCGGGGCGGGGCTCCTCCGGGCGGCGGCTCTTCCTCGCTCGCGGTGGGGGCAGGCACCGACAATGTGCCTCGCGCCCCCTCCGCTACCGCTCCGCCATCCAGGGCTCCCTCAGCATGGGAGCCCTGCACCGGCGCCACCAGCCGCCATCTCCTGGGCGCCTTCTTCCTCTTCTCGGGCCCGGCGGTGATCACTTGGCCATTCTGCGGTCCCAAGGGCGGGGACCAATCCCGTCGCGGCGTTTGGGGCGAGCCCCCTGATGAGGTCACAGCTCCTCTCTCTCTCTGCAGGGCTCCCTCGGCACACGGGAGCCCTGCCTATCGGTCGCCTCGTCTCCTCGGGGCTCCCTCAGCCGAGAGGAGCCCCGCCACGGCCGCCATTCTCCGCGCCTTCCTTCCTCCTCTGACGCGCAGCTTCTTCGGCCAATCAGGTCGCGGCTCTCGGGGACAGGCCTCCTGCCACGGCCAAACAGAGCGCGGCTCCTGCCAAGGGACGGCCAATCAGGTCGCGGCCCCTTCGTGGCTTCGTCCACGGCCGGGCACAGGCGCACGGCGGCTCCTGGGCACCTTCAGGCCCCCGGGCAGCGGCGATCACGGCGTGGGCAGCCGAAGTTAAATAAAGTTAAGAGTAAGCGAGGTAGGCACTCGCCAGGGCGGGCAAAGCGCCCCTCAGCGCAATAATCAAAATAAAGCGCTCTAAAGCGCTATTGTCCCAGCGAAGCGCTCACAGGCGCTGAAGAGGAAAAACACAGCGCTCCCAGCGCTAGAAGGGCAATAAAGCGCTCTCTCAGCGCTAGATGCAGATGAAGCGCTCCCTCAGCGCTACAGGGACAAGTCCAGCCAAGTCCTTCAGGGGGATGCAGCAAAGTCCCTCCAGGGTAAAGCAAAGTCCCCCATCCTTCCAGGACAGGCAGAGGGGTCCCCCAGAGGTCCAGGCATCCAGGGGCTGGGCAGCGCCCGCCCCTGGTAGATTCCAGTCCGAAGTAAGAACAAGACAAGAACATTTTGGAAGGGGCAGAGCCCCTTCTTATACACAGAAAAGGCTTTGAAGTCTTTAGAAGTCTTTGTGTAGGCGAGCCCTAAGCTCTGGGAGTATCTGGTTTCCCTCTCCTGTCAGCCTCAGGTCAGAGGTGACAGGGGGCCATCGGGAGGGAGAGTCATCCAGGGTGGGCCGACAGACACAGCCTGGCACCACCAGAGCTCTTTCCACTCCTTCCTAACAGCAGATGGGGGCCTTTCATCTACGGCTTGACTCAGACCCCCCTCCTCCAGACAGTCCATCTACCAACAGGCCCAGGCATGCCTGGGCCAGGCCCATCAGCCAATCACGTGCTAGCAGACTCACTACACAATTATGCCAACTTCTAAAAGTGGCGCTTCTGGACTAGATACAGCCATGCCGCATACACCATTCTGCAGCATTCATTCTCACGAGTTCATACATATCAAACTCGCCCCTGCACTCCCCACGCATCAGGAATCTACCATGGGCATACATATTTCCCATTCATTCCTATGGGAGGGCAGGGCGCTCACCATCCATACACAGAAAGCACACGCACTTTACACTGTACCACAGTGAAAAAGTGCACAGAGGCCTAAAATCACCAACCCAGGTTCCAAAAACAGGCTAGGAAAAAGCAAAAAGTCACGGGGTGAACCTGCCCAAAGGACCGGGTCCAACACATCCCCCTTCCAGCCAAAACGCAGGGTAGACCAATCACTACACTGATGGTCTTCAATGCTTTGGGCGACAAAACCACGGAGACGGGCCTGCAGGGCAGGGCCACCTTACAGTTTTTCGCCACTCTGAACCCACAGGGATTTCCCTCACAAAAGCTCTCTGACACAACTAGGATACCCCACTGGTACACACTAGTCATCCACAGCCAGGACCAGGCCCTAGGCCACCCAACGATCACAGGTCCTAACCAATCCACAGAGTGGGGGCAGAAGCCCCTGGCACACAATAGCCAATCTCCACTCTCTCTCTCAGGGTAGCTACACTACCACTGATCCTACACCCTAGGGACCACACCCTCAGGCTGACTAGAGGTCACAGCAAGAATGCCCGATCCGACCTCTACTCCACCAATGTTAGAACTGGGGGTCTCTAGTTGGCAGAGGTAAGTACCTTAGACCAAGTAGGGACCCTGGCTTCCAGTCAGGGTGAAGGAATAACCCTCACAGGGAAGCACTCACCAGAACACAACTCTCCTACCAGATCAGGACCTCACTCCGTCACTGGTCTACCACCTGGAAACGATTCCACTTCTGAGGTACAAAGCACACAGCACAGTCCCTCTTCAAGCAGGTGGGGGCACAGCACACAGCAAAGCCCCCTTTCCTCTACCTTAGTGGAAACAACAAACTGCAGGTGGGCCCCAGAACACACAGCAAGGGCCGCCTCCTCAGTCTCTTCAGCTGATCCACCTTAGTAGAGACTCCTCTTGACCTAGAAGTTTCCTAATCTCCCAACCTAGGATTTACACCCTTAAGTTGCACCGGGGTCGGAAGTACACCGTCCTTCTGCACCCCCTTCCAGTTCCACTATCACAGGCACAGTATGTCTCAGGCTAGACAGAGCACACACCAGCGGCGTAGCAGCGACACACTCTCCTCCCACCGGGGTCAGAAGTAAGGACACCGTCCCTCTGCACCCCCCTCCAGAGTTCTGCACCCTCCCACCTGGGAGCGGTACCCCTGGAAGCCAATAACCGGTCAGGACACTGACTACAGATGCCCTTCCCTCCAGGTCAGGCTGAACCTGAACCTGGCCTCCCCCCTCCTCGGGGAATGACCTCCAGAGGCCCCAAAAAATTGGTCGAGCACTCTAGATGGTCAAATGCTCAGCGAGCCAGGACTTCTGCACCCTCCACTTAGAAGCGGTACTGCCCAACACTAGGACCGCCGGAGTTCTGGTTACAGAAACTCCCCGTCCTCTAGACACAGGAAGATCCTCTTCAAAGGACTTGTAAGTACAGCCTAGGCCCCTGACCTGGCGCTCCCTTAGGGAACCCTCCAGGCCCTGAGACAAGGTTTCGGGCTAACGTGGGACACACCGTCCCACACTCACTCCGCCTCCACTGAGACAGGACGTGAGCCCCTACGCCCCTATCATCCTAATGGGACATAGCTGGGCTACACATGAACCTCTTCACCTACACAGGATCATCAGATACACAAGCCACTACTTTTAGAATCACTTTCTAATGTCTCTGCACGACATCCAGCACACCGCCAGACATCCACCTCACGTGCGAGCTCCTTAAAAAAAAAAGAAAACTCACACCAACTCCTCCAGTTCAACACAGCACTCATCCACACACTCCCCCTCCAGACTGGTGAGACAGTTCCTCACTGCCTCTGACTCTCAACCTGTCACCCTCTTACTGAGCGCACCAGGCACCATACTCTGGGAAATGGGAATGGGAATTCGCGCACTGGACACATTTAAGCTGCCACCACTGGATCCTACCATATTGGGGAATCCAGACACACACACTACACTCAGGGAATAACCACCCTCCTGAGCAAGCAATTTCTCCTCCACCCTCCCTCTCTTCCATCTACCCACACAGGGACAGGAATAGGGATTGGACACTAGACCCAGCAAGGGATTCCTAATCTATGGGAACCTCTCCTCTCTATTGGCGTCCCGCCCTGTCATTTTCTCTCATCTGCCACTAAACATAAAGCGCAGGAACACCATCTGAAAATGACACTCTCGAGGAAAAACAAAATCAAAAACAATAATCCCAAACATGTGACTATCGGAAAAACGCAGAGTTTTTGTAATGTAGCCAGTTGTTGCTATGGCACTGTGCAAACACACGTCCAAATCCGCACCGCTGACCCACCAATGTTGGAAACCGGCTATTACTGGTAGGCTAAGGCTGATGCCAAAGCCAGGCAGAAACCACCATTCCAGTCAGGGCAAGGAAGTCACACGCCAAGATAACCCCTGCTCGCCCTCTAGGTAGCATGGCGCGGGCAGTCTAGGCTAAACTCGGAGGCGATGTGTAAAGCATTTGCGTCAGCGCACGACAGCAACAACATACTAGGTACACCACAAAAGAGACTCCACACAAGGTTATATTAAAATAACTTTTGTATTGTCAAAACATATCAGATAGAAATTACACATGTACATTGTGCCAACTGGCACGGCAATATTCACAAGGGATTATTTACAAGACAGGGCCACATGGGCCCCTGTCTGAATCAACACTTTGCAGATATAGAAATACTTATCAGAAATTAGAATAAAAGTATATAAACTTCACTGTAAAACAAAGTAACAGTTATAGATCACATCCAGTAACTACGGGGAACAGGTAAGTACCACCTACGCAACCCTGAACTCCTTGGGAAACTGTCACGCAGGGGACCAGGACCTCACTAGGACCACCTGTACTAAAAGAACAACCACCTAAGTATCACACAGCATTTAGGGGTCTAAGAAAGAACACATTACCCATGATGTATGAAACACATTCAGAGGAGTAGTAAAGAAAAACACATAATGCATAAACCTACACATTCAGCGGGGTTAAGAATAAGGCACATGATGCAATAAAATACATTCAGGGGTGCAGCGCAAGAAGACACATGATGACTAAACATTCAGAGGTGCAGCGCAGGAAAAGAAAGACACATAATGCATAAAAACATTCAGAGGTGCCAGAGCAATACAATAGCGCAAGAATCACATGATGTCTAAAAACATTCAGAGGTGCAGGAATAACACATGATGCAAGAGAACACATTCAGAGGTGCAATAACCATACAGTTGCGCAAAAACTCACATAAGCCACCACCTGTGGCCGTCCCTAGGCCAACTGGCCTTGATGGGGCTCAGCTGCCCGGTGTCCAATGTCAGGGCGCGCTGCCATGCAGCGCCAGTCCAAAAGTACAAAAAGCCTAAACGTGGCAGCTGCCCACAAAGTGCTGGGCAGCTGAGAAACAACAAAACTGCGCCAGGGCCCTCACTGGCCCTTAGGCGCCAACTGCGCCACTGCTGGAGCCACACAGGCTCTGCTACTGTAAATAGCCAAACGTTGGAGCTCTCAGGCTCTAAATAACTAGGGGCCCCGTAGAGCCTCCGTGGCTCTAAACACAACTGGGCCCGCTGGGGACGGGCAACGGCAATCTGCCCCGATATGCCCCCTTCGTTGGAGTCCCTCGGACTCATGAACACGGAAATGCCCCCGGAGCCCTCTCAGGACTCGTGTCCACAGATGGGGCCTTTGGAGCATCAGGCTCCGCCGAAACGTTGGGGCGGCCCACAGCCAGCTGGGGCCGCCCTAGTGCTCTCGCCCCCGGTGCCACTCTCCGGCACCAACAACAGCCGCATCGAGCCCCCCCCAGCCCTTCCAACTCACCGGGCTGTCTCCGGGGCGGGGCTCCTCCGGGCGGCGGCTCTTCCTCGCTCGCGGTGGGGGCAGGCACCGACAATGTGCCTCGCGCCCCCTCCGCTACCGCTCCGCCATCCAGGGCTCCCTCAGCATGGGAGCCCTGCACCGGCGCCACCAGCCGCCATCTCCTGGGCGCCTTCTTCCTCTTCTCGGGCCCGGCGGTGATCACTTGGCCATTCTGCGGTCCCAAGGGCGGGGACCAATCCCGTCGCGGCGTTTGGGGCGAGCCCCCTGATGAGGTCACAGCTCCTCTCTCTCTCTGCAGGGCTCCCTCGGCACACGGGAGCCCTGCCTATCGGTCGCCTCGTCTCCTCGGGGCTCCCTCAGCCGAGAGGAGCCCCGCCACGGCCGCCATTCTCCGCGCCTTCCTTCCTCCTCTGACGCGCAGCTTCTTCGGCCAATCAGGTCGCGGCTCTCGGGGACAGGCCTCCTGCCACGGCCAAACAGAGCGCGGCTCCTGCCAAGGGACGGCCAATCAGGTCGCGGCCCCTTCGTGGCTTCGTCCACGGCCGGGCACAGGCGCACGGCGGCTCCTGGGCACCTTCAGGCCCCCGGGCAGCGGCGATCACGGCGTGGGCAGCCGAAGTTAAATAAAGTTAAGAGTAAGCGAGGTAGGCACTCGCCAGGGCGGGCAAAGCGCCCCTCAGCGCAATAATCAAAATAAAGCGCTCTAAAGCGCTATTGTCCCAGCGAAGCGCTCACAGGCGCTGAAGAGGAAAAACACAGCGCTCCCAGCGCTAGAAGGGCAATAAAGCGCTCTCAGCGCTAGATGCAGATGAAGCGCTCCCTCAGCGCTACAGGGACAAGTCCAGCCAAGTCCTTCAGGGGGATGCAGCAAAGTCCCTCCAGGGTAAAGCAAAGTCCCCCATCCTTCCAGGACAGGCAGAGGGGTCCCCCAGAGGTCCAGGCATCCAGGGGCTGGGCAGCGCCCGCCCCTGGTAGATTCCAGTCCGAAGTAAGAACAAGACAAGAACATTTTGGAAGGGGCAGAGCCCCTTCTTATACACAGAAAAGGCTTTGAAGTCTTTAGAAGTCTTTGTGTAGGCGAGCCCTAAGCTCTGGGAGTATCTGGTTTCCCTCTCCTGTCAGCCTCAGGTCAGAGGTGACAGGGGGCCATCGGGAGGGAGAGTCATCCAGGGTGTGCCGACGGACACAGCCTGGCACCACCAGAGCTCTTTCCACTCCTTCCTAACAGCAGATGGGGGCCTTTCATCTACGGCTTGACTCAGACCCCCCTCCTCCAGACAGTCCATCTACCAACAGGCCCAGGCATGCCTGGGCCAGGCCAATCAGCCAATCACGTGCTAGCAGACTCACTACACAATTATGCCAACTTCTAAAAGTGGCGCTTCTGGACTAGATACAGCCATGCCGCATACACCATTCTGCAGCATTCATTCTCACGAGTTCATACATATCAAACTCGCCCCTGCACTCCCCACGCATCAGGAATCTACCATGGGCATACATATTTCCCATTCATTCCTATGGGAGGGCAGGGCGCTCACCATCCATACACAGAAAGCACACGCACTTTACACTGTACCACAGTGAAAAAGTGCGCAGAGGCCTAAAATCACCAACCCAGGTTCCAAAAACAGGCTAGGAAAAAGCAAAAAGTCACGGGGTGAACCTGCCCAAAGGACCGGGTCCAACAATCACCAAAATAAATGCAGGTCAAAATAAGTTTATATAAGGTTGAAACAATCGTCCACTTCTCAGTTTTTCAGCATGCGCGCAGCTTTGCAAAGCGGCATCGGGCCCTTTGTGTTAATGTAACAATAATTATTAAATAGTATTTTTTTATTTGTATGTTGAAATTTGTCTTTTAAATGTACATTGAAAACGCTGTTAGTTATTTTAATTTTACTTTCTCCAGCATGGCACCAAGACAAAAGCAGAATGCTTTGCCCTAGTCCCTTGCAGGAGAAGGCACACCACATGCTGTCACTACAATTGTGCCCATTAGCACTTATAGAATGACAATCAGCTGCAGTCTTAGACTGACAATGGGCCACTCCACAGTCCGCTGAAGGCAGCCTCTTCATTTTAAAAGATAATTGCGAGAGGCCCCGAGTGAAATCTTTTAAACTCATGGGGCCTCTCGCATGGGAAACAGCATTCCTTACTGAAATTTCCCATTTCGATTTTAGTATGATGTCTGTAAGGCGTCCGTAATTTGGGAACCCCAAATTACAGACGCCTTGTGGACATCATACTAAAATGACGGACGGTCCGTGAAATTTACGGACGGTTGGTCACCCTAGATATAGACCACCTAAGTCCTGAATTCCTGCGTCTTGCCATTGTTGCAGTTCAGTTGCAGATGTTGCACTGGGACCCCAAGGCGTTCCATCCAGTGGGAGGGCGGGGGCGTATAGGGTGGTAGTTCGAGTTATGAACAGTGCTCTACGAAAGCATTTATGCGCCACTCCTAACATAAGCAAGCTTGGGGTTCTGGCTCTGGTGCATGGGTGAATTAGCCTTAACAGTTCTGAGAGCTGCACGAGAGGGAAAATGGTTGCTTTGTCCTTCCTGTGCTGATCCCCCAGCCATCTGGATATCCACTGCAGTTGAGTAGCCAAATAGTACTGCTCTAAATTCGGAACAGACAGGCCTCCTTGATCTGTTTGCAAATATCATTTTTGGATTGCTACTCAATACCTTGAGTTTCCCCATGTGAAGTCTCGGACCAGGGCTTCTAAGGGGCGAAAATAAGTTTGGGGGACATATAATGGGAGGAGGTTAATGAAGTAATAAAGGAGCCGAGAGAGGATTATCATCTTTGTCAGTGCCGCTAAAATACTGTTTTCTCTTAAGCATACATTACTCAGTGGTGAAGCTGTTGTGTTTGACTGAGATGGAACAGTATAATTTCTTTCTGTCACATCAGGACTTTCACCTGTAATTTTTGCACAAAATCTTCTGCCTCACCTGCTTTTCGTTCACATGCGTCTTGTGTCCCATTACTCTCAATCAAACAGGATGGACCTGATAGAGCAAGCATCGCATCGCGACTTGCTCGAGTCAAGAACCTCGGCCGTGTGTAATCAATTAATAAATTGTACGTCTTACTAATCTTTTATTTTCATATTCGAACAAGGTAGAGGAAGCTTGCGTACGTGTATTTCTAATACAACTAAACAATGTCTCTAAAACATGGCCGCCGCTTGAAAAGTGCTTCTGCGCATGCGTCAGTCACACTCACGTGACCTGACGTAGTTATAAGTTTTGGAGGGAAAGGGTGCGCATGCGTAATACACAGCTTTCGTGAATAACGTGGTAATGCTCTTGTGAGTGTGTATATGTTGCTAACATTTAAACTGCATAGTATATTTTTATAATGATAAGTTTGAAGTACAAGACCAATGATGTGTTTACATACATTTATTTCTATGTATTAATTTGTTCTCGCTTACTTTTCATGTACTGCGGGAAATGGGGGTCCGAACCGGTTGGGAGCCATATTGAGGGTCTCTTCTGCGCAGACTCGTGGTGCACTGAAAGGTGGCAACATTGGACAGTGGAACTCAGCCAGCTGGCAGCCACCGTCAAGATGCTCATGGGAAAGCCACCTCTGCCCTACGAGAACGGAGAAAGTTGCTCCTTATATGATACAATGTGTGTTGCGCTACTGTTTGCCGTACAGTTTCTCATGGGAACCCCATTCTTGCTAGGCGGTACCCAGAGATGTAAATTAGGCCTCCAAATAGTCTATTCTGATTGGTGTGTTACCCAAAGCCTACCTTAGGACCAATCCAAATTGAGGGATTCTGACACTTTGCAACATTGGGGGGTGGTACACCGTCCCCAAACAGTATAACTACCCTGGGTTCACCTAGGGAAGTCGTCCGACTTGTCTGGTTTAGCTGACCTGTCACTGACCCAACGCACTCAATAGGTGACTGAAGATACAAAGAGCTGCGGAGCACTCTGTCCGAAATTGACCTTAGACTAAGGTTTTACTAAACCTTAAAGTGCTGGCGGAGCACTTTGCTGGGAGTTCGCTGACCCAATCGGGGTCTTGATCGATAGCTGCAGTGAGGGTGGAGCGCAGGCGTTGCTTCCGAACTGCGGGTGCTGGTCCTGTCCTGAGGGTCCAGTCCGAGAGGTCCTGTCCTGATTCCTAATCTGAGGGTTTCCTGCCCTGTCCTGGGTGTCCATTCTGCACCTGCTGTCCATTGAGGGGTATCCTTCCTTGAGGGTTTCCTGTCCTTAACTGACCCGTGGCCAGGGTTTGGTTTTCACACCAGTCTAGGTAAATATCACTCTGAATCTTGCACCTTCCTGAATTTCTGTCTTTTGCTTTAATAAAGACATACCTTTGCATATGTTAATTTTCCATGCTTTTCCGCAACCATTGAATCATAAAGTCATTTGCATTTGTTTCATAACGTGTTCCTATGTTACCCTACCTGTTAGAAATTATATTTTGCATTGCAGTTTGTCATTTCCTGATATGGTCTAGGACCTCCTTACTTAAATTGTCTAAAGCACTTTTGCCTTAAAGCATAGCGTGTCTCTCTCTATAGACTCTCCTATAGTTGTATAAATGTCCCGAACTCCTGTCTCATTCCCTTGAAATAATTCTAGAATACTAGTCCTAATCAAAGCCTATCCCATCTTAGTGATTCATCTTAAACGTTCTAATTCCTGATCCTTCATTTTTGAATGTGTCCTGGTTCCATTAGATTATAAATGGTTGCACTGACTTATTTCCTATTCAGCTATGTACTTTCTGTTATTCTGATTATCGATTGCTTAATTACTGTGAATTTGATGCTATCTGAATTTTACTAAATTAGATAAAGACTTTAAAACTTCCAGTTGTCCGTGGTCATTTTACAAAGGTATTGAATATTATTTTGTTGGGTTTGTATTTTGCTGCCTTCCCTTTTACAGCTAGCTCCCTGATCCATGATGGTCATAGGTACCCGTGTCGGTGGATGGTAAGTCGGGTACACTGAAGAATAACGAAAGGGACTCACTAATATCTGATAGCAGAGCGTGAGGTCATCTGATCAATGTATATGGTGATTTGAAATATATGGGCCCGAAGCCAGAAGTGGCGAAATTATTGGTCGGGTGACCCGCGCGCTCTATCAGAACTTAATATCAGCATACTGTCCCCTTATAGGTTCAAACTGTGACACCCCACCAATGGATTGGGTCCAATGCAATACACCTAAAAATCTTTTTCTATAGCCCTCTCTGCCACAATAATTTACACTAATCACTCCTTCATCCTATTCATTCACTGTACCATCCCGTTTATGGGCCTGATTATAATGTTGGGCAGAAAGCCATCCGACAGTTCGTCTGAGGCTTTCCGCCCAACATCATAGGTTTCCATCCAACCGCCATATTATGATACTGGCAGTCAAAGGGAGACCGGCAGGATAATTCCATTTCACTTCCGACGGGCTCAAGTAGCCCGACAGTGTGTAGGTTGGACAGTTAATCCCCAAATGGCGGTGGTGCCTGCTACACGGTGCAGGGATGTTGTAGAAGTGTATTTTTTCTATTGCGGCTTGTGCTTCAGCCCGCAGCACAAGCTGCAATAAAAAAAATACACTTTCTAACCGCCCTGAAGGTGGTCGCATTGTAATAGTAGAAGCGGGACCACCCACTCCTTGTCAGGTGGTCCCCTTTCCGCTGCAATTACATTTTAATTGGGGCCTATGTTGCGAGAGTATACAACTGTTCTTTGATGTTGTACACATGTATGTATGCCAATCAATCAGCCTTTGTAGAGTACAGTACTGTCACCCTTGGGGGTATCTGGGCACTATTTTGCCAGTTGCCCCTGTGACAATTCTGAGGAAACAGAGGCAAGAGGGAAGAAACTAGCAGAAAAATGCAAACCAGAGGGCAGAAAAACAAGCGAGCAGAAAAGGCAAAACAGAGGGCAGAAAAACAAGCAGAAAAAGCAAAACAGAAGAGGGCAAAAAGGAGGGCAGAAAAACGAGCTAGAATGGCCAGAGGACAGAAAAACTAGCAGTAAAAAGGCAAAAGCAGAGGGCAGTCCAACGAGCGGAAAAGGCAAAAAAGAGCACAAGAGTCAAAATAGAGGGCGGAAAAACACGCAGAAAATGCAAAACGGAGGGCAGAAAAGTAAGCAAAAAAGGCTAAACAGAGGGCAGAGAAGCAAGCAGAAAAGGCAAACATAGCAAGAAACGAGCAGAGAAGGCACAACAGAGGGCAGCAGGTAGACAGGCAGTAGAGAGTAGTGGACTGCAGGTAAGCTGGATAGGAGAACTGTGGCAGTGGAGCTTGCACAAGGACCTGCTCAATGTAGTCGTGCTGTGGCCTCCATTAAGTAGGTCCTGGGGGGAAGGCAGGTCACTGGAAGGCTGGAGGAGGTAAACTGGGGGAGAAGGAAAATGGTGGAAAGAGGGAAGAAATTAGCAAAAAAAGGCAAAACAGAGGGCAGAAAAACGGGCAGAAAAGGCAAAACAGAGGACAGAAAGACAAGCAGAAGAGGCAAAAGAGAGGGCAGAAAAACGAGCAGAACAGGGCTAAACAGGGGGCAGAAAAACGAGCAGAAAAGGCAAAAACACAGACGGAGGCAAAACGGAGGGCAGAAAAACGCAAGACAGGAGGCAGAAAAACGAGCAGAGAAGGCAAAAGACAGGGTAGAAAAATTAGCAGAAACGGCAAAACAGAACAAAAAACGAGCAGGGGAGGCACAACAGCGAGCAGCAGATAGGCAGCAGAGGTTAGGGGACTGTGGGCAAATTGTACAGGAGAACTGTGGCAGGGAGAGCTGGCACGAGGACCTTATGTATGTATGCATACATGGAGAATTTGAATAGAGCAAACCCAGACCAAAAGGCTGTGCAGTTCTGAACAGGGTCAAAGGCAAGCATACAGTAGCGTGAAAAGAGGGGTAGCTGGCTATTTTATTGTTACAGCAGTGTGACATGTTGTTCTTTAAAGTGTGTCTTCAGTTCTTTAATAAATTGGAGCAGCGCTGGGCAGTCCTTATGGACCACTCCACTCTGTTTGCACAAACCAGAAGATCATCCTGGAAAAACATCATATTATTAACCCATCATAAATGTTCTTTATCTAATTGTGAAAAACTGCAATGGTAAAGGCTAGCCCAGAGTATATCCTTTTGAAATGGTATGCACCCAAGAGCATGATAAATTAAGAGCGCTGCTTTGAGTGTCCGCCTCATGACATGCAGAGGATAAGTCAAAAACAGTGAACACCCTGGCATCTGATAATCCTGTTAGAGCCGTGGAAACACTAGAGAGGATCTTCCAGTCCACATGGATGTTTTTATAAGATCACTTACTTATGCTCACCTACATGGAACTTAATCCCCACCAACCTTGGTCGCAAGCACTAATGGTCCCAGCCTTTCTGGAGCCTCCATTTCCCTGATCATCCTACTGCACAACAACTTCGCCTGGACAGCCTTGGGCAGCTCCCTCAAGTGTAGTACTTTTTTGTATACCACTGGCATAGTACCTCTTTAACACCTCTTTGTGCTTAAAAACCTTCAAATATCACAGCCTATACTCGAACATTTTGGGATAGTTCTCAAACACAGTGAAACCTTTCATGGGGTGTGATACCAACATTACAGACTTACAGGCATCAGGGTTTGCCATGGTTCTCAAGTCACGTAGGTGACGCCTTCGCAACACATCATCACTACTCTAGGTCTTGCAGACCTTTGCCGCTGTGGTCATGTAATTGAGCACAATGCACATATTGGTCATACCAATCAAATGAGTTTTAGACTTCCTATATTCTCTGTGAATTTTGTCAACTGGTACCACCTGCCCTACCTTGCTTCAGGATCTCCCCTAAACATATGCGGAACTGGAATCTGCCAGCACCTCCGCTTCCTACCAAAAAGTATACACTTACAATTAAGCATTTCCACTACACAACATGATTCGTCACTATACTTCCCATTTGCAAAACTATCTATCTCATCTCTTCCGTAGCTCCTATCCCATTTGCGACACTGAGGGGTATATTTACAATGCAATATCAACACAAGAACGTCACTTTTAGCGACGTTCTGGTGGCGCTATACCCTTCTCCCTATTTAAAAACCAGTGTTAAGCCATGTTTTGTGGCTTAACGCCGCCTTATAAATACACGCATCACATAGCGTGAAAGGGGCATGTAATGGGTGTTGCTGTGGGCGTTCCACTAGAATACACATTGCTTTTCACTCAACCCCAGATTTACATGGAGGTGTAAATCTGAGGCAGGGCCAAAAACTAACTCCATGCAAGAGCAGGCGTTAGAATTGAGATAAGAGGAGAAATACTAGTTTCTATGTGTGGTGCATTCTGCAGCACGCATACAAAGAGCAAAATGTCATTAATGACCATTAAATGATGACGATTTGCTACTTCTACGTGTGTTGCATTCTGCAGCACACATAGAAGTTACAACTCGCCATTAGTGATTTGTTTGTTTGCAGGAAAAGACACCTTCCTGCATATAAACAATCATCCCCAGCAACGCAGGTGCCCTTGCACTATGGTGCAAGGGTGCCTGCGTTAGTGGACTGGACTCTGATACTCATCAGCTGGATCAAATTATGGGGGCTGGAGGCCTTCAACAGCTGGTGAATGCCCCTATGCACAAAAAAGGACATACTCTAGATGGCATACACTCAAACAACAATGATCTTGGTTGCATTTCAGTTCTCCCTCTTTTATGGTCGGACCACTGTGCTATTCAGTTTGAACTGAAGTGTGGTGGGAATTAATTAGCTAAAACTAAACTAGCCCAGGTGATTGTGACTAGAGCCTGGGGAACACTGGGTATTAACACATTTGAAAGCTCCCTAAGCAACTCGATGGAGTGGGGCCAGAGTGGAAATCGCTGCAGCCGCCTACAATCAATGGCTAGCTACATCCTGTAATTTACTAGTTCCCAGTAAACAGTGGACTCCCAAACAAGCTTCACCATCAGCCCCTTGGTACTCGGAAAACTTAGAGCCAAAAAACTGGAGTGTAAACTGCTAGAAAGGGCATGGCACAAAAATTATAATGAAACAGACAAGGAAAGATACAAACATTCTATTGCAAGTTATAAACAAATGTTACTAGAAGCTAAAAGACAGTTTTTTTCTATGCAGATAACATTGGCTAAGTCCAACTCAAAGGAACTTTTTAACACCATAAAAAAATTGTCTGCTCCAACTGTTCCTAGGAGCCATAGTAATTCCTCATTCTGCAATGAAATCGCTGATTTTATTAAACATAAAGTTGAAGTTATATTTTCTTCCTTCTCTGAAACCAATAAAATAAGCACTATGACGTGACAGTGGCGTTTTCATCCTGAACCTTGTGTTTTTTGCCTGTGGCAGGTGGGGGGGCAACACAGACAACGAAGAGAGAGAGAATGGTGGGAAGGGCAACACAGACAACAGAATGAGTGGGTGGGAGCAAGCCAACATGGAAAGCAGGAGGGAGTGTGGGCAGCAAGCCAACACGAACAATTAGAGGAAGAAGGGAGGGTGGGGAAAGCCAACATGGAAGAAAGGAGGGCCGGAGAGGGGGGCAAGCAGACAGACAGGCGAGGAACACGGAGGGAGGAGAAGTACACACAGAAGCCAGCTGAAAAAGACGCACTCTTGCAGAGTGCTTAAACACAAAGAAAAAAGTAGGGCCTAAAAAAATGAGCAGTGGAAGGACATAAGTAATGCACCCATGCTCCAGGGAAGGGATAGACACATGAAGAGGAAGGAGTCCTACAGCAGCTGACCAACAAGAAGCAAGCAAATGAGAGTGACAGTGAAGCTAACCAATGGTAAGTGGCAGTGGTCTTTAAGCTCCCTGTATGTAAACAAAATGTCTTGAAGAGACAGCACATGCTCTAACTAGACGAGACCTAAAAAGTAGTGGGAAGAAGTTGAAAGTTAACTCCTGGGGCTGTATTATATAAAGTGCCCCAAGATGCAATGAGCATTTGCGCCCACTTTGCATGCCCCTGGAGTACTTTGGTATTACAGAAGAGGCCTCAGATGCTTGTGTGGCCCTTGCTGTAATACAGATAGAGCTGGCACATATGTAGCACCAGCACTATCATCAAAGGGTGTTCCCTCATTTGCATGGGGGCGTGGCTTCAAACAAGTGAGGGAATCTCTTTGCCTTTGCACCTGCACCGTATTATAGACACGGTCACAAAGATAAAGCAGCAGATAGGTGGCGCACTGTCAGTGTGCCCACTGATGGCAGACCCTGGAGGTGGTTCAAAGGGTCCTGTAGACCACCTAGACATCCCCTTGCAAGCTGGTGCAGACACTCACTGCAGCCACCTGCAAGGGTATCTTTCACCCCTCTTAAAAGCACAGGTGGGTTGCTGCCTGCACAGTGAAACAGGTAGAGGCTCTGCATTTCACTTGAATGTGCTGCCCCCAGGGCAGCAAGAGTTTGGTGCTACCCTAGGGGCAGCGCATTCAATCTATTACTACACACGCTTCTTGTTAGCGCTGAGCGCACCTATTATAAGGTGCACCTGGTGCTAACAAGAAAAATGCACCGCATTGTATAATACAGCCCCTGTAGTGCTATTTTGGGCATGATGCAATGACAATGATAACAAGGATTCCAAGATTTTGGATATAACTGGCATGGGGCATGAGCTCCCAAACTCCCTTTAATTAGCCACTGTCACGTATCCTGGTGACAAAGGTGGAAGGATGGGTCTTGGAGAGGGTGCTGGCCTATGCAGATGTCATCATAGACATGACATATAAGATTACAAAGACATTGGTAAGTATGTGTGTATTTCCACCGTTGGTATTAGTAGGTGTGGAAACACCGCACCTGAAGATACCAGGTATGTAAAAAGAAAATATGATTATAAGCTGCAGCTGTGGCAACCTCAGGTGTGGAAGTGCAACAAATAATTTTCGTGGCCTGAGCTGATGGTAAATTATATTAAACCGCCCCATATTAACCATAGGAATATCAACCAAAAACACCACTAACACAAATAAAGTTTGCAGAAGCAGAAAAAAACCCAACAAATTAAAAACATTTTTAACAGGCACCATCAAGCAAACTCACATAAAAACACGTGCTTATAACCAGTATAGTCAGAGGTGACTCCTCCGCAGAGGCAGAGGAACGTTGCTCCACTGCTTTTGAGCAGTGAAAAATATAATGATAATAATATAATGATGATAATAACAAAGGTTATAATATTTTTATTTTCCTCCCTTCTCCCTCACTTCCTGCACCTGAGCCAAGGGTGGGCCGTTCATTCCGGCACTTCGACACAGCAGCAAGAAGGAGGAGGAGTAGTGGTACTGCTTCAAGTATGCATGAAAGGTTGTCCAGCCATGAAAACTGGCCAAATACTCATGCGCACTACGATTTCTCCAATCGAGCTGTGCTTTACAGCCGGGTAGGCAACAAGCAGAATGTCATAGACCCTTAGTGAGTGCCTAACTAGGGTGCTCACATCAATCACTGCTCTGCTCTCATGCTGGCTAATACCAGCATGAGAGCAGTGTCTGGATTGGCTAAGGGACCCTGTGGCATGCCAAGCAATGAGGTGCAGAGTCCAGAAGAGCAGCAACACTGTAGAATACAGGTAAGCATTTTTTTAAATAATTTTCCCCATGCTACCCACCCCACACTGCCCCCCTGCACTGTCCTCTTCCTCCCCCCACTGCCCTCCTCTGTGCTGCCTCAGCACTTAAATGCTGTAAAGCAAATGTGAAGGTTGTAGTGTCATAAGACTATCTCTGCTAGGACCCTTGAGGTTCTTTTTGTTTTGTTCAGGAAAATTTTATTAGGCAATCTAAAAGTAGTATAGAAACATGGCATAAGTAATTAGGTAAAAATACATAAGGAAGTAATGTGAAAAGCCATGACCATATCAAAATAAGTATATGAGAAAAGATAAAAGGGGGAAAAGGACAGTAAAGAAGGAAGAAGGAAAAAGAAAAAGAAAAGGAAAGAAAGAGGGAGAAGAGGAGAGGTAAAACAAGAAGGAAAAAGAAAAGAGAAGGAAATATCATGTGGGATTAATAGTACAAGTTAGGGGAAAAGGATTGGAGGAAAGATAAGAAGTGAAAGGGAGCCATAATAGATCAGACTTAATTTTTAGAGGGACAGAGGTAGAGGATGCGATAGCAATTCTATGTTCATCACAAATATAGTTCCACCAAGTATGGACAGAGAGTTTAGAATTATCTTTCCAACACGATAAAATAACTTTAAATGCAAGAGCAATAAACAGGTCTAATAATTTAGCAGAAGAAGATACATCAATAGTCATCTCATCTGATAAAGAACCTAAAAATATATTTAAAAAAGATAATTGAGAAGAACAAGAAAACATTGGCATGCAAATATTCCATATTTCAGTCCAAAAAAATAAAACAGGGGTACAATCATATAAGTGGTGTTTAAGGGTACCCAGTTCCTTGGAGCAAGACCAACATAAAGGTGAAGAAGCAAGAGAGAATTTATGAATACTTACCGGGGTAATAACAACTCTATGATAAATAAAGAGTAAAGATTGCGTAACGCGTGCAGCAACAGACACTTTAAAAAGTTTAGACCATAATCGATCCCACAATGCAATAGATAAGGAGATATCAAGGTCAGTCTCCCAAACAGTCTCTACATTAGATTTAGGACAATCTGAGATAGTAGATAACAAAGTTAAATAAACTAGAGCAGCTTTAGGTAATTGAGTAGAAAATAGGGGATACAATGGAGTGGTAGGGGTGAAGGAGGAGAAAGGCTCAGTAGAAGAAAGGGAAGACAAATAAGATTGAATTGCAGAAGTTATAATAGTATATTCAGTGAGACACGATGCAGGCAAATGAAACATATTTTGCAATACTGGAAAGGAAATGAGGGAGGAACCAATAAAAAATTGATGTACAAAGAGGATATCCTTTTCTTTCCAGTGTTTAAAGTAAAAAGATTTGCCTTTGTATCTAAGAAATTTGTTGTACCACACCACAGAGGATAGAAAACATTGAAGAGGGGATAGGGTAGAGAAGAAGACATTTTGTAATAAAGCTTGAGAGTATTTCAAAATAGGGTATTTAGATAAAAACGTACAATTTGACATGAAAGTAACATGCTGGAATGAAAATTCTTTCAAAAGGGAGCGTTCCACAAGAACCCACTTAGGAATCGGATTATCCATGAAGTCATATGCCAAGGAGAAGGATTGTTTAATCAAAAAGGCCGAATGGTACGAATTAAAGTCGGGAAATCGAACACCACCTTCATTTTTGGGTCAAATTAACTTATGTAACGCAATTCGTGGATGTTTGTTATTCCAAAGGAATTTTATACACAGAGAATTAATATGTGCAAAATAAGATTTAGGAATTTTAAACGGAAGCATGGAAACAGTGTAGAGAACATGAGGGGTAATCATCATTTTGATGGTATCCAATCTACCCCACCAGGAAAGGAATAAGGGGGACCAAATTTGAAGAAGGGATTGAATTTTCTTAGTTAGAGAATCGAATGTCAATTTGAGGGTATCTTTTAGAGAGGAGGAATACCAAATACCGAGGTATTTGATTTTGGAGGGGCACCATGCAAAATCAGTATTATTAAACATGTATTGAAAACAAATTGGATTAAGGGGAAGAACTTCTGTTTTAGATAGATTAAGCTTATAACCTGATATGGAGGAATACAGATGCACTTCATCGAGAAAATGTGGGAGGGAGGATTCTGGGTTGGACATGTAAATGAGGACATCATCGGCATATGCAGATAACTTAGTTTCTACAGAGGAAAGTTTTATTCCATTAATACCAGGGTTGGAACGAATACGTTCTAAAAAAGGTTCAAGACATAAAATAAATAACAAAGGGGAAAGGGGACAACCCTGTCTTGTGCCTCTATTTAATGAAAAAAATCAGGAAAATTGGTTGTTAACAAATATACTGGCACGAGGGGAGGAATAAAGGAGTTTAACCAAGGATATAAAAAATGGGCCAAAACCAAACCACTTGAGGGTATGAAACATATATTGCCAATTAATGCGATCAAAAGCTTTTTCAGCATCTAGAGATAAGGCTGCCAATGGAACATTAACATTTTTACTATGAGCAATGACATTAGAGAAGAGGCGAGCATTATCAGCAGCAAGTCTACCCTTCACAAATCCCACTTGGTCTGTATTGATTAAGCGGGGGATAACTGAATCAAGACGAGAGGCAAGTATTTTAGCAAAAATTTTACAATCATAATTAATTAAAGATATGGGGCGGTAGTTTTTACACTGTGAGTGGTCTTTGTCAGGTTTGGGGATAATGACAATGAGAGCATCCAAAAAGGATCCAGAGGCTTTGGCATCTGAAATAAATGAATTAAATAATTGAAGAAGTTTAGGTGCAAAAAAAGAATGAAAAGAGGAATAAAACTCAACAGGTAAACCATCAGGACCAGGGGCTTTTGACTTTTTAAGAGAGTTAATGGCTGTAGTAATTTCCTGGAGAGTAATTTCCCGCTCCAGGAGAGCAAAGTCTACCGGAAGGGAAGGGGGAGACGGAAGGCCCTCAAAAAATGTTTTTAAGTTCGATTCCGAGGGATGAGTATCATCAGAATATAAGGTTTGGTAATAATTGTGAAATACTTCAGAAATATCTTCATCAGAAGTGACTAACTTATTGATAGAGTCATTAAAGATGGGACCAACAGTTTTACGTTCTGCTTTTATTTTTAAATAATTTGCCAACATTTTCCCTGCTTTGTTCTGGCCACCATGGAATTTAGATTTGATTTTGAGAAGGGTGTGACAAGCTTCATTGGTAATAATTTTATTAAGATCAGTTTTGGCAAGAATTAATTCCTGAAGGGCAGAGGAGGATTTAGAAGTAAAATAGGAGTGTTCAAGGTTTTTAATTTTTTTGAGCTGGTCCTCATATTTTTGTTTATTAAGCTTCTTTTTGGAAGCGACATAGGATATAGTAAAAGCTCGAAAAGAAGCCTTAAAAGCATCCCAAGTGATGGGAATAGAGGTGTCCAAGGGATTATTAAAGGAGAAATATTCATTGAAAAACTCTGCACTTTTTTTCATAAAAATGGTATCAGATAAAAGAAAAGAATTACATTTCCAACGACTAAATTTAGAGGAAATAAGAGAAAGATCTAGGGTAGTATAGACAGGGGCGTGATCAGAAATAAAAATAGAACCAATATCTGATTTTTGAATGGAGGGCAAAAGAGACTTACTAACCATGATGTAATCAATTCTCGAACGTGTGTGATGAACATTAGAAAAAAAAGTATATTCTAATAAATCAGGATTACATACTTTCCATGAATCATATAAAGGGCGAGAAGCAATGGCAGATTGAAAACTCTTATGAGACTTGTCCGGTTGAAACTTACTAGAGGATAATCGATCTGAAAAAGGGTCTATCCATTGATTAAAATCACCAGCAATGATGAAATCTGGGCAATCTATGGAAGCAATTAGAACTTTGATATCTTTCCAAAATTTTGGATCCGGACGGACTGGACCATATATATTAAGCAATACTATTGTCTTGTTATGAATAACAACCTTAGCCATTGCCCAACGCCCTTCACTATCACTTTGAGAAGAAATTATCTGAACATTTAAGGCTTTATGAAACAATATAGCAACCCCTCCTTTTTTGTGAACAGCAGGTGAAAACACAACCTGACCCACCCAATGTCTTTTGAGCTTAAGAGATTCAACATCAGAACAATGTGTTTCTTGAAGAAATACAACCTGCGAATGAAATTTGGATAAGTGAGACAATACCTTTTGACGCTTGACAGGATGACCAAGACCTCGAACGTTCCAAGAGACAAAGTTACACATGTTGGAAGGAGGGGAGGATGGGCAACAAATGGATCAGACACATGGCAAGGAGATCACTACAAAAGGGAAGACAAAAAATACCAGTTAGAAAGTGGATTGCCAAAACGCTCACAATATCTAGACCAAATAGACCCATAAATAAGAGAGATGACATTACGAAAAACAAAAACAGAGGTAGAGATCGTTTAGGACTAGAATAGCATTGAGACTGGGAAACAGAGTAAAGAAACCAAAAAGAGAGAGGGAGAAAGAGAAGAGAAAAAGAGGAAAAATAGATAAGGACAGAAAGAGAGAGAATGAACAGATCAAGGCACGAAGGCCTGATCGGAGAAAAAGAGAGCAACCAAAACATCTGAGGCGAGGATACACCAGGGAGAGAACGTAACCCACGAGCTACCAAAGAAAAGGACTTTTACAGATAGAAAAGACACAAGGATGTGAGGATAATACCTCAAAAAGGAGGTCAGGAAGAGAGGAAAGGATCAGAAGAGGTCAGAAAGAGTAGAAAAAATAAAAACAACGATAGAGAGTAAAACATGGAGAAAAACATTAGTTAGAAGTGTCCATAGTGGGAGGAGAGACACTCCGGAGATAATCATGAAGTTTCTGCGGATCATCATAAGATCTGGTACGGCCACCATGCGTGATCTTGCAGAAGCAGGGATGCAGAATTCCATATTGAATGTTCAGCTGTCGCATCAACGGTCGAAGATTCAAGAATTCCTTGCGCCGAGCATTCGTAGCCGATCAAAGATCCTGTGAAATAAAGATGTTATGACCAGACCACTGAAGACGACGTTTGATCCTGGCGGCCTTCAGGACAGTCATCAACTCCGTGAATTCCAGGAACAGCATGATGATGCCACGTGGGTTGGAGGAATTGGAGTTCATACGGCCAAGACGATGGACTCTTTGGATATTAAGAGGATGTGACGATGGTTGAAGGTCCAAAAGTTCCTGAAGAAATTTCCGCATAAAGGATACCATGTCCACACCCTCCAAATTTTCCGGAACACCATAAACGCGTAGATTATTTCTTCGACTACGATTTTCCAAATCCTCGGTATGAAGCTTGAGTTTATGGATCTCTTGTTCCAACAATGGAATTTTAGTGGATACATCCTGGATATCGCTCACACGCTGTTGCAGACTCAAAACCTTACCCTCCATGACCACCCAACGCTCCTCAATTTGCTGTAATTTTGCATTAGTAGCAGTCATAAAAGGTTGGAGACCCCGCACCTCCTCAAGGATGGAATCCAGGACAGGATTAGACGAAGAGTTAATGGGGGAAGGCGGGTTATTCTTAGGCCTCTTAGGTTGAGCTTCAGTCTGTGACATTTTTCGTGAAGTAGAGACATTTGCCATGATATTGAACACCTGTCAGGGATCCACACAGTAGTACGAATAACGTATGAGGGCACCACCCTGAACAGCAGGGCACAATAAAAATATGAACATCCACTGGCTTAGAGACGCTGGTTAGTAAGAGGTGCAAACCATGTGCGGCAGAAATGAGGCGGCAAATAGAGAACAGTCAAAAGCATGCACTACCCTTGAGTGCTGATGTCTTCATTGGATTGTAAAGGGCAAGAAGAAGACATATGACATATTGGTGATACAAGCCACACTGCACAAAAAAGGTGCGTCTACCAATGCCAGTCCACAAATAAGGTGTTAAGGCGAAGGCAATGTCACATTGATGGTATTAGCGTCGAAAGAGGCAAAATTTAGATCAAAACCCAGCAGGACTCAAAAAGGCATTAGGGTCTCCTCAGATATAATACGCAAAAACAGCAACAAAATGTCAGTAGGAAACACCAGAAGATAAGAGGCGATGGGTCTGCATGCCAGCAAATACATTCAAGTAACCTCTCCAGAGCGTGTACATTTTTAGGGTAAACAAAAAGAAACAGAGCTCTTCACATGGAGGTTTTTCTAAAATGGCGGCCAAAATTCCTCAGAGGAACTGCAATGAAAGCTGGACTCGACAGTTACAGTGCATTAGACCCATACAGAGCACTTAAAAACGAGTCTAGATTGAAAAAAGTGACATAACACTATTTCCTGAGTCATTAGCGCCTGAGTATAGAAGCAATGCTGAAAAAACGATGTAGGAAGGCATTCACGATGTAAACAAACAAAATGGCGGCCATCCGTGATGAGGAGACAAGCTAAAATTACCGATTTAAAACTTCGGCGTTCCGCTGCTTAAATAACCCGCAGAAGTGCACCGTTATTGTCTGCCCACCTTCCGACGTTGTTGTGTGCTGAAAGCGCCGTTCAAAAAACGGCAGAAAAGGTCCTCACGGCATCCGTGATTAAGCCCAGAGCGGAGCTCACGGGAAAGCCGTCCTCTGCCGCCGGCACGCAAGCCACGCCCCCCCTGGACCCTTGAGGTTCTAAACAGACTAAATAGAGGAAGCGCATGAACTGCTGGGAGGTGTTAAGGTGTAATAATTAAAGATTATGACATAAGCAAAGAACAAAGTGAGATTATATGCCGAGGAATAAAGACATACAATCCAGATCTCTGTGTGTGGAGTATTCATTTGCATGCTCCTCCACTGGGAACAATGCTAAAACTGGCGAAGAAAGCAGGAGATGTGTCTCGAAGAAAAAAGACCGTTCTCCCTGGAAGTTTTCAATGCTACCACAAACTCCTTGTGTGTACCAGTTTGAAGTTGACATGGGTGGAATCGAACCCCTGCTCCATCCCACTTATGGATTTCGAAGAAGTTGAAGATCCTGCAAAGGAGCACATTCGAAAGTCGCAAACCCACTGGTAAGGTCAAAAGAAGAAATACTGTACCACAGCTTAACACGGAGCCATCATCCATGCAAAACAAACACTAAAAGCACTGACAAACAGGTTTGAAAATACAGATGTACTTACCAGCAAGAGTGAGGGAAGTGCCACACGACCTTGAACGGGCATGACGACCAAGCCTGTTTGAGTGGCTGAAGCGTTCAAAGCCGCAAGTGGCATCCAGTGCAATGTAAAGGCCTTTGAAATTGCAAAATCTTTCAACAGCTGCCACAAGAAGTGCAAAGTCCGATTCAGCTGCGTTTCTGAAACCATCAGCGCCATTGGACAACGCACAAAAGCAGAATATTGGCGCCAGATGGACTGCATGGATCGAAACATTCGATGAATTAATAGATGCCCTTGAAGAGGTAGATGACAAGAAAATAATTAAGTATCTAAAGAACCTTGCCGGTGACCGTGCAAAAGAAGTGCTGAAGAAAATATCACAATATGACTAGTATCATACCGTCAAATCAAGGAAGCTTTGAAAGCCAAATTCAATCCGACGCAGAATGTCGACCATGAAAGGTACATTTTCAATCAAGCAAAACAGCAAGATGGTGAAACAATGGATGGGTTTGTTGAAAAACTTGATTATCAAACACTGCAAGTTTAGTGAATCTGAGTTATAGATGGCTGTCTTTCAGACTTCTTCAGAAGACGCATGTTGAGAGAAACACTCAGCTTAGAGTAAGTACTAATAGCTGCCAAGGCTGAAGAAAGAGTGGATCTATAAGCCGATTACATGGAAGCTGGAACAGCAAAAAGTGAATCAGCGATGGCCATGAAGAGTAAGGACAAACACAGAGTAGACACATGCAAGTTGCCGTCTACAGAGGAAAATACGTTTTCACATCCACATGAAGAAAAATGTCCAGGCATAGGTCAAACGTGCAAAGGCTGTGGTAAGGAGAACCATTTTATAATAATTTGCAAAGTGAAAGAGAAACTAACTACTTCACAGTGAGAAGAGAAAATGGATGAGTGAAAGTTCCAGAAGCTTTCTCAAAAACCCACAGAACAAAAAAGCAGCATCAGTTAAGACAAGTAGGAACCAGAGAAAGTCGATCATCATCAAGTTCATCCGATATAGGCTCATCAACGTCATCATCGAGTGCCACTGAGGAAGATGGATGTGCACTGATAGCATCGACCAATGAACGACGGGCACATGTAGGTCTGGCTGCTTGCAAAGAAAAAAAAATGACAAGAGCAAACCACCAAATAAAACAACAAAACTCATTTGGACATTGCCCCCAAGATTACGTTAAAAGTCAACGGTTGCCTCATAACCTTCATTATAGACAGTGTTGCATCACTTAACATCATGCCAGTTGAAAAGTTCAACAGCCCATCTATTGTGCCACATCTCAACACGTCAAACACGAAAGTGTATACGTGTGCTACTTTTAAACCTTAGCAGAGTCAAAGGTCATTCACAGTGACTTTGAGACATAAAGCAGTATCAGTGCAAGCACCAATTCATGTTCTTCAAGGAGCTTGGCCCAGTGCTTGCCTATTCAGCTTTAGCAAAAAGAGAGGGGCCCTATTAAGCCAAAGGAGTAGGGCACTATACTGTACAAAATATTGTTGTTTTTATACACTGTGAGAGATTAGGTCAATGAATTGTTTGTTCCATTTCTACTTGTGATTTTTTATGATTAATAAATGTATTTGTAATTTTTATAAATGTGCTCATATTATATATTTCCCGGTTACATATGGTTCAATCTTCTTCAGTATGGGTGAGTGAGTAAGTTAGGTGTAATACCAGGTTTGTATGTAGCGTGCAGACTGAATGATGTGTGGATAATATTATTTCAAGCAAAGGACCTTGCTTTGTATTCTCTATTCAGTTTTGCCACTGCTGCTGACATGGGACTGATATCTATCAATTACAACCTCTGCACTCAGTCTGACGTTGTGAGTTACTTCCGGTCATTATTTCATGGCCGGGGCAGGCTAAAGAAAATGAAACTGCGACTTCACATCAATGAGGACATGCGCTCTGTTGTCCAGCGGCACCACAGAGTTGCTTTCCACTTGCAAAAAGTCGTTGACAAAGAACTAGAAATGTTGTTGAAGCATGACATCATTGAGTGCTCCACTGGTCCTATGCCATGGGTGTCACCCATAGTGGTGCCAAAAATAGGACAGCGAGGGTGCAGTACACATGTGTGTTGACACGGGCCAAGCCAACAAAGCAATCGAGAGAGAGAAAGATATCCTAGTCCACACATAGCAGACATGATCATGCAATTGAATGGTGTCAAAGTTTTCTCCCATCTAGACAGGAGCGGCTCCTCCGCAATGGCGGAGGAGCATCGCCCTACTGGCTCATAGCCAGCCAGTGAAAAATAAAACAATATACTGTAATCGTTTTATTTTTCATTTGCCAGCTCTGAGCCAGGGTGTGCAGAGAGGGGCAGGCCGGGCCATGGTATGAAGGAGGCGAACTGGTTTGTTCACTTATAAGCTGTGCATGTGTGTTTGGCCGGCCGTCTCAAGCCTGCCAAACATACATGTGCACTTATGTTTCTCCAACTGGGCTGTTTTGAACAGCCTGGTTAGAGAAACAGCACAGACTCCCTGTCCTGAGGAAGCGTCAAAGCAGCCCCCTCAAGCCAATCCCTGCGCTGCTCTCATAGCATGAGAGATAGCATGGGGATTGCACAGGCAGGTTCTGCTGCTGTCCCAGTGTCTGCTGGGACTCAGAAGCAGCAGAACACCGAGGCGTGAGAAGCGATGCAGCCGGCAGCTTCAGGTAAGTGTTTTTCTTTTCATTATTAACACTACGGGCGCCCCTTTTCGCGCTCTTCAGCAACCCCGCAACTCCGCAACCCGGCCCACCACCTCTTCATTGTGTCAGCTGCCACTGCTTCTTAACGCAGGTACATCACTACTTTTTTGATTTATGTTGGTTTGTTCAGATACAAAATGTTTAGCTTTGGAGTATTGTCAGATGGAGAAACTTTTCAGGATGTTATGAGTCAAATAATTCAAACTGTCACAAATTATTTTAATTACAGTGATGACATACTGGTATTTGTCGAAACATGCAAGGAGCATGACAAGGCTCTTTCAAAAGTATACCAATTGGTTGCTGATGCTGGACTCACTCTGAATGCAGCAATGTGTGAGTTTCACAAAACCAAACTCAAATTCTTTGACCACATATTTTCTGATTGGGTGATGACTCCTGACCTGGAAAAAGTCAGCTACTTGGGCCCTGCAATATGTCATCATGCTGCGATCCTTTCTAGGTAAGGCCAGTTATTGCTCAAGGTACGTTCTTGATTTTGCTACTGTAAATGCTCCATTGAGAAAGTTGAGAAAATTAAATGTCCTGCTCCAATGGTCTGTTGAATGGGATCAATGTTTAAAAGGAATAAAACATGCTTTTGAGAATGAAACCAAGATAACCTACTTTGACTGCAAACTACAAACTGAGATTCCAGTGGATGCGAGTCCAGTGGGGCTGGGAGCAATCCTTGTTAAACACAATGGTCATCCAAATGCTAAGAGACACATTGTGGCCTATTCTCAGCCGGAGAAGAGTCTGGTTGTAGTGTGGGCCTGCAAACATTTTCAGGTGTTTTTGTACGGAAAACATTTCCCCATCGTAACAGACCACCAAGCACTGCTGACCATCTCCAGAAATCTGAAAGCCAAGATACCCCCTCTCATTGAGAGATGGGTCTGAGACTGCAAGAGTATAATTATGCAATTGTACACATGCCAGGTAAAGAACAGAACCTTACTGATTATTTTTCACACGAATCGCTACTTTGTCACTGTTCACATCCAAGGCAGCCGAGGAGTACATCAATCAGTACGCCAGCTGCCATAAAAATTGAACAGAATATTGAGGCCACTAATGCTGACAAGAACATGCATATTCTCAAAGACACCATTCTGACTCCATCCTGGAAAAGGGATTGTTCAACCTCTTGCTGATGATGTCGAAATTAAAAAAATTAAAAAATGTACAGGATGAACTGTCTGTGACTAAAAAAGGTGTTCCATTGAGAGGCTTGAGAATTGTCATACCTGAGAGCCTCAAACAGCAAGTAATTTAACTAACCCATGAAGGACATTGTGTTATTGTAGCTACCAAGAGAGCCCTGAGAGACTGGGTGTGGTTCCCACGCTTACACAAGCAAGTTGAAAGGGAACTCAAAGAGTGTCATCTTTGCAACTGCATTCCCCCCAAAGTGACTAAACATCCACTGACCATGTCTGACCTTCCCAGAAAGACTTGAGAAATTGCAGTTGATTTCTTTGGGCCCCTAGGAAACCGACTTCATCTCATGGTTGTTTTTTATTATAAATCTTTTTATTATTTTAAGACAAGAAAAAAAAGGAATAGACATTGAGGTACTGGGTTTTTAAGAACCGGCACAGAACCGGTAACCCAGCGGTGTCAGGGTACACCCAGAGACCTCGGGTTCTTCCTGATCCAGACCACAGAAACTCAGAGTCTTCTAGGTGAAGTCAAAGATCGATTTATTGGCTGCAACCAAGGTAACAAGTGTCCTAGAAGTACAACACACGGGGAAGTATATTCTCAGGAGACTGCTCTAATTTACAAAGTCAGGCTTCTCTCTTTATACAGAATATTCGGCTTCAGGCAAACATTCTTCGAATTTGCAATATATCATTTATAGGTTTTGGTTACAAAGGAAAAGCAGAGTCATGATGACATGTACATATTTCACGTCGTGCTGCCCACAACAAATCACCCGGCAAGGCCCAACATTTCATCAGATATCGGTGGACCCCCAATAAAACAGGCACCTCCCCACCATAAAGTAAGTGAAGCAAAAAGAGTAGAGACAGATGGGAGCAACATACGGCAGGTGTGCGCGCTGAAATGGTTTTATGGCTTGTTGAGCCTTGATGCTATCTTGTTCGGCCACTGGGAGGGGAACTGACCTAACCAGTTCGGCCTGGGGCAATGGTTCCAACTTGCACAGGTCATAGGAAAGTCGATTAAGGAGTATGTGTCCTTGTGGAATGGAATTCAGCTGGATTAAGGCCTATGTAAAGGGCAACACATAAATGGAAGCCAAGGGTTTAGAACGCAAATGACGATTTCGAGGTGAAATCGTCACTCGAATATGCTGAAAATATATGTACATGATGTGCTCGTCATTCTCGGTCTTTTGATACCAAATTCGTCATGTTTCGACGAAGTTTAAAATCTCGAGTCCAGAACAATTACGTGAATCCAGAATCTTCAGAACCACAAACCCTCCTTTTGCCCTTACATAGGCAATTCATCTATCCTCATGTTAATCTGAGTCCAGATCTATATTCCTAAAGTCATTGAGATGTTGCTGTAACATCATTCTAGTACTCAGTTCATCTCTTGATACAGGCTTCCTTACACATGACGTGACGCAAAGGCCACATATTGCAGGAGCACACTGTATGCATAGACAGAACAGAAAAAGAATGGCTAAGACCATCCCAATGACCATTAGAATTTTCCATCCCCAGGCAGATATCAGTTCCCAGACCATCCCATTAACGACCAATCTCCTTTATCCACATGAATAGATTCGGAAATCTTATGTAGTTTGGAGATGGCCTGGTACACTGTTGGAGCGTTATCTGGGATGAAAACGCAGCAACTCGATTGGATCAATCTACAAGTATGACATCTAAAGCGACCCTGTTCTGAAGGGTCATAAGTCGATCCGACTGGAGCTCAGCAGTCAAGTTACTAAGGGCACCAGCAGTTTCAATCACGGTGGACTCAACTACCCTTGTCAATTACCTAATGTTCCTGCTGTTAGCCATGGATCCCCAGAACGGCAGAAAACCCTTTGCAAAGTCCCCAAACTCTTGACCTGCAGTGTCTTCTTCACTCAAAACACCTCTAACTATCCCTGTCCTGTGGTAGTCTGCCGCTGCTGTGTAGGTGGGAGGCAACAGGAAGGAAACAAAACATGAGCCCGAAAAGTCAGGGGGCAACCATGTATAGGCTCTATCGTGGCAGATGAAATAGGTACCCTTAGCTGCTAAAAACGCTGGGGAAGTCTGAGATCCAAAAACATATGTTTTAGTGCAGATACTCTTCCCTAACTGAGCTCTGGGATTCGTGCCATTACCTTGCAGACACAGATGACCCTGATGGGGTACAATCCAAATCGGGGACGATCTCTTAGCTTGCTGTTTCTCACTCAGAATAGCTCCATATCCAGTCATGTTCCATCCTATGTAGACTAGTGTCTCATCTCTCGGGATAGTCTCATAAGAAATACCTTCCTTAATCATGTCTACTATACCCTTGACTAGAGCACTTTTTCTAGGATTGTCTGTTACAGAACGTAGGGGGTAGATTTCGTGTGCATATATGAACATTGTCCTATATGCCCATACAGAACCATTGTGACTGAATGGCAGGACCAGATAAGGGATACCTTTATCCGTGGTGTGAGGCATAAGACCGCACACCCAACAATTAGTCGTGTTCATTACCAGTTGGTGTTGATGTAACAACTGAACAAAGGAGTTATTAATGAACTCCAATCTCCTATTTGATTCGTGGTCAGGCAGAGGGTGGAAAGAATGAGAGGAAACAGTGGGAGGAGGTATAGGTGATGCAGTGGGTGCAAATGTTACACGAAAAGAAAGTAAAACATAACTTATCAAAAATATCATTACACTGAATAGCATAAAAATACACAATATTATAAAACTTTTCCTTGTCATCACGTTGCACAATTTGTGCTTAAAATTCGCTCGTTTGGCAGGTCTCTCCACATCGGGAAACTCCATCCTCTCTAAAGTGCTGCCCGCGGTGGGAGGTTGCCTCTGCTAAGGGATGCTTCTGTCAGTCTAGGGCAACTCCCTTGGACCAACCAGAACTACCGACCTAACGTCGTCAGCTGCACCCCAAAGACTTTCATCAACCGCGGCCCTAGCAGCGGAACCCGGATGGCGGTTCGAAAAACAAAAATAAGCAAGTTTCTTAGATGGGAGAGCTGCACTTTCAAAAATAGTATTTGGGAGGAGAAAGAATTATCTTTTTATTAGTCCATGGATCTTGGTCTCAAATTGCAAAAGAAACTGTTTTCCTTTTATTAGTTCGTTTTTCTTGGTCTCAAATTATATCGTTGTCTTCCTGGTATTGTCTGATCCTGGAACAAAAGGTCAGGCTCTGTAGTGTTCAATCGATTGGGCGGCGGCACAGCCTTGTGCAAAATGTTTTCACTTTCTCGCTCAGAGTCAGTTCTTGTTACATGCAAATCATTAAAGGGGGCGGCGTGTGGCACTGTTTTAGGTTCTGGGTCAGCGGCACCCTTCTGGACCCACTGGTCATAGGGTAGAGGGAAGGGGATCTTCTTACAATGGATCCCGTGGACCCAGCTGGTCTTCCCCTCCACCCGAACGGCTGTTCTTGTAGAAAGAAGGACGAGGTGAGGCCCGGTCCACCTGGGCTGGTCGTTCTTCGTTCTTTGGAAGTTGCGAACAAGAATCCAGGAACCAGGGTCAATGGCGTGACCCGGAGTCTCAGAGACCGGAGGCAGGGTGTTGTGGACCTGTTGATGCAAAACACGCAATTTAGCCGTCAATTCATACAGATAATTAAGCAAAATAGGGTGTTCAAGCTCGCTGAACTTAGTGGGTCTAGGCACTCCCCATATGTTGGCTGGCCGGCCAAAAACTATCTCATATGGACTAAGTTTCACTTGTGAATGCACAGTCATTCTAGTGGACAGGAGTGCTAAGGGTAGAGCGTCAGGCCATTTAAGACCTGTGCTCGCTTGGATTTTGGCCAGTTTAAGTTTTAACGTGCCATTCTAACATTCTACTAATCCAGCTGATTGGGGGTGATTTGCAGCGTGGAACTTCTGCCGAATACCTAGCCCTTCACACACTCTCTTCATCACACGACCCACAAATTCACTTCCATTATCAGACCAGACCATTCTAGGCATTCCAAACCTGTGGAAGTACTCTTTCACAAGGGCTTTTGCTGTGGACAGTACAGTATTGTCTTTTAGGGGATAGGCTTCTACCCTTCTTGAGAAGGCACAAACAACAACGAGCACGTATTTTAGGTTGTTGCACCTCTCCATGTGAATGAAATCTAGCTGCAAAACCTCGAACGGATACGTAGGAGGTGCAAATTGACCAGTTGGAGTTGGGGTTCCCCTACCAGGATTGTGTTTCAGACATACCATGCAATTCTTGACAACATTCTCTGCACACTTGGGAATCCCTGAATTCTTCCATACTGGGGCCAACAACTCGCAAATCCCTTTTACGCTGATATGAGCCATTCCATGAGCCATTGTAACCAATGCAAGCACATATGCATCGGGTAACAACCATCTCTGATTCTCTGATAATTCAATCCAACAACCATTTGCATCCATTCTACCCGTACTTTCTCTCCACGTGCTCAACTCTTTCTCTGTGGCCTCAGCTTGAATGGACTTCACACTCTCTATTGTGTCTTCACACATTCCAACATCACCAGTCCATTTTGCAGGGCCTGCAACATACATTCGGCTCATTACATTCTTTGCAGTTTCTTTCGCGATCTCATCAGCAAATGCATTTCCACGACCAACATCATCAGTCACCTTCTTGTGAGCACTACATTTCACAATCGCCATTTGCAGGGGCAAGGTCAGTGATTCAAGAAGCTCATTCACCAACTGACCATGCTGAATCTTAGCTCCATGCGACATCAGGAACCCACGTTCTCTCCACAATCGCCCAAAACTGTGAGCCACTCCAAACGCATACTGACTATCAGTGTAGATAGTCACTTTCATTCCTTTGGACAATACACATGCTCTCGTGAGTGCAATTCATTCTGCTGCTTGAGCCGAATTATGTGGGACACGTGCAGCTTCAACAACTGTATGCAAAGTCGTGACAGCATATGCTGCAGTCGTGTCACCACTCGGGAGCTTGAAGCATGAACCATCCACCCATAATGTACCATCACATTCAGCAAGAGGAGTATCGGATAGATCTACTCTCCCTTTCGTCTCGTCCTCTGTTCTGAGAAAACAATTGTGCTGTTCTGAAACATCTGATTCCTCTGCAATTGGCAACAACGTAGCTAAGTTTAAGGTACTGCACCTTTTTATGTGCACATGACTCGCTAGTAATGTCAATTCGTAACTGGACAGTCGAGCACTAGTTAAGTGCTGTGTCTTAGTTCTATTTAGCAACGTGTCTACTGCGTGTGGGACCATCACGACTAGTGTATTATTCATTACTAGACCAGCAGACTGTCGAATAGAAACAGCTGCTGCTGCTGTGGCTCTTAAACAACTTGGCAATGCTTTAGCTACCAGATCCAAGGTCGACGAAAAATAGGCACATGGACGCTGCCTACCTCCAAATAACTGAGTCAACACAGACAATGCACAGCCCTCTTTCTCGTGAACATATAATGTGAAAGGCTTACTGTAATCGGGGGTACCTAACACAGGAGCCGAACACAATGCTGTGCGCAATTCGAGAAAACTTTTCTGACACTCTTCAGACCAAGGAATGGGATTGGGTGTATTTTTGCACGTTAATGCCACCAAGGGTTTGGCTAATAACGAAAAATTTGGAATCCACTGTCTACAGTACGATGTAATGCCCAAGAAAGCACGCACTTCTCTCTGTGTTCTTGGCACATTCAATTTCGCTATTGCCTGAATTCTTTCTGGGGTCAGTTTCCTTCCCTCCTTCGATAAGAGGTGACCTAAGTAGGTCACTTTTTGTCGGCAATATTGCAGTTTGGAAAGTGACACCTTGTGATGAAGTTCACACAGATGACGCAATAATGACAGCGTTGCCTTTTTACAAATTTCCTCAGTGTCTGCAGCAAGGAGCAAATCATCCACATACTGTACAAGAGCAGCACCTTCAGGTAAAACAATCGTATCAAGCTGTGTTTTTAGAGCTTGACTGTATATCGATGGACTTTCACAGTAGCCCTGAGGAGCGCGTTTAAAGCGGAAGCTGCGACCTCCTAAACTGAAGGAAAAAATATTCCTGCTCTCCTCAGCAATCGGGATGCTGAAGAAAGCATTCTTCAGATCAATCACCGAAAACCAAGAGGCAGAAGCTGGAATCATGGTCAATAATGTGGTAATGTCGGGGACAACTGGGAATTGTGGCACAACTATTTTATTCACCTCTTGAAGATCAATCACGAATCTGTACACAGGTGGCTGAGAAGGGTCAGTTCGTTGTAAAACAGGCAGTACTGGACTATTGCAAACGTTGCCTCGTGTTTCTTCAATCACATCCTTTTCAATCAATTCGTAAACGATCGCTAGCAAAGCTTTTTCACCTTCACTCGAGATTTTGTATTGGGGAATTCGTGGCATTTTAACGTTGGCTTTCAATGTTACAACATATGGTGGAATTTCTAAAAGACCTACATCATTAGGACCAGCGGCCCAAAGAATATCTGGAAGAAACGACAATTCTGCTGGAAGTTTATCTCTCGACAAATACATGGGAGAAACCACTTTCTTGCCTAAAGTAAGTTGTACTCCTGAAGGAGAACAGTACAAAGTCGCATACAATCTTTTTAACAAATCCAATCCTAGCAAGTTTTAACCACAACCTGTTGTCAGAATGAGGGGTGCTTCGAATTCGCAAGGACCAACAGAAAGAGACAAAGGGTCAGAAATCGGATTTCTAACTGGGGCGCCAGAAAAACCTACAGAAACGTTCATTTCGCCAGACAAAGGTGCGCCAGGGAGTTTGGAGTGCATAATAGAACTCTTTGTAGCACCAGTATCCAACAGAAAAGGCTCTGACACACCTGATGTAATCACCTCAACGTAAGGTCCACTCTGATCTACTGGAACTGAAACAACTCCCTCTCTTTGTCTTTGGCTGTCCTAGCAATCATTACCCTCCAAATACTCATTTTCTGTATAGTAATCATCAACGTTGTATTGAGCTGTCCTGTCAGGGGCGTTGTTCTGCTGATCGAACCTATTCATAGAATTTTGTGGTGGAAGGGGACGTGCGTTCTGGGGGACGTTTCCACATCCTCTACCTCTAGGCGCTTGCTGAACACCACGACCTCTTACACCAGAAACACCATTTGCACGCTGTAACAAAATAGGACAACTATACTTGAAATGACCTTCTTCCTTGCAATACGAACACTGGTTGGGGCCTACAGGGACACGTGGCTGAGTGTACTCGACTCTTTGCGAGTTCCTCTGATACTGTTGAGGGTGCTGAAAATTATTCTGATAGTTATTCTGACCATTATTATTTTGATTACCACCACCGCGTGGCGGATATGCTTGCTGTAGCAAAACCTTTGTTTTTAATTCTTTAGTTTTCTTTTCTACTCTCTCTTTCTCGTCCTTGTCTCTATTTTCGTAATATTGTGCAGTAGCCAATATCTGGGCTGAAGATGACACAGCCCAAGAACTTTCTGAATCCTTTAACTTTTTACACAATTCTGGAAGCAGATTGTGCACGAATTTATCGACAAACGATCTCTGACCACCTTCTGTGGTCATATCTTGACCGCTGTGGTCGACAAATGTTTCTTCAAACCTGGTGAAGAAATCTGAGACAGTTTCCTCTTTCTTTTGCTTGCATGCAGATAACTTATCCCAATGTACACGTATTGCAGGCATTATCGTTTTCATGTAATCAACTATTCTACCAGGGAGTTCTGCTATCAAAGGCTCAGGCTTAGCACCACCAACTTGTCGGGCATCTGCAGCAGCAATATTAGCCCATGAGTCACCTAACTCCTGATCATGATCTGTATGACGAATTTTACCCCATAAAGGCTGTGGAACAACATTCCCAAATAACATATTGATATCGGCTAAATTCATTATACATGATCCAGCAGTCTGTGACAACTCTTTGTAATATCCTGCAGGATTTTTACGCGGATCAGGTAATATCTGTTTAAGTGCTAAAACTTCAGCTCGCTTCCATGGGACATGTACCCATACACGCTGAAAGTGTGGCAGAATAGGTGGGTTAACAGTTGTGTCGCCCTCTCTCCATTGTGGGGAAACTTCTCTCATGGGGTATTGTCGCGCCTTTTTCCTACTAGATGCACTAGGTTCAGATTGTGATCCAGAACTGCTCCCCTTACTCCGATATGATAACAATATTTCAACCGCTTTCTCTACATCGGGACCTACAATCATGCCCTCTCCAAACTTAAACCGTACTCGACACAATTCTTGCGGGTTGCATTCCAGATCATTGTCTTCCAAATCCTCGCAAAGGAAAACACACATCTGTTCAAAAACATATCTCTGTGTCGGTGCTTCCCATTGATGGAAGACTTCCATGACAGACTCTACATCATACTTCACGGTGTCCATGACCCATTTCCATGCTAAACGATTCAATGAGTCTCTCTCTTGATAGTCAGGCAGTCGACTTCGCAACTGTCTTCGTTCCATTTTAGGGGTCGTAGTAGGCGACCCGAAAAGAGGTGAGAAAAGGTTAGTGACAGTGCTGGCCATTTTCTGCCGAATGGAAGGTGAAACTGAGGGAAGAACGGGTGGAAAAACGGGATGAGATAAGGCAGAGACAATATCAGAGGAGGCATCAGGAGAAATAGAAGGAGCACTAGGCAAAATCGTAGAGGGAGCATTAGGAGAAGTAGAAAGTACAGTAGGCAAAATTGTGGAAAGCACAGGTGAAACAGGTGTGATTGGTGGGCCTTGAGGAGGCTGCACCATAGGGACAGGAGCCAGCTGGAGAACAGCTGGTGAGTGCTGAATAGGAGGAATAGGAGGCGCAGGTTGCACAACTAAAGGTTGCGGGGGTGCCGTGCCATTTTGTGCATAGGGGGGTGGCGAACTTAATAAATGCGACATTAATGGATCCTTTTCACGCTCTTTTGCTGCCTCTTGCTGAAGAGACGGCAAAACTGGATAACATTTATCTATTGCCATTTTACGTTGCCTGTGCAACTGCTCACTCATCTGCTCTTCTTCATTTATTTTATTTATTTATTTATTTAATGCCATTTATAAAGCGCGTGCAATTACCCTTAGGCGTCTCGGCGCTGAAATTGCATTAAAGTCTCACCCTAGACAGAAAAAAGCAGGAAGTGAATTATTGATTAAAAAGCCATGTCTTCAGTTTTTTTCTAAACTGAATAAGAGTAGAGCTGGTCCTAATATCAATGGGTAGGGTATTCCAGAGTCTGGGGGCCGAGATTAAAAAACGGCGATCACCCCAGGAAACTGTGCGGCTACGTTGGACCACTAGCTGGTTAGAAGATGTGGATCGAAGCTTTCTCACAGGATTGTACGGAGTCAGTTGTTTTTTAAAGAATCGAGGTCCTAAATCCTGAAGTGATTTAAAAACCGTGCACAGAGATTTGAATTTGACCCTATTGTGAATGGACAGCCAGTGGTATTTTTTAAGCGTGTCCGAAATGGGGGCAAATCTGGGTTTTTTTGCGAGTACACGGGCAGCAGCATTTTGAACGGTCTGTAGTTTTTTGATGACTCTTTTCTGGGCGTTAAGCAACAGACCGTTACAATAGTCTAGTGAAGACAGCACTAGCGAAGAAACTAGTGTTTTTGCTGCTGATTCAGGTAAGTATGGTATGATTTTCCTGACAATACGTAACTTAAAGTGAGCGTTAGCAGCCACTTTATTCGCATGGGCCATAAAATTGAGCTGGTTGTCAAAGGTGACACCTAAGTTTCTCACTTTGACCGAAGGGGAAGGAGGTGTACCCATGGCTGCTGGCCACCAGGTTGCCGACCAGGGAGGGGAGAGCTTACCGAAGATAACCACCTCTGTTTTATCAGAGTTGAGCTTCAGGCAATTTCTTGCCATCCACTCACTAATTGCAGTCATCCCATCTTGGAAGCTCTCCGCCATCTTCTGTCCATCGTCTCTTATGGCCAAAACCAACTGTGTATCGTCAGCGTATGAGGTCAGGCCCATCCCGTAGGCTTTGATGACACTAGCAAGGTCCGACACATATATATTAAATAGTGTCGGACTCAGGGATGAGCCTTGTGGGACCCCACACGGCAACGACAGGTCGGCAGATTGAAAGGGGCCCAGGGTAACTGCCTGGGTTCTATTGGCCAGAAAAGAGGCCAGAAGATCTCTGGCAGCAAGCTGAATGCCCATCCTCTCGACACGGTCGACCAAGATCTTGTGGTCGACCGTGTCGAAAGCAGCAGACAAATCCAGGAGGACTAATACCGCAGTACCTCCTTGGTCACGGATGACTCTTATGTCGTCGGCTGCTTTAATGAGTGCGGTTTCCGTGCCATGATGTTTGCGGAAACCGAACTGTGTATCGTCCAGCAGGTGATTGTTCATTGTCTTTAAACTGCATAGCAGCTTGCATTACTGAAATTCCCCCTTCTCTCTTATTTTTCTTAGCTAATTTGATTTCTTTTTGTTTGGCCTCCTTACGCCATAGGCGAAAAGAGTCAAACATCGCCGGCCGGGCTTTCTTTTTGAATAGTTTAACTTCAAGGTTATCTAAGATTTCGGTATCAAAGCTACCATATTGGGGCCATTTTAAAACACCATCTTTCCTTGTGTATTTGATCCACACTTCATTGTATGTGATGGGGCCTACTCCGTGTTTGACATATAACTCGTAAGTTGGAGTTCCAACTGGAGGGACCGGACATGAGTCCTCCAATCGGGAGTCCCTATTATTACAACCAAGACAAAACAAATTTCCAAGTCTAAGACTAGGTATCTTCGCTCTCTAGTCTAGTTCCAAACTTCAAAGGATTATCGATTACGATATTTCTCGTGAATACACGAGTCCTTCGGTTTTGGTGCTTGCAAGTACCAACAATTATCCCAAAGGATACCCAAGACTAAGACCAACTAAGGACTGGGAGACGCTCCACTTATACTTAACTGAGATATCGATGACGTCACCAGAAGACTCGTCTTAGTGTTTCGCTCTACCAAACTTCAAGGGTCCAAATCAGGGCGATAGCCAGGGCAGCAGTCCTTGTAGCCGTCGGGAAGCGGGGAACCTCGCAGCAAAGACCTTCGGACCACGTCGACATGCAGGGGTCGATGAGGTGGTTGGCTGTCCTCCGGAATTTTCACACGAAGCTCCTCACGATCCTCTGGCTGACTGGTACCACTGGAATCGCCCCAAACGTTGGGCGCCAGCTGAGGTACTGGGTTTTTAAGAACCGGCACAGAACCGGTAACCCAGCAGTGTCAGGGTACACCCAGAGACCTCGGGTTCTTCCTGATCCAGACCACAGAAATTCTGAGTCTTCTAGGTGAAGTCAAAGATCGATTTATTGGCTGCAACCAAGGTAACAAGTGTCCTAGAAGTACAACACACGGGGAAGTATATTCTCAGGAGACTGCTCGAATTTACAAAGTAAAGCTTCTCTCTTTATACAGAATATTCGGCTTCAGGCAAACATTCTTCGAATTTGCAATATATCATTTACAGGTTTTGGTTACAAAGGAAAAGCAGAGTCATGATGACATGTACATATTTCACGTCGTGCTGCCCACAACAAATCACCCGGCAAGGCCCAACATTTCATCAGATATCGGTGGACCTCCAATAAAACAGGCACCTCCCCACCATAAAGTAAGTGAAGCAAAAAGAGTAGAGACAGATGGGAGCAAGATACGGCAGGTGTGCGCTCTGAAATGGTTTTATGGCTTGTTGAGCCTTGATGCTATCTTGTTCGTCCACTGGGAGGGGAACTGACCTAACGAGTGCGGCCTGGGGCAATGGTTCCAACTTGCACAGGTCATAGGAAAGTCGATTAAGGAGTATGTGTCCTTGTGGAATTGAATTCAGCTGGATTAAGGCCTATGTAAAGGGCAACACATAAATGGAAGCCAAGGGTTTAGAACGCAAATGACGATTTCGAGGTGAAATCGTCACTCGAATATGCTGAAAATATATGTACATGATGTGCTCGTCATTCTCGGTCTTTTGATACCAAATTCGTCATGTTTCAACGAAGTTTAAAATCTCGAGTCCAGAACAATTACGTGAATCCAGAATCTTCAGAACCACAACATATCCGGTGCCATGTATACATACAGAATAATAGGGTGAACAGGAACCATAGCAGGATAGACGTGGAGCAACAGAGGAATCCCTTAGAGGCCCGCGCTAATGAATTCGAAATATGGCTTGCAACATTACAATAGATAAACAATTTAAATGCGGACTCTCAAGACCCCCTCACCCATAAAACCATAAATGCAAAGATTCATGACAGTCAGATACTAGAATGTAAAAAACACAAAATCAGGATATTTCGACAATATTACATATAAGGAAAAACTAAAAAAGAGATCGAAAAAAAGGAAAAAAACCATATGAGCGATAACAGAAAGAAAACAAAAGAAACCCTCCCCCCACCCTGCAACGGCTATCGCCTAACCCCCCAAGCAGTGTGCCTGTCGCCCCAACTAACTAAGTTCTAAAAGAAGAAAAGAGAGACTGTGGGGGAGGGCATTTCCATATAAGCTCCCGGTCCCCTTCCCCCTGCCAGAAACCAGCGCCCCCTATGATAAAAAGTCAAGACTATCTATAGTCCCAAAGTAATTAAATTAGGGGGAGCCGTGACGCACCGCCCAACCTCCCGAGACAAACAGCCACGAATTCCACATCCGGCCGTAATACCAACTACAGTCGATCATTCTCAACCCTGGCCCTTCCGAACCTTTGTGTGAACCCCTCCCATCGTTTCAGCATGAGAATCAAAGTGAAAAAGGAGTCTGAATAAATGCAATGCAATACAATTTAAAGTCAACAAGTGGCCAAGAACTGCAGCAGCGTAGGAACATTCCCTCACGGACGGATAGTCCCAATGTAGTTTTCTCCAAGATCGTAAAGTCACTAAAGAGGGAGAGGATGAAACAGAAGTCCAGGGACAGTCACCCAAAGGATTCTCCGGGGAAGGGACACAAATCGGTTTTCCCAAAGTTAGCAATGATGGTAAGCAGGTCGATACGTTCAAAACACTGGGTTCGGGATTTACCAAGAGACCAACCAAGGGCTGCTGCTCCACTTGTCGCACGGGGTCCTCGTCCGGAATCAAATTGGTTGTAGTCGAAATCGCAGCTTGTGATAATACCTGTGATGTAGCAGGGTCCGGTTCCACGTACTCCATAGCCAATAAGCCCGTCATCATTTTGTGAAGCAGGGCATCCAAATGTGTATGAAATGCCCCACTGGCTGCCATTATGGTCTTTAGCAACGGCTCACTCTCCGTCCGATCCATCCCTCCACGCTCAACAACGATCATGTTCACTGCCCCCGAGGAGCCGGCTTCCCCGGGGGGAACAGACAGGAGCGGAACGGACGACGTCGGAGGGGGCTGACCGGATTCTGCGGCAACAATATGCAGCTCGTTCGCGCGAGTGAAGACCCCGACCCACCGAACCCCGGTCGAGTCACACCGGGTCCGCGGGTCAGGGACCTCCACCCCAGGTTACTGTCGTGCCACGTCACTCCTCCCTCAATGTTGATCAGGCAAAATGAGCGCCGTCGAGATCGGGCGAAGAAAAAACCTCCACTACGGTGGACCGGACCCTGACTGGCTCCCAAGGCCGATGTTGTTCAACTACGACACGGGCTGAGCAAAACTCGAGGCCCCGGCTCTCCTGCTGGATTAGGCCGCAAACTTCCACTCGGCGCAGCTCCGTCACCCAAGCAAATTAAATCTTCGGAATTGCACCGTCGGGGTGAGCAGCGGTTCATCTACACGGGGGTCGGGCGTTAAATCAGGATTATCGACAGGATCTTCTGGCAAGATACGGAGGTCGGCAGAGCCGGGAGCCTAAGCGGCCATCTTGGTTGCTAGCGTAGCTCCTCCCCCCCCCCATCTCATGGTTGTTATTGATGAATATTCACGTTTCCCTTTGGTAGAGGAAGTTATCATCAACAACCCATGACAAGGTCATTGAGCGGCTGAACACCATCTATGCAACCAGTCGTATAGAAATGTGCCGACATTTATTGTTCAGAAATCAATCAGTGTTTTTGGCATTAATGTTAAGGACATGACTATAGGGCCCATAGGGGCCCATTTCAATGTCTGTGTTAATGCATATGACACAGCCAGGTCCCCAGAATAATGCAACCACAAACATCTAGTATGCTTCATCGTTTGTCTTTAAAAACAAAACATGCAGGATGTGGATAAAACATTCTAAAACAATTGTGCTGATAAATGTAAATATTTCAGGAACTTAATAAGCACTAAGTATGCCATAGTCTAGGCATGCATTGTCATAGCATTTAATGGTTTTTGAAATTTTTCTGGTATTCCACAAATCAGGACACTATTTCAACACATTTTCCCTTTGCACAGTACTCCCTTAAAAGTTGAGGATATTTGGATCAACCTCACCAGGGAGCAAAAGCCCTGCATGACTCTTGGGTCGACTTTGCCGGGGAACAAATACAGCTGCTCCACTTCTAAAGGGACCAGAACACCTATAGCCACGGCCTGGGCTGATGCTCAACCAGGGAACGGGGTCCTGGGCTTGTTCTCCACACAGGCAGTAATGCAGCCTGCATGGAGAATGGGGAAAGTGCGCATGACTGGTTTGGGCATCCCGAGAGGGCCGACCATTCATTGAGCACTTAGGAGTGGGCAAACCACTCCTCCCCTGACCCCGCACCCCCCAAGAGCAGAGCAGCCCTACCCACCTACCCTCACACAAAGCAGCACGAAGCATAAAACAATAACACAAAGTTACTTTTATTTCTTTGCAGATTTATATAGAGCGAACTCGACCCGAAGGTATTGGAGGGCTTTACATGAGCACCGTATTTACATTACACATTCAGGCACAGGGAGATTAAGTGATTCGCCCAGAATCACAGGATGTGCAGTCGACCCCGAGGCTCGAACCTTGGTTTCCGAGGTCCCACGTCAGCAGTCCAGCCTTAAGAGCACATCCCCTCCCCACTTTTATTTCATGTTTCCTTTACTTCACAGCTCAAAAGCAGTGGCCATAGCGGAGGAGCTGGGCCCTGCAGGGCCTTATAAAAAGGGCCATGTATGTTTATGATTCGCGCACCTCACACATGCGTGCTGTCTGTCTCCGAGTGCAGGTTTACAGCACCATTAACGGTGAAGCAGTGTTATGTCACGTGTGCAATTACCGGATGCCGATCCCCACGTGTAATTCTCTTCCCACTGGACCCGAGACAAACATGTATTCATGTGCTCAGGCCCGGATTAAAGATGCAGAATTATAACGAGGTGTTTCTGCACCCGGTAATTGGACAAGTCCTAATGAGGACTGGTCATCTGTGAGTTTTACTTGCAGGGCTCGATATTGGATTTGAATGGAAGATGTTAGTCACCCTGATGTGTACGTAGCGCCCCGATGTACTATTGCTGACATTTCCGGTGCGTGCAGAAGCTCCGGACGCCGCTGAGAGTCAGGGAAGGGATCAGGGCTGCTGAGAGGCAGGGGAGGGATCAGGGCTGCTGAGAGTCAGGGAAGGGACCAGGGCTGCTGGGAGTCAGGGAAGGGATCAGGGCTGCTGAGAGTCAAGGAAGGGATCGGGGCTGCTGAGAGTCAGGGAAGGATCAGGGCTGCTGAGAGTCAGGGAAGGATCAGGGCTGCTGGGAGTCAGGGAAGGGATCAGGGCTGCTGAGAGTCAGGGAAGGGATCGGGGCTGCTGAGAGTCAGGGAAGGATCAGGGCTGCTGAGAGTCAAGGAAGGATCAGGGCTGCTGAGAGTCAGGGAAGGGATCAGGGCTGCTGAGAGTCAGGGAAGGATCAGGGCTGCTGAGAGTCAGGGAAGGATCAGGGCTGCTGGGAGTCAGGGAAGGGATCAGGGCTGCTGAGAGTCAGGGAAGGGATCGGGGCTGCTGAGAGTCAGGGAAGGATCAGGGCTGCTGAGAGTCAAGGAAGGATCAGGGCTGCTGAGAGGCAGGGGAGGGATCAGGGCTGCTGAGAGTCAGGGAAGGGATCAGGACTGCTGAGAGTCAGGGAAGGATAAGGGCTGCTGAGAGTCAGGGAAGGATCAGGGCTGCTGAGAGTCAGGGAAGGGATCAGGGCTGCTGAGAGTCAGGGAAGGATCAGGGCTGCTGAGAGTCAGGGAAGGGATCAGGGCTCTTGAGAGTCAGGGAAGGGATCAGGGCTGCTGAGAGTCGGGGAAGGGATCAGGGCTGCTGAGAGTCAGGGAAGGGATCAGGGCTGCTGAGAGTCAGGGAAGGGATCAGGGCTGCTGAGAGTCAGGGAAGGATCAGGGCTGCTGAGAGTCAGGGAAGGATAAGGGCTGCTGAGCGTCAGGGAAGGGATCAGGGCTGCTGAGACTCAGGGAAGGGATCAGGGCTGCTGAGAGTCAGGGAAGGATCAGGGCTGCTGAGAGTCAGGGAAGGGATCAGGGCTGCTGAGAGTCAGGGAAGGGATCAGGGCTGCTGAGAGTCAGGGAAGGGATCAGGGCTTCTGAGAGTCAGGGAAGGGATCAGGGCTGCTGAGAGTCAGGGAAGGGATCCGGGCTGCTGAGAGTCAGGGAAGGGATCAGGGCTGCTGAGAGGCAGGGGAGGGATCAGGGCTGCTGAGAGGCAGGAGAGGGATCAGGGCTGCTGAGAGTCAGGGAAGGGATCAGGGCTGCTGAGAGTCAGGGAAGGGATCAGGGCTGCTGAGAGTCAGGGAAGGATCAGGGCTGCTGAGAGTCAGGGAAGGGATCAGGGCTGCTGAGAGTCAGGGAAGGGATCAGGGCTGCTGAGAGTCAGGGAAGGATCAGGGCTGCTGAGAGTCAGGGAAGGGATCAGGGCTCCTGAGAGTCAGGGAAGGGATCAGGGCTGCTGAGAGTCAGGGAAGGATCAGGGCTGCTGAGAGTCAGGGAAGGATCAGGGCTGCTGAGAGTCAGAGAAGGGATCAGGGCTGCTGAGAGTCAGGGAAGGATCAGGGCTGCTGAGAGTCAGGGAAGGGATCAGGGCTCTTGAGAGTCAGGGAAGGGATCAGGGCTGCGGAGAGTCAGGGAAGGGATCAGGGCTGCTGAGAGTCAGGGAAGGGATCAGGGCTGCTGAGAGTCAGGGAAGGGATCAGGGCTGCTGAGAGTCAGGGAAGGATCAGGGCTGCTGAGAGTCAGGGAAGGGATCAGGGCTCTTGAGAGTCAGGGAAGGGATCAGGGCTGCTGAGAGTCAGGGAAGGGATCAGGGCCGCTGAGAGTCAGGGAAGGGATCAGGGCTGCTGAGAGTCAGGGAAGGGATCAAGGCTGCTGAGAGTCAGGGAAGGGATCAGGGCTGCTGAGAGTCAGGGAAGGATCAGGGCTACTGAGAGTCAGGGAAGGGATCAGGGCTCTTGAGAGTCAGGGAAGGGATCAGGGCTGCTGAGAGTCAGGGAAGGGATCAGGGCCGCTGAGAGTCAGGGAAGGGATCAGGGCTGCTGAGAGTCAGGGAAGGGATCAAGGCTGCTGAGAGTCAGCGCTGCTGTGAGCAGGCCCACCAGACAAGCCCTGTCATGAGCCTACAGCTTGTGTTGTTCATTGCCCTGTTCGTGAAACGTTGGCTGATACAGTGCTTTGACTAGTATTCCTACAAAAGCGCCATGTCTTCTTAGCTGCTAAACATGCGTAACAGACCAGGTGGATTCGCAGCTTTCCCATTGCATTGTGTGTAGCTGGCAAGTCATTTTATTTCTGTAGCTGTCAGCCCAGCACCAGCTATTCCTTTGGGCACTAACCGGTAGCAACTCATCATTTTATTTTATGTCTACACTTATTTTTTGGTTGAAACACAGTGGTAATCACAACCCTGAAAAATCCAATGCATGACACCACATTACCGCCCAAAAAACGAAAATTGCAACAATCCTAACAAATAACTGTACTCCAGTACTACCCAGTTTAATATGAAAAAGCTGATCCAAAATGGACCCCACAAGAGGAGGATGAACAGGAAAGCACAGAGGCAAACCAGAGGGAGTTTATCATGTAATTCTGGCAGACTCGACATTCAAAGATAAATAACTTTTCCTATATTTAATCTCTACTTTCAGAAACACAAGATACCAACCGATGCCAACAGGTTCTTCATCGCCATCTCTTTATCTCAGCCACAGCGCTCTTTCTGGCCAAAGTATCTTCGGTCGAGTCTGGGAAAAGCCAGAGACGGCTGGTGCCATCAATGCCACATTCTATTTATTGGCTCCTACAGGACTCTGTCCTTCTACTCAGATGACATCAAAGGAACCAGCTCCATGGCGGCTGCCAGCCGATTATATCCACATTTTCTGGAAACCAGGTGACACCCCGTGCCTCTCAATGTGCTCCCTGGTCCCAACAGCCTCACCGTCCCCTTATTAATCTCACTGTCCCGCTCCTCAGCTTGTGCTTATGGTGGGACCCCAGCTCCGAGAAGGGGAACCCTCTGTAAAGAATGTATGATGGTATTCAGTAGGCCAAAATCACGCTGTGCTTACAGAATGAACACGTCCTTCGTATGCATTCATTAGCACGCAAGTCGCTATAACGACTTGCCTTGGGTGGGCGCTGGATTTTTGAATAGGTTAATTTACTATTCCAACACCAGTCTGCGTAACAGTAGGAAAGGGGTTGGACTTTAAATCCAACACCATTTCGCCAATTCGCCCCTTAAAGCAAGTCGTTATAGACTTTCATGCTGAACAAATGCGTACTAAAGATGCGTTTGTTCTATTGCTGGCGCTGTGAAGGAATAACAGGATTCTGGCTTCGTTCTAATGGAGGTTTCCCCTCTGTAAACTGTCCAAACTTTCAGTGTTTGCCTCCACTGTGAGATCCTCAGACTGGCATTTCCCTAATGGACAGTCGATCTTGCACAGAGGTGTCCACCAAATCAATCAATCATTCAACATTTAAACAACCGTGACCCGTGAAGGTCTCGAGGCGTCCAAAGGAGACTGCTGCTCCAGACTCTGGTAATTGGGCACTAATTTCTCCTGCTGCTTCTTAATGCCACATATTCTAGTTGTCTGGACCTCCAGTTTCCCCTCCAATGCCTTTACTGTGATTTCATTCCTCGCCTTGTGCACAAACCAAGCGTAAAGGGCCCTTAAACACCGTATGACGTTTGGAAACTGCATATGTCGTACATTTTAGTAAACTTAAAATGCAGGTGAATAGTCGTACCATAAAAGGTTTTTCCGAAGATTTTTCCTGTGTTACCCTTTTTGTGAGAAAATGATCCAATAAAAACTAAAATAAAATGTAAAATACATTTTGGAGGAGTTCTGTTATAAAAAACTACTTTAGTGGAATTTTTGCTTTTAATTTAAGTTTCACAACCCTTACAAAGCTTACAACATTGTAAAAAGTATTAAAAGGTAATGGACGGAAAAATTGCAACTTTACATACATTTACTCAAAACCTGAAATTACTGGTCCGCCTCTCAGTGATAGGGCAAATTCAATTGTCACTTATGTCCAAGGTGCACAGCTTCAGAACTGTTTGTCTGCGTTTTACTTAGAAGACATTGTCACTGTCCTCCTTTGAATAAAGGAATGATGGTTAATTAATTAATTAAGAACCACGTTTTCCATTTTTCATGCAGCAACATCCTGTCTTCACTTAATGCCCAACCCATCTCGTGTCACAAGAATGTAACCCATCGGAGTGAGATGATGCCAGGACCCCTGATGCATTTTCCATTTTACAGCAGCGACTTTTCCCTAGAATTTTAAAGCTTCTTGCCACAGAACCTTTTATTATGTGTTTTATGGAAAGTAGGGGCCTCATTTATGAGGCCTTGCGTCAGTTTTGCGCTTCCGATGCGTCACTTTATGTGACGTATCGGCGGCGTAAAACATGCCTCCTGATGCGCACTATTTACAAAGTGACGCATCTAGGCAGATGCCTCACTTTGTAAACCCCTGCGCTACATTATACCTGCGTCAGGTATAATGTATGCATGGGGGGCGTTCCCCTGCAAAAAGCCTCGTAGAAGTGACGCAGTGAAATCTATGAGATTTCACTGCGTCACTTCTAGGACGTCGTTGCGTCAAAATCTTGCGCCTGCCTCCCAGCAGGCATAAAACTGACGCAGGCCCCTTGCCCCATGTGAAAGGACGCATTGCTGGAGTTGCGTCACTTTTGTGACACACGCCAGCAATGCGTCACTTTTGCGCTTACAGATAAGTCAGAAATACTGACGTATCTGTAACTCATTGCGACATGATGCGTCATACATTATATATGACGCATCAGGTTTGTCGCAAGGAGTGCGCACTGAAAAGTGACGCATCACTGTTTTCACGCAGCAGGGTGCCTCCGCTAACTCGAGCCAGTTTTTTTTGTGACAGCGCTAGGGGAAACACAGCGTTGCGCCCTAGTCTTGTGAACAAGGCGTATCACTGTGTTTTCCAAATGTCAGAGCACGGCGCTGCCAAATTTGGCGCAGCTCCGACATTGTTTTGTAAATATGCCCCCAGGTTTCTGAAAGGTTCAGCTTCATCTCAAAGAGTTGTGATGATCTAGAAAGTAAGGAAAAGTGGGCATATTTACAAAAAAATGTCGGAGCACGGAGCTGCACACAGATGGCAAGGGCAAAAACGAGGAGAAATTAATAATTTCTCATCATATCACCCTTCTAACACCTGGTATTGGTTGACATTCGTTTTTGGTGCTGCCTCAGCCTTGTAAATCTGTGGCAGCGCAAAAAATCAGTGGGTGTTGCGGTGGAACGCCCACAGCAACACCCATTGTACCCCCCTTTGTCTCAGAGGACTGCGGCGGAAAGGGGCATATGTACAAGGTTGCGTTGTGCCACACTAAGTGGCTTAGCATCACCTTGTAAATATGGAAAATGGCACTTCACCGCCGGAGCTTAAAAAAAAGTGACGCTCTGGTAGCGATAGGGGCTTGTAAAATGTGCCCCAGAGTCAGGCCTGGATATTTGCAGAGCCAGCTTTTCCTCTTAACTATTGGACTTCACACTCTGAGGTCACTAAATGGATGATCGCTTTGATTCCAGTTGTTGAGTTTTTATATTTCCAAGGTCTTCCCCGCAACGTGTAGAACTCCCCTCTTTGAGAGTCCAATGTCGCTATGGCGTATGTAAGACTTCTATTTAGCATATCCAAGTGACTTTGTTTCATTTCAGTGTCACTGTATACTCTGTTTCTGTAACATCTGTAACTTGTACTGCCATTCACTATCAGGAGGCAGGATAAGGAACCCAAAAAATGCTTTTAATGCAAGGGTGGTGATTTGGGTAATCATGAAGGTGGCATATGGTGTGATGGTGGACGGTGGCAGGTGGTGAAGTGCCTTACATGATTGCTAGTCTCTAATAGCTTCCTAACATATTTACCAGCACCACATTACTCGTCTAATGTGTTCCTATGTCATAACAAATGTTTACCAATTTTATAACTGAGCAAGCGCGACGCAGCTCCAGCAAGGCTCGGGGGTGCCCATCCTTACAATGCTGCGTCAATCCTTACGCCTGCTTCAAGCAGGCGCAGGGTTTTGATGCAGCAGGCCTTAAAAGTGGCTGAGTGAAATCTTGTAGATTTCACTCAGTTTACTTTTAGGAGGCGTTCCTGCGCCGGAACGCCCCCGCTGCGCAGGAACGCCTATATGTGGCGCAGGGCTTTACAACGTGAAGCATCTCCCAGATGAGTCACGTTGTTAGTACCCCGCACTATGGCGCTTGATTTGCGCCGGCGCTGCGTCACAAAAAGTGGCGCAACGGTGGCATAAAGGAGGCGCAAGGGGCTTGTAAATCTGCCCCGCAATGCTTTTCTGATGTGCAAAAAATAAACTGTACGCGGTTTTCATGAATATTTTCTTTTTGGGACCTGAGTTTATTTGCCCAAAACGAAAAGCTTGAATTTGATATCAAAATGTTTGCATTTTCATTTCCTAAAAAAATGATGCTTGAGGACGAAATGACTGCTTTTCCAAATATATATAAAGCCTCATGTTTCAGTGAACCCTTCTGCAGTCCGAGACTCCAGCCTGCGTGACTGGTATAATGTCTGAACCTGTGTGGTCTTCATAGCTTGAGCAGGAGCCCTGATGCGTGAATTTGTGCAGTCCATAGCTTGTGTCAACTGCTTGCGACTGCGAGATGAGGAGAATTATTTATTTTCTAGCTTCCCTGTTTCAATTACATTGTCAGTCATTACATATGACTAAGAATCTACTTGGAAGAGGCAAGAACGAAAAAAAATGAATGTAAGTGATATGCAGAACTGAGGAAAGATGATATGAAAATTACAGGCTGTGTGACCTTGCCTTTCATGAAGTGTCACTATCACCTTGAATTTTGGGACTTTTTTTGTGGAAAATTGTGCTGAGACATGGACCACTTTGCCATCTATTTTACAAAAATTTCTTGCGGTAGGTAGGTTCAAGCTAGTAACTTGAATATATTAGAATGCTGTAAGCATATGTTTGTGCAAATCATACCGCAGACTATAAGTACTACTAAGCCTAGTTTTTCCAATTTTGTCTTGGAAGGAAAAGCAACTAGGATCCTCTTGGAGGAAGTTGGGCTTGCTTACTTTTCTTGGGGCAATTAAGGATAGGTGGGATATTTATGTACCTGTACTTTCAAAGCTAACTGTCACTTCCACTCCTCACCATCAATGCTGCCAAAAATGTGAAGTTTAAAAAAAAAACGATAGAGATTTGTATTTGCATTTATTCAGCTCATAGAAAGACCACTGAGAATGTTTTACTGTCTATAGTAATATAATGTATATATATATATATATATATATATATATATATATATATATATATATATATATATATATATATATATATATATATATATATATATATGCGGTTGAAGGCATTGGGGACTCGGGAAAGGAAATTGATTTCGCCAACAATGTGCTGCCTCAGATCACAGCAGCATTCAACATTTCTTCCGGTACCCCAGATGGGACACAAGTGGCTGAGCAAAGGAACTTACCTGGCATGCGGTGAGAATTGTATGTTGGGACTTGTAGTCAGCCAACGCGTCCGCAGGTCCGTTTGAATCTTTGATCCAGCCCACCTGGATGGCCACCAATGGCAGAACAACAGGTTATTGCTAGGATCTGGTGGGAGTGCCTTTGTTGAAGCTGGCATTTGAAAAAGTAAATTGCTTCGAAACGCGTCATGCCCTAAGCTTTTTTAGTGAATAATAAATCCTTTCCCGAATTCTCTGCTGTGTCCCTCCCATTCTTTGTGAATTTTAGAAAGTTTTGTGGCATATACACACACACAAACATATATATATATATATATATATATATATATATATATATATATATATATATATATATATATATATATATATATATATCCAACACAAAAGTTTTCAAAGTATTGATGGCACTCCACTCAGAGGTTGCTTTTCAAATTATTTAATGATAACAATTGAGATCGCCTACGCGTTTCGAACTGGAGCGTTCTTGATCACGGCATAATTTTAGACAGTCAGTCTGTAATTATTGTTTCCGGTTGATTTCTTTTCCTTTTCTTTAGTAATGACCTTTTCATCTTTTCACCAGATATCAGCATCTCGTCTCTGTGCATTTCCCTTGCTGCGTTTTCTCCTCTGACAATGTCCTTCATTTTGTACCCCCTCTGCATGAAGCGAGTCTTTGTCTCCTTAAACTTCTGTTCCATTTCATTTTCTTCGGAACAATTTCTTTTCATGCGGAGCAGCTCTCCATATGGTATGCTCCTTTTTAGACTCTCGGGGTGAAAACTCTGTCCGTGGAGAATGCTATTAGTGGCAGTTTTCTTGCGATGTACAGTTGTCTTCAGTTTGTTATTCCTCACATACACTTTAGTGTCCAAGAACTCTATCTCGCTAGAGCTTAGGTTGAATGTGAATTTGAGGCCAACTTTGTTGTTATTCAAAGCCTCGAAGCAAAGGGAGAAATATTCAGATCTGTTTATCTGCTACAATACACTTGTAATTAGAAAAGCATATAAAGGGCACTAAGCCCAAGAACCTACTTCTTAAAGGTACAAGTGTACTTGAATGAAATAATTGATAATGCACTTATTTGTTCAATGAATTAAATTGTTCAAATGCATACATGTAAAAAAACTGCACTACAAGGCCCACAATGCACAGCTGCTTACATGTGTATTTAATGCGAAAGTAAAGAAGGACTGACTGTCTAAAATTATGCCGTGATCAAGAACGCTCCAGTTCGAAACGCGTAGGCGATCTCAATTGTTATCATTAAATAATTTGAAAAGCAACCTCTGAGTGGAGTGCCATCAATACTTTGAAAACTTTTGTGTTGGATGTAAAGCGGGAGACGACCTCGATCCCGACGATGGCACCAGCGTGAATGTGTTCCCCCTGCGACGAGGTAGAGTGCGAGGGAATATATATATATATATATATATATATATATATATATATATATATATCTAACAAATGCGCTCCTGCCGGAAACCCCTCGCCTTCTCCTGGGGAGGCTCGTTGCCGGCGCAGCAAGCCGGTAGCAATATCAACGAAGAACGGCGTTCCAAAATGAGCTCTCGGGTGGAAATAATGACAGGTTGCTGTAACGTTTACCAAGTAACAAGGTTTATTCACGCTATAAACCTTACGTGACGTGTTTCGTGACCTTGTTACTTGGTAAACGTTACAGAAACCTGTCGTTATTTCCACCCGAGTGCTCGTTTTGGAACGCCGTTTTTCGTTGATATATATATATATATATATATATACTAGCAGCCCGTCCTGACGTTGTCCGGGTATGAATTGCTGCCGGCCAGTAGTATATTGTTTTGTAGGATTTCGTTTTGATAGCATTTCTTATCTGTGACAGGCCTGTGAAACGCTCTGATTCGCAGTGCACTGCTGATACACTTAAGAGTGCGCGTTCAGTAGTGTGTGAACTCGAGATTCCCTACTTTATTTTTCCTTGCAATATTATATAGCGCGAACTCGATGGCATGAGCACAATTTACATTAGAGAAGAACACATTCATGTGTGGTAGGCACGGGGAGACAAAGCGATATGCCTGGAATCACAGGATGTTGAGCTGATGCCGAGATTCGAACGTAGCTCCCCAGCTCTAAAGTTCGCAATTCTAAACTTGTGGCGGGAGGTGTGTCTAAAAGTGTATGTCGGTGCTGGCCATCAATGAGAGAGACCTGTGCATTTTTCAAATGGGTGGTGAAAAAATATGAGTATGTTGCTGGAGATGTGGGCCGCCGTGCCACCAATGTACTTACCGGGGGAGGGTAAACACCCATTATTCCGCAACTTTCTTTCCGCATACCATCACTCCGTATACTTTCATTACGAAAGTACCATGACTCTGCAATGCCATTATAACGCCTGGCATTACATTTTATATGCTTTTACCACGCATACATTTACAACGAAATTCGTTGTAAATGCATGAATGGTAAAAGCATATTTTTTTTAAATGTTTGGATAAGGTAAGTATGGGTATAGGGGTATATGTTTTGGGGTACTGAGGTATATGTTTTGGGGTGTTTGGGTATTTTAAGGGTTCAGATATAGTTTTGGGTTATGGGGTACATGGGTAGTTTTAGGGTTTAGGGATAGGTATGGGTTTTGGGGTACAGGGGTATTTTTAGGGTTCAGGGCTAGGTTTGGGTTTTGGGGTATAGGGGTATTTTTTAGGGTTCAGGGGTAGGTTTGGGTTTTGGGGTACAGGGGTATTTTAAGGGTACAGGGCTAGGTTTGGGTTTTGGGGTACAGGGGTATTTTTAGGATTCAGGGCTAGGTTTGGGTTTTGGGGTACAGGGGTATTTTTAGGGTTCAGGGGTAGGTTTGGGTTTTGGGGTACAGGGGTATTTTAAGGGTACAGGGCTAAGTTTGGGTTTTGGGGTACAGGGGTATTTTTAGGATTCAGGGCTAGGTTTGGGTTTTGGGGTACAGGGGTATTTTGGAGTTCAGGGGTAGGTTTGGGTTTTGGGGTACAGGTTTATTTTTAGGGTTCAGGGCTAGGTTTAGGTTTTGGGGTACAGGGGTATTTTTAGGGTTATGGGGTAGGTTTGGGTTTTGGGGTACAGGGGTATTTTAAGGGTTCAGGGCTAGGTTTGGGTTTTGGGGTACAGGGGTATTTTAGGGTTCAGGGGTGGTTTTGGGGTACAATGGTATTTTTAGGGTTGAGGGCTAGGTTTGGGTTTTGGGGTACAGGGGTATTTTTAGGGTTTAGGGATAGGTTTGGGTTTTGGGGTACAGGGTATATTTATAGGGTTAAGATGGGTTAGTGTTTAAGGGTGTTGGGGTATTTTAAGGAGTAAGGGTGGGTTATGATTATGGGGTGCAGGGGTATTTAAAGGGAGCAGGGTGGGATTAGCACACGATATGAGACATGACATGAAGGGCGGAACGTACCACACACCCCCAGCGTTTGTCACGCCCCAGCACACGCCCACAGCACAACGCAGACACGCCCACAAGGGACTACTTTGCTGGCACGGTTCTTTTACCTTTTAAATGTATATGGTGGGCGTCTGCATAGCCTATGTCCTTCTGCTGCAACTGCCGATTCCAACGCTGTATTGGGTGTTGTGATTGGTGCTGTGGTTCCTGAGATTACCCGCCTCAAAGGTTTGGGCTCTCTCTTTATTATATTAGTATAGATATATATATATATATATCATGCATGCAATACATCTCCCAGCACTTCCTTTCAGCGAACTGAAGAAAGACGGACCACCAGGACAAATCCAATCCCAAACACCACCACATCTGATTCACCGCCTTAGCTGCCAAAACCGCCAGAGACGTTAGTCGGATTTCGACTTCCATCCGCAGGACCAACCATAGAGAGGGGGTCCGTGCAAGACCAAGGAAGTCGTCCCAGTCTATAATATCGAACACTCCGCTTGCAAACAATTCCTTAAACTGGAAAAGACGGACATGTCCCACCACTCTTCGTGCTAGTAATTGTTTATTTTCGGACTATCTGCCATAACGTGTTTTCAGTACTGTCATGTGATCAAATACATATTTATTTATTTATTTATTGATTTAGATGAGGAAGCAGTCTGTTGTCTGTGTCCATTGATATGGTTGATGCACATGACATCTTTAAATAGTGGATCCCATATTGCAGTACTGTCATGTGATCAAGGCCATGGGTTGGCGAAACGCGTTTTGGCAGATAGTCCGAAAATAAACAATTACTAGCACAAAGAACGGTGGTTCGTGTCCATCTTTACAAGTTTAATAAATTGTTTGCAAGCGGAGTGTTCTATATATATATATGACAGGGAGGGAGGTGCTTCCTATCCACAATGGGAGGTCTGCAGAGGCATTTAAAAGCGGAGCTATGTGACTGGTGTGCAGTGCAGCAGTGGCATCTGAAGAAGACATTGGTGTTGAAATGCATTATGCCTACCTGCTTGTCCTAATAAAGGTTTCTCCGGTATTTCCTCGCGTGGAGGCAGTCCGTGACTGCACGGATAGGTTTTGGACATTGTGCCGGCCTAAGACTCAAGGACCTTGCGCTGTGGCAGGTGATGACGTATGCGGGGACCCAGGGAAGCCCGAGGACTGACAGTGCACCCGCATCAGTACGCCCCGTTCTGCAGCGCACGTAAACCACAAGGACTGCCATTAGTCATTCCCCACGCAGCACCTACCCAGAAAATGATGCATTCTGGGGGCTGTAGGACAACTAGCACTACGGCAGGTGAGCAGTCACATGACAGGGGAGGTGCTTCCTATCCACAATGGGAGGTCTGCAGAGGCATTTAAAAGTGGAGCTATGTGACTGGTGTCCAGTGCAGCAGTGGCATCTGAAGAAGACATTGGTGTCGAAATGCATTATGCCTACCTGCTTGTCCTAATAAAGGTTTCTCCGGTATTTCCCCGCGTGGCCTCTTCCTACAGTTCGTCTGGAGGTTTCTGCATATATATATATGTATATATTTATATATATATATATATATATATATATATATATATATAATATGTGGCAGAAGGTCGTCTTGCAGCAAATTCAGCATCAAAAAGACGAGGCGAACCCAAAACTGGTGCGTATAGATTTATTGTGCTCTACACCATACCGCCATAACGCGTTTCAGCCTGAAGAGGCCTTGATCACATGACATATATATATACACACACATACTGTACGGTATTTGAATACTACATTCATTCTGTGTTTTTGTACAGAGGTTTAAGAAAATATCTTATATGTTTAAGTTAAAAGCATTTAAAAGCGGAGCTATGTGACTGGTGTCCAGTGCAGCAGTGGCATCTGAAGAAGGCATTGGTGTCGAAATGCATTATGCCTACCTGCTTGTCCTAATAAAGGTTTCTCCGGTATTTCCCCGCGTGGCCTCTTCCTACAGTTCGTCTGGAGGTTTCTGCATATATATACATGTATATATATACACACAAACTTCTCCCGAAGAAAGAAGGCAGAGACCCAAGGGGAACCATCAGGAAGCTTTATTGATGTAGCATTGGCGAATGCATTTCGGCATCATGTAGCCTTCTTCAGCGCCCAAAGCATCCAGGAAGTGAGGGAACAAGCTAACAGTAAGTCCTGCCTCCTTTTACCTTGTTAATACAAGCCCGCTCCACCCCCTGCCGATTGATTGCACACCTGTGTAGAGTCCAATACATGCTAGAAAACTACAAGTCCCAGAATCCTCCTTGATGGATTCTCGACGGTGGTGCAAGGGGGAAACAAAAGAAATGTCAAACCCAATGGTAGTGCGGGGGTGCAGGAATCAGCATGTGCCCAACAAGAATGTAAAATTCCAGCTTTGAAGTCCACAACAACAGCGCTTCCTCCAGTCCCCTGTACCACTCCAGCCCACAGAGTCCAGGCATCGTAACGGCAGGGGCTAAAGTGACAGTGCACACTGCCCAGCGTGAGGTAGCATACCCCTACAACTGCCAACACTTTGTCCCGGAATCCGCGGCGGGCAACAGACCATCCAACTACGTTGGAGAAACAGAAGAGAATTGCAGCAGTTCCGAACCAGTAATGTCTGTGCCCAATGCGAAGCAGGGGTTCTCTGAAAGTGCGTCTCTGGCTGACGCGACGAATTGTACACACAAACTTCTCCCGAAGAAAGAAGGCAGAGACCCAAGGGGAACCATCAGGAAGCTTTATTGATGTAGCATTGGCGAATGCATTGGAGGGCGTATGTGACAGTTTTTCTGGACTTGGATGGGATCCATTTCAACATTTTTTCCTCAGTATGCAGAGGGTGCTTAAACAGGCTGAGAACAGGGCATTGATCTGGTGGTTCATGATGCCGAGGTTTTGTGGGTAGTCCATTGGGGTGGCGGGGTGTCCGAGGGTGGGGGGCCACCAAGTGTCGTCCCATGCAGAGGGGGTGAAGCAAAGAATGAGGACTTCTGTTTTCTCTGAGTTGAGTTTCAGGCAGCTCTCCTTCATCCAGGTGGTGAGGGCTTTCATTCTTTCTTGGAAGTTGTGACTGGTGATGTTGGGTTCTTTGGGGAGCGAGAGGATGAGATGGGTGAAGTTGGCTTAGTAGGTGATGTTGAGCCCATGGTTTCTGACGACCGTTGCAAGGGGGGCCATGTAGCTGTTGAAAAGGGTGGGGCTAAGGGAGGATCCCTGGGGTACATCTGGTCTCTGTTAGTTCCGACAGGTAGGGCGGCTGTCTGACTCACTGCGTTCTGCCTGTGAGAAATGAGCATATTCAGTCAAGGGCCTTTCCGCAGATGCGAGCGTCATGGAGTCTGGTGGCTAGTGTCCTGTAGGAGACAGTGTCGAAGGCAGCTGAGAGTTCCAGGAGGATTAGGGTTGCCGTTTGGCCCTGATCGAGGAGGGAGTGGATGTCATTGGTGGCGGCGAGTAGGGCGGTCTTTTTGCTGTGGTTGCTGCGGAATCCGGATTGGAAGATGTCCTGGACATTGTTGGCTTCAATGAAGTTTGTTAGAAGGGTGTTGACGGCCTTTTCAATGACCTTGGCTATAAATGGAAGCAGGGAGATGGACCTGAAGTTCTTGAAGTCCATTGGGTCTGTGGAGGGTCTCTTCAGGAGGGGATTGACTTCAGCATGTTTCCAGTCGTCAGGGAATGTGGTGGTTTCAAGGGAGCAATCGATCGTTCGGCATAGTTTGGGTGGGATGGCTGTGGAGGCTCTGTGGAAGATGTGGAGTGGGCAGGGGTCTGGGGATGCTCTGAAGTGGATGCTCTTCATGGTCGTTAAGGTGTCTTCTGTCGTGAGTGGGGTCCAAATGAGCAGGGTCTTTTGGGTGGCATTGCTGAGGGAAGAGCTGGCGCAGTGCGGTGGTCTTAGTTGTCAAAGTTGTCATAGATCATCTTGATCGTGAGGTGACAAAAGGTCGCCAGTCTGTTGCAGAGGTCTTTGGAGGGTGGGACATCTGTTGTTTCACTGCAGGGTTTGGCAAAATCCTTGATGACGGAGAAGAGTTTTTTGGTGTTGAGGCCATTGTTGAGGATTCTGTCTTGGAAGTGTGTGTTTTTGTGGTTTTGTTGCACCTCCATGTCTTTTCAAGTCATCGGCAGGAGCGCTTGGATTCTTGGAGTGAGGGTGAACCAGCTTCCTTTCTTGATGTGTCGTCCTGTGGCTTTTTGAAGGGTGGCGAGTGTGTTGGCACAGTTTGTGATCCTGCGGTGGAGATTGCGTGCTGTGATGTGAGCGTCTGGTGTCATCGGTGGTGGGGTGCTGATGAGGGCATAGGTGAGTTGGCCTTCAGTGACTTTATTCCAGCGTCTATGGGGAGGGGGTGGGTGTGCTTGTGTACAGTGGGTTTTCTGAAGGAGAAGTGGATGCAGTCATGGTCTGTCCAGAGGAGTTCTGTGTTGTGGCTGTAGGAGACACTGTTTCCTTCTGCGAAGACAGGGTTGAGCATTTGTCCTGCTGTGTGCGTAGGGGCGGGGACAAGTTGTCTCAGTCCTATGTTGGTGAGGTTCTCTAGGAGGGTGGTGGTGTTGGGGATGTTTTGGTTGTCCAGGTGGAAGTTTAGGCCTCCGAGTAGGTTGTAGTCTGTGGAGGCGAGGGATTGGGGTGCGATGAGGTCGGTGATGGTGTTGGTGAAAGGAGCATCGGGTCAGGCGGCCTGTAGATGAGGGTTACACGGAGAGTCGTTTTAGGCTTGGTCTGGATCTGGAAGTGGAGATGCTCCATGAGGGTCTTGGTGTCGTCCAGGACGGTGGTTGTAATGCAGAGGGTGCTTTTGTGGATGATAGCGATGCCTCCTACTGGGCAAGTGGGGCAGTCTTTCTGTAGGATCTTGTATCCATCTTGAATGACAGTGGCAATGTTGGGTGGGGAGTTTGTGTTGTCCAAGGTTTCTGTGATGAAAGCGACGTCGGGCATGTGGGTGTTGAAGAGGTCCCAGATTTCTATGGCGTGCGGAGGATATATTGGAGTGGCTTGTGAAGTGAGGTCCACAAGACTGGGGGCTGCTGCTGGGGTCTGGAGGGGCTGAAGGTGCAATGGCAGTGACAACAGGAGATCGGGTCTTGGGGGGAGAGAGAAGAGAGAAAAGAGGCCACAGAAACAAAAGCCAAGAGAGGCCAAGAGAGGCGGAAAAGCAGAAGAGGAGAGTGCTCTCCCACTGGACCACCAGGGATGAGGAGCAGACAGGAGCCTGCAGGTGGAGGGGGACTTTGAACACCCTGTGACAAGCTCAGGGGGATCAGAGGGCAGCACTTAGAGGTGGAGCTGCAGTGAGGGAGAGCAGTCACACTGACCAGGTCAGTGGTCTAGCTCATTTCAATTTAGTGATTTGGAGGGTTCACCCCAACAAGGGATGAGATTATTCCTTAAATTCAATTTGATGGTAAAATACCGATTCCGGTGTGCATGCACATGTGTGCATGCACACCTATGCCATATGACAGGCAGACCTGCCCTTAGGGCAGGTATGCCTGCCACATGGCACCCGAGCCTCTTTTGGGGGTGCCAGAGGGTGTCAAAGTGACACCGCCTGCACCCTTGTGACATTCGGTATTTACCGATTCGGTAAATACCGAATCGGTAATGCCCATGCATTCCTATGGGCTTCAAAGCCCATAGGAATGAATGGGCATTACCGGTAGGTATTTACCGAATCGGTAAATACCGATTTTTACCGATTCGGTAAAAAAACATCTGGATGTACCTACATCTCCCTGCTTCTATTTTACCGATTCATAAATACCGAATCGGTAAAATTCGGTATTTATGAGTCTGTAAAATAGATTTACCTACATCTGGCCCTAGGTCCTATCAGTTTGTTTACAGTATATGTTCTCATCATGTAGAATCCTCTTCTCGCAGACCATTTTTCCATATTTAGCGACCATGTACACATAGGAGTTAGTTAGGATGACGGTTGGATGACCACTGCCAGGCCGGCGGTAGCAACCTGCCGGGCCGGCGACGGTCATCCGCCCGTGATCGCAACCCAGAAAACCGCTGGTTCCATTAGCATGGCAGTGATGACCACGGCGGTGAGACTGTCTACCCTCCACTTTTCCGCCAGCAGCAGTTCGCACTCTTGCCAGGCGGACGAAGCTGGACCACTACAATGAGGCCGGTGCAGGGCCTGGCTCCGCCGGCATGATTATGATGCCGGCGGTAGCCAGCCTTATTGCGGCGGTGGAACCGCCATGGAAAGGTATGCAGAGAATGTCTCTGGGGGCCCATTGCAGGCCCCCAATGTGTTTTGAGGGGGTGTGGTTGCACTGGGGGGTCCCTACATGTCCCTGTACCAGGTGGCAGGCACTCTGCAGTGCCTGCCACGCAGTGCAGGGATATGCAGGACATGCTTTTTTGGACATCGCAGAGGAGCTGCAGGCAGCAGCAACCACCGCAATGTTAAATGCCGCCATCCGACCGCCGCAGTCGGAGTTCGACTGCGGAGCATACCAATTCAACCGGCGGTTATGCTGCTGTCCTAGTGGGTGGTGTTTTCCCGCTACCATGGTGGTCGTAGTGATTTTCCGACCGCCATCCTAATAGGCCCCATAGTTTCAGCTTTTGGATTTCAGCCTTCATCAGTAAAACACACCATATTTTGACTGTGAAGGTTTTCCTTATTTGCTTATGAGTGTATAGAGGTCTCTTTCACAAACACATAAACTATTCTTTGCTCCAGGGTGAATATTATCATTAATTTTTCATATCATGCCTCGTTATTTTGTTTGTTCCGACTGACCGGGGGCATGATTCTTGTTTCCAAGACATATGAGTGAGTATGAATAAAATGTGGTGTCTTTTACTCGTTGGTGCGATCAGTCATTCCCATTTCATATATTTTCTCATCAACTTTTCAGGTATATTCCATTGATCCCAAAAGAAGGGGACTTAATTGTCTTTTTCATTCATATGAGCTCGTCGAGGTACAGGATCCCCTCGCACGACAATTGACCTAAAAGCCCTTCCCTGTTTAACATTAAAGCAGTGTGGCAGATAGTGATCAGTGCTCGTGGGCCGGGCAGGTTCAGTAACATGTTTACTGTGGCCCTAACAATAGATGCTGGAACAGAACAGGGAGATAAGCAGCTGGATCTGAACCCTTTGGCTGTTCTTCCTACAGATGCTGACAAGGTTGGCTGTGGACCAGGGAACATTTGGAAAATGACCCAAATAACAATGCAAAGTTAAACAATCTGCAAAAGTCCATGGGGTACGATTTAATATCCTTCTGTATATGTTTCCTCCTGCAAGCCAATAACAGCGTGGAGGGGGTGGGAGAGTGTCCAATTATGGATATAAACTACTTTTGTACATGTTACCAATGCAACGTTTGTCAAATGCTGTGGGCTATTACCACAATATGACTGACATCCTGTGGAGCCATTGCGTGAAGGAGGCTTGCCCTCTTAAGCCAATGACTGAAGGGGGCTGACTGAAAGCCTCTTACTTTATGTTATGTTGCATATTGGGCTGACATGCATGCTGTCAAGCATCAAGTTTACAAGCCTAAAGAAATAGGACTATCAACACCTGATATGGGACAACTCGTAAGCTTTGGAAAATGCAACCAGGTTTAAATGATATACCTAAGCATGTGCCCTAGATATTGTGTCACTGATCAACCCATGTATGTGCCAAAAAAATCAAGAAGCATGTATACATTACCCTGGCCTTGAAAACACTTCACGGGCTTCCAGTGGTGCAAGGATAAAAAGAACAAAATGCAGGCCCTACTTTCACTGCACAGGTAGTTGGTAGCTTGAAAGTGAAGTGTGTCAGAACCCGTCTGGGGGGCACAGGGCAAACATAGAATATACCAGTATCCCCCTACAGCCCTAAAGGAGAAGTGGGAGGAACTCTTGAGAAGGGCACGACACGAAAAGGAATGGTGGAGAGCCTTGAAGGCACCTTGAAAGGTCTCCAGGAATGCACAATTTCGCTTTATACAATTAAATATCCTACATAGGGCCTACTTGACGCCACAGAGCAATGGTCATCTGTTTCTGGGAGCACGTACTGACTGCATTCGTTGCCACCAATCCCCGCAGACTTCAACCATGTTCTTTGGCATCGGCCAATGCTGCATCAATATTGTGAGTCGGTTCAGACCACATTAGCAGCTGTCATGGTCAGACAAAAACTGACACCATTGAGTTGTGCCTACTAGGCACTTCCCCTAGATCCCGCCTGCATTTAATAACTAGAGATCCCTCCTGCATTTAGTAACTACACAGGTTATGGATCTCATATCCTGTTGGCCAAACGTTGCATTACAATGTGGTCCGCCATCTTGATCTTACAGGCAAACGCCCTGTTTTGGGCTGAGATAGAAGGGCGCACACTCCACAGAGAGGAAAACAGAGGTTTAAGAAGGCACCCAATCGCACTACGGCTAGGAGGATGACCGTACCCCATGAACGTGGGAATCTAGTGGCATATTATCAAGAACGGCGATAAAATGATCGCCGCTTTAGCGGTAGGAAACTGCCGCTAAATCGGCTATAATGGGCTTGATAATATGCCCTTGTGAATTCCCATAGAAGCCCAGGTTAACACCAGAACCTGGGCTGCTATGAGAATTCACAAGGACATATTATCAAGCCCATTATCGCAGCTTCAGCGGCAGTTTCCTGTCGCTAAAGCGGCGATAATTTAATCGCCGTTCTTGATAATATGCCCCTTAGTTACATACTATGTGGTCGGATCAGTTGGGCACCTCCTACCTGAAGCCCTCCAAGGTTTGTCGTTGGAAGCAATCCTCTTCCAGCCAGCCCGCTACTGGCCCAGTTGGACCCCGTGCTCTGGACTCAGGGGTCCCAGGTGTTGGCGGCCCTGTATGTGTTATCCCCGGGTTAAGAGGGAGTCTGGGTCGAAGTTTACATTACTAAATTGATAGTTCTTAGCTATATGGGAAAATTATTTAAACTACTGATAGATGAACGGGCGAGTATTCATGACAACGTTCAATTTACACAAGACAAAATGGTATGCTTATTTTGTATGGATTGTCAAGACGGTTGTAAACTCATCTATTTTATATTGTTCCTCCGACTTCGGAGGAGTTATGTAAAACCCAATAAAGCTCCAATAAGAGTGAAAAGGGAGGGAAAAAAAGGGCAGCAACTGTGAACAGTCCAATAATCAGGAAGGTAGTGTGGTGGACATGAGTTCAGAATCCAACAGTCAACTAACAGACACAAAAATAAAAGGGCCAGCCGCCCAGTGCTTATCTTTTATGTTAAAAGAGAGTACTTTTAATCCCACAGAAGAATTTAAGACTACACAATTTTGCGCGAATGTAATACTGGGTGGTAACCTAAGTTGTGTTTAACAGTAAGGTGCTCATCCCCCACACGGGTGACCTCTCTCCCTGCTAGGGTGCAATGCCGGCAGTCCCCAATACACCATCGCTTAGGCATTGATCAGGCACAGATGCAGACAGTGTCAAATTATCTCACAGCTCAAATGCAACACAGTTCAATGTCTCCTACCCCCTACTGTAGAGGTTTCATGCAAGCACAGCAGACTCTCTGTCCCAAGCATAGGCTGATCCCTACGTTTACCTGATGGGTTTCTATGCAGTTTTAGCGTGTGGTTTGCACTCCCACCTTCATGGTGGTCACGCCTCCCTTGGGGGCTGCGTGGCAGCTTCATCTCTGGACAATGCTCACAGGATGAGAGGTGTGAGCAGTTCTGCCTTGCAATCTGCACCTTTGGCAGTACCACTCTTCCCAAACGTTTGCAGACGGGAGTTAAGATTAGGCCACACCATCTCTGGTGGTGGGCCTTCAGCAATTGCGTTCTTTGGGCCAACTGGGGTTCCTGCTTCAGCCGTGACACAGCTCCACTCTCTCTCATGTCGGCAACAGCAATCTTTCGAGGCCGCAGGGAACTGTTGGGTTTCACAGTGGAACTTAATCTGCAATATTGTTAGTGCATCTCACATAGTCACCTTGCAGAGAGACTGGGGAGCCTTCATGACATGGGTTGCTTCTGACTTCAGTATCTAGAATAGTCAGCTTTCTTTGGGTGCTTTGCATGCAGAGAACATGTTGGGCTTCTCCTCATCGACAGTCTGTCCTGCAAAGCCAGGCACCATCCATCGTTCTCTCAGCAGGCATGTAGACTTCTAGGCACTTCAGGCAGACCCTCATCTCCTCCAGTAGAAAGTGCAGATTGCAGGGCCCGTCACCACTGGGAGACTGGTTCTCAGACTGACACCAGCCTTGGTTGGACAGCAGGTTTTGGGTACTTTATGGGGCGGTCCCTTTCTTGGTCACGCGCAAAGTAAGGGGGTTTGTATTCCACTTTTATGCACATTTCCCAGACGGGTTGTAGATGCAATGTCTAAAGTTTTAGAACCGGTTTGGGTTGTATAAAGGCTGACTGAAGTGCACTAGCTCAGGTGGAGAGAGAAACAGCACCATGTTGTAATAGATAGGGCGCTGTCCTTATCTCTGCGTTTGACGCAAAGCAGCAAAGCAACTTTGGTTATTCCATTGTGTTGGGCCCAATGTTGGTAAACCTGCCCCCAAGTGTACAATTTCTAAATCTGTAAAAATCAATCAGACTTTAGTATAAAATTCGCAACATTTATGAACCGTCAATCGGAAAAGAAACTGAGATGAAAGATCCTGACAATAATGATGTTTTGCAGTATGAAACTATACATATCAAAAAGCTTTCATCCTTAGAAATGATTGTTTTTATTATTATTATTATTACTATTATCATCCTTTAAAATGTCATGGTAAGAATTTTGACTGCAAAGGTGCAATTTCAAAAGGTTACAGGCGTTTTATCACATTCTTGTTAAGGTGGCAGCTCTTTGAATAGTAACTTAAATTCCCTTCTCGCAGCCGGCCTCAATCCTGCCCTGCCTATGCAGATATGCAAGTCTTGGCCAGTGACGTATGTGACCGCTGATGACTCATTTCTGCAAAGCCAGGCACAGCATTTAGATGCGGTCTGGATTCTGATGTAATTTCAGTTTGTGTTCTTGTGTGAAGTGCGCGGGCCTGGACACACGTGACTCGGCCCAACTGGAGATGTCGTTTCATATTGTTTTGTTTTCTGGCCGAGAGACATGTGACCGCTGAGCTAGTGAAGTACCTTCAGCAATGAAGTCAGCGGCTGTGTTTTGCTCAGTAGGCCGAATCCTCACAACCCTTCTCTGAATCGGTTCACTGCAGTGTGACCCTTTGTCACACTTGTTGTGACCGAAATGAGGAAATGACGCACCCAAAGCCTTCTTGCAAAACGAAAGAGACATTTAGGGCCTCATTTACAATGATGTGGCGTAGGGCAGCGCGGCAAGTCTTTTTGCTGCGCTGCCCTATGCCAAATCGAAAAGGCAGGAATGCACCGTATTTATGAGATTTGCAGGCACATGCATCAAAGTAAATACCAGTCGCAAATGGGCAGATTCTCAGAATCTGCCCCTTTGCGACCGGTATTTTTGCATTTGGGATGCATCATCCCAAATGCAAAAATCGCAATTTAAGGAATCTCTAAATTGAGATTCCTTTAATTACTATTGCATTTAAAGAATCTCAAATTGAGATTCCTTAAATGCAATGCATGAAAGTCAAAAAAATAGCGAATTCGCTAATATGAGTAGCAAATTACCATGAAGTTGAACTTCATGGTAAATTGCTAAAACTTTGAAAAAAGCACTTTTGTGCATTTTTCAAAGTTTCATGTTGCGCACAGATCAATTTCAGGGGTGCAACAGGGTGAAATTTTGACACCCTTGCACCCTTGAAATTGCATGAGCAATTTGCGAGTACCTACTGGTGATAGAGCAAGAATTTGCATGTTACGCAACTTGCTTGAGTCATGAACCTCGAATCTGTCATAACCCGGTAACAAAATTTGTATGTTGTACTAATTTCCCTTTATTTTTGAATGTGCGTGTATCTTAGTGATGCTTGCCTATGTGTTTTACTAAAACGATTAACTCTTGTCCTAAAAATGGCCGCTGCTTTGGAATTTTGCTTCTGCGCATGCGTTAGTCACACTCACGTGTCGTGACGTAGTTGTAATTCTGGAGGGAAAGGGTGCGCATGCGTAATAGCCACAAGATGGCTGCTTATGTATTAACGTGGTGAAGCTCGTGCAGATGCTCTCGTGTTATTGTGTATTGCACTAATATAAAACCGCATAGTATATTTTATAGTGATAAAACCATAAGTACACAATTATGAGATGTGGTATATTCATTTATTTCTATGTTTTAATTTGTTTTCGCTTACTTTACATGTACCGCGATAACTGGGGGGGTCTGAATGAGACGTGAACCATCTTGAAGGTCCCTAGTGCGCATGTCCAGTTTGCTGCTGATGGCATTGACCGAGTGCCAACTGAAGGTCCCTGCCAAGACGTGCCTGGGAAGATGCACCTTCACCCAGCTAGAAAACTGAAAATGTTCTGCATTTGCTACATTTGTATAAATCCTATTGTATTCTTTAAAATATGTCATGGGAACCCCAAATCTGCTAGGCGGTACCATAAGATGCAAAACTAGGCTTGTAGAAGTCTGTTCTGATTGGTGTGTTAACCTATCCTATGTGGGGACCAATCGAAATTGGGGATTCTGACACTTTGCAACATTGGGGGGTGGTACACTGACCCGAAAACAGTATATCTAGCCTAGGTTCAGCTAGGGAAATTGTCCGACTTGTCTGAATAGCTGACCCAACGCACTCAATAGGTGACTGAATTTACAGAGCGTTGCGGAGCACTCTGTCCGAATTTGACCTTAGACTTTAAAGGTTTTACTGAACCTTAAGTGCTGGCGGAGCACTTTGCTGGGGAGTTCGCTAACCCAATCGGGGTTCTGACTAATAGCCGCAGAGAGGGTGGAGCGCAGGCGTTGCTTCCAAACTGCGGGTGCTGGTCGTGCCTTGGTGGTCCTGTCCTGATCCTAATCTGGTTTTCCTGTCCTGTCCTGGGTTGTCCATTCTGCACCTGCTGTCCCATAGATGACTGTCTTTCCTTGGGGTATTTCCTGTCCTTGACTGATCCGTGGCCAGGGTTGGTCTGCACACCTTTCTAGGTAAATATAGTGCGAAAACTCTTCACTGCATCTTCTATTTTTCTGTCTTTGCTTTAATAAAGACATTTCTTTGCATATGTTAATTTTCCATGCTTTCCGGAACCTATTATAAAGTCATACAGTATATTTTCCTAGCATGTTCCTATGTTTCCCCACCTTTGTAGAACACATTTTTTCTCTCTATACTGTTTATGAAACATAACTGTGGTATATAAATTTCTCTTGAAATCTGAATTTGCATTATGATTCTAGAACTATAGCGTGTTCCACTTTTCCCCCTCCTATAGATGTATAGGATTTCCAATCTTACTCTTGAAGTATTTTCCAAACAGTAAACTCTAGTTTGTGATCCATTCCGAAATCTATTTAGCATATTACATTGTAATAATTTCTTGTAGACTCATAAATGGTTGCCCTGACACTGTTCCTCTATGGCTATGTTCTTTTTGTTATCTTGATTATCGATTGCCTTTTAACTGTAAGCCTAATGCTCTCAGAAACTGATTTCTAGATAAAACCTTTAAAACTTCTCAGTTGTCCGTGGTCATTTTATGAATATCAAAGATATTTAAAGTTGGGTTTTGTATTTTGTCTACTTTTCTTCACAGCTAGCTCCCTGATCTATCGTGGTTGTAGGTACCCGTAACGGTGGATGGTAAGTCGGGTACATTAGAAAACTATAGGAAGGAATCAGGGTTGCTGATGGTAGGTTTGAGAGGTCACCTGATTAATGTATATGGTGATTTGAAATCTATGGGCCCGAAATCTATATGGTGAAATTGTTGGTCGGGTGACCCACGATCTCTATCACTGGTACTCGCAAATTGCTCATGCAATCTCCAATTCATTCCTATGGGCCTGGAGGCCCATAGGAATGAATGGTACAGCATTCCTTAATTGCGACTAGCAATTTGCGAGTAGCAATTAAGGAATGTTTAGGAATCGTTATTTTAATAGCGATTCCTACATGCATAGGCTTCTGCTATTCCTAAATAGCGATTCCTTAAAAACTGCTATTTAGGAACAGCAAAAGGCTACGTTGATGCATCTGCCAGATGGTGCATTCCTGTCCTTTCAGCCAGCGCTGGCGCAGTATTTGGTGCCTAGCGCCAATGCAGGCACCCTTGCAAGGTGCAGGGGTGTCTGCATTCTTGGCAGGATTGCTTTCGTGCAGGAAGGGACAAAGTGTTTGCTTCTGAACAAAGGAGTAATCTAGAGTCGTCTGTCCCCAAACTTCGCCGGTTTAGGTAAGCAACAGTGGTTTATCCCTTTGTAGTCTTTGTCCTATGAGAATTTGAAAATAAGGACGCTGCTTGTTTCACCATTTGAGGCGACGTGTACATTGTTTTGACATTACAGAAATGAGCATCAACTCCTTGAATATTCACCACGGATTTGGAGGTTTTATACTTATTTCAGGTCAGTTAAGAAGAACAGTCTGTTGTGTTTTCTGGAAGTGTCATGCAGTTTTGTGTTGGTTTTTAGAATTAAGGGTTATTTTGATTTATGGACCGTGTTGATCTTATCACGAATTGAAGTGAAGTTCCAGTTTCTACATTGAGTAAGTTGTGTGTAACTAACGAACTTACAGGCACCGCATGTGGAGAGGTGACATTTATACTAACACACCCATTTAGCGTACTAATTCTGAAATGCACGCGGTGTATTATATTACATATAGACTGTGACTGATATTTCACAGCCTGGGATTTGCACTACAAGATTCTAAAAACGATACCACACGATAGCATTATTATCACTATCATACATGATACTGAGTTGTTCCATAACACCAAACAGTAGCAATTTGTGTACAAGGAAGATGAATGGTACATCCAGGGCTGGACTGGCTACCGGGCGTTGTGGAATGCTGCTGAGCTGGGGGCTGATTTCGTTGATGGGGTCCTGTGTGCTGAACGAAATTCGTTTTGCTTTGTTTATTTCGAAGCACACGCAGGTCTCCATCAATGAAATCAGCCCCCACCGCAGTAAAATCAGCCCCCAGCTCGGCAGCATTCATAAACGCCCGGTAGTCAGTCCGGCCCTGGGTACACCCTGCACATTGTCATTTGATGCTCATTTTTGTTGTTCACAGATTTGGCCCCTGATGAAGGGATGCATGTCCCGAAATGCATTGGGCATGGAAGAACAGAACTTATTTACATATACAACTGAAAGGCATAATTCTGTGATGTGAACAGAAAGAATATATGTGTTAATGCATACTGTTGAAATTATTTTTAAAACAATCTGAGCATGTGTATATGTTTCATGAGGATTGGAAATGAAAATATTTTGAATTAAACAATAATCAGTTTGACTACAAATAACTAGGAGTGTTAACATTTGTATTTGCAATAGTGCACATTAGAACAAGTACTAGTACTTGAGTTATGATATTGGTGTTTATTTAGGCATGCTAGACATCATGCCTACCAATGTAGCACACTAAGGTGATTGGGATTATTTTGGTTAAACAAGTAGAGAGAGGAGTGCTCCTCTATCATACATTGAGCCTTTTAACTCAAACCCTCCCTTTCATCTTTAAAGGCTTCAGCTGATTACATGCAATGCTCTTCTAAACATTGCACCCAGCATCTCTATTTGTAATACCGTCTAGGCAGGGCCAAAAGAATTATGTAAATCTTCAGGCGGCCATTCAACACACAATTTTGAGTTAACAATACTTGTCACATTATGGTGGATGGCGAGCTACTGGCAGGCTTTGGCTCATCCTAAGTCCTCTAGAACTCTTGAGCCAAAACCAAGCAGAGTCGGGCTGTGAGTGCAACCTGTCCCATGCACACACTCCATTTAACCCTTTCAGCAACTCTGCTTCCAGGCTCTCCCAGATCACTGACTTCTCCAGCACATGGAGTGAGTGAGAAAGGAGAAAGAATTTGGAGTGGAAGAGAGATAAAGCAGAGGAAGATGTATAAAGGTTAAGATGAGCCAAGACATTCAGGGATACAGATGACAGCCTGGTGAGGGACATGGGAGGGAGAAAGGAGGGGAATATGGCAAGGGAAGTAGTAAAAATTAAGAGAGAAAAGAAAGCGGGGGGAAAAAAAGAAATGTCATGGTAGAGTGGTGAGACTGTGACAGGCTGGGGTTTGAAGGAGCCCCGGGTTCCATGTTCCAGACTTACTCTGGAACCTCTGGTCGATGGCTCTTTGTTGCCTGCTTGAAATTGTGGAGGGGAGAGAAAATCATTAGCCAATTATACATTACCCTTACAGATGACAATGTTACCTAAGAAACACAGACTCCAGATCCAAAGTTTAGTGAATTTATTACAAAGCCAAGAAAAGTTGAACTTACAAACACCTCAAAACGAGGGTGTAAAAGTACATGGGCACCAATACAAAACAAAATCTACAAGTGAAGTTTAGGCGGTGCAACATGCACAGGACGACCAATTCCAAAACCAGAACGCAGAATATAACTGCGCCGACATCAATAGCCCCCTTCGTAAGCAAAAGCATTAGTCTGTCCCTACACTACCACTATCGTGACTTCCCTACTTAGCTTTTTCCAGGCAAGTTCCAGAAAGGTGTCAGCATGTGAAGGCTTCCTAAGAAGTGCACTCACGTTGAAGGGGTCAAGCAGCATAAAGCTACAGAGCTCATTTTAAGATGCTCTCTCCTCTCAAGGCACGGCAGAGTCCCTTGACTCTGTGCCTAGCCCCAATACAAAATCATAGGTCACACCCCCATCACATCACGAGATCACCCCATCCAGCTAGACACCTCCTTGTAGGTAACTTTCTATGCAGCAAAGGTGATCGCAGGCTCTTGCTCGATGACCTTGATTCCCGGGCCTTTGACGGTGAGAAAGAAGCCCGCCCCACATTATCAGTATTGTTTGCCCAAATGTATCTTCTCCTCCCTAAGCCTAACTCCTAAAAGAAAAGCATTATTCTAGCTAGCAAAGATGAATTTCTCCACCTGTAACAGAAGCGTGAGAAAGACAGATTCCACATGCACATGAATTCAAATAGCAAACTTCAACCTGAGACCGAACAGGGAGAAATACATGTTTAGGTCTACCGAATTTGGTCAACATAAGAACAGTACATAAGCTTTAGAAAGCACAAGCATATATAAATTATTATATTTGAATCATTATATAAACACATTAAAAACGAAAACGTTCATTAACTAAGGAACACACTTTTACACGTTGAGACTTCATCACAAATAACTACAACATCAATTCTTCGTTTCTATGAAAACTTGACACTTCACTCTGCATGTTATTTCAATACACAATCTAATGATCAAATGTTAACACGACAAAGGATTATATGTGTGGGTGCAAGCTACTCATGGCTATAATGCACCCCTCCAAATGAAAGAGCAAAACCCCAAGCTATCAGTTGAAAGGCACGTAAGGACAGGGCAGAGTCAGTAGTGTGACGAGCTTGAATTACTGGACTACCAGAACATCAGCCTGTCACTGCATGTTCATATCTAACTATGGGCTAATCTGTCTGAGTCCCCGCTGTTCACCCATCCCAGTCCCTCTGCCCCCTCCTGTCACAGCATGACAATTTTGGGCAGGCTCGACTCATCATGTGTCTCTTGGAGCCAAGCCGGTGACTCGGGCAGTTCCCTAGCTCTGCTCGTTTCATACATTTCCTGGCTTTCTCACTTCTACCACATAAACCCTTGTGGGCTCCATAATTTATATATTTCAGAATGTGTCTGGCTTTAATGGATCCATGCTTTAAAAAAAGCCCCACGTCTGAAGCCACAGAGTGGCAGATCCTTTGTAAAGATAAACTAATCACTTTCCAGTTGGTGATCGCTGCATTAGAGGTGCTAAACTGATATTAGTGAGGTGAAACATTTTCCCAGACAGTTTTAACGTATGCTAAAATGACAAAATAGCTAAATAATGCTGCCACAGGATGTGATACATAATTTCCCTTCTTGTCCCGCATAATGTAATCAACCTTGCCACAAAATGTGGTCCTCATTCGCAACATAATCCGAATGGTCCTAAATGTTTCTGCCAAAGGGTCCTCCTTGTTTGTAACACCTTCAGCCAGCAATCTATACTGGCTGTGCCACCATTATTAGGGGACAGTGGACACTGCCAGGAACCAGACTATTAATGAAATCATTGAATGGGATTCTTTGACAAAATAAAAAAAATCACTAGTGAAAAACCCTGCTTCACGGGTATAATATGACCAAATACTTGGGAGGAAACATAGCCCAGAGGGGACTCATTGGAACTAAGGAGCCCCACATTTTTCTTGAAGATGTGGCGTTTCAGAAGAATTGGTTCCTGATGGGTTGGAAGTGCACCAGGGACTCGTTGGTACTGATTAAAGACGGCAATAAGATTGTTGGACGCCCTATTAGTGAAGCTCAAGGTTAGCAAACCAGCATTAAAAACTCACCTTTTGGTTACAATGTTTTTTAAAAAACGCTGGATCAGACAAATACAACTATAACTTAAAGACTTTCTCACACAGTCGAAGATCAGTAAAATCCAAAAAGACTTGAAGGATTTCACAAAAGGTGGAACCTTTCCTTACACCAAAACTGATTACGAGCACAAAAGTACAGCAAAATCAGACAATTAACTGAATGCGTTACTCATCTGAATCAAACTTGAGTGATAATGAATCCTTAAAGACTAGGCAAGGAGGAAGAAGGCAAAGGAGAGGCTGACACCAGTACAGGAAAAACAACCAATTCTATGGGTCACCACAATTTGAGCAACCACTTTTTTGGAAAGAATTCATATATGAACCATCCACGTTCACTACAACCCACTTTTCCTTGGTTCCCTATTGTTACCACACCTTTTTTTAGGCAGATGCAGAGGAAGAGTTACAGGAAATGAAAGAGAAAAGTGGGTATGATGGAAAGATCTAGAGAACGCCAAACAGAATGGATAAATACGACAGGCGGCCCAAGCAAACCATGAACTCTGTAATTAATTTGAGTGACCATGTATTAACAGAGACCCAATTGCAAGTTCTGAACAAAGGTCTAAGATTCATCCCGGCCCTGAAATCCGACGTTTTTGGCACTAGAAAAGAAATCTTTGACTTTTTTCGAAAAGTTAGATTGAAGGTATTCTGTGTTAGAAATGAAATAGAAATAACAGAGATGGTAACAAATATAGGACTACTGAGAAAATCAGGGCTCTGTCCTGCGTCAACAACCATGCAACTTGAGGCACAGGCTTTCACACAAGCAGTGACAGGCTACCTCGAAACCCTCAGAGATGCACCAACACATAATTTCGACAACCTATCAAGAGTAGAACAAAGGGCATTGCAAGAACCTTGCAATCTTGATTCTGTGATTATCAGCCCGCTGACAAAGGGGGAGCAATGGTAGTCATGCTGGTTCAGATGTAGGGAGGAGTGCCTTAGACTATTAAATGACATCAACAATTTAAAAAAGTTGGTAAGGGATCCAACAAAAGATGGTATGCAGGACATAAAATTGTAATTGTATTTATATAGTACTTACTAGCCCTGTGAGGCATTGAAATGCTTGTCGGTGAGTAGCGCACTACTCTGGAACCCAAAAATGATTCGTGGTGAAGTAGTATAGGGAAATATGAAATTAATTTGAGCGGTGGACATGTGAGTCTGTTAATTGGATTGAAACGGATAGTAGAGGGATAGAAGAGGGAAGGGTCTAGAAAGTGTTTATTTGGAGATTATAGCAGTAGGAGGAGGTTTGGGTTGACTAAAGGAGAGATGGAGGAGGGAAGAGTCTCTAGAAGGGGATTTGGGCGATAGATGACGTATTGGATGAGTCTAGGAGGGATACATGAGGTAAGGGGTTAGAAAGGCCTGTTTAGGAGCTATGAATAGTAAAAGAGGTTCAAGATGATGGAAGGAGCAAGAGAGGAGGGAAGAGTCTACTAGAAAGGGTTAGTTTGGGGGGTCATAGTATTAGAATGGGGTTTGGAATGAAGCACAAAGTGTAGATAGAGGATATATTGAGAGAGGTATAGGATGAGAAATAGGGTTGTGCATTGGTGAGAGATGCAGAATAATGTTTGGGATGAGTCAGAAAGTGGAGGTAGAGGATATATTAAGAGACGTATAGGGTGCGATATAGGGTATTGCATTGGAGATTCTGAATTATGGGTAAAGTAATAAATATAAAGATACGTAGGTATAAGGAAGGTATATATGTAGAGGATATATTGAGAGACGTATAGGGTGAGATATAGGGTAGTGTATTGGAGATGCTGAATTAGGAGTAAAGTATTAAACATAAAGATACATAAGTACATGGAAAGTATATATGTAGAAGGAAGGTAATATATCTAGATTTAAGTTGTAATTAATAAAATCAGACTTACAAGTGTTGCTGTACTTTAAGCTAATTTATTTGTTTTTATATATGTTTTCTTCTTTTCCTTCTAATAATTCAATAGTGAAGTTCTAGAGGTCTGAAACCCTACCTCCAAAATAACGATAACCAACTTTGAGACTTATTACATTTTTTTTGTGATTAGGTTGATTAATTATTGTCAAAGGCATATTGGGACAAGACAACATTATCTTCTAAAACCGGTTGTGCAGTAACAGCAGAATAGTTTAAGATACTCTAAAAAAGGGAAGTTGTGTTCAATGAGGGACCAGATCACAGGAACTCCAAAAATAGATTATAAATCTCCAAAGAAACTATTCTGGTATGTACATATACAGCACACCATTTTAGACAAATAATTGTTTTCGTCACCAACAATGCCCCATGGCTGTATGCCAGTAATATCCTCTAAAGATACCTTCTGGGTAGAAGAAACTTTCCATCAAAAACAAGGTTATGGGAGAAACCATCTTCTATAAAAACAAACATACTTTGCAACATAGAAGCAGAGTCCCCAAAACGCATAGTCAATGCTATTCTTACACAAAACAGCATAAACGAAATAGCTTCAATACTGACTATCTAGAAAATGTTTTGGGTAATTGATGTAAGTTTTGGCCTACGAGACCACAACTCAGTTGCATTCTCCATGGAAATGGCTCTGTCCCAGCCCTATTGAACACCTAGAATTAGTAAAACAAAAAACTGTCACAGAGAATTTGAATGCCAATAAAGAGGATCTACTTTGGAAAATGGCCGATTTTGAAAATTGCTCTTGACGTAATAATCTAAGATTAATGCAAATTCCCGAGGGCAAAGAAGGACAAGATTCACGCAAATTCATTGTTGAACTGTTTCAAAGGGCATTTCCGGAGTTGAAGAGATGGGACTGGGAACGAGAGGTTGAACGAGCCCATAGATATCCATTTAAGATCCAACTTGGAATTGGGGAAGACGTCAGAAAACCCAGAGCGATTTTGGTAGCTTTTAACAGCTTTCGGGCGAGAGAAGATGTATATATGAACACAAGACCAAATAGTAAAAGCAGGGGGGAAGGGTTTACTTTCTTTGCAACACCTGACTATAGTAAATACACTATGGATACCCGATGGCAGTTAAGACAATTAGTGAGTGGGTTTAAAAAAAAAGGCGCACAAGCTTATATTATGAACCCTGCTAAGTTGAAAGTTATTTATAAAGAGAACACTCGGTTCTTTACCAATGTTGCATCTGCTAAAGGATATCTACATGATTTAAAAGATTCTTAGATCCTCTGATGGTGGATTTATATAGCTGTCACTGCTGTCACTGCTTAAGGATATAGTTATTTTGTCTTTTCGTTTATTTGAGTTAAAAATACTTGGAAAAAAAAAATAATAATTTCCGGATGGGAATTTAATACTGGGTAGTATTCACTGGTACATGTATTGAAAAAATGAAAGTCTGGATACAATCTTATACAATGATGAACGAATTGTTAAACCTGTGAGGCAGGGAAGGGGGAGAGACTGAGCTCAGCTCCATCACTAGGACCAGGAGTCCGAAAGCCTCGGTAAAGGAGGGAGGGGGGGAGGGGGGGTGTTACTGGGCAGTGGGTTGGGTGGTGGAGGGGGCGCGGGGGTTAAAGGGGAAAAAGGCCACATTGAGGTCAAACGATTTTGCAGAATTAATTAAGAGGAATGGAGTCAGCAATAAAGGAAATGGTAGGATCAAAATAGTATACTTTGTTGTTAATTATGGAGATAGAAATATGATTGGGGAAAGCTAGAATGGTTGAGAAAATGAAAATATGTTCTTTTAATGTCTCTGGCCTTAACAATATAAATAAAAGAAAGAGGATTGCCGCAGAAATTCGTTTTTTGAAACCGGATTTATTGTGTCTCCAAGAGACACATTTACCATGGGAGAAAAGAGGTCTTGCATCCGATCTAGGATACACTTTATTGGCAACATCCCGGCAAACAAGTACGACTAGAGGGGTAATGGTTCTGATCAAACCACGATTAGGTACGTTAGTAAATAGCCTAACGGATAAATGGGGCAGATGGGTGATAGTTACGCTAAGTATAGGAACTAAGGGCCAGATGTAGGTAAATATATTTTACCGACTCATAAATACCGAATTTTACCGATTCGGTATTTATGAATCGGTAAAATATAAGGAGGGAGATGTAGGTAAATCCAGATGTGGATTTACCGAATCTGTAAAAGTCGGTATTTACCGATTCGGTAAATACCGACCGGTAATGCCCATTCATTCCTATGGGCTTTGAAGCCCATAGGAATGAATGGGCATTACCGATTCAGTATTTACCGAATCGGTAAATACCGAATTTCACAAGGGTGCAGGGGGTGTCACTTTGACACCCTCTAGCACCCCCAAAACAGGTTCGGGTGCCATGTGGCAGGCATACCTGCCCTAAGGGCAGGTCTGCCTGTCATATGGCACAGGTGTGCATGCACACATGTGCATGCACACCGGAATCGGTATTTTACCATCAAATTGAATTTGATGGTAAAATACCGATTCTGTAAGGCTTGTGGGACTCAGAAGAGTCCCACCGACATATCAATTTTACCGAATCGGTAAAAATACCGATTCGGTAATTTACAGAATCGGTAAATTTACCGATCGGTAAATTCACCGATTCTGCCCCCTACATCTCAAAATCCATTTACCGGTCGGTAACGGCCGAAATCGGCCGTTACCGACCGGTAAAAGCCTACCTACATCTGGCCCTAAGTACCTAACAATATGTTCAATTTATGGATCCAATTTGGACGAGGGAGAAATATTTGAATATTTAAATCTTGAGCTGGCTAACTGGAGAGCCCCCTTATTTTTATGTGGAGATTTTAATATTAACTTGAAGGCAGGCGAATTAGACGCTGGTATAGAGAATTATAAGGGGAGAAAACCTCGGGTCTTTAAAGCTTTACACAATCTAGTGAAGGATCACGCAATGGTTGACATCTGGTGTAGGAATCACCCTGCTGCCCCAGGATATACTTTTTACTCCTCCCCGCATAAGAAACTAGTTCGTTTGGATTATTTTTTTACCTCAATTAGCATACAATCTAATAAAAAAATTCAGATATTCCCAAGAATATATGGGGCAGATGGGTGATAGTTACGCTAAGTATAGGAACTAAGGGCCAGATGTAGGTAAATATATTTTACCGACTCATAAATACCGAATTTTACCGATTCGGTATTTATGAATCGGTAAAATATAAGGAGGGAGATGTAGGTAAATCCAGATGTGGATTTACCGAATCTGTAAAAGTCGGTATTTACCGATTCGGTAAATACCGACCGGTAATGCCCATTCATTCCTATGGGCTTTGAAGCCCATAGGAATGAATGGGCATTACCGATTCAGTATTTACCGAATCGGTAAATACCGAATTTCACAAGGGTGCAGGGGGTGTCACTTTGACACCCTCTAGCACCCCCAAAACAGGTTTGGGTGCCATGTGGCAGGCATACCTGCCCTAAGGGCAGGTCTGCCTGTCATATGGCACAGGTGTGCATGCACACATGTGCATGCACACCGGAATCGGTATTTTACCATCAAATTGAATTTGATGGTAAAATACCGATTCTGTAAGGCTTGTGGGACTCAGAAGAGTCCCACCTACATATCAATTTTACCGAATCGGTAAAAATACCGATTCGGTAATTTACAGAATCGGTAAATTTACCGATCGGTAAATTTACCGATTCTGCCCCCTACATCTCAAAATCCATTTACCGGTCGGTAACGGCCGAAATCGGCCGTTACCGACCGGTAAAAGCCTACCTACATCTGGCCCTAAGTACCTAACAATATGTTCAATTTATGGATCCAATTTGGACGAGGGAGAAATATTTGAATATTTAAATCTTGAGCTGGCTAACTGGAGAGCCCCCTTATTTTTATGTGGAGATTTTAATATTAACTTGAAGGCAGGCGAATTAGACGCTGGTATAGAGAATTATAAGGGGAGAAAACCTCGGGTCTTTAAAGCTTTACACAATCTAGTGAAGGATCACGCAATGGTTGACATCTGGTGTAGGAATCACCCTGCTGCCCCAGGATATACTTTTTACTCCTCCCCGCATAAGAAACTAGTTTGTTTGGATTATTTTTTTACCTCAATTAGCATACAATCTAATAAAAAAATTCAGATATTCCCAAGAGTAACATCGGATTATTCACCACTGCTTATTGAGATCGCCCAAATAGGAGAAGTAAAGCAGAGTAGTAATTTCACATTTGATAGGAAGTTATGTTTAGACCCACAATATAGAGAGGCTATGGTCAAATGGATTACAGAATTTATACAGAATAATATGGGATCGGCTGATATTGATATAATCTGGGATACTTGGAAGGCATGTTTCAGAGGAGAAACAACGAGCTATGTTTTTTATGCTCAAAATTTACAACGGGGTAAAATGCGAGATCTTTATGATCAGCTTGCCAAAGCAGAAGAAAAGTTAACCATGGAAATTAAAGAGGGACTTAATAATATAACTAAAATTCAGGAGCGAACATTGCAGGAATCTGGTCTCAGGAGATCGCTCGGAAATACTTAGTATATAGGAGTTATATGCATGAATATGGGGAAGCTGTAGGTAGGGCTTTGGCATTAAAATTAAAAATGAAAGAATCCTCTCGCCAAATTGCTAGATTAAAAGATAAAAATGGTCTAATTTCTGAAGATCCACAAAAAATGCTGGAAATACTTTATCAATTCTATACAGAATTATATACGAAACAAGCTAATTTAGATATTGATTTATTTTTGCATGAAGCGACTCTTAATAAACTTAGTGAATTAGAGAAAGATGTGTTAGACCAACCTTTCACAATGGAAGAGCTGGAGGGTGTAATAAAAAATTTGTCCAATGGCAAGGCAGCCGGTCCTGACTTTATCCCAAGTGAAGTTTATAAATGCTTCTTTGATCCCCTAAAGAATCTTATGTTAGAGACATTTCAAAGAGCGCAAATAGGAAAAGCCCCACAATCTTGGGATGATGCCTCGATAGCTATTTTTGCTAAAAAAGGGAAACCCCCAGAAGAGCCTGCCTCATACAGACCTATATCTTTGTTAAACTGCGATAGCAAGATTTATTCAAAGATGTTAGCTAACCGCATTTCTAAGATTATAACACCCTTAGTATCATTAAAACAACATGGTTTCATTCCCAAAAGAGGAACCGTATGTCATATTAATAAAGTGATCACTCTAATTGATATAGCGGAAATTGAGAAGAGAGATTTGGCGCTGATATTATTGGATGCCGAGAAGGCGTTCGATCGTGTAGAATGGGACTACTTATGGGAAGTTATGGATAGGATGGGATTTGGTAATAAATTCTTAACAGCTATTAAGGTACTATATCGGTCACCAAATGCAAGAATTGTAGTTATGGGGCAAAAATCAGAAAGTATAATTATTACGAGAGGTACCCGACAGGGTTGCCCTTGTTCTCCACTTCTTTTTGCGTTATTTATGAATCCTTTTTTAACTAAGTTACAGGAATCATTATGTATCAAACTATTTATCGTATCTAATATACCTTTTTCAATATTTGCATATGCGGACGACATAGCTGTTATCACCACTGATCCCAGACTAGCAATCACAGAGATTGAACGGTTAGCTATCAGCTTCGGACACAGCTCGGGCTATAAACTTAATGCTGCAAAAACGCAGGTACTTTGTACAGATAATCTTCAATATAATGATAATAGGGTAGTCTCAGAAGTGACATATTTAGGAATAATCATAAAATCACATACACAAGAGATAGTGGCAGCTAACTTGACTAGGATAACATTACAAATTCAACAATCACTAGATAGATGGGGGAGACTTCAACTTTCCTTAATTGGAAGAGGCAACATTATTAAGATGAATATACGTGAATATATATATGAATATGAGAAGGTACATGCTTGCTGCATTGCGCTACGCGCTCTTCGTGCAGCGCGTCTATTTTAAAAACATTATTTGGAGTTTAACTTTATTTTGTTTTAACTGGGCTGCCGCCAGGGATATTTCAGCGCCCCCTTACCTGCACAGTAATTGGTTCCCCCACCGCCGTTTGGCGGGTCAGGTCCTTCGGGTGGGATTGGGTCTGGGCGCCATATTGGAGTGGTGTGGACCCGGCTGGGTTACATCGTTGAGCGCTCTAGCGCTCAGGCTGAGGCGAGGGACGCCTACTTAAGGCGACCAGATTGGCTGCCCCTTTGAGAAGGTACATGCTTGCTGCATTGCGCTACGCGCTCTTCGTGCAGCGCGTCTATTTTTTCAAAACCGTATTTATTAAAAGTTCAAGCAGATCAAGTGTACAGCACCCCAAGAGCAGGGGAACACGACAATATGCAAAGTACAGTAGAAAATACGTATGGCTCAAACTTTCGATTAACCCCTACCCGCCCCCGTATCCCCCCCACAATCCCAACAGTACCAACTACCCACCCCTTATCCCACCCTAACCCGATGCACGTGATCACAATTAGCTGCAGAAGACAAGAGAAAACACACTAAGTGTCTTGGAGCTATCCGGGCCCCGAGGCTTCAATCATCAGACAGACCATCATCCGTTACAATGGGAGGATCTAATGTCAGGTCTCTGTAGTCCGCCCACCGCTTCCAGATCTTGTAATGTTTCCTAGGGCAGCCCCTGGCCTCAAACACCGGCTTTTCCAGCCCCATGAGGAAGTCTAAGCCCGCCTTCCAGGCGCCAAGTGGGGGGGCACGGTCACTCTTCCAGGCCCTCGCCAGGTCTCTCTTGGCCACAACAAGGCCCAACAGCAGGAGATGGCGCTTATAGGCGTTACCACCCACTTGATCTAGGACATGAAGAAGACCCAACCTAGGTGTACGAGGTAGCTCCCACCCCAGCACCTCCGACAGGCAGTCCCACACCCCACCCCAGAACCGGACCAGGCCCACACATGACCACACAGTATGCACTAATGTGCCCCTCTCGGCCCCACAGCGCAGGCAATCTGGGGAAGCAATAAGGCCCGCCCTCCACAGTCTCTCCCTGGTGTAATAGGCCCGATGTAGGTATTTAAATTGTATGAATCTCAACCGTACTGCAATAGCCGCACCCCGGGGGGATTCCAGCGCCTCTCTCCAGTCATCCTCATCCAGCGGTCCAACATCCATCTCCCAAGCGGCCTTCAGCGACACCAGGGAAGAGGAGCAGTGAGTGACCAACGATTGGTAGATTTTCGAGACTTTTTTATCCCCAAGGTCTCCCATGAACAGCTTAGCCTCAACGGGGCTGAAGTCTGGAAGCTGGTCCAGCTCCACTAGGCTCGGCGCCAGCGCATGACGAAGCTGTAGGTACTTAAAAAACTGGGTCTTGGGCATCGCAAACTCACCGCTGAGCACTTCAAAGGACTTAAGGGAAGTCCCGGTAAGTACGTGACCAAGCGACGAGATCCCTATGGAGTCCCAGCCACCAAACCCTTGCAAAGAAGCCAGCGCCGGGAGTCGCCCGTTGTGCCACAGCGGAGTTTCGGCCGTCAGCCGTCCCCACCAACCCATTCGACGTAGTGCCTGCCTCCAAATCAGGAAGACCACTTGTGTCGCATGTGGCAGCGACTTCCGCCGCCCCGCTGAATACAAGAGGGTATGGAGCGTGGCACCTCCCATCAGAAAATGTTCCAGGGCATACGCCGGGTCGTCGCGGCCCCCGTACCACCACTCATTCAAGACCAGCAAATGAGAGGCTTGATAGTAGGACAATATGTCTGACGTCGCGAGGCCTCCACAGTACGTGGACAAAAAGCAGGTCCGCAGTGCCACCCTAGAAGCACCCCCAGCCCACAAAAACCGGCCTAATAGGGAGTTCACACGCCGGAACCACTGCGGGTCTACTCTGTATGGATGGTTCTGTAGTTGGTAAAGTAGTCTAGGGAGGGCCACCATCTTAAAAATGGCAGATCTGCCATAGATGTTCAGAGGCATGCGTGACCATGTCTTAACGTCGGATTGAACCCTGTCCCACACCGGTTGTATGTTACGCTCCCAGGCAACAGCGGCAGACTCCGACAGGAAGACTCCGAGATACTTCAGGCCACCAACCGCCACCTGCAGATCCACTGCCCAAGGAGACACCTCGCGCCGGCCCCCCAACAACCAGAGGGTCGATTTGCGTGGGTTAAGGTACAGTCCCGAGACTTCCCCAAACACACGCATTATCTCCAAAATACGCGGTCCTGAACGATCCAGGTCTGTCAAAAAGAAAAGAACATCATCCGCATACAGTGCGATTCTGTCCGTGAGGCTCGCACTCCACACAAAGCCACGAAGCTGTGCATCAATGCGCACCCAGGCCGCCAGCGGCTCCATGGCTAGCGCAAAGAGATACGGGGACAGGGGGCACCCTTGCCGGGTCCCCCTAGCAATCGGGAATTTCTCCGAAATGGCGCCCGAGACACGCACCGAGGCTGTGATGTCGGTGTATAGCAGTCGGACGTACGAGACAAAAACTGGGCCTAAGTTGAGGCGCGGCAACAGAGCAAAGAGGTATGTCCAACTGACAGAATCAAACGCTCTGTCGATGTCCGCCAGCAAGAGCGCCGCCCGCTCCCCAGTCGCCCCCATCGCACTAACCGCCACCTGCGCCCGTCTGATGTTGTGCCTTGTCGCCCTGCCCGGCATAAATCCCGCCTGATCCGGGTGGACCAGATCCGTCACATACGGGAGAAGGCGATTTGCCAACGCCTTAGCCAATAATTTGGCCTCAAAATTAATAAGAGAAATCGGGCGATACGACTCGTGCCTGTCAGGGGGCCTACCCGGTTTCAGGAACACCACTATTTCAGCCTGACGCCAGTTGACCGGCAAGCAACCACCCTCTCGCGCCGCCTCCAAAGCCTTCCGATAGTGCGGTCCCAGCTGCAAATGAAATTTCTTGTAAAATTCGCTAGGGAAGCCACTCGGTCCCGGCGCCTTGCCTGTGTTAAGCTGTCCCAGCGCATCGCCCAGTTCCTCCGCCGACAGGGGAAGGTCAAGGGCTGTCCTGGCCTCATCCGATAACGCCCGGGGGGGTAGGTCAGCTATGAATTTGTCAATCGCCTCCGGTGGGAGACAATCACGCGAAGCGTATTGTACCCTATAATAGTCGGCAAAACTCGCCGCAAGCGCAGCAGGGTCCGTCATAGCAATCCCCTCCCTGTCCGTAAGGCCCGGCAGAGAGATCGGCTGTAGAGTTCGCTGACACAGGCGGTGGAGCATGGTGCACGATTTGTCACCCCACTGATACACCCTACTGCGCGTGGCCAGCCAGGCCTGACGAGCCTCGTCCAGCAGGATCGAAGCATAGGAACGCTGCGCCTGGAGAAGTAGCCTAAGCGCCACATCCCCTGCATTGTCACCACACTGCCCCTCCAAAGTTCTCACCGCGGCCGCAGCCGCCACAGTGGCCTCCCGACGCCCCCGACGGGCGGCAGCACACCAGGCGATGTCTACGCCCCGTAGCGTGGGTTTCATGGCCTCCCAGACCGTCACACTGTCCATGCCTTCGGTCAAATTCTCCCGCCAATATCGGGCTATCGCACCGCGCAAGTGGGTCGTATATTCCGCCCGTTGGAGATGCCACGAAGACATCCGCCAACGGAACGGCTGACGGGGTTTACATAGTGCAATCCGCACTGCGACCGGGGAATGATCTGACAATCCACGGGGCTGGATCACGGCCTGCTGCACCCTATCGAGGAAGGCCCCGGATACAAACACACAGTCTAACCGGGAAAAGGAGCCATGCACCGCCGACACAAACGTGTACTCACGCGCCCTGGCATGCAGATGTCGCCATGCATCCACCCAACCGAGCCCATCACTCATAGCTCTCAGACGAGTAGGGGCAGGCGCCCCCGCGGCCACTTGCAGTCTCTGCCTGTCTAGATTCACATCCATCACATCATTCCAGTCACCCCCTATGACAGCTAGGCAGTCCGGAATATCGGCCCACAATTCAAACAGGCGCTCCGCTAGAGACCACTGCAGGGGAGGGGGAGCATACACACTGCCGAACACCACAGGTTCCACCCCAATCATGCCCTTGACAAACACAAACCGACCCTGGGGATCAAGCCAATGGCGCTCGTGAACATAAGATAAGCGTCGATGGATGAGGACAGCCGCCCCTCTCGACCCCCTGGTAAAACCTGCATGGAACACCTGGGTATAACCAAAACGTTGTAGACTCAGCACCTTCGTTCCTAACATATGTGTTTCTTGCAGCAACATGACATCTGCCGAGTCCCTCTTACCCCAGCGCAGCACTGCCCCCCTTTTAATTTTGTCCAGCATGCCCCTGACATTCCAGCTAAGAATCCTCATGGAGCCACCAACAGGCGCCGCCCCTGGAGAATCACCCATAGTCGCGGTGGGAGAGCATCTGGAAATCCCCGGACCCAGCCCAAGCACCCAGTAGTACAAAAACCACAGCAGCAAAAATCACGTGCATCCCTATCCAACCACCCTGCACCCCCCCCCACCCGAACACCCACACAACATCCTCAACTACCAAACCCCCGCCTATCCCCCCTCCCCCACCCCTATACCTCATGAAACAGTGAAGTACCTGTCGCGGCATAAAGAGCCCCGGGCCCAAAACAGAGCGCCCAAGGTCCCCCAGGCCAATGGATCCCCCCACACTCCCCAACTAACAGTACCTCCCCTTCGGGCCCCCCTCGAACATGGGAGGAATGGGCCGCCCATGGGTCAGCACCCCGAACCCCATTACTCACATGTGGCCCACCGCTTAAGCGCAGCGGGACAGAGCTACTATAAACATCACGCCCATCCCCTGTGGGACCAGCCACGACCCAGACCACCCCACACCACACACCAGCCCATCAATCAATAGTGTCACCCCTATGGCCACCAGCCCAGGCTAGAAACGAAGGACATGCAGGAGATAGGAGAGGGCCCTACGCCCCTCAGGTCCCAGTCCCAGACTGAGCAGTATCTGACTGTGCACCATCCAGTAGGTCACCCCCGGATCGGGAGCGTCGTCGCGATCTGGACTTCCGGCGTCTCTTGCTCCCGTTGGAAGAGTCGCCCCTCTCCGGCGACGACCCACGCGATGCTCCGGAGTTCAGGCCCGGCTGGGCATTCGGACGGATCCTGACAGTCTCATCTGTCCATTGAAAAACCGCCTCCGGGGTGTCAAAGAAGTGGGTCTTGGAATGAAACACAACACGCAGACGTGCAGGGTACAACAGCGAATACTGAATTTTCAGTCCACGTAACTTGGCTTTCGCATCCTGGAAGGATCGGCGCTGCTGCTGCACCAGCCTGGTATAGTCCGGAAAGATCATTATCCTGTGACCCTCAAACGACAAGTCCTCCTTCGCCCTTGCTTCCCTAAGGATCACATCCCGGTCATGAAAATTGAGGATCTTAGCGATGACCGGACGCGGTCGCTCCCCCGCCGGTGGTTTCTGCGCCAAGGCTCTATGGGCACGCTCCACCACAAAGCAGCGCGATAAAGCGTCCGGGGGAAGCCAGCTCTCCAACCAGTGCGCCAAGAATGAATCCATGGACCCCTTCTCACAATCCTCCGGAAAGCCCACAAAGCGCAGATTATTCCTTCGCGCCCTCCCCTCCGCATCCTCGACACGGAGCGCCAGCCCTTTTTGGATCCTGGCCATGTCCTCCACCTTCTTTTTCAGGGCCACCACATCGTCCTCCACTCCAGTAATCCGAGTCTCGGTTTCGGTGATGCGGGCCACAGCATTGCGGAGATCTTGACGCAGCAGCATGACATCGGCGCCAACGGCCCCAATCTTGGCATCAAGCATGTCTCTGGACTGCGTAATGGCGGCCATCAGGGCCGCATTATCAGGGCCCGCGTTCTGGCCACCACCGGAGGCCCCGGATCCTCCACTGGGCCCCGTGAATTTATCAATTGTCCCTTGCTTGGTGGACCCAGTGCCGCCCCCTCCTCTCGTCATGGTTAGCGGCAAGGAAAATGGCCACACTGCCCCAGTGGGGGGCCCCTCGTCGACAGCAACGCAACAGGTACGGCCACTCAGGGGGGCCAGGGAAACTCCGTCGGGGTTCAAATGCCGTCTCCAGTGAGCACCCCCAGCACGCCAACACCGCAGCCCAGCTCCAGGCAGCAAGCCCCAGCGGGAATGCCTGGCAGGATAGTCACGGCACTAGGGAAGGGCTTCCAGGATCGCAGACTGGACCCTACCCCGGACCTATGAGCCGGGACGCGCAGAGGAAGGTTCCAGGAATCGGGGACGTCCAGCCCCGTCGACCGCCCGGCCACTCCACACCCCACCCGAGTCACAAAGCAGCGGCTAATGCAGAGGAGGGGGGGGGGGGGGCACTCACAGTTCGTCTCGGGCTATCCGTAGGAGACCTCCACGCACCATCTGGGCAGCAGGCTTGTCCCTCCAGGTACCACCAGCTCTGGCCAACCAAGACCGACGTGGCGTGCAAATCGCTAGGACTTTATCTGCTCTGAGCCCACCTCTCGGTCCAGGAGCCAGGGAAAGCACCATCCGGCTAAGGCCCACCAAACTCGAGGCCCCGGCGTCTCCAGGGCCAGGCAGGCAGCAAGGACACTCCAGCGCCCCAGTATCCGAGGCAGGATCCAGCGGGGACTCCCTCCGTCGTCCCACCGGCCCCAATCAATCCTGGGAACAGACCCGGGGAGTCGCGCCTCAGAGCGCACGTCACGAGGAGATTGCAAGGCCACCGGGCAGTAGGGGGCGATCCGCGACCCAGTCCTTCAGGGTCCCCCTGGATGATGACAGCGGTCACCGCACACAACAGGTGCCGCACTGACCCCAGGAGCCAACTTCCGCGACACCCGGTCGCACAGACACGGACCGGCCCGGGGTCGCAAAACTCGAGGCCCCGGTCTCCCGGGGTCCACACAGGCCGCGGCGTCCCCACACCGTCCCAGGAACACCCCAGGGGTAGCCTCCGATGATTCAGGCACTCTCAGTGGTCCCCGCGGGTTCCGGTGCCGATGCTGCTGGGTGAGGGTTCTCCCGACCGGCTCAACCGCCGGCCGACGGTCTCGGGTCGCGAAAATCGAGGCCCCGGCTCTACTCGTGGGCAGTAGGCCGCACCTCGTCGCCAGCAAGTGCGGGTCGCCGGAGCAGCTGAAGAAGCGGGGCGGCACACCGGACAGGTCTCGGTGCCACCCGGAACACTGCCAGCACAGGTAGGGTAGTTTGCGGGGCTCGGGGGCCAGGATAACAGTCGGATAACGTGTGGGCCGGCGGGAGCTCCTCTAAGCTGCGACCGCCATCGACGCCCTCCAAGCCACGCCCCCGCAGCGCGTCTATTTTAAAAACATTATTTGGAGTTTAACTTTATTTTGTTGTAACTGGGCTGCCGCCAGGGATATTTCAGCGCCCCCTTACATGCACAGTAATTGGTTCTCCCACCGCCGTTTGGCGGGTCAGGTCCTTCGGTTGGGATTGGGTCTGGGCGCCATATTGGAGTGGTGTGGACCCGGCTGGGCTACATCGTTGAGCGCTCTAGCGCTCAGGCTGAGGCGAGGGACGCCTATTTAAAGCTCCCTCTACCGCGCAGCGGTCCTGCGCAGCGGGTGTGCCTGCGCTGTGCCGGAGTCGTGCCAGAGTCCTGCCCGTCTGCGCCCGTCAGCGCTAAGGAAGCGCGGGGCGCGGCAGGACTCCACGATCCGATCTGCTCAGGATGAATACAACTATCATCAGGTATTGTAGGGATGACCTGCTGGCAATACGAGGCCAGCTTTTTAAATGTTGCCTGCCCCCAGTGGGACCTCTATGTGGCCCACATTCCTGCACAGGTTGCAGCTGGATTTTACCATCTCCTGTTCGCACTCGATCCGTAGAGCCTCCACCTCCGCAAAAACGCGCACCTGTTGTGCGCGATATTACTATCTGTAACCTGAATGTCAGGTCCCTGGTGAAACACCATTTGGAGATGTGTGAGCTCCTTATTAAGGAGTCTCCTGATGCCATTTTTATGACAGAGACCTGGCTGCAGGACGCGGACACGTCTATATTAAATCTGGCCTTCCCTCCGGAATACGCGGTGTTCACTCTCAATCGTGGTACGAGAGGGGGTGGAATCGCGATGGCGGTCAAATTGTGCTTCCCCTGTGAATGGAAGGATGTGAAGCTCTCTGGATGTGAATGCGCCCATTTTAAAATATCTTTCAGCCATCACTATACCTTCTCTGGCCTTTTAATTTATCGTCCTCCGGGCTGCGATGCTGCCTTTAGGGCCGCTCTCCCGGATTATGTCAGCTCTGAGGCGTTAGGATGTGCAGATTTCAACGTGCTCGGAGATCTTAACTTGCACTTTGATTGTCCATCCTTACCACCTATCCGGAGCTTCTTGGCTGATTTAGAAGCTCTCCAGCTTTCTCAATTGGTGACTCTCCCTACACACCGAGACGGACATGTTCTTGATCCACTTTTTACCAATTTAGAGGGTATTAATATACTTTGCCCTATTCAGCTGGCATGGACGGATCACATGTTGGTGAAAGTGACTATTCCTATGTTAGAGCCTCTTTTTACCCCTCAGAATCAATCTATTTTCTCACGACAGTGGCATAAATTAAAGTTAGAGGATTTCTATTCAATACTGGAGGAAGGTCCGATGGGCCCTTTCACAAATGTGGACTGTGGCTACGACGCGTTTTGTGAATGGATCTCTCGGGCTCTTGATTCTCTCATCCCTCTGGTCTGGTCGAACCGCCGGGCTAAAGATCATAGCCCATGGTATGACAGCACACTAGCATCCCTCAAGAGAGAGTGCAGGCAAGCCGAAAGGCGCTGGAGAAAATCTTTCGACCCTGCGCTTAAAACCTGTTACGTGGCCAAAACCAAAGCATATCATAGAGCGGTATGTAGAGCTCGTGCAGCCCATTATGCACAGGAATTTCAGAGTAGCTCTAATCCCTCTAAATTGATATTCAAGGTTTTAAAAGACCTTATGGCCAAGAGGATCACTGCAGCAGAGATTCGCTCAGACCCCCACTGTGAAAGTCTGGCCTCTTTTTTTAATGAAAAAGTGCAAGCAATTTATCGCACTTTCCCTATTGATCAGCTAAGTCCAGAACCATGCATCTGCTCTACGGATAGCGGTGTGGAGCTGGTCACTTTACCTCCTCTATCTATGGAATTATTCAATTCCCTGAGTAGGAAAATTAAGTCAGGTTCCCCCATGGATCCACTTAAACCTGCTCAACTGAGGGATATGCCGTTGGTATGTCGTGCCCCTGTGCTGGACCTCATTAATCTGTCGCTGGTTTCAGGAACTGTGCCTATCAGGTGGAAACAGGCGATAGTCACGCCTATCCTAAAAAAGACCACTCTGGATCCTTTAAAACCCGAGAACTACCGCCCCATCTCGTTGTTGCCGTGGGCTACTAAAATTGCCGAGGCCCATGTGAATGCGGTCCTGGCAGACCATCTTGCCAGAGCTAACATCCTGGACCCCACGCAAAATGGGTTCCGTGCAGAACACAGCACGGAGACTGCTCTACTTTTTATGGTTGAGCATCGGCGCTCCGTGTTGGATACCGGGCGAACTGCGGCGCTCCTATTATTAGATCTGAGCGCCGCGTTCGACACGGTCTCACATGGGATCCTCCTGCAGCGACTCGAGGAAGCAGGAGTTAGGGGGCCCGCGCTAGGCTGGTTTCGGTCTTTCCTTACGGATAGATCATTCCGGGTTGCTATTCCACCAGGTAAATCTAAACTGTACCCGTTGACATTGGGGGTCCCACAAGGGTCATCTCTGAGCCCCACCTTGTTTAACCTGTACGTTAGACCGCTGGCTGCGGTTGTCAAACGCTGGGGCCTGACAATGGTCTCGTATGCGGATGACACGCAGCTGGCGGTCACGTTGAGTGGGGATTCTGATGTGGAGGCCCTCAACTTCCGCGAGGGTATATGTGCCGTGGCTAATTGGATGAATCAAAACTGTCTCCAATTAAATACTAAGAAAACTGAGGTCATGGTGGTGGGAAAACAGGCAGGGCTGTGGAATGACAACTGGTGGCCTCAGGAACTGGGGCTGACCCCCGTTCCTGTAAGTGAGATAAAAAACCTGGGGGTCTGGCTGGATCCGGCTCTTAGTTTCACTTGCCATACCAAGAGAGTGGCAGGCTCTTGTTATGGCATTATCAGAGGACTTAGGCCAATCCTTAAGTACTTTGACGCTTCCACCAGACAGCTGGTGGTTCAGGCATCGGTGCTATCCAGGCTGGATTATGCCAGTGCACTTCTAGCCGGGATCAATCAGGCAGAACTTACCCGTTTATAGCGAGTGCAAAACACCGCAGCCAGAGTGGTGGTGGGACTGCCTAAACGGTGCTCGGCCTCTAAGACATTGCACTCCCTCCATTGGCTCCCTATGAGTCAGAGGATTAAGTTTAAAGTACTCTGCTTGGCTTATAAAATCCTTAAATGCATGGCCCCACCAATTTTGATAAATCTTTTAAATCCGTATGTCCCTTTGCGACCCTTGAGATCTTTGAGTATGCACTTGGCGACGGTTCCTCGTTTTAGACTCAGTAGGATGGGCGGCCGCTCTTTTCGAGTGGTGGCCGCAAAGTTATGGAATTCCCTCCCTGCTGAGATCCGGGCAATTGACAATTTACTGCAGTTTAGGCGGGCAATAAAAACTTTTTTGTTTGCCTAATTTCTCTGAACGAGCCGGCTCATTTTTAAATGTTGTGTTGTGTTTACCTTCTCAACGCGCCAGGACGCCCCTTTGCTGGGGCAGCTGTGCGCGATACAAAAAACAAATAACATAACATAACATAACATACTATCTAAAATACTATATATTTATCGTAGCATTCCTCTAGAAATTCCTCAAAACTATATAAATAAAATACAAACACTATGTATGAAAAAATTTTGGGCACCTGGGAAAACCAGAAGAGCAATGAAATGGCTAACTTTGCCGGAAGAGAGAGGGGGGCGGGGGATCCCGGATTTCTTGCTTTACTATTATGTATGTTTTCTACAGAGAATGCGAATTCTTCTGACTGGAGAACAAATAGAGGATCCTGCAGAGTCTCCCTCAATATTTTATCTATTACTGGGAGAATACTCAAAGGGCTGTTTATTGAAAGAGCTGGAAGGCAATTACTATAAACATACCCGGTTCAAGGTGATTGATGCAGCTTATAAAGTATGGAGGAAAGTTAAAAATATATTGAAATTAAATAAAATAATTTTTTACACTCCATTTTCAGCAGAGAAAATTCTTCCATCAATATTTAGGGATCAGGTGGCTAAGGTATGGAGTATGCAAGGGATGGTAAGAATTGGAGACTTATATCAGAAGGATGGAACCTTTAAAGCTTTTTCCGAATTGACTAATAAATATCATATTCAGCATTCTAGTTTTTTAAGTATTTACAAATTAGGGATTTTTGTTTAAAGAAAGTAACCAATTCGACATCTAATATCCTAATAGAGGCGATACAAACAAAGAGCAAGATAGGGCAGATATATCAATTATTGTTGGAGTATAAACAGGATGACTTGAATAAATACAATATATATTGGCAAAATCAGCTGGAAGACAATGAATTGAATATTGTAGATACCATTCTCATGACTAAAGATGTTTGTATTTCAGCCAATATGAAGGCACAAGTATATAAAACTGTATTTAGACTATATTACACACCTAAACGAATGTCTTCATGGGGCCCACAATATGATGGAAAATGCTTCAGGTGTGGAGGAGAAGAAGCAGATTTACTTCATATCTTCTTTGAATGCTCTAAATTGAATCCCTTTATCTTAAATATAGAACATTTCATTTCAGAAATTATTCACTATCCTATAAAAATAACTTCGGCATTGATGTTAATGGGTAGGACTCAATGTATTAATGAAAATACAGACTTATCTAAATATAAATATTTTTTGTTTGTAGCAATGATAGTAGCTAGATTATGTATAGCTACTGAATGGCTACAACCTGAAGCACCTGCTTTTGAATTTTGGAAAAGGAAATTATTGAACATATATGAATTAGAATGGAATTTATATGCTCTAAAAGGGAAAAGGAAAAAAAGGATTGGTATTTTGATATGGGGTGTACTTAAAGATTACATAGAAAATTAGAACCTTTTGTTATTATCTATTTACGTACTGTGTAACGAACTAATACGCTGGATACAATCACCTATTTGTAAAAAAAGTGTTTTTTTTATGTTTGGCTTTATTTTTTTCTTCTTGGATTTTGTGAAATGTATTTTGTACCTTTTTGGTTTGACCTCATGATGGCAATAAAAAAAATAAAAAATAAAAATGAACACCTAGAGGCATCTGCCTGTCTGTTCTCTCTTGATTTACAAATATGTCGGATGGCATATTTATTTATAAAGTTTTATATAGCGCACATATGACAATTTTCTCTCTGGAGCTTCAAAACATTGTCATGTGAGGCGAACAAATCGGCAGCTCTGACGTTAAAGCAGCAATACTGTTGTTGTTCATAAACTGAATACTACGAAAATCAAGTATTCAAACTTAAGGGAGGATTTTTGCTAAAACGACTACCTGAAAGAGGAGCTTTTTGTCCAGGTCAGGCTTGGGAAAGAGTGACATGAGCAAACTTGGACACAAGAAGATCTGAAGTTCTAGAAGCACTGATAGTTTTATCTCACATCATGAAAATGGAGAATATTGTTTAAACTGATGAAATAGGCGAAAGTTCAAGAGAATGGACCCAATTTTGAGATGGTGACAGTAATGCCACTTCCTTATCACTTGCTTATTTTCAGTTGAACAAAGACCGACATTCACAAGAAAATAGAAAGAGGGAAACTCTCAAAGACCCTAGTACCCAGTAAAAATGCTGAAGGTGATTGAGTGGATTACAAATCAGAAAGCAGTATTCCTCTTGGAAAAACAACCACAGGTTTCCTCCTCTTACATCCTTCTGAAGGTCCATAAAGAGAGAGTTCCGCCACCAGGGAGACCAATAGTTTTCGGGGATATGATAAATACTAGAACTGCTATCAGATTTGTTGACTATTTTTTGAAACCACTCGTCATCTAGATGCGATCATACGTCAAGAATACTAAATATATGTTGAATAAGATGTATGTTTTGATCCATCAACAGAAATACTGGTAACCTCGGATGTTGAATCATATATGAGTATTCCTCAAGAAGAATCATTACGAGTAATAAAAGAACGGTTGAAAAAGCGACTTTAGGATTCTATCACACCTATATACTTAGTCCTCAACTATGCCCATACGGCATTGGCCCAGTATTTTTTCAAATTACAAAAATAACTTCTTGCAAACACATGGGTTTTCAATGAGCAGTACGTTTGCTCCCAGTTTGACCTGCCTGTACGTGCATCATTATGTAACAGAGCATGTGCTGAACCACACCAGCCCATTTAGGCAACATATTGGAGTATGGAAACAATACATAGATGACATTTCCTTAATTTGGAGAGGCACAAGCATACAGGCTGAGGAATTCTCAAGACGGCTTTTGGAGGTTCACCTTCACAATGAGTAAAGAAGAGATTGCATACTTAGAACTACTGGTTAAGGCACATGAAAAACACTGAAATGTGAAGTATACTACAAGCCCAACGATATGAAAAACCTTCTTTTTTTCAACAGTTTCCATCCAAGGTCAGTCTGTTAGAATCTACCTGTTGGTCATTTTCTAAGACTTTGATGAAATTGCACTATGAAGCCAGATTTCAACAAACATGAGAATACAATTAACATCAAACTGCTGGAGAAACAGTATCAATGGAAATCATCAAGAAGGCAGAGTAAAGAGCTAGAGATAATAACTGGGAATAGCTACTACATTCTTTCATAAGACTATCAATAGATTGTCTCATATGTGTTTCCACATAAGGAATACATTTGAACAAGAATAAATCAAATCTTTAAAAAGGATTAGAAGAACTAAAACTCAAGATCCTTAAACATTGAAAAAACATTGTTTTCTTTCAATAGGCACACTTGTTGAAACATAAATTAGTTCATACCATACCTAAAAACCGTCCAACACCCACCATGACAAATTTATGCAACATGTCAACGATTTCAGGACATTTTCCAAGTGGCCACTGTAATGTATGCCCACAAACGGATAAGGCCAAAGAAATTGATCTCAGTCTGAAGACCCCATGGGCTTTGCAATACCATACAAATTGTGAATCGAAAAATTTAGTATATATTATCAATTGTGCATGCGGACTGAAGTACATATGGATGACGACAAGGAAACTAAAGTTGGGAATCAACAACACCGGAGTACCGATAGTTGCAGAAAAACACAACCAAATTGATGAGACATTTCCTCAAAGAAGGCCACAGTGAGAATAACGTCCACACATACGTTATAGACAAAGTGACAGGAGGGAGCAATAAATGGAAGGAAATCTATTTCAGTATGAACAAAAATAGATGTACTGCTTGCATACATCAGAGGATGGACTCAATAATGAGGTTGTTTGGAATCAGATCTAAGAAACTGGTCCAGAGTCTTAGAGTCATCCAAGGTTTACTTTCTCACCTACGTAGACACCACATGGGACAACATCGCTAAACTCATGTTAAGATATATGTCCTGTCTGTTGTAGCCCAGTACCAAAATAAGTATATATTCTCCCTCCATATTAGACAGATCCTGCATGAGACATCATTGCTGCACTCTCCTCTGATCTTATGGTATCTGTCTTGCTGTACATTGTATCTCAATACCAAAGTGGATGATGGACGGAGCGTTTGAGCAAATCAAACACTCACCCCCAGTCAACTGATCTGGGTTTAATCCATCATCATTTTTTAGCTCACTCCACCACCCCAGTTCAGACATGGCCATATGCAAATATGTCTGACCCTGTCCCTCATGGGAACAGTCCAGCCCGAACTGCCAAGCCATGTCTTCCCTGGACCGGAAACAAGCATCCTGGGACCGGTTTCGGATTCATAATCCTCATCAGCCAGGCTATCTTGAATCCAGTGGTAGAGTGAGCAAGGGACCCACGTCTGGGCATACCCTGCCAACTTAGCGCGAACAAAGCGATACTAAAGGAGATGATGGACGGAGCGTTTGAACAACTCAAACACTCACCCCCAGTCAACTGATCTGGGTTTAATCCATCACCATTCTTTAGCTCATTCCACCACCCCAGTTCAGACATGGCCATATGCAAATCAGTCTGACCCTGTGCCTCATGGGAAAAGTCCAGCCCGAACTGCCAAGTCATGTCTTTCCTGGACCGGAAAAAAGCATCCTTGGTCCGGTTTTGGATTCATAATCCTCATCAGCCAGGCTATCTTGAATCCAGTGGTCGAGTGAGCAAGGGACCCACGTCTGGGCATACCCTGCCAACTTACGAAGAACAAAGCGATACCAAAGGGGATGATGGACGGAGCGTTTGAGCAAATCAAACACTCACCCCCAGTCAACTGATCTGGGTTTAATCCATCACCATTCTTTAGCTCACTCCACCACCCCAGTTCAGACATGGCCATATGCAAATCAGTCTGACCCTGTGCCTCATGGGAACAGTCCAGCCCAAACTGCCAAGCCATGTCTTCCCTGGACCGGAAACAAGCATCCTGGGACCGGTTTCGGATTCATAATCATCATCAACCAGGCTATCTTGAATCCAGTGGTAGAGTGAGCAAGTGACCCACGTCTGGGCATACCCTGCCAACTTAGGGCGAACAAAGGGATACCAAAGGGGATGAAGGACAGAGCGTTTGAGCAAATCATACACTCACCCCTAGTCAAATGATCTGGGTTTAATCCATCACCATTCTTTAGCTCACTCCACCACCCCAGTTCAGACATGGCCATATGCAAATCAGTATGACCCTGTGCCTCATGGGAACAGTCCAGCCCAAACTGCCAAGCCATGCCTTCCCTGGACCGGAAACAAGCATCCTGGGACCGGTTTCGGATTCATAATCCTCATCAGCCAGGCTATCTTGAATCTAGTGGTCGAGTGAGCAAGGGACCCACGTCTGGGCATACCCTGCAAACTTAGGGTGAACAACACTGTACTAAAGGGTGATGATGGATGGAGCGTTTGAGCAAATCAAACACTCACCCCCAGTCAACTGATCTGGGTGTAATCCATCACCATTCTTTAGCTCACTCCACCACCCCAGTTCAGACATGGCCATATGCAAATCAGTCTGACCCTGTACCTCATGGGAATTTTACAGCTCGGCAAGGACAGCACTGTTATAGTCCTATGCTTAAAGACTTTGCTGTATGAATTGCAAAAGACTTCGTCATTTTCTATCTCGGCGTGGATAGCACTGTGCTAATCCTATGCTTAAAAACTTTGATAGAAAAACAGACATTTGAGGTGAGCAGATCTAGAGTGTCGCTGGTGTTGAGAGTGCTCTAACAGGGGCTGCTTTCCACCTAAACTTGAGAACTACCCAGAGTTCTCTCCTTCTTTTTTGCATAATTTATGCGTCACTCTATGACTGAAAGGGTTTTGTTTTGATATATATATTACTTTGCTTTAATTACCATAGCAAAGTCGACTATGAGTAAGTCTGTTGTCTATACTAATGGCTATGAGGTATGGTCATGTGACACACGACGAAAAGTGCTTTCATTGGTAGTTCACAATTTAAATTATATGCACTTACAAACGCTTGTATCTGGTGAGCAAGGCGACAGGATCGCCGAAACGCGTCGGATCGCGGCTCCCTTGACACACTGAAAATGAAATAAATAAAAAAACTCTGCTGCATAGATTACCGGATTTGTGTCCGTTCTTCTCCTGGGGAGCGCTGGCTTGTACGGTGCGCTGTGGGAGCGTCAGCGTATATATATATATATATATCTCCTCCACATCACCTCTCCTTTCAAGAAGTTCACCTGGACACTCAGCGCTTGCTTGAAATCCTTTATTATGGCAAGAGAAAAATCACGACGCGTTTCACCATTACGGCTTGTTCACGCTCATCAGGCCCATAACACCGGCCATTTTTAAAATCCCAAAACACACCCTCAGTGCAGATCATGTGACAACAAGTGCAATTGCGGAGGACATCTTTGACTGGCTGAATATTCGACTTAATAACATGTTTCTATTTCTATTTATACATATTATAAACCATCTCTTAGCCATATTCATACATTTTCATATTTCAATGAAAAACAAATTAATTATACAACTCATTGACTTTCATTCCAATGTTACTTAATATTCATAATTCAATGAGTATAATTTAAATAATGTTCATGGCACTGTTTCTATTATATCGGTATTAGGAAAATTGCACAAAAGCATACAACGCGGGGTGTTCTTATGCTCCGTGTGCCGCGAATGAGACATCATCACTCATTGGTTCCTAGCTTTCCCATTTACTGAAAGTTGTATGGTGATTGGTAGTGTTCATCAACCCTTCAAGTTGTACCAATCGTAGGTGTATATCTCACCTTCAAAATCATCAATGCCCCAGTGGGCCAACCATCTCAGTTCTTAAATAATAAATGCCCAAATATCCATACATCAATGGTGTGGTTGCACATACAAAGTTCTTGCCCAAGTGGGCATAATTTTCCAACCCGATCGTTAGTCAAGTCAGGCCATCCAGATGGTTTCATATAAACCGTCACCTAGTCCTCCAAAGTCATCTAAAAAAATTAAAATATTAAAATCAAAACAGACGTCTGATATTTACATCCTACAAAATATAGCAGTATATTTTCTTATTCATGTAGGTGAACTGATAACTCTTCACTCATATTCAACCCCATCGGTGACAGGCACTGAAAATCGATGATATATTTAGACTCAAGTGTTCTTAGGGACAATTCATAATTTCCTCCTCTTACACAGTCAAAAGGGTCCCGAGAGGTCTCCGAATTTTTACCATCCCTACATATGAGGACCCAGATCAGGAGATGTTGGAGGAATGGTCAGACAACTCTGCCACCTGCTCTATGATCATGATGAAAATCCTAGTTAAATATGCGCTTAAGCACCGTGCCAAATTACTGATAGAAATCGATAAATTGTTGGCAGATATTGGTTCTATCATGTCCAAAGAAGCGTTAGATGAACATCTGAAAAATCTGGGATTGAAAATGGAAAAGCTGGAACAAGAAATAACGGCAAAGAAACAACGAAAATGTATTCGTGATTTCAAGGATTACCAATCAGGGCATACCTTAACATTCCAGAAAAAATATGATCATCTCTTTGACAAAAAAACAGGGATGGCAATTGTGAATCCTACCAAAAGGGGAGTCCAGATTGAAGTAGTGGAAAGCGATATATCAGATGGTAACATATCAGAAGGGTCAGTTTCTTCTAATACTGGAACAATTCAAGAGGTGGAAAAAGATCCTAAAAGAAAGCCGAATTTTTTATTGCAATTCCAAATGATGAGCCAAAACAGGACAGAAACATTTCAGGAAGGGGGGAATCACAGAGGTCGTGGTCGTACAAACAGAGGAGGAACCAACGTAACAAACAGGCCAAAAAGAGGAGGAACAAGCGCCGTACAAGCTCCGATGGGAATGGCAACAAGGAGCAAGAACCAGAAATGAACATGACTGTAGTCAATCTGTCACAACGGATCTTGACAAAAGAGGAGACAGATACTTTAGCCCTTGGCCTGTCGTTTTGCCCCTCTCAGAATTTAAACTTTGCACAGACACGCATAGACCTCTTTCTATTTTCAAGAAAACTGAAATTGAAGAAATGGTTCTGTACGAAACCAAAAGAAAAAGGAACTGTGAGTAACACAAATTTTTGAGCAATCTCGATGTAAATGATGTGGAACTTTTACATGAACTGCATATGGGAGATATTGATGTGGACAATAGACCTGAATGGGACACGTGGGGAACTGAGAGTGACATTAACCCAGGGTCTAAATTTAAACCTAAATCTGTATTTTTGCCAGCAGTACAATGTGATGCTATTGATGTATTTGAAAAAGGGGTCCTAAACGATTTGGTAAAAATACGCTATAGAAAGACACCTAATTCCAGAAAAAACCTTTCATTGAGTCAGTATGATGCCATGGAATCACTCAGGGCTGACAAGGAAATTGTCATACGACAATCTGACAAAGGGGGGAATGTCGTTGTTCTTGACAAACATAAGTACCTCTCTGAGGGACTTAGACAACTCAATGATGAAAGATGTTATTGTAAATGTGATAAGGACACTATACTGGAATCCTATACTCGTTTCAGAGAATTATTGTTGGAATGGAGGGAGCAAGGATTGGTGGAATGGGAGGAGTATCAATATTTATATTGTGCTCATCCCAGAATACCAATCTTATATCTTCTCCCAAAACTACATAAAGATCTATCCAACCCTCCTGAACGCCCAATAGTATCCTCGATAGGATCACTGTTGGAACACACATCCAAATACATCGACCATTATCTGAGACCATTTGTAATTGCATTACCTTCACACATCAGAGATACTACTCACTTTTTGAGTATCATCAATGAGATTCATTGGGAGACAAACTTCACTCTAGTAACCCTGGATGTAAGTAGTCTCTACACCAGTATTCAACACAACCTAGGTCTGGAAGCAGTGAGACACTTCCTAAAGACCAGATCCTTCTCTCTACTGTACCACTCTCAAATGATTGTGGCTATGATAGAATTTTGTTTGACAAACAATTTTTTTTACTTTGATGATGTCGTGTATCGTCAGTCACGGGGCACGGCAATGGGGACCTGCTTCACCCCCAGCTATGCTAATCTTTTCATGGGCTGGTGGGAGGAGCAGGTCGTCAGGGAGATGGCCGAATTTGACAACGTAGCCCTGTGGCTGCGATACATTGACAACATCTTTTTTATTTGGACTGGTGATGCCATTTCAGCAAAGCAATTTGTTGACAAACTCAATATGAACTGTCTAAATTTACAACTGACGGAACATATCAGTCAACAGAGTATGGAATTCCTGGATGTCAAAGTAGAAATTAAGAACAAAACATTGACCACAAAATTATTCAGGAAGAGTACAGCTGGCAACAGCATTCTAAGAGACTCAAGTTGCCATCCGAGAAATTTAGTGTACAGCATTCCGTATGGCGAATTGTTACTCGCCAGGCGAAATTGTAGCACACAGGAGGGTTTTGAGGAGGAAGAAAAGATCATGTGTCAACGATTCTTGAGTAGGGGTTACAGCAAACAAGTGATTAACAAAGCAGTACAACGTGTTAGCACTAAAACTAGAGATGAATTGCTGCACCCGAGAGAGAGGGATAATGAATCAGATACCATCAGATTCATAACAACATTTTCAGGACAATCGTACGATGTACGAAAAATTCTTAAAAAACATTGGCATGTCCTAAACACAGACGAACATCTGAAAAGATATTTAAGTGAAAACTCGCAGATTACGTTCCGCAAAGGGAAAACCCTACGGGACGAATTAAGCCACAACTACGTTACAAGATTGGGCAGAAAAGACAATACAACATGTGTGGGCTTTAAACGCTGTGGGAAGTGTAAAGCGTGCAAACATAGTAAGGATTGTTCTGTTTTAACTATTCCTGGTACTACTAGAGAATTTGTCATTCGAAAACATCTAACTTGCAATACCCCCTATAGTGTCTATATACTGATGTGCCCGTGCAATAAATGGTATGTGGGCAGCACGAAACATGAAGCTAAAAAAAGAGTGCTGGAACATCTGCGGGCTATCCGTTCCCACAACAAACAATATCCTATTGCTAGGCATTTCTTTGAAACACATATGCAAGATGAAACCATGCTGGGCATGGTGGTTATAGACTGTGTTGATCTGGGTGTCTGAGGAGGAAATTATGAATTGTCCCTAAGAAAACTTGAGTCTAAATATATCATCGATTTTCAGTGCCTGTCCCCGATGGGGTTGAATATGAGTGAAAAGTTATCAGTTCACCTACATGAATGAGAAAATACACTGTTATATTTTGTAGGATGTAAATATCAGACGTCTGTTTTGATTTTAATATTTTAATTTTTTTAGATGACTTTGGAGGACTAGGTGACGGTTTATATGAAACCATCTGGATGGCCTGACTTGACTAACGATCGGGTTGGAAAATTATTCCCACTTGGGCAAGAACTTTGTATGTGCAACAACACCATTGATGTATGGATATTTGGGCATTAATTATTTAAGAACTGAGATGGTTGGCCCACTGGGGCATAGATTATTTTGAAGGTGAGATATACACCTACGGCCCGATTGGTACAACTTGAAGGGTTGATGAACACTACCAATCACCATACAGGTTTCAGTAAATGGGAAAGCTAGGAACCAATGAGTGATGATGTCTCATTCGCGGCACGCGGAGCATAAGAACACCCCACGTTGTATGCTTTTGTGCAATTCTCCTAATACTGATATAATAGAAACAGTGCCATGAACAATATTTAAATTATACTCATTGAATTATGAATATTAAGTAACATTGGAATGAAAGTCAATGAGTTGTATAATTAATTTGTTTTTCATTGAAATATGAAAATGTATGAATATGACTAAGAGATGGTTTATAATATGTATAAATAGAAATAGAAACAAGTTATTAAGTCGAATATTCAGCCAGTCAAAGATGTCCTCCGCAATTGCACTAGTTGTCACATGATCTGCACTGAGGGTGTGTTTTGGGACTTTAAAAATGGCCGGTGTTATGGGCCTGATGAGCGTGAACAAGCCGTAATGGTGAAACGCGTCGTGATTTTTCTCTTGCCATAATAAAGGATTTCAAGCAAGCGCTGAGTGTCCAGGTGAACTTCTTGAAAGGAGAGGTGATGTGGAGGAAATTTCGAGGTCTGCCTGTGACCTGACCTGGACCGCTCGTGACAGTTATAAGGCTCATACTGGTAGTGGTGGAGTGATATATATATATATATATATATATATATATATATATATATATATATATATATATATAAAAATATATATCCACCCCATTTAATTAAAAGCATTCCTTATGGGGAGATGTTGCGCATTAGGCGAATATGCAGTGAGGAAGACGACTGTACTCATAAACAGATGGAAAGTCGTAACAGGTTCCTGACAAGAGGGTATAGGACTGAGGTCATTGATGCAGCAATTGCTAAATCTAAAACATTTTCACGAATTGATTTGCTGCAAAACAGAGCTAAAGACATCAACGTAGCAGCAACTGAGGAACCAACTAGATTGATTTTGTCTTTCTCACGCCAAGAAAAGCAAATTAAGGCAATTGTGAGAAACAATTGGGCAATCGTGAGAGACAATCCTGTGATTGGCAAATTATTACCCTGCAATTCAGCTGTTACTTTCAGAAAAGCAAACAGCATGGGTAGCTCACTCACAAGGAGCAATCTAGAAGTTAGGGGCAAAAGTTCCTGCACGAAAAGGATTCTATAAGTGTTCTGTGTGTAAAGCTTGCCAATATGGCTTCAATACTACAACTTATACAACAGCATTTAACAACAGTAGGGCAACATCTTACTTGCAAATCAGAATATGCTGTTTATGTATTGACATGCAGCTGCAACTTGAAATATATTGGCAGCACTAAATTACAGGCACACAAGAGAATCCTACAACATATACGTGCCATTATCAACAGTGATGAAATCTATCCTGTGGCAAGGCACTTTAAGAGTAGTCATAACAATGACTCCGAAAACCTGAAATACTACGCAATAGGTGCAGTGGGCCCCCAGAAAAGAGGAGGCGACAGGAAATCAAAAATTAGGAGGCTGGAGACAACCTATATTTTAGATTTTGATTCCATGCACCCCAGGGGCCTTAACACCAGCGAAGACCTGTACACATTTTTATGAGAATATAGGGTGTCAAATATGTTTATGACAGAACAAAATGAATCCTCTAGCATGAGTTTAGCACCTCCTCCAGTAGCGATGTTGAATGTATTCTTAAGAACAACATATACTTTTTATTGGCAATTTTAGGATATTTATATATTTATGATAGTTATGGTCGAGTTTTTTACATCATTTTTAGAAAGTGTATTTTATGCTTCTATTTATATTAGATGATGGTCTGAGGGTTTGACTATTTATTCTTTATATACATGTTATATAAAATTGTCCTTAGCACATTTGCACTTTAAAAATTGATTTTCCGTAGTCTCAGAATTCATACAGGAATTTACTCTAGAAATCGGATTTATAGATACGTTTATCTAAAGGGGACCCTTTAAATAAGCTACTTCACGGTTTATGCAATGCTGGAACCTGAAATTGTTAAACTGTTTTTAGTGATACAATAAGACATTTGTTCATGTTTTGCACATAAAATTTTCATTATCTGCACTATTTTTTGATATGCACTTTACATGGTTTATGAGCGGGACATGGTTGGTTTTTGATGACGTGGTACAGGCATTGAAGCTTTTATTAATATTTTTTTTATATTTATTTATATATTTATGTACCCGTTACGTCATGTTATTCATTGGCCACTAAACAACATTTATGTTTTTATTATGTGACCAATTGATTTGAATATGTATAGTATTTTTTCCATGTCCATGGAATTCCTAACTGCACTTGCACTTTATAAGGCGGAGAAAAATGTCAGAGAGTTATCATGTAATCAAGGGCGGGATCGCCCAAAACGCATTATGGCAGAGCTGGCTACGAAATACAAATTTGCACGATACCTGGGTCCACGCTTGTCTTCTCTGGGTGCAGAAGAAGTTGTGAATGAGTTGGGGAAGATATATATATATATACATATATATATATATATATATATACATATATATATATATATATATATATATATATATATATATATATATATATATATATATATTATTTATTTGCAAGGCTTGTCACTCAAAAGACAGAGAACTGCCGGATACGAAGCGACAAAGAGTCGACCCAAATGGTGCTGGTGCAAGGGTGATTTATTCAAGTAAAGCCAGCGCTGCCGCCATGACGCGTTTCGCCTTCGAGAAGGCTTGATCACATGACAAACTGCTCGTCATTGAGCAGAGCATTTGAAGTGACAGTGCATAAGATTGAAACATGAAAATGGTAGAAATACTATACATTTTAACGCTGAGATCGTGCAATCAATGAAGAAAGCCCTGATAAAACATTTAGAATTTACTCAGCAATGTTTCCCAATCAATAAAACCATTTATATAGTTTATAAATAAATAAGCATATTTACAAAAACACAAACTGATAGAAACGATATATATACATGACAAATAGTTTCATATATGTAAAAGAGCGTCGGCCCATTGCTAATGTGTAATCAAAGTTTCCAGTTTGTGCAAAAAATCAAATAACATGCTCATATTCAATACAACAGCGTAGTCCAAATTCATGAGACAAAGATTAGAAAAATCTGAATAGAGCCCAAGTGGGCCTGTCACAATGCCTGCTAAAAACATGAAAAGTGCAAAAGTGATTGTGCAAAAATAGCAATAAAGTGCAACTGTTGCAACAGATAATTCCAGGATATAATCATGGAAAAAGTTTTCTTAAAAGATTCTTGATTTTATAGTTTAAAAAAATTTTTTTTTGTTATGTACAAGAAGAGTCACCACATTGGGAACAGAAATTGTATTTTATGAATCCGGACAGGTCTTATAGGCATAATAATCAATCCTAAATACAAGTATAAAGGTCTTCCCTATCATTAAGTCCGTTAGGATTTTTCGTATTAAGCTCCAAGATGTACCTGGTCTCAAGGAGGCGGAGTTTGGCCTCGCGGTCCCCTCCCCTCCTTGAAACTTCGACACAATCAATCAAGAAAAATTGGAGCTTATCAGGTATGCCTAGATGTTTATCTTGAAAGTGCCTGGCAACCGGATAATTTTGGTCGTGCCCTGATATTGCACGTATGTGTTGGAGTATCCGTTTGTGGGCGGGCAGTTTAGTACTGCCCACATACTGCAGTCCACACGGACACTCCAACACATAAATGGCATAATCAGTCTTGCAGGTAAGCCACTTGGAAATAGCAATGGGATGTTCATGGAATGGGCTTTTAAAGTGAGTCCTGTTGCTGCCAAATCTGCAGGCTTTGCATTGTGGACATGCCTTAAAACCCTTCTTAAGTATCGACCAAGTGGAAGAGGCTCTTGGCTCCAAGGTGTTGCTGACTAAGGCTTTGGACATGGAGGGAGACCTTCGGAATGTGAGTTCTGGTTTGGTATCTACTTTGTGACCAATCACTGGATCACTTTGAACCAGATTCCAGTTTTTATATAAGATTTTCCGGAGGGCCCCATGTTGCTGGTTATACGTCAGGATAACTCATGGGGAACTAGTTTTAACCTCCCCTACCAAGGAGACATCCGAATGGATGTTTCATGCTTTGGGAATCAGAGCCTCCTGTCTGCTGACTGAGTTTGAACGCTTGATCACTTTACTGAGATTCTCGTTTGAATAGCCCCTGGCCAGGAAACGTAACCTGCATGCCTCCTGTGCAGCCGCACACTCGGCATCGGTGCTGCAGATTCTTTTGATTCGGAGCATTTCCCCGAAAGGAATGCTCCGAATCAAGTGGGCCGGATGTTGGCTATTGGAGTGTAATATAGTGTTTCCAGCACTGGGCTTTCTGTAGAGTCTTGTATTTAAGATGTTGCCTTCTACAAATACCTCAACATCCAAAAAACAGATAGATTTGGAACTCATATTTGAAGTAAAATTTAGATTAATGGTGTTTCTATTAATCAAATCAACAAAAGCCTTTGCACTATCAGTGCTACCCCTCCAAATAAGAAAAACATCATCAATGTAACGTAAATACAAAGCAATATTGTTGGAAATAAAGTTATGGTGTTGGCCGACTAGGACCTGCTCCTCCCATAGCCCAACGTGTAAACACGCGTAGCTAGGTGAGAAGCATATATGAGACCAATCCTGAGCAATCAAACACAAATGCCAGGCACTGACTCCGTGGAAGTCTGACACTGTAGTTTATTGTTTTCACAACAAAAACCATGACGCATTTCGGTGGCGTGCCACCTTGTTCACAATAATGTATATATATATATATATATATATGAAGAAATGCTTCAACTGGAAAGAAGAAGCAGTCGGGAGCCCAGAGGAGAACAGGAGAGGCAGCCTTTATTCACCCGGTAACAGAACTGATGGCGGCGAATGCATTTCGGCGTGTGCCTTCGTCAGCGCCCAGCATCAGCATGACATGAAGTTCTTCCCTGTTGCCGTTTTCACGGTGTGCACAAGTTCGCCACTCCCCCTAGGTGATGCAGCTCAGCTGGTGCAGTCCGTTTTCCATGCTCCGGACTACAGCTCCCAGGATGCCTTGTAATGCAGGTAACCCGGAATGGTGAGGTGAATCTGTGGGGGGTTGTGTTGGTCCGGCCGAATGCACTGAATGAGCAGGGTGATGTCATGGTACAGTGTCCCAAGTGCACTCGGACTCCCCTCGGGTCTCCTCAGACTGCCACAGCCTCCTGCGCCAAAGTCAATAGTACAGGGGCTAAACTGCATGTGCAGAATGCCCAAGAGAGAGGTAAGTTACCTCCACTGCTCCTCTCCTTTAGCGCGGGTGGCGGGAAAAGGACTGATCCATATCTGGAAACGTAATCTGCCGTGAAGCACACCAGTAGAAGTCCAAACCCAAAACGTGGCAGGGGCTGTCCGAAGTGCGTTACTGGAAACCGCACGAACAATATGAAGAAATGCTTCAACTGGAAAGAAGAAGCAGTCGGGAGCCCAGAGGAGAACAGGAGAGGCAGCCTTTATTCACCCGGTAACAGAACTGATGGCGGCGAATGCATTTCGGCGTGTGCCTTCGTCAGCGCCCAGCATCAGCATGACATGAAGTTCTTCCCTGTTGCCGTTTTCACGGTGTGCACAAGTTCGCCACTCCCCCTAGGTGATGCAGCTCAGCTGGTGCAGTCCGTTTTCCATGCTCCGGACTACAGCTCCCAGGATGCCTTGTAATGCAGGTAACCCGGAATGGTGAGGTGAATCTGTGGGGGGTTGTGTTGGTCCGGCCGAATGCACTGAATGAGCAGGGTGATGTCATGGTACAGTGTCCCAAGTGCACTCGGACTCCCCTCGGGTCTCCTCAGACTGCCACAGCCTCCTGCGCCAAAGTCACTAGTACAGGGGCTAAACTGCATGTGCAGAATGCCCAAGAGAGAGGTGAGTTACCTCCACTGCTCCTCTCCTTTAGCGCGGGTGGCGGGAAAAGGACTGATCCATATCTGGAAACGTAATCTGCCGTGAAGCACACCAGTAGAAGTCCAAACCCAAAACGTGGCAGGGGCTGTCCGAAGTGCGTTACTGGAAACCGCACGAACAATATGAAGAAATGCTTCAACTGGAAAGAAGAAGCAGTCGGGAGTATATATACATTGCCCTGCCCACTATGGTTAATTAAAGCCAATCTGCACTGTGGTATTTTCTGGGAGGCTACAGCAATGTGTGGCCTGGCATGCAGCTGATGAGGCTGTCATTTGAAAATTCAAGGTTCCTACAATCTAGGGTTGCAATGTTAAACATTTCAATTGCACACTTTTTTTTCAACTTGGCTCTGTAGTCCTAGTGTGCTTAGTGTGACATGTTTTCCTGTAATTTAAATGCATAGAGTTTTGGTTTTGGGCCTGATCAAACTGCTTGGTGTCAGTTTAAGGTTCCTGGCGATTAGTAATTATGAAACATTACCAGCTTTGTGACAGAAACAGTGCTTAATTTGAGCCTGTGTTTGCCTGCGGGGGGTATTGGCACTCTTTTGTAGGGAACGGCACTTATTTTTCCTTATCGGACATTTCCCCAGACCAAGAGAAGGAAAAACAAACAAAGGGGAAAAAAGAAGAAAGAGAAAGACAGAAAACTGCTCAGGGAGAGTGTAGTGGAGGCAGGGTCCTGCTTGCGCACATTGCTATGTTAGCATAGGCTTATTAGAAGTTTAAACTCAATTTTGCCTTTTTGCCACTTTTGCACACAACACTGCATGTAACTGTTGTTGTAAGTTTGACTGTGTGAATATCTTAACATGGAATTGGCTTGTTTTCAACAACCCTAGACTTACATCGCGACCTTAGTCTGCACAGTGAGTGCTGAAGCCTTCAAGGTTATCATAACAATGTTAGCTGTTATTCGGGCTGATCGGCTGACGCTTAGATACAACATTCACGCAGCTGTAGTTAACTGAAATTCTGGCGCCTTTAATATTGCACTGCATGCATGATTTTAGGCACTTAGAGAAAATCTGTTTCCCAAGAGAGCTTTTGCAGATCCTGATGTGATTCACCTCTGCTGATCTTGGAGGTATGGGGTTCCCCATTCAAGCCTAAGAGGCCTTCTATATTATATAAAACATAACTCCTAGCTAGGGAGGGTGGCATATAAGGCACTATAGGACCTGTTTCCACTATCATTATAATATGATTTCTCCCTTTGTGTTTTATGGAATTGCAACAATGCTGATCGTATTATTTTTAATCATATGTCTGCTTATGTTAGCAAAAATACTGCATCTTAGAGCACGTCGTTAAAATAAACATTTTAAACTTTTCAGTGTCTCTATTTACTCACGTTGTGGACTGGTATGGGAATAACAAACAAAAGAGTGTTCTTGATTCCCACCATTCTTGAGAGTAACCTAAGTTGCATGTTCTTGGTTGTCTAGTCATTGGTACCTTTGCTATAGGACGAAGAGCTAATGTCACACTGATGCTAGTCGGTTAGGGGTTCTAGGTACTGAGGTGAGTTTTTTGGTCTACCACAATTCACTAAAGTCCTGGGTCGCTGTGCACAGTTCTGTGTATGAGCAGAATCCCTGCAACAAGAGAGAAAGGAGGAATCTGCAAGATTGACTTAAAGGGACAGATGTCTGGTAGTCGAATAAATAGGCATGGTGTCTATTCACGGGCTATGCACCCTTGGTATTCCGTGGATTGACATTTAATAGTGTTGGCTGCTGGCTTCTTAGCAGATCTTTGGACACTGGCACTCTTTCTTTTACAAATTAAGCACTGCACAGAAGCTCTTTTCCACAGTCTCAATCTGCAGATGTGTGACACTTATCCTGAGTCTATCCTCTCAAGGGACCCGAAAATCCTCAGCAACAGGGCAGTGTCTGGTCATGGAGAAGAAGAAGTCAGTTTAGTCAAGGAGATCAATTTTGGACAGTCTTAGATGGGAACAGTAAGATGCAGGCCGAGAGAGAGGGAGGGGTGTGAAAACTACTTTGCAATGGAGAAAGAATGTAGCAAGCAGGAAATGCAGATTTGGAGGAGTCAAGACATACAAGTGAGGCTAGAGGTATGGACGAAGCTGCCACATTTCCCAGGTCCATGTGTGACCAGCAGCCCCAGAAGTTTTTTTCCATGCATTCTGGGACCTGTAGTCCTGGCTTTTTAATGGTCTAAACAATACTGCAATTCTCAGCCTGAAAAGTAAAAACCCCTGGATGCAGCAACTAGTCACAAATTGGTTTGGGAAACGTGGCGGGGATGGGGGAAGTGGGCTTTCCCAATGATACTGTTACCATAAAGTTACATGGCCATTTGAATACCTTGGAGACCGCACATTCTTTTGTGTGGCCAACAACCAAAAATACACCTAGATACGAAATTTGGACACAGCTGCCAAGCAGCAAAGTACACTCAACACTACACACACACTCTTCTGTCATGGACTCATGTACTCTTACTGTACACAGCAAAATGTGGCAAGGAGCTCAATTCATTTGGCAGTGAAGTTGTGTGATGAAGTACATGTTCCATTGTGCATAAAAATGAATCACACATTTACACTAAACACCTGTCTAAAGTAGAATTAATTAAAACAAATCCATGCATGAGTCCAAACACTGGTATACTTCGGCAAACTTTACTTTAACTTCAGCATTGATGCCTATAAATTAACTAACGTATCAGTATTAAAAATTCATAAACACTTCATAAGCATAATATAAACCAAAGCTCTCATCTGCTGCGATGTGCTTAGAGTCCCATAAAAGATTCACTCGATAAGATATGAGATTGTGATTGAAAGGAATGCAGCTGTAGTTGGTCCCACGATTCCAAGAATCCTAGCTTGACAATAAACCTTTACCATCTTTTTTTAATGTTTGTGGGCATTGTACATAGTGCAGAAAAAAATGTGAAAAGCTGAACAGGCTTCTTTAATCTCTGCGACCCAGGAATATACTCTCTGTAGGAAATTTTCCCTTTCTGCAGGGTCCCCCCCAGAATGCTGGACTGTAGATTTCTGCTGGCTGTGAAGTCTGTGCACTTTACCCCTGCTAACATTCCTGTGCTCCCCCTTAGGCATGGCAGATTTGGCATACCCCTAGTTGGCATATTTAACTTACTTATAAGTCTCTGGTGTATTATACAATGTAATGTGTACCCTATGCTTGTAAGTTAAATGTTAAATGTCACTAGTAGACTGCAACACCCATTGTGCCACACACTACAGTAGAAGTGCTAACATAATTGCAGGCCTACCATTTGTAGCCTGGCTGTTGCAATTTTTAACTGCAAATTCGACCTGTCAAAATACTCCCCTATGACAGCTAAAAGCCATTCTTTTAGATAATTATAAGTTACCCCTATGTAGGCCTTAGTTCCCATAAGTCAGAGTGCATGGTATTTAAAAGTAGGACATCATTAACTTGTCCTTACAGTAAAAAAAGCATCAACACCCTGGTCACTGCAGCAAGGTAGGCAGTTTATACTAGGACATCACTGGGAAACAGCTAGAAAAAACAATTAAATAACTATTTGCAAAAGACAATGGTGAAGTTGGTGTTTTTAAATATGATGGAAAAGGAACTTTTAGAAAGTTGCATTTTTCCTCTCTAATGCCTCATTAGGCCCATTTCCACTGCTCTCACACTTTTGCCAGCCAGTAATTAGCATTTAAAGAGGTGTGAAAACTGCTCCCTGAGCAGAGAACAATGTCCTGGGTGTGGGGAGGTGTTGCTGTTCCCTTGACAGGATGACCAGTTGGCTTGGGCACAGGAACTGAATTAACTTCAAAGCAGCCTCCCCAAACATTGGCTGGTGCCCAGGCAGGGGCCTTCCATTGTCCCCCTCCGCTTCCAGTCAGGCAGGCTCTGCACACAATGGGCCTATTTTTTAAATTACAGTGTCAAATTCTGCTCAAATGTAATTTCCTTGGTAGATCTAATAGGGTTTTACATATAAAACTGGGGTGCACTTCAAAGTGCGGAAACAGGATGCCAAAACAATTCTTATCTATCCACTGTCTGGTTGCTCTACCTACCTGCCTCTTGGGGCTTCCTACCAGTTTGCTTCTTCAAAAATGCAACAGTTGGCAAAGAGTAAAAACTAAAGGTATTTGAAGGAGACTGAAGTGACTTCTGTCTCCGGGTCTATTGTGGGTACAGTAACTTTATCAAAATTGATTTTTAGGGTTAAATGTGGACGGGCACCAGGTTTATCATAGTGCACTCTCTCCGACCCCCCCGGAGCCCTAAGAGCATACATTTAGTGTGGCTGTATTCTTCCGCCATCATAAAAAATTGACAAATTGTGTAGGATTGGCCACGGCAACCTTTACCCTATTTGTTATGGCTTGCCTACAAGTAATTCCTACCCATTAACTCATGCCAGGTATAAATGTGCATCTCCAAGGACCCACTTCAGAGCACTTGTGGACCTGAGAAAGATCAAAAAAGTACTGAACTTGCTCTGTGTGGTACCCTGGACAAAGAAGTGTACTCTTAGGGTCATTAGGCTGACCTCCTGTTAAAGTTAGAGACGACAACAAGCTACAAAGATGCATTTGCATGCAGCTGCCTAGATGACCAGTGGCAAGTGGACCTGGACCGGACCCTGCTGTTTGGCCTTTGCCTGACACCCTGTGAGTTGCTAAGGGCCTTCCATGAGGTCCTGTGGATCTTTAACAGTGTACTCCTGTGGTAGATGAGTCTTACAAAGTTTGAACATAAACTCTGACCAGGTTAAACCTTGTTGGTATAACTGACTTGCACTCTATTGCCATCAGTGTCAAATTGCTCCAAGGTCCTGGTCAACTGTGGCACTTTATGCTTTTTGGTGATATTCCTACCTAAAAGTTTTAAAATTACTAAACTTTTTTAATTCGTATCTTTGGTTACCCTCATTGCATTTTTTGTCATTTTGTTTATTACATTTTACTCTTTTTTTCTAATTCGGTTTGGGAGTTTTATTGTGATGCATTTCAACTTTATTACAGTTTTGGTACTGCATAAATACTTTATGTATTGCTGTAAGTTAAACTGTCCCACAACTACCAGGGTGTTGAGCTGAGTTAAATGTTGTGACTTTAAGGGTTCGCCCTAACAAGACTTGTGATTATTAGTTCAGGTAGGTAGTTACCTGTACCAATTAATAATTCAATTTTTTAGACTTGCTATTGGCAGGCAGTATCTCAAATGACAAAAAAGAAATTCCAGAACAGAATTTGTCTCGCAAGTGATGAGACAGATCAGTCATACTTCTGTTCTGTACACGAACCGTCTTTCTGGAGACTAAAAGGAGTCTGATTGTATATATCAATGCTAGGCAATCATGACAACAGCAAAGGGAACAGGGTTGTAAAAAAAGGACATAAAGATACACACTCTATTATAAAATTATTTTGTTCTTTTTAATAAACATTCATGTTAAAATCATAAATCATCTACAACATACATACTAAAAAGAGAATCATAAGTATTAAATTAAGAAAAAAAAAAATTCAATTATATAACACACAATTATTATCAAAGGTGGCAATTAATATAATCATAGAGACATCCATCCAATACCATCACACTATTCTGAGCCAGGGGGGTGGTTACAAGGACTTGCCCAGTAACTGTAGGCAGGGCCACTGGAATTATGTGGCAGGGGAACTCCAAAGTATGCTGTAGTGTTGCCTAAATTATGTGGGAAGAAAAGGCAAAATATGCAGCATTATGAGGCACGTTTTTTAATAATATTTCTTCATTATTTTGCAGTTTTTACACACGGTAATACCGTCTGGACACGGTTTTCACCTCATGGGCCCCAGTGCATGGAAAGTAATGCGCCCCAGCTGCTGTTTGAATTTGAAAATACATTAATATTCGGGGTTCAGTGGGTCCCTCAGCCCTCTGGGCCCTGGCGCCACTACACATATTGCACCATTGGAAACTGCGCCCCTGCTCCCTGGTCTGTTTCCTCCTGGCTGAGAGAAAAAACAGTGACTTCACTGGAAAATTACCTGAGAAAGAGTATTCAGCTATTCCACAAATGAGAGGGGTGCACACAACCTATTAAGGAATAGGTTACTCTTAGGGCTGTGTAGAGTCCAGTGATCTAGAACAGTGTGCCCTAATAATAGAGAACATTCAGTATATATTGTGAAGAAATGTACTTGGACATAAAGAAATGTACCTGGGCTGCTACACATACAATACTAGAAAGGAGATATGTTACCTACAGTGTGTGAGGTTTTTATTTGATGCTAGTTTGCCCAGTTGTAACATATGCACCCCAGTTGTACACAAGAAGTGTGTAATGCTTTGGGAACTTGTCTTGTTACATATGTAGGTATTATCCTGAATGGTTGAATAGTGACTAAACCAAAGAATAAATACGTAAAGAATTATAAATAAAAGGTGTTTCTAAAAGTCTTTTTTTTAATTTTTTTTTAAAAAGGACATTTCACCAGAAACAGGTACAAAAACGTGTTTAACTATAGAAATTGTAAAATTATTGCTACCATGTACAACTGTGGGTGCTCAGTTGAATTTGGTTAGATGTACTCAAGTCACCACCTCTGAAGAAATTATTAATGATACCAGAATATGAGGGAGAATGTAAAACAAGGTATCTAAGTTTGTATGTAGATTTCTCAAAAAATCATAGAGATGAGAGACAGGTTGAATTACCTGAAGACTTATATTTCAAATAAGTCTAGGTGTACAAATTCAGGAAGGTGGAATGTCTGACAGGAAATCAACTCTTGGGGAAGTTGAATCAATCAGATAGGTTTCCCCCACCAAAGATAAGAGAAGTGAACTGGGTTCCACTTAGAGGGATTATACTGTAAATATATTTATGCATGATACACTGCATGTGAGGAAAAAGGCTTAGGATGGACCAAGTACCATTACTGTTCACCCTCTATCCCATCACATGCAGATAAGCGTAAGATAATAAGAAACAAGAATCTTGAGAGAAGTGTATTCTGATGATCAATGTGCAGATCTCACACTAAAGTATTTATATAAAAACTAGAGGATGCCCACAAACAGACAAGTGTTCCGCGAATTTGGCATATATGAGCGGCAACTTAAACTACTGGCTTCACTGGAGTACGCGTTACTGGAAAAAGAGTGCCTCCCCTAGTATAATACTTTGGTCAAGAAATCTCAGCCAGCGAGTACCACCTGTCACCAAAGCAAATTGAAGCCATTTGTGAGTTGCTCCATCCAGTGACCATCTCCCAGTTACAAACTTTCTTGCATCATTTTTTCTGGGTACTGTCGACAGTGGATCCTGGGCTACGCCACAATGGTGAAGCCACTACAAGACTATATCAGAAAAGACACTTCTGAATCCATGCAGTCGCCTATATTTATTTATTTATAAAATTTCTAAAGCGCACAAATACCTTCCGGTGTCTCGGCGCTAGAGTTCGCAGATTGCAGGGATTCCAATGACAACTTACTGATTGAAAAGCCAGGTCTTGAGATGTTTTCGAAATGATAGTAGTGAAGAGTTAAATTTGATATGGGAAGGGACCTGATTCCATAGTTTTGAGGCAGCCACTACAAAACGTTTATCTCCCCATGTTACCTTTTTTGTACATGGAATTTGGAGCTGTTGGGCTGAAGATGAACGTAATGTTCGACTAGGTTTATACACTTTAATTGCTTTTTTGAAGAATTCTGGTCCATTATTGTTCAAGGCCTTGTGAATAATACACATGGCCTTAAACTTTATCCGGCTTCTTATCGGTAACCAATGAAGCTCGCGAATGATGGGGGAAATGGATGAGTACTTAAGTGTACCCGTAAGAATCCTTGCAGCAGCATTTTGAACAAGCTGTAATTTGCTCAAAACTTGCTCCTGTGCGTTAAGCAATAGGCCATTGCAGTAGTCCACCTTAGATAGTACCAGGGAGGACATTAGGGTTGTACCTGCAGTTGGGGGAAGAAATGGGAGCAATTTCTTCACCATTCTTAGGGTGAAGAAAGAGGCTGAGACCACTGCATTAGCATGGCTGACAAACGTTAGCTTATTGTCGAAAAGCACGCCCAGGTTTTTCACTTTGACTACTGGTAGTGGAGGAATTCCCAGTTCCGAAGGCCACCAGACTGGGGACCAAGACGGGGTCAGTTCACCAAATACCATCACCTCCGTCTTGTCAGAATTTAGCTTTAAGCAATTCTGATTCATCCAGATACTGATATTTTCAGCCTATAGAGGCTGAAAATACATCTGTGTAAGTATTGACTTCTGCACAAGCGTTGAGCTCATTGATTATGTCAAACTCTTTACTCTGTATTGAAATAAATGACATTTTGTTTCCATAAGGGTACTGGATCGAGATCATGGGGGCCATGTCTCCCCTCAAAAGCTTCTGAAAAGATTGTTGTGAGCAATACTCTGATTGTTGCTGTGCCCTTGCTGCTGTTACTGCCCTTCTTCTCACTACCAAACCTCAAACCCTTCTACTGCCAGATTGTCTAGATATAAAATATTATTACTGACTGCTTCTCATATTACTCTGGTCTGCAGTCGCACTTTGAACCCTGGAGCTCTGATGCCCATGCTTCAAGAGGACGAATCGCATGACTGTCTGTTTGTAACTACCCATGTAACGAAACCTGTATTGATTTGACTGACACCCCATTTCCAAACTCCATACTAATGTAGTAGCAGTAGTAAAATTCTTTATTTAGTTAAAATAGGTGAAACCATAAAAGATACATAAAATCAAATAAAACAACTAACACATCACATCAGTATTAAAAGGATCAGCGAGAGAAAGAGAAAGGGCAAAGTGCATGTCCACAGTGCAATAAACATTTCCTAGCAGCCATTCCGCCTAGAAAACAAACGGATCTTTCCAATCCTAGTTATAAACATTTTAAACTGTGGAAAAAGACCGCAACAGAAGAAGAAACCAGCATTTACTATGCAACGGTCTCGCCTTTGCAAAAGTTAGAGCTACTGTCATTGTAAATGACAATATTTCTATTTATGTGTTGGTTTTGAAAACAGATAAATTGCATTGTCATTTACATTGGCAATAGCTTAATCTTGCAAATGCGAGAATGTATTGTGCATTGAGAGGGACAGTAAGGAGGCATTTGCGCTGAGAGGGGCAGTGAGGAGGTATTGTGCACTGAGGGGGTCAGTGAGGAGGTATTGTGCGTTGAGGGGGCAGTAAGGAGGTATTGTGCACTGAGGGGGGCAGTGAGGAGGTATTGTGCGTTGAGGGAGCAGTAAGGAGGTATTGTGCACTGAGGGGGTCAGTGAGGAGGTATTGTGCGTTGAGGGGGCAGTAAGGAGGTATTGTGCACTGAGGGGGTCAGTGAGGAGGTATTGTGCGTTGAGGGGGCAGTAAGGAGGTATTGTGCACTGAGGGGGTCAGTGAGGAGGTATTGTGCGTTGAGGGGGCAGTAAGGAGGTATTGTGCACTGAGGGGGGCAGTGAGGAGGTATTGTGCGTTGAGGGGGCAGTAAGGAGGTATTGTGCACTGAGGGGGTCAGTGAGGAGGTATTGTGCGTTGAGGGGGCAGTAAGGAGGTATTGTGCACTGAGGGGGTCAGTGAGGAGGTATTGTGCGTTGAGGGGGCAGTAAGGAGGTATTGTGCACTGAGGGGGGCAGTGAGGAGGTGTGGTGCCAGCATCTTTAAATCCCAAAACTCTAAAGAAAGTTATTATTACTTGTGTTACCCAAAAGGTGCATCGCTGCTTGAACTGCTAACAATAACCAGCACTAGGGAGTGAGTAGTAGAGAGAAGTAGAGCGTGAGTAGTACAGAGTAGGGAGTAGTAGAGAGAGTAGGAGAGAGTAGTAGAGAGTAAGTAGTAGAGAGTAGTAAAGAGAGAGTGTTAGAGAGTAGTAGTGAGTAGAGAGTAGTATAGAGTAAGTAATAGAGTAGTAGAGAGAAGTAGAGCATGAGTAGTACATAGTAGAGAGTAGTAGAGAGATATTAGGAGAGTGAGTAGTAGAGAGTGGTAAAGAGAGAGTAGTAGTGAGTAGAGAGTCGTAGAGATTAGTAGAGAGTGAGTAGTAGAGAGTAAGTAGTAGAAAGTAGTAGAGTGAGTAGTAGAGAGTAGTGAGTACTAGAGAGTAGTAAAGAGAGAGTAGTAGAGAGTAGTAGAGAGAGAGTAGTACAGGGTAGAGAGTAGTAGAGAGTGAGCAGCCTCCTCTGACCTCACAGTAAGGGGCTGCAAGGAGCTACACATGCATGCACCCGGGGAAGAAAATAGGGGGTGTAGAAGAGACAAACAAGTTAAATAAGAGGTGACCACATACGTATACCTAGACTGAGAGCAGAGGGTTTTAGGGTTTTGGTGCAGTTGATCCAATGCTTACAAAATAAGAACGGGTCAAAAATGACTAATGTGGGCGGGGGAGGTTATTGTTCGCCCACAGCATGTGCTCTCACAACCCAGCAGGGCTCTTTAGAGGAAGTGTTGGTGAGTGCTTGGCAGCTCAGCCTACCAGGCGCTGCCTAATAGTTACAGGGTTCCTATAAAAGCACCAGTTATTATTAAGCAACAGATCTGCCTACTGTTGTATGTTACATATTTATTATTTGTACATCATGCTAGACGGTGCTCCATTGTATTTTTGTGGTGAGCTACATATTAATGTCAATAAAAGGAAAAGCAGCAGAATTTTCAATAAACTTTCATCCACATATAAATTCTTCGATACAAAAACGATTTCATTTTAGAAGATTTGTTTTCCATGTATTCGTAAAACTTTCCAGTCCTCTTGTTACATTCGTAGTAGTCGCACGCATTTTATGAGCTGCTCGTGTACCATATGATAAGAGTCCAGAGATAGGTTTAGTTCAATAAGAACTGCTGTTGTTCACGTGGTACAGAGCCTGTACACAGATAAAGGACTCGTCAGGTCCATGACCATGAGCAACTCGTAAGATGTGCATGAATATAAACGTAACAAAAGACTGAAACGTTTTTATAAGTCTGATGGAAAGCAAATTTATTTAAAAAAAATTAAATGAAATAAACATTTTTAAACTGAAGATTATCAAACAATGTATCTGGGACGAAAATGTATTAAGTAAGCTGCTGCTTCTCTTTTTATTGATATAAAAATATATTACTCCCCACAAAAAAATACAATGGATTGTTTCAATTTGTAAGCCAGGAGTATGTCTGACTTAGTGGGTGGAAAGACAGGACCCCTGATCAGTTATCCCAAATTGGAGAGAAATGCTAGGAGGCACTTCAAGATTGAAAGCAAGGGACATTAAAACATGATGCAACGTGTTTCAGTTCCTTTTCTCCAATCTGTTTTGAAATAAACTGCCGCTTTGACAACAGCATGTGATGTAAACATGAACTGGCATTCATATTTAAAGAAAACATTTTCATGATGAGAAAGAATCGCTTTTCCACACTGTTAAATTACAAACACATACGTAGCGTGTTTTCCCGTATAACTGATGCAACTCCATCGATTCGAGAGGTGGAAAAACAAACTTTTTAGTCCCTAGATATAGCTGTCTGCAGCTACAATTAGAGTGATCTCTATTAACCTTCTTTACATTGGGCTGAGCGTCATTCGGACTTCCCTTTACAAATTTCTGATTGGTTTAATGAAATAACCAATTATCTAACTATGGTTTAAGAGGTTAAGTGTGTCAAATCTATAATAATGTGCAAAACAATGCGGTTGCAGAATCGCATAATTCCTTCTGATTATAGATGACAAATGTGGCACCGGGGGAGATGGGGGAGGGAAGAGGGGGAGACCCTTTAGGGGGAGCAGATTCAGCCAAAGGATTGCTGCTTTTAGCAGGGTTCGTCTAATTATTTATGAATTTCTAGATGCGCACTAGCAGTATTGGCTAGAAACATAGGGGTGGGAAGGTGGGAACTGCATAAATGCTAAAAACAACAAAACATGCATTGAAAGTCCGAAACGGGGATTGAGGGTGCAGGGTAGATTGAATAGGTGCTTAGGAAAATAAGCATAACCACTAAATCCATATCGGTGCAGAAAACGACATGGCCTGGATTCTGAAGCATCAGGGTGTAGCCTCACGGCCAGGGCTGCGACTTTGGAGCTGGGGAACCAGGTTCCAACCTCGGCGACGGATCAGCATTCTGTGATTCTGGGCAAATCACTCAATCTCCCCGTGCCTACCAAAAATGAATGTGTATTTGTGTAAAGTAACTGGTGCTTATGTAAAGCGCTTGATCGAGTTTGAGTTATATAAAACTGCAAGGGACAAAAAATGTCATGGAAGGGTGGTGTATTTTCTATGGTTTAGTCTAAGTACTCAAAGGGAAGTGTGCTGAGGTATGTGTTGTCATAAAGCAGAAGAGAGATATAACTCCTGGGGGTGGTACACATGACATGGTCTCCTTTAAGCAGATTCTGGGGCGATATCGGGGTGGAGCGTGATGTTCCACCACAAAGCAGTATAGGTATTGCGAAGGAATGGCATATCACCCAAAGGTGAGTTGTAGGAGCAATTTAGGAACTGAGGGAAACAGATGTCAGAGGTTGAGCAAGGGGATGTGTTTAAAGAGTAGAATCGGTTCCAATGGCGCGGGGAATGTTGTGGCTTCGAGGAGCAGTATGTACACACTTCCTGGATGAGCATTGTTTACTCCCCTTATTCAGACACCTCCCTGCCCTCCAGGGGAGGGTTCACCGCTCCATGCATTGAGCCCAGTTCTCCGCTGAGCTCGGCCGCTGCTCTCTCCCTCAGCGCCGGGAATCCAGGGAACTGAGGGCGGAGGGGCTGCCTGGGCGCGGAAGTGACAACACGCGACACCACCACGTCTGTGAGGGGCGAGCTGGCCCCGCTAGTCTGTCTTCGATGCTGACGGCATCAGGTACCAACGTGACACACTGTCTATCGCTCTGAGCTGTACACACTCCTAGTCATGTCGTAACTAGCACACGTTCAAATGTCATACTTCCAAAAGGTGTCACTTCCCCTTTAAATCCAGCAGCGCTGGTGGACGTTTACCAGTCGTGTACAATTTAAAGGTGGTCAGGAGCCATGCCCAGTTCATGCCTTTGGAAGTACCTGGGCAATGCCAACTCTCCCTTCCCCCACTTAGCAGAATGTGCATTCTGTATAAACTGCTGAATTCAGTTGGTTACCCAGTGTAGCGTGATTATATAACATGAACTATCGTCTGAAAGAAGTTTCTCTTTTAGCCCTGTCCTTTTCAGACTGGGCTCCCGGACTTCCTGCTGACTTAAAAGATGTCTTGTCTTCTTTATGCGGCCATCTGGACCCATAAAGAAGATAAGAAAGCTTTTACCATAAACGTAAGTCAAGGAGCCCAGTCTGAAAAGGACGGGGCTTAGCGAGAAAGGAGAACGTCACTAGGACCTCTTCTGCAATGGCTGGCCACCGTTTAGGAGGCCAGCCAATGGAGAAGAGGGGCGGGGCTTAACCTCGCTTGTGAAACTCTCCCTACATCATTAAATCTCGCCAGCTCGACTGCGCATGTGTGCAGTCTTTCGCAGGCTGAGACCTAAAAAGGGACAAAGTGCATAACCACACTGCAATAAACATTAGCTCATGGCCAATTGACCAAGTTAACAGATGAATCTTACCAGTCAAAATTACACACATGACAACATCAAATAAAAACCTTAATATCCTACCCAAATGAAGGCTAAATTAAGGCCAAGCCTTCTGTAACTTGACAATGCTGCTTAAAAAAACCTACATTCACACAAGTTTGAACATCACTCAGCATAAAAAGAAACAGCAAGGCAGGCTTTACGTGATTACATTTTAAAAACTTTAGGATGAGTTTTAAACATTTTCTCCTGGGAAAGGTGTAAAAAGAGCAGATCAAAACAAAGTGGGGAACTGTCTGGGCCGAGTATTTTGTCACACTCACAGGGACCAAGGGTACCCTGAGCGGCCCAGGCCTTAGGAAAACTAAATAGTGCTAGGAAAAGATTCATTCTGAACCTGGTTAAAAGCTGGAGGCTGTACACATTATTTACCCATGCCAATTACAGCCCAATCGATGGAACAGTTTTGATCAGACAATGGGCATGAAATGTGGATTTCTGAAGTTCAGTTCCTTCCGTGTCAGCAGTACTACGAGTTAAAAAATTGTGTTTGACCCATGTGTAATGTGCTTTAACAATTCCTTCAGGACCGGGGCAGCACAAAGCTATCAATTCGGTCTTGATATAATTTAGCCAGGGAATCGCTCTCATGTTGTCTAGAGAGAGGGAGTCCCTGATGATCAGTCTAATCAGGGTTGGCTCACTCTTGTGACAAATAGAGATCTAGCGTAACAATGGCCTGAGTTTGATAGTGTCCAAAATGTATTTGAGGCCCAATTCCTCATGAACAGCCTGAGTTGACGTACTTTGCGGGACGCCAGTGAGAGCCTAGGAAACTTGTTCTCTTCAATCTTTATGGCACTGCAATCCCGGTACCCCCAAATATCGCTAACATAGTAAGTAGCGAAAACACATTTGGCTTTATAGATGTGAAGCAGAGTCTATATTGGTGATTGGCCACCCTTTAAAAAAAAATGTTAAAAAAATGTTATTGAATCATTTTAGAACATACATTCACTGTTCAACAGCGGCAGTGCCCGTTGAATGAACATGAGACGTCAGTAGCATAATAACATGTACATTTACAATGATCAAAGAGTGTTGTAATTCCTTAGCACATAGCCCTCGCATATGCAGCACAGTGAGCACGATTACACAATAATATCACAAGTCACTCAGCCGTCAAGGTGTTATCATCTTCGCTTTCAGGTGTCGAAGTTGCAAAAAATTGTTAAAGTGGGCCCCAGATGTCCTTGGGCCTGGATGTTACAGGCAACTCCTCAGCATATTTTGCTAGGTTCTCCTTACAATAAACCATGTCAGTTCAGTTCAAGAAGTCTTTATTCGATTAGTTCATCATAAAAGACATAAAATACATTTAAACATATGAAACAGTTAAAACAAGTATTAAAGCATTAATGTACTAATCAGCTTCTTACATATATATACAATAATTACAGAGACGCATAAATGCAACAAAATACAGGACTCCATTTCAGGAGACACAACCTTAAGACCCCGTTAGATTACTTTTAATGAGCCTACTTCTAATCAGCCAGGCCCACCTCAAAAATTTGGCCACACCCACGACTATCAGAGGATCCAAATTGGTCATTAACAATCTATTTGCTTCCCCAGCCGATCTTGTGCCCAAATTTCTGCATACCGGCCTAAGCCATTTGGCTCTGGGGGCGGAATAAAGTGGGCACACATATAAAAAATGACTCAGGTTTTCCCCAATACCATGACACTTGGGACAGAACCCCGACCTTTCTGTACCCCACTTTTTGGTAAAATCGCCAAGAGGCAGCGAGCCGCATCTAAATTGGAAGAATAATTTGCGATCCGCGGGTTTTGTTATTAGATCCCAGTACCCTTCCAACTTGGGCTTATCCTTAAATACCATGAACAGACCTGTGAGGCTACTTGAACTCGTTTTAGAGTACCTATTATGTAGCACCCATTCCCAGTAACTATGTTTGAGAACCTTTTTTGGAGGGAATTTAGCTGTTTCCGGTGTGGACCACAGGTCACCATGCCCCAAAGCTGTTAGGGTAGCCTTAAGGTCTCTGAACCAGCTAATATTTGTGGCACCAGGGCTGTTTCTTACCTCCAGGCAAGCTTTAGCATAGTGATGGAGTTCTGGCGTTGTCCAGAGACGACGCCAGAATGTTAGGGGGCGAAGTCTTGCTAGGTCCTCTACCGGTTGGCACCCCAGATCGTAAAAAAGGGGAATTAATGGAGTTGACTGGGGCAGACCCGTTATCATTCTTATGAATTTATTTTGAGCATGTCTTAGTGGGTCCAAGTTACTACCACCCCACAGTTCCGCTCCATATAAAACTGCTGATAGAATCTTGCCACCGTAGATCTTAAGGAGAGGGGACATTGGCCTTGTAAATGACCCTTTATGTTCCTTAATCAAAGCCCCACCCAGCTGCTGATGCTTCAAGGTCATGAGCTCGATCTGATGTGTCCAGCTCAAAGTCTCACTAAAGGTGACTCCCAGGTAAGTGAAATGTTTTGTCTGCTCCAAGGGGATATCCCCCATGGAGACCCTGGCATTTATTTGTCTGTGCCCTCTTAAAACCATAAATTTGGTTTTGGGGACGTTCACCTCCAGCTCATGTTCGCTGCAGAAATCCTCGAATCTTAACAGAGCTTTCTGCAAACCTTGCCTTGTTCGTGAGATCAGGAGAGTATCATCAGCGAACATGAGCAGGGGGATTTTCGCTCCAGCCAAGCTTGGGGCATCCGTGGAAAAGTTGTCATAGTATTTAGTAACCCCGTTGATATATAGGGAAAACAAGGTGGGTGCCAAGACACAGCCTTGCCTGACACCTTTGGCCACTGGAAAGTTCTCCGTCACCTCACCCGGTTTTCCCCATCGCACATATGCAAAGGTCTGGGCATGAAGGTTCACGATGAGTCGTACCAAGATGGAGGGCATACCCATATCCAATAGAGATTTCCATAAGCCTGCCCTCGGGACCAGGTCAAACGCTGACCTTAGGTCCACGAAGGCCGCGTATAGGTTGCCTTTACCCAGGGTGACCGTCTTCCAATGCAGAAGCATGAATTGGAATGCCTGATCCAAGGTGCTCACGTGGGGTCTAAACCCGGCTTGAAGAGGGGTGAGGATATCATACTCCTCTATCCATGCCTGTATCCTAGTGAGCACACGACGGGTTATGATCTTCTGTACCGCGTCTATTAGACTGATCGGCCGGTAGTTGGATGGAACCGACCGATCGCCCTTCTTAAAGATAGGCAATATTTCAGCGCCGGCCCAGGAATCAGGTACTCTGGCGTCCGTTGCCAATGCGTTTACCAAACGCACCAGGTATGGTACCCAGAGATCATGATCCTGCTGGAAAATATCCGCTGGGATACAGTCTGGACCAGGCGCTTTTCCCCTAGGGATGGCTTTCAGGACTGCTTCGACTTCATTCGCCGAAAACACAAGTGTGTCATGAGATAATGGCCAGCTGATAGAAATATGCGCTGTATTGCGACATCTAAATTGTTCCACAAAGTGGGTCACCCATTTTTGTGGTTCAACAGAAGCGGGGCTTGGGCGATCATCCTGTGAGCTCCCCCACCTAAGGAGGTGCCAGAACTGCTGTAAGTTCCTGGAGCCACAGGCCTCAGCGAGAGATGTCCAGCGCTCGTCATCCCAAGCAGCTTTGGCATGACGTTTGGCTACATTAAAAGCCTTCCTACTTGCTTTAATTAGGGCAGGGTTCTTTGATTTTAAAGCCTTAAACAGATCTGCATGGGACTCTCTGCAGGCATCATTAAACCAATTTAATGGTTTCTTGCCCTTCCCTCTCCCTTTGTTTGCTACATACTTAACAAACAAAGATTTTAGGGACAGAAACAGGCTAGCATGAATGTCTGTGATATTTAAGTTCAGCAATTCCTGGTTATCACACTTTTCAATTTCTACCAGAGAGTTTGAGACCAAAGCTCTGATCTTTTTGCGTGCTTCCACGTCTACCGAAACCTTTGGCCAGCGCACCCTCCTCATATCGTTCGCAAGTACTACCGCCTCCTGAACAGGATTAGGCTGTCGTACAACCGTACCTACAAAACTAAAATCCTTCAATTCTGCCACCAAGGGTTCATGGTCACTTTCTTGGCGTGGTTTAACCGTCATATCCAAAACCACAGGCCACATTTTAATATCAACTAAAATGTAGTCAATGCGACTACTGTGTCTACCATTGGAGAATGTATGTCTACCCATCCTGTCCGAGCTAACACGTCCATTAAGTGCACGAAGGCCCCAGTTCAAACAGAGACCTTTGATATATGTAGCTGCTTGGGACCATTTGTTAATCGGTGGTAGGTCGAGTTGTGGGATCCCCCAAGTCAGATCCTCTGCTTCGGTTAATAACCCATCATCTTTACTTAATGGTTCAAAGCAGGTATTAAGACCACCCATCACCACTACATGACCAGTAATTATGGTGGAACTTAAAAAATCATCTAAACAAGTAAGGGTGTGAGAAACTCTGCCACCCGTGATTTCCCTAGCATATACATTAATCAACATTATATCCAGCCCACTGCATGTTCGAATACTAACTATCAATAAATCAGGACAATCAATAAAAATTTCTTTGACAGTTACACCTGCAGCTTGGCGAACCCATGTTGTGATGCCACCTATGGCCCGACCTCTTAAACCTTTGGTCGCAGGTTTATTAAAATTCAGGAAACCTTGGAGATACACTGGAAGGGTTGCCCAAGTCTCCTGAAAACACCATATATCTCCTTGAGAGATAAACTCAACCCAAACAGGAATACATGTACGAGATTCGATACCTGCGATATTCCAACATCCCATGACGGTACCCTTGTTGCACACTCGATCACACAGGTTAGTAATCTCAATAGGGTGGGAATCGTTAAACTGGGGAGGGGGTGCTTCGGGCACAAGGGCAGCTAAGATCGTACCAGGCATTATCGTACCTGCCTGAAAACTTGGCTTTGGGTTTGCACCCACTGTGATGACGTTCATTGTAGGCATAGAGGATGATGCTCTGTCCAGTGTGTCTGTCTCCACTGGGTAAACCGTGCCCCCCTCCGTACATTTACAAGGTTGTTTATCAAAACTTCCAGTAATGATTAGTGAATTAATCAAATCAACCCCCCCACCCATATAATCAGAATTAGATTCATCATCCCTTGTCGACAGTGCTGGTCAATCATTAGTCGATAACCCTGATAAGGGGTCATAAAGGTTTCTCAACAGGATGCTCCAGTGGTCTTTAGGGTTTAGGCTAGGTGGATAATGATATGCTGGGTAAAAGTTTGGGGGCTGTTGAAACTGTGGAAAAACAGGGTTGATAGGAACTATGGGGTACAGAGATTTATTAGGAACAGGATAGCTCACTAAAGCTGGGGGTCCAGGAGGTTGGGAATTAATTTTAGCCCAACCTGGTGTTTGAGGAGGACAGTTGTAGCTAGATTGGGTGTAGGAACGATACCGTTCCTCAGGGTTAATTTGGGGTCCATGAAAGCTAGATGTAAAGTTAGACCATTTGAGGAGACTTTTGGTGTTTTTAACAAGGGGTTGTTCAGTTAGATTAATCAGGGTCTCAGGATAAAAATAGCTAAGGTTCCTAGTGGAAACCCCTCCCTCGTGTTTTCCTACAAACCAATCTGAGATATGGGATACTACTCTATTGTCCCTAAAGTTGATAATCACTATGTCTCCCTCTATATCCTTTGGGCGAACCCCCACCCATTGACATCTTCTGACCAAAACAATGTCCCCATTGAGATGTGCAGGAAGGGGTCTGTTTGTTTTTAGCCAGAAGATGACTTTGTTTTTTAGGCTTTCTTTGTTTTCCCGATCCCCTCCCGAGACTGGTGGCACACCCGTCATTACTATAACGTAATTCATGGAATCCGGTGGTAAGTCCACATTATGCCTCCGTGATGGGGGTTTGTGGGGTTTACTATTAGAGGTAGCAGATTTGCCCTCCCCTTTCTTTGGTTGTTGCACTGCTCCCTGTAGGGGAGGTTTGTTAACAACCACCCTGGGATTCGCATTGGCCGTACTAGCTGGTCTTGGGGGTTTAACAGTCAGAGCCGATACTTTGTTTGGGATATTGGCTACATTGGTTGTACTATTAGGATGTTGACTGGTAGTGGTGTTTATATTACCTGCCGTGTGTATGGTACTTTGTGGATTGGGGGATGGGCCCTTGCCCTTTACTGAGGTAGAGGGTTGTGTTAACTCCGAGGACACCAGTAGGCGATCCAATTTGTCACTCATAATCCTAACACGCTCCAGCAAAGGTAACATATATGATTTAATGAGCTTCTCTATAATAGTACAAGACACCTCATTAAACCCTTCACTAGCTAAATCAGGAGTAGCCAAGTTTTGTAATTCTGGCGTCGGTAACTCTACATGAGGTGGGTTCAGTTGGTCAGGGATAACAATGGGTGGGGGTGATAATAATATCTGGCGATTTTGGCCTTTCCTTTTTACCCCACCCTTTCTCCTTCTTTTTCTGGGTGGAGAACGCACCACCCTCTTTACATCATCAGACTTAGTAGCAACGTCACACACATTCCTCGAGGGTAGGTTCTCACCGGGTTCAATGCAAACCAGTGACGAGTTGGGCAACGTGGGACATGGATCAAGGTCCTTGGATTGGCTATCGGGGATGTTTATATCAACAAAGCTCGAATGATCAATGGGAATGCAGACCAACTGGTCTCCACTAGTTGCACTAACACATGGTGGCGAGATAATGGGAAACCTAAATATACTAGGAATTTGGTTAATGTCAGTACCATCATCCTCAATAGAACTCAACCCTCGGGCATCCGTAACCTGAGTGAGGTTTGAGTCTGAGGAGGTGGGCAATTGGATTTTCTTCAGGTGCTCAATTGAGCGTCGTCGCTCAGCTCTTCTCTCTGCAAGGAGGAGATCCCTATCTACTTCCTTGGTGGTTTTTAAAAAAAAATTCTCGAGTGGGCCATGTGCAAAGATGCCCACACCTGGGGGGGCTGAGTGACTCATAACAAAAGAAGAAAAACAAAATATGTTATCTAACCCGTTATTAATACCTTAACACACTGCTAGCAGCAGCAAAACAGTGGACAGCCAACAAGAGAATAAATAATTAAAAAACATCAGCATAAAAAGAGGAAATGTCAATACCCTGGCCCAGCCCGGCCTCCTACGGCCCCGGACGGCCACAGACGGTCCCGCCCTTGTCCCGGGCTTCTCCCGGCGCCCTCCCGCGCGCTCCCGCGAAGCGGGAAGTATGTTCAATTATATTCACTGTCAGTGCCTGTCATCGGTTGGTGGACAGGGGGGTGTGGCCAGCGGGGAGAGCAGCCCAGGTGTGTGAAATGGGCGCGCAGGGGCTCCTGGAGACTGGAGTCCCTGCCTGTGCTCGCAGCCCCGCCGGCTTTTCAACCTGCCCGCTCCTCGATACTGGCTCCCACTGAAGATGCTGCCTCAAAGACACGAGGCGCTGCGGGACCCGCGAAGCGGGTCCGGCGAGGTCGGCAAAGTCCTTGGTAGTCCTTGGTAGTTAGGGCTTCACAATTCCCTCTGGGGGGGTCGCTTCCATCCAGCGAGCACTTGGCGGCAAGGAAAGAATTTAAAAGTGATCCGAGGGTTCCGTGCAAACAGCCGGCTTTACAGCAAGGAAGCGGGGGGCGTGGCCAGCGGGGAGAGCAGCCCAGGTGTGTGAAATGGGCGCGCAGGGGCTCCTGGAGACTGGAGTCCCTGCCTGTGCTCGCAGCCCCGCCGGCTTTTCAACCTGCCCGCTCCTCGATACTGGCTCCCACTGAAGATGCTGCCTCAAAGACACGAGGCGCTGCGGGACCCGCGAAGCTGGTCCGGCGAGGTCGGCAAAGTCCTTGGTAGTCCTTGGTAGTTAGGGCTTCACAATTCCCTCTGGGGGGGTCGCTTCCATCCAGCGAGCACTTGGCGGCAAGGAAAGAATTTAAAAGTGATCCGAGGGTTTCGTGCAAACAGCCGGCTTTACAGGAAGGAAGTGGGGGGCGTGGCCAGCTGGGAGAGCAGCCCAGGTGTGTGAAATGGGCGCGCAGGGGCTCCTGGAGACTGGAGTCCCTGCCTGTGCTCGCAGCCCCGCCGGCTTTTCAACCTGCCCGCTCCTCGATACTGGCTCCCACTGAAGACGCTGCCTCAAAGACACGAGGCGCTGCGGGACCCGCGAAGCGGGTCCGGCAAAGTCCTTGGTAGTCCTTGGTAGTCCTTGGTAGTTAGGGCTTCACAATTCCCTCTGGGGGGGTCGCTTCCATCCAGCGAGCACTTGGCGGCAAGGAAAGAATTTAAGAATAAACCATGTCTTTCAACCAACCCTCTAATTTCGGGGCAAAGGCACTATCCTACCTGAATAAAATACGGCGCTTTGCTAGGAGGGTCACTCTTACAAATCTACCTAAGATGCCTTTAAACTGTGGAACAAGGTGTAGCAAGCATATTAGAGGTGTACAGGGTATTAGTGTACCTGTCATGGTGTGTAACCGGTCCAGTACTTCCTCCCAGTATCGAAACACCGGACCACAACCCCAAGCGAGATGTATAAAGTTTGCATTCGGTTGCTTACATCTTTTACATCTATCCGAGTCCCTCAAGCCCATTTTATATAACTTGGAAGGGGTATGATATAACTGGTGGATGAATTTAAAATGGATAATGCGTAAATTCCCATTTGGGGTGAGGCGGCCTGTCAACTGGCATATACTCTCCCAATCTTCCCCCGTTATCTGCAGGTCTAGGACGTCATTCCATTTGTTGAAACTTCTGTCAGGCCCTCTGCTCGTCTCCTGAACCTCTCTGTATAGTCTGGTAACTAATTCTTTCCTTGTAGGCAGCACCAAAATCAGCTGCAGGGACTGGAGTGTCGGGGGCTCTGTCGGGAAGTCCGGATAATGGTCTTGTATGGCCCGCTTTAGGCGGTAGCAGGTATATTTAAATAAGGAGGTATGGTTTTGTATATATTCCAGGTCGCTTTGTGTAAGATACTGCCCATTAGTGTACAGGTCGCCCACCTGAGTTATGCCCGCCTCTGTAAGAGATTTCATAGATCCTGCCTCCTGCGTAACTGATAGAGCGGCGTGATGGGCCGGTGGGAGTGCGGGTGCATACAGTGGCAGCTTACGTGCTCGTTTACCCATTGCTTGCCATGCAGCCACAGTCGCATCTTTCGTGTTAATTTCTGTCTTCGGCGTGTGTCTGTTCACATGTGTCAGTACGCTGCTAAGTGGGGTTGGGTAGGCATCACCGTCTTCCACAGCCACCTGCGGTGTATAGGCATTAGGTCTGACCCAGTAATATGCATACTGCGCCTGAGCACAAAGGTAATATACATAAAACTCTGGCGCTGTAAAGCCGCCTTTGTCATATGGAAGCGCCCGCGTTTGCCAGCTAATTCTCGGCTGCCCTGTACCCCAGATCAGTCTCAGGAGGAGAGTCCTCAGTGTTTAAAAAAAATGTTGGGTTAGTTTGATTGGTATATTGCTAAATAGATACAAAAAGCGGGGCAGCACAATCATCTTTATTACAGCAATGCGGTCAGCTAAAGATAGTGGAAGGTGCATCCATCTACTCACTTGTTGCTCCAGCATGTTGTGTGCTCGGCCATAGTTCTCTCTTACTACTACTTCAGGATCACGGTGTACCCAAACACCTAGATATTTAATAGGATCTGTTGTCCATTATAGGGGATAATCTAGGGAGGGCCGAGAAGTTATTGTAGTTAACGGTATGATGACTGACTTTTCCCAATTGATCGTGAGACAGAAAACAGACCAAACTTTATATATTCATGGAGAACGGGGGACAGATGTTGTTGAGGCTCTCTAATAAACAGGACCATGTCATCCGGATACATTGAAATGCCAACCGGCCTGTGCTTACAGTTGAGAGCAGACTCTCTGTGTTTTTGTCTGATCTTACATGCAAGGGGTTCGAGCACTAGGGCGAACAGGAGAGGGGATAGGGGACACCCCTGCCTGGTGCTACGCTGTATTTGTAGTGGCATGGAGGCAGAACCACCCATGCGTACCCTGGCCGTCGTGTTAGTATACAAGATCTTAATCCACCGTAGTATTACACCCGGGAATCCAATCTTGCGTAGTATATGAAACATGTATCCTCACTCCATAGAATCAAATGCCTTGGCCCCATCAAGCATGATAGCGGCCGCAGGTAAATTTGGATTCAGGACATGAAACATGGAGAAAATAGTGCGCAAGTCATGGTGAGTGGATCTTTCCGGGATAAATCCAGACTGATTTGGGAGCACAAGGAGGGGCATCAAGGGTTGAATCTTCGTAGTTAGTATTTTCACCAATATTTTTGCGTGGTAGGAGTCCACTGAGGCAGGGGGTTTATCTTTTTTGAGAAGCATGATGATCATGGCTTGTCGAAGTGAAGGGGGTAAGCTTCCAGATTCATGTGCTTCTGCATACATTTCCAAAAGATGGGGCACTAGAAGGTCAGAGTATGCTTTATAAAATTCTGCTGTCAGGCCATAAGGCCCTGGGGCCTTACCATTAGGAAGGGATAGGATGGCATCCTTAACATCCGTTTCATCTATGGGGAGGGATAAGTACTTACGATGCACATCTGACAGCCACGCACAGGCAATATCTGAAAGATATTCTGACATGGCTACCTCGTCTGTGCAGCCCTGCGTGGTATATAACGTCTCGTAATAGTCCCGGAATTGTTCTACAATAGCTTGTGGAGTAAAATGACCTGAGCCATTGCTGTCTTCAATCTTATCAATTTGATTATGGTGTTCGCGAGATATAATCTTGGCAGTCAGTACCCTGCCTGGTCTACCCCTTCCCCAAATGCCCTGGCTACGTGTCTCCTCCCTCTATAACGCGCTTCCATGTCTGCTAACTTATCGTATTCTTGCTGCAGTTCCCTGATGCGAGCGAGTGTCGCATTAGATGGCACTGCCCAGTAATCTGCCTCCAGCTTCTCCAGTGCTGACTCCCTTTTGGATAGTTGTCACCTAATGTCCTTTATTATGCCCGACGACGTACCTATACAGACACCACCTATCGTCACCTTGAACGCCTCTTAAAGGGACGCCTGGCTGTCCACAGTGCCAGTATTCTCGTCAAAGTAATGGACTATAGCCAACCTAATGGTTTCACTAAAACAGGGATCAAGTAGCGCTTCAGCATGGAAGCGCCAAGTGAATGGGTGATGGGGATTAGTGGGGATGTGTAATTTTAGCAACACAGGATTATGATCTGACAGCGTGCGGGGAAGTGTATGTATGTGAGTGACCCAGTTATTTGCGTTTTCATTGAGCAACCAATAGTCTAACCTCGACCAACTATTATGGGCAAGTGTGATATGTGTGCCCTCCTGAGCTTGCCCATTTCGCAATCTATGAGCAACCTTAAGTGTGCGGGCCCCCGATGGATTAGACTTGTCTACCTGCGGGTCCAGGTACGTGTTCAAGTCCCCACCCACAGCACAGCCATCTCAGGCCATGATTGCAGAGTAGTAAGCATGCGCGTAAAAGGTGCGGGATCATCCACCACCGGCCCGTACATATTAATGATGGTCAGATTGGTCATCCCTAGTCTGCCCTGCACCATGGCGCAATGGCACTCTGTATCCGTATGAGTGTGCGATGGGTGAAATTGGATGCTATGTGTATATGAGGAATAGGACGAAACCAGGCGAAACCCCGACCATCTCTGTGCCACCTTGGTGTCAGTGTGATTATTCAGGTGAGCCTCTTGCAATAGAGCAATCTGTATCTTGTGTCTGTCTATGTACGATAGTACCTGCCGTGTCTTTTTTCGGGGAATTAAGGCCACGAATATTCCATGTCATACATTGATATTCCTCACCCATTATCTATTGTAGAAAATCTTGATATGCATCGTACGTGCAGCCACCAGTACCCTCCCCGCAACATCACTGTAAGTTTCATCACATTTATCACTTTGATCTCACTAATGGCAGTCTCTTGAACCCAGAACAAACTCCCTCCCCCCTCCCACTTCAGCAACCCAATCTTGCCAAAGGCAGAACAACCATCATAACAAACTTTAGGAACAAGCAATAGTAGTGGGGAACACCCAATGGGGGACGTAGAGGCTACAACCACTCCCTAGAAAATCCCAGGGATGGGCCGCCTTAGGAGTGTTAGTGTTAGCGCTCCTATCCGCTAGCCCACCGCACCAGCCCAAAAGGAGTACTCTCTTTATCTTCTACAGCCCTCTCATCTCACAGAGAAGGAGGGAGTCACACCCAATTGTTTAGAACAATGCCGAACATAGTCTCAAAGGTTTTCGCAGTCCCAAATCCAATGATCTCAGTGTAAGACCGTCTATGTCCTGCCCAAAGCTCTGTACAGTGTTATATCTGAGTGCGAACCCCCCCAAAAAACAAAACGAAATAACACTCAATAAACACATCCCAACAATATTTGCGGATCATACTCAGGGAGAAACATTGGAACATGTCAATAGGGTCATTGAGCCAAAGATAATTATGCAGTTAACTCAACCAAAGGATATAGTGTGGAAAATAGTGAGTGCACCAGTCATTCATCAATGTCCGACGTCTGTGTGGAGGATTTCCGGCTTCTTCGCAGTTTTTTGGCGTGGTCCATGGCAAGCTTCGGGTTCGAAAAAATCTTGGCCTCTCGGTCCGTACCTATGCGAAGCCGGGGTGGGTACAGTATAGCGTACGGGATCTGTTCTTGCATGAGCAGTTTTTTAACGCCTTGGAATTCCTTTCGGGCCGCCTGCACTGTGGCTGTAAAATCCGGGGAAAAGGACAAGACATTACCCTGATGATTGACAGTGCCCTTTTGCCGGGTAATGCGCAGTGTAGTATCGCGGTCTTGAAAGTTTAAAAGTCTCGCTATAATGGGTCGAGGTGGGGCCCCAGGTTTCGGGCGGGCACTAGGGATCTGTGCACTCGTTCAATAGCGAACATGGAAGACAGGCTCTCGGCTCCACAAATATCTTTGATCATTGATTCCATAAAGTCTTCCAGCCGCCCTACGTTTGTAGATTCTGGTAATCCCAAAATGCGCACATTATTGCGCCGCGAGCGCGCTTCAATGTCATCATTTTTTGCCTGAATCACCGCCAGTAGCTGTGTGATGTCGTTGGTTTTTGCTGCAAATTGTTGTAGGCCGTCCTCAGTGTCTGAGATCCTTTGTTCCGCCTCGCCGATTCTGGTTGCCTGTTTGTCCAATTTCGTGGACATGTGGTCCATTCGGCCATTGAGGTCTTCTATCTTCCCACCTATAGATTGTAGGACGGCCTGAATGGCGGAAAGTGTTTTCTCTATAGCGGACAGGGCCTGCGCCGCAGTGTCCAGTTCAGAGTCTGAGGCTGCATTTTGCGATGATTTGCTCCCTTTCCGTAGCTCAAAGGTTGGTTCTTCTCTGGCTTGCCCATACCTTCAGGTGGTGTCCGTGTGGGGGACCTGAGCAGAGGCAATGCACAGGGGCCAGCAAGGCAGTAAGATATTCACCGAGTCTCTATTGTGTAGGGAGGGTGCCTTTCCGTGCCAGTTTACTGCTCTCACTCTCCGCAGTTGTGTTGGGCAGCCAGTGTTGAATGTGCACCCTGATCCCCCCGCTTATGCAGGCCCACAGTCAGCTCAGTTCTGCAGTCGCGATTCCCCAACAGTGTCTTTTCGAAAATGGCGGCAAAGGCAATGTGGGTTTCCCAAGAAGAAGATGGCTGCCACCCATGTGAGTCCCACGTACAGCAAGCCCCGGCACAAGGTGGGTCAACAATGCGAGGCCTATGTGATGCCGTCCGTGGGCGCGCACTATTCAATATTGCACAGGCACCCTGGCAGTTAAAGGCAGGATTCCATCATTGCCGGGTCTTTATATGAGAAGATCAGCCGTTGCGCGCTGCCCCATGTTGATTTTCGGCGCCAGCAGCTAATTCAGCCTCATGCCGGTGTCTTAATGTTGCCTCCTGCAGCATAGTGGTGACCGCTGGCCGGATTGCGCGTTGTCAGTTAGGCCCCAGCCCGCCAAGGCCTATCCTGCCAAGGCAGACCAGCGGCTTACGTAGGCGGAGCCTCCCGCGGCCTTAGCAGCGGCCGTATGGGCTCAACTCTGAATTGACAGCTCCCGCGGTGCAATAGCAGGAAATCACCTCACCGGCCCGGCAGTCCGTGCATCGCACTCTTCGCGCCTCCCCACAAGTCATGCTCCCATCGATCATCCAGTGCCTCCACAGGCGGCCCGCACCAATTCTGGCCCGTGCTCAGCAGCAGCCCGGGGTGAGATGTCCACTACCACGGCTCGGTCCAGGTATCCCCTCCGTCACCAACGGCGGCAGATTCCGATAGTCTGTCGCACGGGCTGCAAGATCCACAGTTTGGGTAGGGGCAGTGAGCCCTCAAGGAGCAGGATGCTGCAGGATAATCAAGGCGGCCGGCGGAGCAGCACTACAATGCGGCCATCTTGCCGGGGGCCAAGCCACGCCCCCCGTGATTGGCCACCCTTGTGCTAAAATCCATGACCGACCCACAAGAACGAGCAAGCATGTTCTTTTTGAGAAAAGTAAAGGGCCCCACATGTTCTTTTAATCAAGAAGGATGCCCAGATAATTAATTGTGTGTACTTGACTAATCTTTGTTTTATTGCAAAAAATGGTCTTTCAATTTAACAGGTATGGCGCCAGTGAGCAGGACAAAAAATGTTGTATTATTTATCGAAAGTTCTAAGCTGGCCATAAAATCAGCAAAATAATCAAGTAGCAGTTGAGGCCTAATGCCGTCCGTGACATTAGGACGGCATTTCCTGCATATAAAAGAACTGGTAGTGGGTGGGCGCCTGCACGAGGGACGTCACATTGCATTCGCAGCAGCACCTCCTCTAGGCCGTTAATATAAATGTTAAATATAAAAAAGGGCGCAAAATGCAACTCTGCCTGACACCTTGAGTAATAGGGAAACGTTTGGTGCATGAACCATCCTCCCCGAATCTTTCTGATGCAAAGATTTCCATGTGAATGTCCACCAAAATGGATACCAGAGCTGGAAAATTGCCAAGAGACAACAACATTGATCAGACCCAGTCAAATGATGTAAGGTTCATAAAACCCAAGAAAAAAGTGCTTTTTTTTGCTAGCGTGTACTTCTGGATTAGTAAATGCAGATTCTAATTCTTATCAATAGTACTCAGGCCAGGCCTGAACCCGTACTGTGGGTTGGAGATGATGTTTGACTTCTCGGCCCACAGATGCAGTCGTTCCAGGACCACCTGACCCAGAACCTTAACAGTAGTATCTATCAGAGATATGGCCTGTAGCATCTTGGGCCAACCCAGTTACCCATCTTGAAAATTGGTGCAATGATGGAATAGGACCATGAACTAGGGGTACTGCTAACACAGCAGCATTTAGAATGTTGGACAGCAGAGTGGCCCAGATGGCTACATCACTCTTGAAAAGGTCTGCCGGGGCACCATCAAGACCAGGAGCCTTATTATTTACAAGTTAAGTGCCTAATGGCACACAATACTTCTTTAATTGAAAAAGAAAGGCTAGGGTTGTCCTGTGCCTTTTTACCAGTATTTTTATTTGCAGGCTCCGTACCATCCTCAAATGAGTAGATTTGGGAAAAGTGGTCATGCCACTTGGCTTCAACTGAGGAGAAAACACAAGGAGATGATGGACGGAGTGCTGAAACTTTTCAGACACTCACCCCCAGTCACAGATCTACTATCACGGAGGACAGAGTTGGAGCAGCCTCTGCAACTAAAAACGGATGGTTAAGGACTCTACAGAAGGTAGAGGTGTTATTAAGGTCACCCGCTCTCATTTACTGTTCCCAGACATCGTCTTTAAGGGGCTCTTTTCTCTCCTTTATTACCTTTTTGTAGATGGCATGTAAGCGTGTAATCTGCCTCCTATCCCTAAATGAATATTTAAGGACCTTCATAAGGGCACAGTGAGCTTTAGTACAAGGCGCATTAAACCAACCAGCCACCCTGGAGATAGTATAGCCTTGGTTGGGTGCAGTAAGGGAAAATCTCACACCAGCACATAATGCAGCAAAAGGCATTTAGAACATCAGTGGGGTCTAGATTGGGATTGAGACAACATTCTAATTTATGGATCTTCTGCTTGAACAGATTACCACAAAACTCCTCAGGTATCACTTTAGTCCATTTCAGTCCTCTGCCCTGGTTTGAGGGAGCCAAATGAATGATGGAAAGGGCCGATAGTAGCGGTCTCAGACTCTGAACTTTTAATACTAGCATAAAGGATTATGGTCGCTCCAACTGGACCATTTGGTCTGGTAATCAACTAAAGAGCTAAAAAGGGGCCAGGAGATCAAAATACAGTCCACAATTGAATCCTACCTTCTTCCAACATTGGCAGGGGCTACCTAGATTCTGGGTATGACCAGATTCAGGGATTGGATGAATAGATTTGCTTGGTACCCTTGGGTGGTGTGTTCAAAATCAGATCCAGAGGGGAAATCCGAAAAAATGTGACAGGTTTCTAAACAAGGATGGATGATAAGGTCACCCAGAACCACAATTAATATGAGCACGGTGGAACTTATGCCCGGAGCCGTAAAAAGGTTCTTATGTTTCTCTACAGCTATACCTAACGAAAAGATGAATTCAGAATGAGGGCTGTGTCCATGAGAATTATAAATATTTACAATTAATAAAATTGATTTGTCCTGTAAAGTAAGTAGTACCACCTCTAGATATGGGCAATGTGATTTCCCCTCGACCATAACATAATTCAGGGACAAAGATATTTGAGTGCACAACCCCACCTTGGCTCACCCCAAAGAAGGTGGAATTACTGGGTGGAAAAAATGGGCAACACGATAAAAAAAGATGTGTTCTGAGCAAACCAGGTTTCCTGAAGGGCCAATATATTATATGGTCTGATAAAATCTAGCCAATTCAGGTCCCTGGCCTTTTCCTCAAGCCCTGCTACATTCCATGAAAGGAAACTAAGCTGATCATTAGAATCAAACCCTAAAGAGAAACTAATAGCCTCCCCTCCTGTATTGGGAAAATGAACACCGGCTCAGTAAAGAGTAGTCAGTTCACATCCTCAAGAGAATCAAAAACGTCAAATCTATTAGAAGATATAAGGAGAAATGCAGGCTCCTTGGAGAGCCTGAGATGTATCTCGTGGGGACCTAGCCTAGACTCACCTGGGAGTGAGTGGGCCTGGGAGTTCTCGCCTTAGGTGCAAACCCTGGTATTTAGAAAAACCCCACCAGTTGCAGCCCTGTGCTCGAAACGGAACCTTCTGTCCTCTGAAAAGAGTCTAAGATTCTGCCGAATTCACCACAATTCAGTCACAATGGAACAATTTGGTGTCACAATCAACCCAGCCCACCATGTTAATTTCGGTGTCAATGTTAACATCGGCCCCATCCCTCCTAGAAAGCCAGTGTGTCACCTTGTCCTTTAACTGTTAAAACCCTTCACTAGCGTTCGACCTAAGTGCAGGCATATCCACTAAAACCTCCACATAAGGTGTACAATCGGGGGAAGATCTAATTGGTCAGCCCTAGGTGAGAACAGGAAAATCTTAAGGATTTTGGGGCCCCTGGGTCAAAGGATTTTTGGGGGCCCTCTTCGGAACAGCTTTGAATTTATGATCCATTTTCAGCTCTTTCATGCCCTCTTTGGACAGGTCACTGACAGTGCACAGACACACTTGTCCAAATTCAAAATGTGTTTACTTCTAATATTTCAGGGATAGTGATGTGTCTTTTCAATATTGTATCACAGCAGCATCTAACTATTATTGCAAATAATCTCTGATATTCTCACATTTCTCATGAGGTCCTGCTTTGATGTGAAGGAAACTTTTTTCAGGGATTTTGCTTGAAACATAAACACAACATTTATCTGCAAAATATCTGTAATGCACTCTCACACATCACCCTCATTAAAAATAAATGAAAGGAAAACGGTATTTCAAAAAAGACGGTTTAAGAACTATTTGAGGTCATTGGGACAAGACTCTCTGCAGAACAAAGCTGACCATAAGAGGGCCCCCTGAAAGACTGGGGTCCTGGACTACCATCCACTTTGCCGATGCCTTAAAATGTCTCTGAAACAAGTTAACTGTTCACAGTTGCTCATGTAACGTCTTTCTGAATTTTTAAAAACGATAACGATTGTAAATGCTGGATGATACTTGTCGCTGCCTCCTCTTCTAGATAATAGCGCTGGGATGGAGTGAGCTGTTCTACGCTATACAAACAGGCACATGCATCAAAGGAAAAACCAGTCGCAAAGAGGCAGATTCTCAGAATCTGCCCCTTTGCGACCGGTATTTTTGCATTTGGGATTCATCATCCCAAATGCAAAAATCTCAATTTAAGAAATCTCTAAATTGCGATTCCCTCAAATTGCGATTGCATTTAAGGAATCCCAAATTGAGATTCCTTAAATGCAATGCATTAAAGTAAAAAAATTAGCGATTTCGCTAATAGGAGTAGCAAATTACCATGAAGTTGAACTTCATGGTAATTTGTAAAAACTTGTGTGCATTTTTCAAAGTTTCATGTTGTGAACGCACATGCCCTTATGTGCACCGATCTATTTCACGGGTGCAACAGGGTGTCATTTTGACACCCTTGCACCCTTGAAATTGCATGAGCAATTTGCGAGTACCTACTGGTACTCGCAAATTGCTCATGCGATCTCCAATTCATTCCTATGGGCCTGGAGGCCCATAGGAATGAATGGGACAGCATTCCTTAATTGCGACTACCAATTTGCGAGTCGCAATTAAGCAATGTGTAGGAATCGCTATTTTTATAGCGATTCCTACATGCATAGGCTTTTGCAATTCCTTAATTGCGATTTCTTAATAATAACAATTAAGGAATCGCAAAAGCCTATGTTGATGCATATGCCAGTAAATCCCTATAACATAATTAAGCATAGCATCTCACACAGCCACGCAGGAGTGTAGTATATTATAAAAAGGTAATTACATTTTACGAGGCACGGGTGAGTTGAAATCACCAAATCTTGGGAGACATTTTTCATCTCTCCACTCGTATTCATCTAAATATTCTAAATGTTTCACCCAGTGGAACTGGAGGTTTACGAGACAGTCTGTGGTATTTATCACCAGTAAGCTGTAAGTCCATGAGACACCAATCTTGCCAGGCAATGCTAGTGTTATTGTTGCCTCTAAGGGGCTGAACTGTAGGAGAGTCAGCAATCGCGCCCAGTAGATTGGTAATTCTAGAAACCTAGATTTAAATCAGGTTCTTCATGTAATATATCAATTGGTGTCATGCCACGCAATTGATCTTCAGTCCTGATGATCATCCCATATTCTCAGGGGCTCGAAACGCCGTAGACACACACTCTGACCCGTTATACTATGCTTTGTATTGTTTCTGTTCTAGGTGCAACAGTGTTTCGTTTTTTATAACAAGTGGCCTAAGGGTTGCATACAAATGTTGGTCACTGTCTTCTTGCCTGTATGTTTTTGTTTGTCTTGTCTTGTCAGTTTTTAACACCTGGTTTTGTGCTCTTTTGGGCTCGCGCCTAACAATGCAGTGTGCAGCACGCTCGTGCGTGTGTTTTTAATTTTGGCTTCTGTTATTGGGCTTTCAGTGCATGTTTTTTTTAAACAGCACGCAATAGGCCAAAGGCGGACGCATTGCTCTGCCCATGGCCTATTGGTGTCTTTTACGCACACCAAAGCCCATGTGGTTTCAATTATTGTGCCCAGACACAGGCGCAATAATTAAAAACATATAGCTTGCTGTGGCGCCAGCGCACCACCCACGGGCGTGTTTTTTTTTTAAGTACTACTTGCCTCGCTGGGAGTTTCGACATGTTTGCTAATCAGCTTAACAGCTAATAGCTGCTGCCGAGGCGCATGTGCCTTGTACATCAGCAGTAATTATGATGAAGGTCTGCCAGGACCTGCCCCACGTGAATGATTGCTTTAATATCTTGAGCAATTTCGCTCTGTGGTCAATTACGGCGCGTTCGTGCTCCGTGCAGCTGATTAAACAGCTGAGCGTCTGTGGTGTGCAGTGGAGAGAAGCGGGGATGCATTTTGGTGTGGAAGTTAAATTGCGCTTGCTGAACAGTGTTATTGCAACGATGTACTGTGGGCAGGAATGAACTGCTGGGAAAGTTAGACGTCAGTGAATGATGTATGGGAAACGGCTGCCGCGTGGTTAGGCCATGCGAGTATGAGTGATACGTGTTTCTGTCTGCGTTTGTAGGGGCCTCTGCCAAGGCTCCGCCCACCCTGACTCAGCTCTTATAATGATTTTTCACATAGAGCGCTTCTGGTAAACAACAATTTGCAATTCATTAAAGCCATGCGCGTTAGGCACCCCGGACAGCAGTTTTCCCCCAAGTAATTTTGGTGCAGTCCCAGCCAACAAGAACAGAGCGCCTGTTGTCTTGCCATTGCAGTTTATGCTTTATAAGATTTGCAAATATCTCAGCATGTCGGCCAAGCCATCTTTAAGAGGAACCCTTTTGATTGATAAGGTTGGGTGACCGGGCGTTTTGGTCCAATGATTTATCAGAGTTAGAGATTTTTTACTATTTAGAAGTCAAACTGGGCAGTTATTTGTAGCGGGCAATTTACACATAAGCGGTTCCTGGTCAACGTGAAATAAGTTTAACAACTCAGTCCAGCATGCCCAGTGGCAGTTGATTCCCAGTTTCCATCTCAAAATCTCCATATTTCTATTGGATACTTTTAACCACATATTCCTCACCTTTAGGATTTCCGCAGGCGCCCAATTGGATCCGGATCCATAGCAGTTCTCCTGTGGGCCAGTAGGTGGAACTGTGTAGCCCCGCGTTGACTTCATTCCACACTGAAAATGGCAAAATGGAACTGCACATGAGCACCACCTCTGCACACAATGTCAGTTCCTTTCTTTCCGCATCTTCAAATGCGAATCTGGGGACCTGCTCCCCCTTTTCATCACATTCAGTACTTGAAATGGAAAAATAAAAGTGCAGGTACCTACTCGTTTCTGAGAAGTGCCGGTACTCTCCAATTAAAAGTATTATTTTTCTCTTGAGAATTGCAGGTACTCTCCCTCTCAAAACAATTGCAATGCAATAGGTATTGCATTATTAAAGTTTGAGCTATTGGCATTGCTAAATAATGCAACACCAATAGCTCAAACGTTAATAATGCGAGACCTATTGCATTGCAAATGCTTGTTGTTTTCTGAAATTACTCTGGCGGGGGTAATGCCCATATTCTTTTGGCTAAATGTATTTGTTGCAATTCAAACTCAAAATTCTGATCATTGAATCCGTTCATATAACTATTTTTTTTATTCCATAATGACTGTTTTCATAACCTTGTTAAGAGGCCGTTGGTTCTAGAATTATTTAAGTGTCCTTGGTCCCTAACGATCCTAGGGTTTCCCTTGTGTCTATATACCAGTAGATTGATAAAGCATGGCTCATGTGCAGATTCTTGTAAAATTGAGACTTATGAAGAGCAAATTATTATTTATCTCTTCAAACAATTTATTGTGGCTCATTACCCATAGATTTCCTAGACATGAACCTGACCCAGACAGGTGGGATGTATAAATTGTGTTCCCCCCTACATCCTGTCTGACTGGCATCCAGGGCTAGAGGTCACCTACTGCCTTCGCTGATGCGGCACTCCCATGAAGTTCAGCTGCAATGCTGACTATAGCCCACCCGCTGAGATACACGCCATCTCCCACTCAGATATACAAGTGGTGCCTCCCTGGGCTGTGCATCTCCCTTGCTCTGTCCTAAGGGGGACTAGCAGAGCAGGAGTACTAAAGGGGGAGGAGGCAAATCAAACACTGGTCCTCCATGCCTCAGTTATAAGCCACATTGCATTGCTTTAGTATGAGGTACATGTTCGCCCCACGCACTCTTGTATTAAGTGCCGGCATATGGAGCCTTGACACAGAACTTTCCTGTCCCAGGAACTACCTGCCTAGATAGCATATCTGTGGTCGTCTCCCCACTGCTGGCCTGCAAATCACATCCCCATATTTAACACAGAGTTTTTCAGTGAGAACTACCTTGCAATCTGTATTGTTTTCAACCACCACATGGACGCAGCCTTATTCCTTGCTCTCACAGCCTCCCTCACGAGCTCTTGACCCCTCTGCGAATGCCACAGCAGGGTCAATTCCACCCCCCAATAACTGGCTTGATGCCACCAGGCTCAGGGAATCACATCACAACAGTGTGGATACACCACTCCAAAAATATTATTAAAATAGGTTATAATTAATTAATAAATATAGACAGTTTTTAGGATTTTTTAAACATTAAATTTCACCTATTTATATTTTTCAACATTTTAAAATTTTAAATAATTTAAAAGAAATTCCTTTGGGGTTTTATTTTAAGTCCCTACCTCCATATTGTCTATTGGAGGGTTTTGCAGTAGCAGGACTTACTTAAACATCAAGCTAGAATAATCTACTACTGTTTTGTGTCCCTTATTGGCTGTAGTAATTTTAGTAGAGCAGTTTGTGAACAGCAAAGTGTTCACTCTTTTGTGTGTAAACTCATCCATATCCCTTCCTGAGCCCCTCCTTACTCTTCCCTAAGCCCCTCCCATTTAGTAGTAAGTATACAGTGCTTAATTTGTAAAAACAAGAAAGCTGGTGCCCGAAGCTCTGCTTCAAAGCCTGCAGCCGGTGCTATTAAATGTCATTGCACCAACTACCAAGCCTGCATAGCCCTGAATACACCTCATGCCTCTTAACTCGACTACCAGACACTCCCTGTCTTCTCACTCTTGAAGGTTCCTACTTTTTTCCTTTGTGACGGTTTTTCATCTTTATCTTTCTCCTTTTTTTGTTTTTTCCTCTTGTGCTCTCAGGAAATGTCTGATGAGGAAAAATAAGTGCCAGTCCCCAAAAAAGAGTGTTGGCAACCACCGGCTCAAATTAAGCACTAAGGGGCCGATTCCGATCTCGGTTGGAAGGGCACCGAATCGGGTTCGGCATTAGCGGATCTGATTCGAGGCTGAATTTCCGTCCGAGTCGTACACGGGTCCGGACGTCGAAGTACGATGCAATCAAGCACGAAATCTCCGTCCGAATCGTTTCCGGGTCCGAACCGCTCCGTACGACTCAGTCACAAGCAAACCGTGGCGCGCAATGAAGACGTTTCACGACCGAGCTAGTACGATGCTTGATTCAGACAGCCGCATCGAGTCAGAGCGTCCGGCTCGCAATAGGTCCCGGAGTTGGACTTCGGGGGACCCCTTGTTACCCGCAGCTTACGACTCGGACACAGGGGAAACCCATGGGTCTCCCCAACTCAGGCATGTACGGTGCGGATGGCACTGACACGTACCCACTGCAGGGGGCGCACTTGTCCGCGACGTACCCATTCAGTCAATGGGAACCCATGCGCGCGTCGTACGACAGGCTCCCATTGACTTCTATGGGAGTCCGACCGAACCGAGTCCGACAGCATACGGCCGCATCGTACTCGCTCGGTCGGACTGCAGGAGTCCGGATCGGTCGGAAAACACCCCGGATCCGGCTCGGTCGGAGTGCTTTCTGACCCAGATTGGAGTCGGCCACTAAGTATGATCCTTTTTCCCACTCCACCAGGATCCTCCCACATTTACTATTAGGAAACAAACAAACATGTCTGAGGATCTCCCCACTGAAAAGAAAGGAGACATGGAAGTGCAGAGTTGCACTCAAAGCTTGGTGAATAGCCTTTTGTAGTAATTTAGTTGTACTAATATTGTAGTACTAATAAAGACTACTAAAGTACTGCAAAATGCAGTTTGTGAATCAGCCCTTGAGTTTTAAGTGGACCAATTACTTATACATGTTTTTAGGTTTTGCCTGGACAGTGTATGCAGCACATTCGCTGTCCTTGCAAAACCTCTTGTAAACAAAAAAAGCTTAAAAGGGGCTTAGAGCCTCCCCCTAACTTACCATTACTTATTATTGGTTGACATTCATGTTGCTCTCATTTCCTTGATTCTTATTGATCAGTGGCTTCCTGGGCTTCTTGCTTCCTCCTGGACTTCATGTTTCGATCCCTGCAGTGCAGCATGGAACAACTACAGTTTTCTGTCTGTGGCCAGTGTCCTTCCACTGGATGCAGGCTGCTGGAGGTACTTTTTTAGGTCTCGCCTACGCAGCGCGCATGCGCTTCAATGGAAAAAGTCTGTTAGCAATCGGCACAGCTTTGCAGGCAAAAACGTGCACGAGTTGAATTGCTTTGAATGGCAATGCATGCCCGATTGGCGATTCCCTTGCGGGAGCGAGCAGCAGCACCAAGCGGCACCATATGTTAGCAATTATTGTGTCTTGTCGCTCGCTCCCACAAGGGAATCCGTCGCAGGTCCCCTCCTCTCTCCCCTTGCTGCAGCACGAGGCGCACGCGCTTTTTTTTTGGTTAACACGAGTTCCGAGTATTACCTGCAGCATTGTAGTTAAATACTGCTTTCGTACATGAACGTTATAACGAAACTGTTTATATTTTTTTCTGATAATTCACATGGTAAACAAACTTACAACTACCGGATATCAGTTTATAAAATGTAGGTAAACAGAGTTCTCAAGATTTGCTTTTGTTTGGCTTTCCTCTTTTTGTATATTATGTTTAAGGAATACCATATTAGGATTAGAAGAGCAGGATATAGCCCAGACTAGCCACGTTTCAAACACTGTCATACATTCTCAGTCGGTGGATTTTTAAACAACAGCGGTTCAGGATGTGAGGCGTGTACTTGGATGCCCCATCCCAGAGTGTAAATCGGTCTCGAATTGTGACATTTATCCGTGCTTTCAACAGGGGTGTAACATCGTCAGCGAGATTCACGAGAGTGTGAATCTCAAAATTCCAAACTAAAAAAGTGGAACAAAAGTAACACAGACGTTTTACACCCGACTCTGGGCCCCCAAAGTCAACTACTAAGCCCAGAATGCATTTAAATGGAGGGGCATTCGGCTGGTCACTTCCCATACGCCCCCCCTGGAAGCTAAGCTCCTGGCTTTCCAGATATTCAAAATGTCATTTCATAGGGCTTAATTGGTAGTAAGCTTTCTTTAAAATAGTAATTTACAATGCTTTATTTGAGCCAGTGGTTTCCGGTGCTCAGCACCTCACTTAATCATCCACACCAGCGCTTTTCATGAGCACCAGTTACCGGCACGTTTATTCATTAGGTGATGTGACAGGAATCACAGAATGTTGAGCCGATGCCTAAAATCACAGGATGTTGCCATATTAACGCCTAGATTCGAACCTGCTCCCACAACCACCCCCCGCAGCTCTTGCCATTACACCACATGCTCTCCCTACTTTCATGTAAAGTAGTTAGGTCTATATAGGCGGAGCTGATGAGGAGAAATGGGCTGGCGGATGCTGCCTTCTGACGAGAGCCCCCGCACTACTTCTTTATTTTCTTTTTACAAATTAACCACTGGAATTTCTCATGTCTGTTGGGTACTTGTACAATAACCATTTTAGCTGTGGCTGCCGTCCAAAATTCGCGTGCGTTTCAGAAAACCAGACCGTCTCCTTTTGGACAATGGCATTCTTGGTGATTTTTCAAGCGCTGCCAAAAAATACAAATGTTAAAAAAAAAAAATTAGGTGTATATTTTCATGAATAGGATGAAACAGGAAGTGATGGCGAATTTCGAAATGTGCACGCTTTTCTAGACCGCAGCCCAAGCATAAAGCCCTTATTGTGGCATTTCAAAATACTTTCCCATCTTCTCGTTTGCTCAACAAAGGCAAGCAATTCGCAACTGGGCAAACACAGTAGTTTAACAATATAGGGACAGCGTAGCCAACCGAAAGAGATGAGGGCTTAACTTTTGGAATTATCTGGGAAAAAATGCAGTGTCCTTTAAAACCAGCTCATGCTTGCTTTCAAGATTTTCTGATTGCAAAAAGCTGTTTCTTGTGTATTGTGGGTCGCTTTCGGACTGTGGAGGAAGCGTGTTGAGTAGTGTTTTCTATTCCCTGGTGTGTCGCCGCACTCGGTTCAGGGTGGGAGGATGTGCGGGTCCTCCAGACTGTCGCGCACGCTTGAGCACGATGCCTGCAGACAGATCGCATCTGTCCGAGTGTCTGTCCCGGGTTACCTCGGTTTATCTTCTCTGTGCGTGGATGGTGGCATTTATAAACTGTGTGTGCGAGATGTTTACATTAAGCGGGTGCAGGGGGGGTTGGGGGGGAGTGTGCAGCTATGCCAACCCCGGGAGCACGGGGCAGCCCTTTGCCCCTATGCATTTGGAGGCTGAAACAAGGGCAGTTACAGACGGCGGCTGCCGCCGCCACTTCCCATAATTTATTGCAACAGCAACAACAGCCGGCAAACTGACTAAAGGTAATTTATTTCCAAGAGTGACTTCTTTTTAGTGCACACTTTAAAGCCCCCTGTGCATGTTGATCGGAAGTACTGCACCAAGCTTTTGGCAACTGACACATAGAGCATATTCCTATAATACATATAACTAATACCTTGCATTTAGACCCCTAGCCACCATGGTGGAGGAAGCTGGCCTCACTTTATTTTCTTACGCCGACGATACGCAAATTATCTTCTCTCTTTCAAATGTGGAAGGTGGCAAAATCTCTGTTCTTAAACAAGGATTGACTAGGGTTTCTGAGTGGATGCGCAGTAACTTCCTTAAACTTAATGGAGATAAGACTGAGGTTGTCATCCTGGGCAAGGGGAGAGATTCATGGGGTCCTCAACATTGGCCCAATAAAATGGGCCTTACTCCCAAACCTGTTGCCCAGGTCCGCAACCTCGGATTTCTCATTGATGCAAAACTTACGATGCGCCAGCAGGTAGTAAAAGTGGCTTCCATCTGCTTTGTCATTCTAAGATGGCTCTAAAAAATCCTATGGATGCTCCCTGTCACCACACAGAGGACGGTGGTCCAGGCGCTGGTTGTTTCCCGCCTGGACTATGAAAATGGTCTTTACTCAGGAGCTGATCTAGCAACTTTAAACAAACTTCAGGTTGTGCAGAATGCGGCTGCACAGCTCCTAGGTCATGTTCCTCAGAGAGCCTCCGTCTCCCAAGCACTTTATGATCTTCACTGGCTTAGGATTGCCAGTCGAATTAAATTCAAGGCTCTTTGTTACATTTTTAAGATTAAACAAGGCTTAGCCCCTGCACATTTACATGACCTCATTCAAGCCTATCATCCTAGTCGTTCACTGAGATCCTCTGGGAAAGGTGATTTTGTGATTCCGAGATTCAGGTTGGTGAAGATGGGCGGCCGCTCATTTTCCCACCTGGGTCCGAAGTTCTGGAATGCTTTGCCCGCTGCCTTAAAAACTGAAACCAATCTCCTTCGATTCCGCAAGGGACTTAAAACCTGGCTCTTTCAGTAATGATTTATGGTTGCTCTTTTTTCCTCTCTCTTAATCTGTCCCTTGGCGCCGGGAAACCCACTACGGGTAGCTGTGCGCCTTATAAGCTAAATAATAAAAATAATAACTTGCATGAACCGGAGGCTTGTGCAGACTGGTGAATCGAGTTTACATCAACTGGTGCATGTAGCTTGTGTCAACTGATGTCTATAACTCGTATCAACAGGCGTACGGAGCTTGTTTCAACTTAAGCATGTAACTTGTATCCATCGGAGGCTCCAGCATGTGCAGACTGGTGCATCGAGGTGATGTCGACTGGTGCAAATAACTTATATCGACCAGGTGTTCGAGCTTTGATCAACTGGTGCTTCCTGTCTGGATCAACCGGTGCCGTTTACGTCCTCTGGTGCTTCGTGTTTGGATCAACTGTGCTTATAGTTTGCGTCCTTCGATGCATCGAGTTTGCATCCATATGTGCATGAAAAGTCAGGGCCGTGGATGCCATCACCACTGTTGGGGACATCTTAAAGGAAGTGCAGGCCAGCAGGACTGTAGTAATCAAGTGTGAGTTCCCACTCCCAACATTCCATCTTACATCACCCAGGCAGGGTTCCACAGGTACAGCATAAATGATAGCAACCCAGGATACTACAAGGACATACCGAGCAGTGCGCCCCTCCTTGCTTCCATTGAAGGGCAGGGAGAGTGCGACTAACAGTTCTGGCTCACATGTACTTCTTAAATTGTAAGTGATAGGAGGTACCCGACCAAAAAAAACTACTGTCACGCTTGCCAACGTGGGCATGTTTTCTTCCACGTGACAGGAACGGCTGCTAAGTGCCCAGGTGAAGTTGTAAGATGATTTACCATGATGAGAGAAACAGTGCTGCAATGTGTGCTTAAAAAGGCCACCTTTCAATACATGTCATTCACCCACTTCTCCAAACCAGAAGTTTTCGTTCACCATTCTCTCTTCTCCCCTTCTTATTCCGCATCCTTCCTATCATTTCCTCCTTACTGTCTCTCTCGAGTACATCCTTTCATCTCCTTTGCCTCCATCCCTCTGTTACGTCCTTCCCCAAATTCCTCTTTCCCTCCATACCTTCATTGATTAAACCCTTTTCCCAGCTCTTCTTCACCCCCACCCAATTTTTAACATGCCTCTTTCGCACTCCTCCTTCCCTAACTCAGTCTCCGTGCTCTCTTCTTTTCTGCTTCTTTTCTCTCTTATCCTGCCTTTTATTTCTCCTTGCCCCTTGTCTTCTGAGCCTTCCTTCTATCCCACCCCTTCTCGCCTGGCACCCAGCATCGCCCGTCTGTGGCTTCCATAAGATGGTGCTGGTCTCGAGGCATTCTTGCTCATTTCTCTTCCCACAGGCAGCTCTGCGCTAATCTCGCCAGTGCTTGCGTGTGGGTCTGCACACAAGGCCTTCCTAAACAGTGACAGACATCGCGCCTTTTCCCGTTTTAATATGGCCGTCATTAGCCAACGGGGTCCCTTGCGTTCTTTTTTGTCCAACAGGGCAAGGCCCTCTGATCTGCACTTTACACTTAGCACTTTATACTTAGCAGGAGATGCGTTTCTTGAGTAGTCAAATGAGTGCCTGTCAGGCTGCTCCGTTCTCACGCCCTCTGCCTGCTCGGGCTTCTGTCCTCTCTGCTGCCTGCTTCATCCACCCTTACATGTACTCTGCCAACTCAGCCCTCTGGCCCCTCTGCCTGCTCAGGCGTCTGTGCTCTCCGCTGCCTGCTTCATCCACCCTTACATGTACTCTGCCTTGTACATGCAGCAACTCCTAAAGAAAAGAACATTTCTATTTATACAGACACTCTGTAAACTTTTTGTTTGTTACAGTCTGATTTTTTCATGTACATTTCCGCCCTCAAATGCCTTTGGCGGTGGAGGTATAAGAAGGTCAGCAGTTCTTCTTATTGGTCATGTCTTTGGGTTAACAAAATATAGCTCAGTTTAAGAGGCAGCCGGTGCTGACCGATCAAAATAGATCTCAAATTAATATCAACGCCTCATCAGGGGTAGTAAGCGCTATATACATGTAACACTTTCTAATAATCTTAATTTGGCTAAAGTTAATAACTTTCATAATAAACACAGTGAAATGATGCTTCAAAGAAATTGTACCTAACATTTCTCAGTAGTTAAGGACTGAATCACCCAGTGTACAGTAATGATATAGCTCTTCAATTCATGGCGGCACAGCACCAAGGATAATGTGCTGCATGGCTAAATAATTATAAGGTCCCAAGGGCGAGACCTATTGGCTATGCCAGTGCTTATTTAGATTTGGACCTGCACTCTCGAAGAGTGCATATCTTTATATTGTGTGTCCCTCCCATCAGCCATTGTTGTGCTCCCTCCGACCTTGCTCAAAGCTGTCTGTTGATGTTCCCTGCAGCTCTCTTGTGCTCATTTACCTCTCCCCTCCTGATGTCCTTCTTGCTGCTCCCTCCCTCCTGTCCCTCCCCTCCCTTGTGCGACTTGTTTTATTTATTGTCTTGTTTTAATGCTCCCTCTGGCCCTAGCCTCTGCCACAAAAACAAATTAACAAAGAAAAATAGCTCTCTCAGATCGACTTGCATTTTTAAAGTTTTTTTAAAGATGTTGAACAGCGGCTGCCATGAAACATGGCTAAAAGTAATCAAAAAAGGGTTAAGGCGCCGTCAATGCTGGCAGCACCATAGCACTTTCTTTATATGTGCTTTAAGCCATATTACCCAGTAACCCATGCTGCTGTGCAACATCTCTTAAAAACAACATTGAAATCACCAATAGGTCTAGCATATGCAAAAACTGTTGCCTTTGCCAATGCTTGTTTCAGTTTGATGTTGTGGACGTCGAGGAGTTTGTTGGCATCTGAGGTAATCTGGCTGGTTTTCAACAGCTTGGCGAGATCTGCTGAGAGGGCATCCCTGGTAGGTCTTTGAAAGAACAGAATATGTGCTTTCCTCTCTTTGGCTGACCTTAATGCAGTGGAGTGGTGTCGGGGTGGAGGGGTGGAGAAGGCGATGGCAAATGAGTCTGTCCATTCCAGGGATACTGAGTCCCCACAAAGGGGGTGTTGCCTTTGAAAGGGGTGACTTTGGTTATGTGTTGCTTGATGTCCAGAGTGCTGAGGAGTGTGTCAACTGATTCTCTCATTGTCGTTGTGCTGTGGTTGCCAGGTAGGTGGAAATCTCTTTAGGATGGGAGGCTGGATGAGGGCAGAGGTTCTGGTTCAGATCAGAATGAACTACACAAGAAGACAGTGCCTAACAATATCCTGTATAATGGGTTTTCTCTGCTGCTGTTAGCTTATTCACCAGCCCTTCACTCACCACACCTTGTTTGCTTTTCTTGCAATTACTGTTGGGTAACTCATTCCATGAATGACTGCAGATTGTTTTGTTGCTTTAGCTTTTTGTGACTTGCTCCATATACAGTTCTCTGGTTTATCTTCCTCTGGACCAGTCTGCAGTTTCTTAATATCTCAGTCAGCAGCCCCTGAAACTGCAAGAGTGTACGTTGGAATCTGAATACTGAAAACCCATCTTGTTACCGCTTTCCGACACTTTCTAACGCCTTGTTACTTGCATTTTTAGAAGCTTGGATGTTCCCTGATGATTGAACTTTGGGGCTGATATAAATCTTGGTGGACGGAGTAATTGCTGTTACCTTAGCGGGGTTCTTTACTCCCGCCCTGGTGTGGATACTAACTCTGCCAACTTTATTTAGAGATGTCCTCTGCCCCTGCAGACATCTCTTGCATCTCTAGGAACCGCATCACAGTGGTTCCTGGAAATGCATTGTAAGTTTGACGGACGGCTCCATCAACATGACGGGCAGTGCATCAAACTTACGACTTTTTTATTTTCAAAAAGTAAATTTCAAAGCAGGATTTTCTTTCTGAAAATAAAAAAATGAGCCCCCGCCCATCATGAGAGCATTCTCGGATGGCATGGGGGGCATTCAAAAGTTGTTGCTCCCCCTTACTGCCATGTTTTCCGTCGCAGTGATGGACAGTGAAAACTGGACATGTGTCCTCCCACTCAAAGTTGGCAGGGCGGACACATGGCCAACACTTCAATGACCATTACTCCATTAAAGGTGTATGTAGGTGGCAGAGATGGAGTTGGTTGGCTCTGTCGTTTATGTTTGGAAGGACAAATATTTAGGAACATGAGTTTTAAATGGACACGGACTGACAACAAAGGTTACTGACAACAAAAATTACTGACTATGGATAGACAATCACTGGAACATATCATAGAAAAAGGTACTTTATTCAACAATATACTTATTAGGGATCTGGTTTTTAAACATTCATTGCCGATCCAACATTGATTCTCATGATGTGCATTTTATGCTTATTGTGCATCACGGTACATTTTAGTATAAATATACATTTCATAAATAAATTAAAGTAATACAAAAAGTAATAATAATATATACACAAGGATAAATGTTGTTAATCAAAAGAACATGGCTAAAGGTGATTTGACATTGCATAAAATGCACATCATGAGAATCAATGTTGGGTCGGCAATGAATGTTTAAAAACCAGATCCCTAATAAGTATATTGTTGAATAAAGTACCTTTTCTTTTCTATGATATGTTCCAGTGTAGTGTCTATCCATAGTCAGTAATTTTTGTCGTCAGTAACCTTTGTTGTCAGTCCGTGTCCATTTAAAACTCATGTTCCTAAATATTTGTCCTTCCAAACATTTAGTGATCCCGATTTAGGAACTCTAGTTGGGGATACCTCCTTTTTTTCACACCCATAGGCTCTGTCGTTTATACACTGATGGTCTGCCCGACTCTAAATGAGGTGGAGGGCCCTTCAAGTTTGTGGAAAAGGTACCCTCTCGCCATTGCAACAATGAACCATTTCTACAAACATCTAAATCTGGCCCTTCATCTTGTCTTTTTTTCCTTGCCATCCGTTTTCATATCTATTTGCATAGAACTGTGGGTCATAGCAGGGCTCCAGGTGGAGTGTGACCAGTCTTTGTCATCGATGCCACCTCACATTCATGACAGTGAATTATGTGATAATGGCTGACCTGAGGGGCATCGTTTCTGTCCCTAGGTCCTTCCTGCCCCAAACCCACCCAAACAGGTGACGCCTTTGTTTGTGTCTGTCCTTAGCAAGGGAGACACAGGCAGAGGGTCTCCCTGAAAAACTGCTAGAAAAGGAGCCTTGAGAGCAGGGTTTAGTGGTCGGGTTGCAGGCTGATGGCCTACAAAAGCTAGCTACCACTTTGAGTCGAAAATGTTATTGAGTATGCCTCTGATTGGCCCCTTTACGCTTGCCAGATGGCAGGAAAAGCAGCCATGAAAGCGGGAATTGACTATGAGGTTTGTGGGTGGGTGCTGATGAAAGCCAACTGCCGCGTTGAGGCTATCTCATAAGGTTACACCCTTGAATAACTTCAGTTGAATTTGAAGATAAAATGTTAATTTTCTTTTCTTTATTCTATATAAAACTGAAATAAATAAATACCACATCCTGGAGTAAGACTTTAATCCTTTCACAAAATTCCATTATAAAGTCAATAGTGCAAAGTGAGCACTTGTCTATCACGTGGGATTGCAATAGTACCCAAAGGTCTAGGAACACTAGTAGTTAACAACAGGCACCACCGCAGGCATTACCCAGAAAGCCTTAGACTGCGTCTGATTGGTTAAGCTTAGAGCTCAGAACAGCAGCACCAACAAAAGATATATAGTAAGATTTCCATACACCAGTCCAGCTTTTTTGGAAATGCTATATAAAATCCCAGAACTAGTACGTGGTGTTCCTGGTGAGGAATCATCAGGTAACCTTAATTCAGGTGAAAGAGCCGAGAACTTGTTAGTTCATCTAAGGTGACAATTAAACTTACATCTCCACAGATGGCACACCCATCCAATCAACGAAATGGCTGCAAAAAAAAAATAATTAAAAACACAGCGCATATTGAAAGAAGAACGCTTGTTCTCTGTTGCATGTCACCCGAGGCGCTCCCGTATAAAGGCCTCGGCGCGTTTATCACGGAGTCTACCGAGAAAAAACAATAAATCTATTAAACGTCATCATCCACAATGGACCCTGCCGACCCTACCCGGCCGCGCGCCTGCTCAGATGAACCCAGAGGGCGATGCCAGGTGAATGTTTAATGTATAACGCTTTTTATGCCGCTCTAAACTGCCACAGAAGGTGCTCGTCGCCAGTAGGCTGAAAGCGGGACTCAACTAACTGAAAGCCCGCTGCCGTCGCCTCCCTGCCTGGCACTTCATTTAATGGCCGCCAGTGTGCGTCATGGAAATCTGCCGCAAAGTCACTTCCGGGCGCCGCTGGCTCCGTCAGCAGAGCCGCTCTCGGACGCGTCTCCTCGGAGGCTGCACCTTTGCAAAGCCCTGTGCTTGGTATCCAGGAAGCATTAGAAAGGAGGCAGACTTATAGGGCTCGCATAACTGCTGGGCGCCTCCAAGCTCAGTCAGACTCCAAGACTGTCTGTATGTGTTACTCTTGTCTCCACCATTCCTGGCTGAAACCTTCTGCTATTTCCTGTCCACCCCTGTCGGTGCCATTGGCGTAATGATTCTATTCATGCATGCTGTTTGGAGTATGTAAAGCAGCACTCCTTTACCTATTCAAAGTGAAAATCACAAACCTATGGCGAGAGATTACTACCATCGTTTCTCCATTTGGTTCTGTATGGAGATCTCCACAAACAGGTGGAAAGTTTTCCACTGTAAGTTCAATTGTAGCAGGTCTGCCCCCATTTGAGAGGTTGGAGACCCCCAAGTACGCATCTTGGTGGAGTTCCTCACAACTGGTGATTTGCCTCTGTGAGGAGAACGACAGCTAGGAAGTAGTCTACACATGAAGACCCGCACACATGTAAAATTACCTTTGTGAATAGGCCCACAATGTTTAAACCTCTGGCAGAATCCTGAACTTTTACTGGAACTGTGATTGGCTGGACACTTTTCAGCTCTTGCCCAAATGACACATGAACCTTTGTCTTAGGTGAAACTGCCATATTGTGTTTTTGGTCCTTTCACTTTTACCCTGATATGCTGCTTTTAAAACATTATCTTAAAACATTCTTTTAGCTTTCTATGCACTTTAAAATCTGTAATGCTGCTATATTGAGTCAGGAAATTGTTTGTTGAATTTGAACTGTTTGCGCTCCCCTTGCTGTTGTGCTGCGTCCCGTAATGATCTTTCCGGTCTCCCGGTCCTTAACCCGGAAGCCTCACACCTTAACCCAACAGCCAATCACTGCGGGAGGGGGAGAGGAGTCCACTCAGCATTTTGACATTTAAATGTCGCTACGTGTGCAGGAGCGCAGCAGACACGCCTAAGGCAAGCCCGTCTGCGCCCTTCCGCGTCCGGGTGGGTCCAAGGGCCAGTTATTATGCCTAAATCTCGTGCTATTCCCCTACAGAGTTGAAATCTTTGCACAGTAGTAAGACACTTGATAGTGCCACTCGCATTAAACTTGATAACGCTGGGATACTGAAGTATAGAGACCTCTTCCCCGGGATCTATCTGACACCCCCTGCCGGGAGCTTCATACCAAGCAAAAGCCTATCTGTACCCCTTCAACCAGACTGGGTTTTGCAACAAACTGAACTAAAAGTCAGATATCTGAACACCCGCTCTCTGGTTAAGCACCAATTAGATATTTTTCAGCTCTTGGACTCGGATAAACCGGACATACTCCTCCTTACCGAAACCTGGCTCACAGAAGAGTCCACCCCGGCTAAATTAGCAGCAGTGCCAATAGCTATTACGTTATCCAGGCTAACAGGAATGCGGGGAAAACCAAGGGAGAGGGGTTGCAGCGATTATACATCAAAAGCTACAGTTTACATCGCCTGCGGTGGTTGGTATACCCTCTGTCGACAGACTAATCTTGAAACTTTATTCACCTCACTCTCCCCTGATCTGTGTATTGACCTACAGACCCCTATAGCATATGCCACTATTTCCTCAGTTATTGGGTGAAATGATTTCCCAATTTGTCATTAACTATACAAAAGTCATCATTATTGGAGATTTTAATTATTGGGCCAATGTCATTATGGAAAGTGTTAGTTCTGGTGAACTGACAGAACTACTTTCTGGGCTAAATTGTAGCCAGCATGTGAGTGTGGCTACGCACGTCAAGGGCCACAAGCTTGGCCAAGTCTGGACATCTAATCTGAAGGTCTCTAATTTAAAGATCACCTCTTGCACTTAGTCAGATCATCACTTTATAACATTTATCCTCTCCAAAATCACTTAACTAAAACCCTGCCAAAGGTAGGCCGCATGGCCAGAAATTGGAGAGGGGCCAATTTGGGAGATTTCTGTAACATGCTAGTCTCCACTGCTCAGGCTGAGCAGCAGTCTATTAACAACCAAGCTGAAAATATCAAATCTTGGCTCAAATCTGCTAGCGACAGCTTTGCTCCCTTAAAAAAAAATTCAAATATCGAGACCTCTTGAAGCACATCAATGGTTCTCCGACGACTTAAAACTTAAGAAACTTGCCCTGCGTCAAGCCGAACATAACTGGAGATGTAATTACTCTCCAGACAAAAAAAGGAGGCATTTGTAGCACAGTTAAAAGAATACAAAAATACTATCCTGCAAACCAAGGCTGCTTATTTTTCCAATAGAATTTTAAACTCTGCAAATACATCCAAGAAAATCTTTGCTATTGTGGATGAACTATCCAAGCCTGATTGAGTGACAGCGGAGCCTGCTCCCACTCAAGCCCTATGTGACTCCCTCAACACCTATTTTATTGATAAAATAACTAGTATCAAAGCTAGCATTCCGACAAATACCAATTCAAATGTAAATGTAAATGTACAGGAATTTATATAGCGCAAATCACCAAGCGGTTTCTAAGCGCTTGCTTAGGGAACCCGTCCTGGTATTCCCCTGTGAGATAACCCCGGCAGGGTATGCGCAAGGTGAAAGCCAGGCATCCCGCCGCGAGGGGCCGTTGTGGAGATTAAGCAAGCTATTGCCCAGAGTCGCAGAGTGTGAACCCGTGAATCGAGTAGGCACCGGAGCGAGAATTGTCGAGTCCATGGACATTTTAAGACTCAAGACCCCGCCGAGCCGGGAATTGAACCCTAGTCCCGGGCTGACCTCTGCTTCCAGGTCTGCCTCCTCTAACCAGTGAGCCACACTTCAGCGGTCCCACCATCTATTTGTACGAATCCCTTATTTCTAGACCAGCTCCCACCCATCTCCAGGGAAGTCTTTTTTAGCCTTCAGAGGAAGGCTAAAAAATGATTGTTACCCTCCGCACATATTACAGGAAGATTTTATTATCTGCCAGGCCCCCCCCCCCCACCCCAACCCCCTTGCACTCCTCAATAACTCCCTCAAGCGGGGTATTGTCCCAAACGTATTTAAAGACACTCGGTCCGAGTAGCTGAGCGCTTAATAAAACTCGTTATAACATAACATAACAAAGAGGCAGAAATTGTTCCAATATTAAAGAAACCTGGGGTGGACCCCCTAGTCTTTACAAATTAGCGCCCTATCTCTTAGCTCCCCTACCTGGCTAAGGTCCTGGAAGCTCATGTGGCTAGTAGCATCAGTTCTTTTATTGAAAGCTCTCACTTGCTGGATCCCCACCAAGCCGGCTTCCGGCCTGCTCACTCTACTAAGACCGTAATTCTTACAGTTGTGGACGAACTTAGGAAAGGGGCTGACATTGGGCACTACTCAGGCGTTGGTGCTTCTTGATCTCGTGGCAGCATTTGATACGGTTGATCATGATTTTTTGGTCAATTTTGTCAGCAGTGCTGGAATCCGGGGCCCGGCTCTCAAGTGGATCATATCTTTCCTCAGTGATCGCTCTCAGGCTGTTAGTCTTGCTCACATTTCCTCCCCCAAAATGAAACTGGCTTGCGGAGTATTGCAGAGCTCCTCTCTCTCACTGCTTATATTTAACCTGTACCTATCGCTCCTGATCTGCTCCCTTGGAGAAAGGAAGATCGGCACCTTTAACTATGCCGACAACCTCCAATTGATAGTTGATATCAATCAATCGGCCTCGTCTGTTCTCAACTTCCAATCCACTATGCGATTTATAAGCGAGTGGATGAATAGAAACCATCCAACGCTGAATCCTGATAAAACGGAGCTGATCCTGATTGGCGGGCCAGCTAACCCTTGGAACTCCAACTTCTGGCCATCCGAACTAGGAAGCCCTCCACTACCAGCATGCTCAACTAAAAGCTTGGGTATCACCATTAGCAGTGACTTGTCGGTGAAAGCCCAGATTGGGACAGTGGTCTCTTCCTGCTTTTTCCAGCTACGTAGGATCAGGAAAATTATTAGATGCTTTACCACTGAAGCCCTGATTCAAGTTGTGTTGGCCTTAGTCATCTCTCGCATTGACTACGCCAACTCGCTTAACGTGGGCATCCCGGCATACCAACTTAAAACGTCTGCAACTAATTCAAAATCTGGCAGCCAGACTGATTTTCCATCATCCCAAATGGCATCACGCTACGCCTTTAATGGTCAGACTTTATTGGCTTTCAGTAGCCAAACAATGCGCATTCAAGCTGGGTGCATCACCTTTAAGGCCCTTCATTGCAACAGCACAGCATTCATATCCTCCCGGATTTAGTGCTTTGTTCCTATTCGGGACATTAAATCTTCCCATCCGAATTTGTTGGTCATCCCGTCCTCCAAACTGAAGAAATATCAGGGACTAAGATTTGCGGTCCTGGCTCCCCATTTCTGGAATTCTCTCCCTTTGGAAATTCGATCTTTGACCTCCTTTGCTCCATTTAGGAAACAGTTAAAGACCTGGCTGTTCCGACAAGCATATGGCTAAAATCTCCGTTGCTGCAGCTTCTCCTGGACCTCAGCGCCATGAAACCACTTGGTGTACGTGCGCTATATAAGAAACTATGACATAACGTAATATTTGTGCACCTTAATTAAGTGCACATAGGTCATAATTCGCAGATCACCCAAAACTACTCATGGAGATGAGGTTGAGTGAAAGTTAGTTGTATTAGAGTAAACCTTTAGGCACAGTCAGTCCTGTCAATGGTCAGTTTCTGTCACTTGCCCACGTACATGAATTTCAAGGCATGCTGGGTAATCGCTTTTAACCAGAAGTTGACCTGGCATGCCTCCTCAGGTACCTGCAAAATGCCATTGGATTCATCAATTACCTTCACGGACTTAGTGGGGAAAAGGATGTTGCCAGTTTCTGCTTCTTTTCTTCGACCATGGCCCCCTTTGGCTTTTTAGCAACTTCGAAACAGAGGCAGGGGGTGCTCAGCAGTTGCTGCTGTATACTGTATTCAGCTGTATTTTGACTTACTAATACAAAATGGGGCACTGCATATGAAGACCTCTGCTCCACAGGACTACCTGCAATTTGTCGCTCAGTATTTTCTGAAAGCAGTCTCCAGCGGTCCAAGACAAAAACAATACCTGTCAGAGGGGTGAGGGCTTCAGGAGCCATCCCAAAGTCTAAGAGTTGCAGTAAATACCTTTATTTGGGGATTTGGTGCTTACATTCAGATCTAGAACCAAGACAGTGATCTCAAACTTAGGGAGCTACGAAAGAAGGGTGAGATCAAATATGAAAACACAAGAGTAATGCCGTTTCCAGACTACTTGCGAGATGAACAAAAACTGCAACACGACTTTGATCTATAAAAGTGAAACTGCACGCTCTCGAAATCCAATACATCTTGCTGTTCCCAGCCAAACTTAAAGTTATCTTCCAGGATACTACACACTTCTTCCAGACACCTAAGGAGGCATGGTCCTGGATTAAAGAACGGCCTCGGCTGAGGCGAGGGTCGCCATTAGTGGCTGCCCTGCCCATTGACAAACGACCAAGCCCCAGACAAGAGCAAACTAAGGAAAAAAAGTGGGGACGAGTGCTGAAACACCGGATTCCTACCATGGCCACGCCGAAGAGTTCCCTAAGGCATAGGGAACAGAGCACCAACGTATCGGATACGGACGATGACACTGTTCAAGAACGTATGTCTTGTACCTCTCAAAGAGCAATCGACAATGGAGAATCCGACTAGTCGGAGAGACACGAGTCTCTGGATGTGGACAGTGAACACCCTCTTTTGGAAAGCATTCAACGGCTGGAAGCTTCAGGCCTGAACCTTCCGGGTGAGAACCCTCCATCACAGCAGCCTCACAATAATGGCGAAGAGGAATGACGAACTGGGGCCATACGCCCACTTAGAGGCGCTGTAAGATTCCCGAGGCCTAGCAGACATTTGGGGCATTTGGCACGATTAAGGGAAGTATACAGTGTGTTGCTGTTACTAAATTGTTGTATAGGGGAAGGGGGAGGGCTACAGACCTCTGGGTGGTTTACCCGTGCCAGAGTTGTCATGTTGACGAAATTGGGGATGGTGGGGGTGCCTACAGAGTGTGGGGAGTGGGACATAATGGATACTGTTCAATGTCCTGGTATATGTTTATTGGGAAGAGGGGAGGGCAGTTGTGTTCAGTCAATTTGCATGCATACTGACACTGAGCAGAAATGGCAATGGCGGGGCATTATTCAGGGATGGAGGTGGACGGAGGACGCTTTAAATCTATTTACACAATGGGCGGGGAAAACTACACGGTAATGTGGAACGTCAATGGGATAGGGAACAAAATCAAACATGGTTTAGTATCTAACTACCTTCAAAGACTCAAACAAGATATCATATTATTACAGGAAACGCATCTTATGGAGTCGCACTGTTCATTTCTGGGTAGGGGCAATACACCACCCTGGCACACGCGGGTTTCACCCGAGGCTCGAGGGGCGTGGCAATCCTCATTAGACAATTGCCCCCCTTCCGGGTCACTCGACGATGGGCGGACCCAGAGGGCACCTATGTAGCAGTCCAGGGCACCTGGAACCAAGCACCCTGGTTAATAATTAGTGTCTATGCTCCCCCACGTCTCCAGCAACGTACGCTGGATAAACTAGCGGACCTCCTCTTACAATCTGGCCCACCACACATTTCATTGGGGGCGACTTCAATGATGGGAGCGATCCCTCTCTGGACCTTTCGATAACGCGACCAGGGTGGCACGAGGCAACTGCACTGGCGAGGTTCCAAGAGGCCCTTGGGTTAACTGACCTCTGGAGGTGTCACCATACATCCACACGTGCATATTCATACTTTTCCGGGCCCACAGAGTGTTTTCAAGGCTGGACTACCTTTTTGCCCCCGTTGGCAAGGTTGAATAGGTAGAAGAGTTGGAATACTTGGCTAGGGGTATCTCAGAACACTCGCCGTTCTACTTAAGGGTGGGAAGGAGAAGAGGAGGGCAGAGTACCTTCGGAGACAGAACGCCTGGGCCCTGAAGGATGAAACAGTGGCCAAAGAACTTAGGGTGGACACCAAGCTATATTTCAAAGAGAACAATGGCTCGGTGCAATCGGCCGTCATTCTATGGGAAGCTTTCAAAGCGGTAATGTGCGATAGAGCCCAAAATATTATTGCCCATAAAAAGTGGCAGGAACTTCAGGAGCTTTTGACGTTGGAACGGAGGCTGGTAGACCTCGAAAGTATGGGTGCCTCTCCATTGAGTGTACATGCCATCCGCCAAATTGACATTACTAAAAGGGAATACCAGGCACTGGTTACCAAAGAGACACAGGCGCACCAGCTCGCAGTTCAACACAGATTGTATGCGACTGGGGATAGGACTGGTAAACGGCTGGCATGGTTGGGCAGGAAGGAACAAGAGTCTAGGTGGGTGATGTCTATTAGGGAACTAGGCAGGAGTTATACCATACACCAAGATATTGCGGGAGCCTTTGCCCGATACTACTCAGCACTTTATGCAGCCCAGACACAAATGAGTGCGGCACAAATACCGCGGTACCTTGAAGGAATTGAATGCACTTGCCTCACCCCAGATGAGAGAGATAGGCTTGAGGAAGATATTACACTGGAAGAGGTAACAGAGGCCATTGTTCGGCTGAAAGCGGGAAAAACCCCAGGACCTAATGGCCTCCCGGGGGAATCCTTTAAAACACAGTGACCTACTGGCCCCATATCTACTTAAGATGTTTAAGGCTTCCAAAGAAAATGGGATACTCCCTGCAGACCTTAGAATGGCAACAGTGGTGGTGATACCCAAAGCGGGGAAACCCCCGGATGAGTGTGGGTCTTATCGTCCCATCTCGTTATTATAGAGACCAAGATCCTTGCCACTATCCTTGCGACACAACTCTCAACTCTCATTAACTCTCTGATACTCGGAGATCAATCCAGCTTTATGCCGAAACGAGCCACACGCTACAACCTACGGAGAGTGGTCAATTGGACGGATGCTGTCCGACACCGAGAAGATGCCCACCTGCTCCTCTCCCTTGACGCTGAGAAAGGATTTAACACCATCCGTTGGCCTTTTATGAGACACGCACAAGAGAAATTCGGATTTGGCCCGGGATTCAGGGAATGGGTGGCGCTGTTATCTACTGAGCCAGAGGCTAGGGTTAGGGGTAACGGAGCTCTTTTGGAGACCTGGCCGATTCAAAGGGGGACCAGGCAGGGATGTCCCCTTTCCCCCCTACTGTTTGCTCTTATTCTGCAACCCATGGCCTGTCATCAGAGCCTTCCCGGGGCTGGGTGGTTTTGTAGATGAATCCCGACTGCTAGGTGAAGAACGAGTATCTTTATATGCGGACAACATTTTATTATATGTGACGAACCCGAAGGAGATGCTCCCTCAAATCCTACAAATTTCTGAGAACTATGGGCGTCTTGCGGAAATAGAATCAACTGGAGTAAATCTACCCTATACCTGGGGGGCGGGGGGGGGGGAGCCCTCGACATACCCTAGTTGTTTGCGCTGGTCGACAGAGGGATTTACCTATCTTGGCCTCTACATTACCACAGACGTGGCAGCTAGCCTAGCGCGTAACATTAGGCGGGTCTTCTTAAATTTTCAGGAAGAAGCTAAGAGGTGGAGAAGACTTCCCTTAAGTATTATGGGAAGGGCCGCCCTGTTTAAAATGATTACACTTCCCCAGCTGCTCTAAGTGCTGCAAAACACTTACAGTGAGATTGTGGACACGATGTTCAAAAACATAGACAGTGAATTGCACTTGCTCCTATGGGACGGGGCCCATCTATGCCTTGCACTTAAAACACTACAAAGAAATCTGTATAATGGGGGTTTGGCCCTCCCAGACATTAGGGCATACTATAGAGCATCCCACCTCATTGTCATCAATGAATGGATTCCTGCACCTGGGGATCACTCGACATATAGGCTAGAAAGGATGCAGTTTAGGGAACGTACACACCATCACTATATCTATGGAGGCAAGGGAGGTAGCCAATTGCTACAGGTGACCCAGAGAACATTAGAGGCATGGAAAAGCACCGAACGACAAATAAAGTGGGACCAAAAATGCACCAGAGAGACCTGCTGTGGGAAGGGAATAGGCTAACTGAGATTGGAAAGCTGAGAGGCTTTAGGCAATGGGACCTAATTGGCATTTCCAAAATATGGGATGTCCTGGAAAATGGTGTGTTGGCCTCTTTCAGCACACCCCAAGCCAGACAGCAACTCTACGACACTCAGGCATATGCATACCTCCGTTTGAAACATGCATGGATTGCGGAGGGGTTGGATGGGGAGACACTACCGGTATATGCCCAGTTAGAGGGTCGACTCCTACAGGAGGAGATCCCGGCGAAAGCCCTTTCGTTTACCTATAAAATGTTACTCAATACCATGCCTGACAAATCGGGTCCACTTCGAGCAAAATGGGAGAGGACTACTCGTGTACTGGACGATATAGACTGGGAGGCCACTCTCATGCATCCACGTGAGGTGGTAATTAAACTTAGGTTACGTCTCATCCAATACAAAATCCTGCACCAAACTTATTTTGATAGAGCACGATTGCATAAAATAGGGAGAGCTGAAAGCCCAGATTGTCTTAGATGCCGTGTAGAATGCAGAACATTCATATATACCCTTTGGGAATGCAACAAGATCCAGGTCTACTAGGGAAGAATTGTGGGAGAGCTTAACAACATACTGGAAGTCCAAATAGAGCTGGAATCAAGATTTCTCCTACTGGGAATCCTGACAGACGTGGACATCCCGCGACGTAAACTTGTATTAGCCAATTTGGGGCTAGTGGTAGCCAAACGAGATATCGCTAAATACTGGGGACACACACAACTACCTACACTTAATGAATGGAGAGAAAGCCTTGATCTGTATATGGTTGCGGAACAAATGACTTACAAGGCTAGGGGCTGCCCTTAGAAATTCGGGAAGATATAGGCACCATGGATAAAATACAATGATCTGAAGGTGGAAGGGTAAGCAGAGGGAAGGGGACAGTTACCTGGAAGATCAGGGGAGGAGCCTTGAAAGATGCAATGTATGTCTTTGTTGTTGGTAACCACGAGCATTATAACTGTGAACCTTTCTCCATGTGCACCCTGACCGTTCAAGATCCAACTACAACAGACATTTTACTCGTACAACTGCCATATAAGTCCATTTTGGATGGACAATCACTGTGCATTGTGTATCATGCCTTGTTTGACGTTTTGTTTTATGTTCAAAACAAAATTAAAAAAAACAAAAAACAGTGCAACATAATGTTAGGTTAGTTGCAGAAAAGGTACAGTATGACAGTCGCACTGGTCGGAGGTAAAGAGGATAACATGCAATGAACGAGTAGTGCATGAGCTGAACTGAAAACACAGTAGGTATCCATATTTACAAGGATGTGGTGGGGAGCGGTGGCTTTGTATGGACAAGAGCTCTACTGGAGGAGGACACCCAGACATGAAATCATCCACCAATCTAGTAGAGTGTTAGGATAAAGTACCAACACACACAATACCAGAAAGCAAAGAAATGAGAGCGCCATTATCACTTCCTACATGCCATCTGGGAAGCACCATAGATCTAGTTACAACGGAAGAAAACTAAGTGCCAACATTAGACATCAAAAGCATATAGCCTTCATACTACATGCATAGTGAACCCTTCTCCCATTCACCCCACAAGAGGCTCAACAGATGGAAGGTATAGTTATGTATTTAGTTATTGCTGACTCCTAGATATTACTCCTGCTACCACTACTAATGATGATAATAAGAAAATAAGAACAATATCTCGTTTTACTACATGTGTGATGTCATTTCATAGCGCCTAAATATCCACATTTGTAAAGCGCACAATCACCCGTAAGGGTCTCTAGGCGCTGGGGGCCGTCGGGAAGATTAAGCAAGCTATTGCCCAGAGTCACATGGTGCTGGACTAACCTGCCGCCGGAGCCGGGGATCGAACCCTGATCCCCAGATTCTAGCGTCAGTCGCCCTGGCCGCGGCGCCACACCTCTCCCCTAAATAACAGGTGTTGCAATCGATCACTGGCTGAATGGTAGTCCAAGTATCTAAACCACAAAAATCAAAAGCTAAACTGGCCGAACCAGGATATTGTTTTTCTTGGGCTGGTGGCGTGGGAGTTTATGTCAATTTTTCTTTATTTTTATCTAGAAAGGTGTTTATAATAAATAGAATGCACTATTACATTACAAACAATATTGCCAGTATGTTCCCTTTTCTCACCCCCCCACCAAAAAAACTTTGGGTACTGTTCGACCTGGCCCTTTTTGCAGGTTTATCACCTGAGTTTTTGCCTCCTATTTTTCTGACCCTGTTTTTTTTGGCTTTAGGGCTCTGGGTACTTTGCCACTGCTAATCAGGGTTACGTGTATAAGCGCTCTGTATAAATTCTAATTCGGATTGGTTCTCCATGATTGGCATGTTTGTTGCTGGTAAGTACCTAGTAAAGGGCATTATGGGTGCACAGGGCCTGTAAATCAAATGCTACTAGAGGGCTTGCAGCACGGGTTGTGCCACCACGAGTAGATCTATAAACTTGTCTCAGGCCTGCCATTGCAGTGTGGCCACCCAAGGCCAAGGCCGGAGATGGATTTTGACGATGGAGTCTTCTACCGCCTACGGTCGCGGTCTAACTCTTCAGACTACTCTGGTCGCTTTTGTGGACTTCTTACCGCCTTTGGTCGCAGTCGGGGGTCTTCAGATTGAGGCTGCATGTATCGTCTCAAAGCTTGTGGGAGGTCGGGGGTCACAAGATCCTAGGCCAGGATTGCTGGGGAGGCATCTTTGGGGTGTTGAACCACTCGGGCCGAGGCAGCAAGTTGCAGACTGGTGCAGGACCGGGGGACGGTTGCGGTCCGGGTTACGGTCAGGGAGTCTTTGACATGAGCAAATCCGGTGCTTACGGGAGACAGAGTTCGTAAGGGGAGTGCAGTCGAAGTCCTCCGGGCTTTGGGGGGCTGCTGGCTGCGGGAGTCGGGACAGGACAGTAGGGCTGGGGCCAAAGCAGTTGGTGTCCTTTCTTCCTGGGTCAGCACAGCTATTCGGTCCTTCTTGTTACTTCCTCGAAGCTGAGGAGGCAAGGTTCAGGGTCGCCCCTAAATACTAAATTTAGGAGCGTTAAAAAAGGTCTTGAGGGAGTAGCCAATGGGCTACTGACCTTAGGGTGACTACATCCCCGCTGTGCTCTCCTCATGTGGGGGAGTGGGTACAATCCTTTATCCTGATTGGAGAGTGCCTGCCATCTGCAAGACGGCGGACACTGAAGATTGGCTTCACCTCGCCTCTACCCACCTGAAGGGTGGGGTTGGCAGGGTTGGGCACACCTTCTGGGCTGCTCTAATTTTTCCTGCCAGTCTTCGAGCCGAAAATGGGGAGAGGCAGGAAGGGGGCCTGCTCCTGACATTAGGGGAGGCTGGGGTTTGCGTTGCAAAGGTCTTTGAAGCTCCCCTGCCACAGAGGGCTCTTCCTGACCTGCGGGAGGTGTGAACACCTCTGCCCAGAAAAGGCTTAGTTTCGGGGCTCAGGGAGTGAAGGCTCCCACCCCAGGGGTCCAGAAACCTGTCTTTTGGTGGTAGGCTGGTGTATACCAGTCAGGGAACCCACCAGAGGCGGGTGGTTTTCCAGGGGCATCTCTAAGATGACCTCTGCATACATTGTATAATAAACCCCACACTGGCATCAGTGTGGGTTATTATGCTGAGAAGTTTGCTACCAAACTTCTCAGAATTCAGTAAAGCCATCATGGTGCTGTGGAGTTTGTAATGACAAACTCTCAAACCATAGACTCTTTATGGCTTTACTGCACTTATTTATTTTATTTTTATTTTGAAAGTTTTATATAGCGCGAACAAGATCTTTGCAGATATCAGAGCGCTTTACAAATACAGGGGGTAAGGAAACAGGAACTTACAATGTCTAAGAATGGACTTAGACACTGTTAGGGTACAGTGCTCATGCAACTGTATCCTCACCAGTGGTATATTGCACCATGCTAGACGGGTGCCTTAACTATACCATAGGCAGTGGGTTGCAGGCATGGCACACTGATATGAGTGCCATGTCGACTCTTCACTTTGCCCTGCACCAAGACATGCAGCCTGCAATGGCAGTGTGTGTGTGTGTGTTAAGGGACAGGACCTCTAAGGGTCACACAATATGTGCTGCAGCCCTTAGAGGCCTTACGTGGCAACAGTGCCCGTGGTACCCATGGTGCCTTTTGCAAGGTACTTACATGTGGCCAGAGAGGTGCCAATTGGGGGTAAAAAGGTACAGTTTTGGGAAAGAACCCAGGCCCTATGTACCCGATTGGCAGTGACCCAGGGCACACCAAGTCAAAGTACATCAGACATCTGGCACAAAGTGGGGGAGATTACTGCAACAGAAACCCACTTTCCTACACTCTTGAAATAAAAGATATATTTTCCAACCGGATGGAGTTTACTTTGAGATTTGAAAGGGGACAAAGACAATGATTCAGGCTGTTTTCTATATAAGCTGTGACGATAATCCAAGTTTGTCTGTAGTGTGTTTAAAAGTGTTTCAGAGTGGAGTGCTTAAATATAAAGCTAGTGAGGAAAGTCATTGTTGATCTCTTATGTAAAACTTTATAAAGCAGTTACAATCGCTACAACTACTAGCTGGGTGAATACATTGATGGCTTGAGGCAGTAGTTAATAAAGATATATTCAAATCACATTCTGTAAACAGGACAATGGGATTGCAAGTAAAATATTTTTTTAGGTGGAAAACTAGAGGACATCCTTCAAGCAGCAAATTGGTCAAAAGCCAAAGTTTTGAGTAGATTTTATTTCAAACAAGTAGCGCATCTGACTGAATTGACTTTTAGGAGCTTTCAACATGCGTAATGCTAGCCTGCTGTCTTGCCATAAAATGGTGATCCTCCAAGCAATTGTAACAGGAGAATTGTGATTTTTTAAGATTAGTAGGAGGTTAACATTATCCCACCCAGCCACTCTCGTTATAATGTTAGTAGTATATTTTGAAACAAAGTTAATGTATTTGTTTTCAGAAGTAGAAACTATAGGTTTCATGGCGTATTTAAGACATATGATTATAAAAAACAATTGAGTGCTATGTAAATTTAATTAAATGAATTGTGCATAATGCTAGCTTCCTAGTATTTAATTAAACCACGATTCTCCAGATACAATTGTATGGAGAATTTCCATTATCCTTGAACTCTCTGCTGTCTATGACAGTCAACCACAACATTCTGTTAACTGGATTAGAATAATGGTTTGTTATCTCTAGAATTGCTCTAAACTAGATCAGTTCCTTCCTCATTCAATAAGGAGTGGTATGCCTGGGATATTTGTATTCTTTCTCTTGTGTACTACAGTAGGATGTCTCCCCAAAACTCTGCTCCATCGCTGCCGCTGTTTAACTGCCACTTGCATCACTTGTCAGAACTTTTGATCCAATGTAAGATGAACGTCCAGATGTACACAGACACTCAAATAGAGAGGTGGCCCCCTAAGATGGGAATTGTTGTAATAAACACGAATCTGGCCTACATGCCCTTGGATGGTGTGGGGAGGAGGTGCGTTATGATCCAAAATAAATAAAGAGATTCTAAAGAAAATATATAGAGAGGTGCTAAAAGAGGAAAAATAAAATAATAATAAAAACATTTTACTATCATTTTGCCTAAAAGCTAACTAGCGAGTCTTCAGTGGGGCGGGGCAAGGCAATCCTGTTGGAAAGGCATGGCACGGGGACGAGTGGTGATCACTTTTAAGTGCACATGTGTGTTTGGCCGGCTGTCCTAGGCCCGCCAAACACACAAGCGCACTTAAGTTTCTCCAATCCGGTGTTGCACAGCCAGGTTGAAAAAACACCCAAGGCTCCAATGCACTGTCTGACCGGCAAAGGAAGCTGCTCAGACCAATCCCAGTGCTTTTCTCATGCTGGGAATAGCATTCACAACACGAGAGAAGCGCTGGGATTTTGCATCTAGGAACCTGCGCAGTCATAGTCCAGGATTGGCAGAGAAAAGGAAAGGGGTGGCCATTGGAGCGCAAGGTAAGTGTGCTTGTCATAATTTTTTTGTTGTGCGTTTTTTTTTCCGCCCGTCCTACCACTAAGCACTAATAGCAGCCGCTACTGACTTTATTGTGATATAAATAAAAGCAGCTATAACCATGAAATAAGATAAATATATTGGGAAACGCATGCTTTACGCATTAGAGTGGTTTAGAAATTGCCTTAAAACAGAGCAGAAAGAAAAGTGATCTTCAGTGAAAAGCAAAAACAGACTTGAGATTTCAGTCAGTCATCCAAGGACAGGATGATTTGCCAGCTATATCATATGTCATAAGTTGCCACTTTTCCATCTTGCCCCTATGCATGAAAACACAAACTCGCATGCACACACAAATACACACAAACTGAATTTCACATACTGCAAACTGTTCTGTTTAGTTTTGAAAACTGCAGGTCCTGTAAACATCATTTTTATTAGGAAAACCACTGTAATCTCGCCAGTTTAAACTTTTAGCTTTATCATGTCCAAAAGCAAATCTCCACCTAAATACGGCAAAATAAAAATGAACAAGTTTTCAGACTGCTGAAGAAGGTATAGTGTCACTTAATTATGTTTTATTTTTTCATGAGACTAGAATCTTTGTATTATACACTGAAAAACACACTGGCAGATTACTTTGGAGTCTCACAGGAGGGAGGTTCTTGAAAACTACCAGTCTGCTGCTGCCCGCACACAGGAACCGCTGGACTGGTTTCAATTCAACGGCTATCAAGGAGGTGGTGGCTATTAGCAGCGCTCCTGCGCCTTTTATGCTGTAGCACAAGCAACTGGGTTAGAACAGGTCTGACATAAGAAGTTCTTAAAACGTGAAGCTGGATCCACAGTGCTGAGAGTGCCTCCTAGAGGCCACAGCTTAAATGGTTCAAATGAAAGCGCAAGTAAACAAACTTGTCCGGTGGACCAGGTCGTCACCCAGCAACCAGTCACCACTCCTAAAACCTGCTCGTAAATGCTTTGGGTAGCAGCGCATTGCAAGAGCGCTTACTGCTGCTTTGCAAATTATCCCCCCCCCACAAAGTTAGCTGCCTGTCTAGTCGGGCTGCTGGGAGCTACCTTAATTAATATGGGTGACTAAGCATTTTAGCGCAGTAATGCAGACATCAGCACTGAAATGCGTTAGTCTGATTCTTGATACGTAGTACTTGGCAGGGACCCCAGGGGCGTCTCCTCCGTTATAGCGGAGGAGCGTCGCCCCACTGAAATGCCCCCAGATATGGAAAACTAAAATGATAAAGAAGTTAATTTATTACTATTTTATTTTTCGTCACCCCGTCCTGAATGGCGTGTCAGGACTGGTGACGGACCACTGCTAAATGGTGGCAGCAGCAGTGAGGAGGGTGGGCTGCCTTTTACACTTGTTTAAAGTGCGCATGTCTCTTTGGCCAGCTTTCTTGCAACCGCCAGCCACGCATGCACACTTTAAACCTCTCTAACTCAGCTGTGTTAAGACAGCTGTGTAAGAGAAAGCAAAAGCCTCCAGTGCTTTTGCGAGCGCTGATAGAGGCTGCTCCCATTAGCAGCGCCAGGATTGGTTAAGGGAGTTAGATGGGGCCCTGGTGTTACAAGGGAAGAAGGCCAGAGCAAGGACGACACAGCAGCAAACACGGTAAGTACATTTTTATTTAGTTTACTTAATTGTTTTGATTTTATGAAACCACCCACCCAACCAACACCCATTTGCCTGTCTCTCCACTCGCCGAAGTTGGCAGCCTCTACTGGGCAGGGCTGCAAATATTGCAGTGTATTAAACCTTAAAATCTCCTATTGCCACCTGGTAAAACCTTCTGTTTTTGTAACTCCAGCTAATTAAAATGTAGTATGCCACAATGGATAAAGCAATCATTCCACAGGTGGAGATTAACATCAAATAATAATAAACTTTTGTGTATTACACAAGGAGTGTAACATTTTTATTTTTTGCAGAGTTTTATATAGCGCAAACTAGAACCGAACCGAATCAGTTATCAGAGCGCTTTACATAGCACCAGTTACGTTACATGAGGACACACTTTCATTTTAGGCACGGGGAGATTAAGTGATTTGCCCAGAATCACAGGGGTTTTTTTGGCGTCGTTACCGAGACTCGAACCCAGATCCCCAGGTCCGAGGTCGAGCGCCTTAGCCGTTAGGCCAACCCCTCTCCCAGATTAAGATACAAAATACCTGAGCGCCCTTAGTTGAGACTGAGGCTTTCTCCGACACAAAAGGCAAGTACAGACTGCAGAAAGTACAATTGCTGCCTGCAACCGGGGTCGGAGTGGGACAGAAAATAGAGTGGGTCACCAAAATAAAAGTGGCCCCATTAGTGAATTAGATACCTAAAAAAGTGGCCCATGCTTGAAAACTGGGGCAGCGAAGAAACCAGCGTGTCCCACAGCCAGCAGCCTCCAGAGCCGGGAGGACTTGCCCTGCACTCCCCTTATGAACTCGGTCTCCCGTGAGCACCGGATTTGCTCACGTCAGAGACTCCTGGACCGGAACCTGGACTGTGATGGTCCCCTGGTCCTACACCACTCTGCAACCGGCTGCCACGACCCGAGCCTGAGTGGCCCGACACCCTAAATAGGTCTTCCTAGTGATCATGGCCTAGGATCTGGTGATCCCCAACCTCCTACAAGCTTCGAGGCAATACCTGCAGCCTCAATCTGAAGGACCACCCGACCGAAGGCGTTAAGAAGAATCAGACCGCGACCGTAGGTGGTCAGAAGACTTCATCGCAATCAGACCTTCCCCGGCATAGGGTGACCCCACCAACGGTGCCCAAGCATCCCTCAAGATCCCAGCTTACCTCTCCAGCCAGTGGTCGCCTTCAGGAAGGCCCCCAGCCTGAGCCTGCAGCCTCGTTTCCAGACCACATATCTTCATTGGTATCCATCGAGTCCCCAATGTCGCCTTGGCACTCTGTACCCGGCTGCCCCAGTGCCACTGGTGGTGCAACTCCTGAGCTGATCGCTGGCCCCTTCAGAAGTGATCTTAAACCCAGGAGCTGCGCTCCCACACACAATGGCCTGCTGGTCAGCTGTCCCTAGGCAAAGGCCCATCTGGCTAACATTGGGCCCATGCACTCTGTTCCGATCGACCCAGCGTAAAAAGTTACCAAAAAAATGTAAATCAATTCAACATTAGTTTTGGAAGTCATATTAAACATATATTATAGTATTTATATAAAAACAGTTATTAATTTTCAATGCATAGCTCCAATCAATGCCCTGGATTCTGGTAGTGTTAGACAACCTGAACGGTGCTCTTAAAAGGGTGCATACGAAATTTAAAACATTGAAACCACCTTTTTCCAAAGTAACCATACTGCACATAATTATCGGCTAATTTGTACCTGTGTGCAGGATTCCATAAGCCTCCCACCTCTGGCTCAGCTCAATGGAGGAACACAAGCTTTAAGCCATGTTCAATATCCTAGCTTGCATGATTATAGAACCCACATTTTGCCAAAATAGGTTGGCGATATTTCCAGTTATGTGTGAATTTGTTAACAAATAATGTTTTCAAGCTAAATTTTATAAATAGTGTGCGAGGTATGGGAGGTTGGATCTAATCTTATTACAATTCATTTGTAGGGGTGGGTTTACAAGCTAGAAATTCCTCCCCCAGACCCTAGGTTTCAGCCGTACAGTGGTGTTCAATAGTATTTCTATTTCAAAAGGTATCTTTGACACTACCCTTGCTATCATCTTCAATAGCGGTTGGATTATCCCAATACCCAGCCAGACCTAGGTCGTCAAGTTACAATTTGACAAACTTGAACCAGGAAGGCGGTTGCGCCTTGCTCAGGCCTTCGTCCGCAGCCAGTCTGTAGTGATGAAGCTCTTCAGTGTACCACAGTCCAACCCCCCATAAAAGGGGTTTCAGCATTGCCAGATCTTCCAACCGTTTAGGCCTGGTGTCGACAAATAATGGTAACGTAGGGATGCTCTGTGGCAGACTAAATGGGGATCTCAAAAATTATTTTCTTTTGAAATCAGACCTCGGGTGTTTGCGATCCCCCAAACTACTGCCCTCTCTTTATCTCTAGAAAATCCTTTCCCCATAACTTCCAATCACTATAATCTATTAAATGTTGAGAATTCCAATCTGCTAGACAGTTCTCTATTCCTGGCAAATATTACAATTTCAATGCACAGCAAATGTGACAACGTAAAAACAAGATTTAAAGACATCTTTATTGCTCACTCACTTTCTAAATGAACAGAATACTTGCTCCTTTCCTGCTTGAGCCCCCTTCCCCTAACAGGGCAAAAGAACTTAAAAATATGGCTTGGCGAGTAGATTTTTCGAGGCCTGATTACAGGATAGAGGAGTTCTAGTTCATATTGCGTAGTCCTATTGTTCTAAATCGTCTGTTCTTCAAAGCGCTACAGTAGGGGTAGTAAATAAAAGTATCTTGCCATAAAACAAAGTAGCTGGAACTGTCATCAAAAGTGGAAATACATTTTCTTTGGTGTCTGCCTGAACTGTTTCTCTTCCTCTAACAGATATAAACGTTATTATGTTGTGCAGTAGCCCATATTCTTGTAGTGCGTTTGTACCAGTTATTTCCAGAATTCTGTTTGGGCTTGGCAGGTAGTTTGCGGCTTGCGTACTGTGGGTTTCATTTGACGTGGAGTGATAATTCCATCTTTCAGTTGGGAAGGAGCTATTGCCCTGAACAGCGAACAGTTGACTGGAGGTGCCCATTTCATTAGTTATAGTGGAAAAGGCATTTTTGATGCAGGATATTGTTCCACTGCTAGATTAGATGAGTCGGACCTAGAGGATAACTTGGCTATTTCCTCCCAGGGAACTTGGCTAAAGTTGGTCAAGGATGGTTTCCCTGGATACGGATAAGCGTGGGCACAAGTGAGTACCGAGCATGATGTGAGTATGGGTTATTATACAAAAATAATGTGGCAGGGTGATTTCTGCACACTATCGTTTTCACTAATTAACGCACAAAGTCCAAAGTGATGCTCCACGAACGCGAAGCGGCCACTCCACGCTTCCAAATAGGCGACAAATTTGCCCCTAATCACAAACAAAATAATCCTGAGCACCAATGTTCAAATCACAGAGTTTCCACAACGAGTTGATGTAGATACGTTTATCCCCTCAGTGATGATAACCATCAGTAAAGAGTGTATAGATCGCAAGCGGAGAACACCATATAGAAATTGCCATAAATAACTAGTGTGATCATGTTCCAGTATCGTGGATACACCCAAAGTGAGTCCCATGATTAGTGTGATCGGTTATCAAAAATATTTTTTGTTTACACCAGGCGGAAACAATAAGAGGAAAGAAATGAAGAGAGAAGAGACATGATGGTGATGGAGCAAGGTGGAGAAACAAAATTGTGTACACCCCTTGTGAAGTCACACTTCGATAACATGTAATCTGAACCAATAGAGTTGTGCATGAGAATAACCAACCTAGAATAAAAACTTGGACATACACACGCGTGGGAAACTAATCTCTGCTTATGTTGCAATTATAATTAACTAACTATGTAATTTTGTCGTGTCCTGTACTAATATGCTGCATTGATATAATGGAATGAAGCATAAATGTGCTTTTGTTTATGTATTTGTGGCCGGAAACGGGACCTAAAGTGAGTATATCACGCATAAGTGTCGCTTATCTGCTAGGTAATTACTAATAGGGAAAACCTTAGTAAGGGGGCAGGTAAACAGAAAGGCTATTTTTCTAGAATTAACGTTTATTTGAGTTTGTTTCTATGATAGTTCCCATTCTGACTCGAGAGGCCTGTGACAAGTTGGAGTCACTGGTTTACTGTGACAGCCAAAGGCAGAACGCATGCGCAGCCGAAGAGATGAGAATGAATGTGAGCTGCTTGGGCCTGTGCGGAAGGCGGTTCAAGGCTGCTGTGGCCTGGAAGTCTAGATGGCTGCCAAATGATGAGAGCAATGGTTCTGAACGTGAGACTTTTACTTGAAGTTGCGAGTTAAGGAAACTTGACTAGGCCGGACTTTGAGAGACAATAGGGGCATTAAAAAAAAACCCTGACAGGAAGAAATTGTATAATGTGGAGATGAGGTTATGCTCATCCACCACCGAACTGACCAATGAGGACTCAACTTTTCTTTAAAAGTTACTCTTTTAGATAGATAGAGCTAGTGAAAAAGGTATAACAAGTGCTGATTTTACAGAGTAAAAAACGTCTTCTTAATTTCCTCCAGAGATGCTGTCGGAATGCTGATGTTCCTGTGATGTAAGACCCCTTTATCTCAACTTATGACTTTTCTTTGCAGGAATGGCACTTTATTAAGGGATTTTAGTTAGGGAGTTAGGAGAATGGACTTTGGGAACTATCTGTCTTTTGCTAAAACTTGTGTTCTGAACCTAAAAAATGTTAACGTTATTTCTGAAATTTTCTAAAATAAATGAAATTAACTGTTTTGAACTAGACACTTTCGTTTAAATGTCATTTGAAGACTAAATAAATAAATAAAGAAAATAAACTTTTAGACATGTTAAATTGCTCTAATAAAATTAGATAAATGGGAAATTAAAGTTGTTCTCGAGTTTTCCTACGCCCAATTGTCTTACTAGCAGACTCATCGACCCTTATGGCGATATGTCTAAATGTATATTTTCTTATGATAAAACCATGGTAATCTTTCAAAAACTGCAGATGTATATAATATAAACGTTTAGTTAATTTAAACATTTTGCTATGATACAACAGCTCTCCATTGAGATTCACTGATCCCAAGAGTGAGATAGAAATTGTGTGTACAAATCTCACAGTGATATGGGCCCCACTGGTGAGTGAATGCATGTTCTGGTGTTTCAGGGATAAGTGATATGGTTTCAGAAATTATTTGTGGAGTAGCGCTGCATCAATGGAGAACCTCACAATTTCTATTATCAAAACCCATGTTGTTCCACACTTCCACTGTATTGTGTTCGAACGCCAAGATCCGCCATAACTAACCGATACAATTTCAAACCTACTCACTTATTATTTCTATTGTAACGGTATTGTTGTTACGAGCACACAGTAACGTACACTGCCTCTCAATGTCCTAAATGGATAAAGTGATGTCATTAGTGCTTACATAGTTAACTAGAGTCCACACACACTACAAGTCCCATAGTGCTCCACTTCTTACCATATTCATCGATGTGGCTGCCAACCTGAGCATTATGTGTAATGTGCGTATGGGATATTTTCATGGTTGATAAGTTTTTTACAAATGCTGGAAAATTCCTTGTTTGGGTTTGTGGAAGTTTTTGGTGCATTTTTAAAACAGAGCAGTATCCACAACATGTGAAATACAGATCAACACTTGACATTACATGTGTACACATAATGACCCGTTAAAGTGCTTTTCTTTGGCTTATGTTAACTATGGCTCAATTAGGCTGTGGTGCCATCTTGTTCAAAATGCAGTTTCACCATGAAAGTTTACTTTATTATTTCTGCTGCACACAGTTAAATTAAACGCCATTTTTGTTTATTTCTGAATTACACTGTTCTTGAGTGTCTTCAGCTGCCTACTGTATTAAATGCATTCACAATAGTTCACTGTTGTCTTTGTAACTAGTTTGTTCTGCCATCTTTGAATCACTTCAGTGCTCTCTAGCTAAATTAGTAGTCATGTAGTGGGCTAGTGCTTAGGTGGTAAGGAGGTACAGCGCTTTAATTTTCGGTGTTCTGATTTGCTAACAATGGTATCATTTTATTCACACCAGGATGAATCTGCAGTTTTCATTTTGTCTTATGAGAAGTTTTTTTATCTAAACTCATGAATATGGGGGCTGAGTCAGAGACTTTTCCAATGCTACTTGGGGTGCTGCCCAATTTCTTATTGACTTTTGCTGCTCATTTGGGACTTAAAATATTTTTTGACTAAGCCTATTATTCTGTAATGCCCTATTACTAAGAGCCTTTGTGGCAATTATTTTAGGCATTTGCACTTAAAACCTTGGTATTGCACTCCTTAAATTTTTGTAATAAATGTTTAAAAAATGTCCAATTCCACCCAACAAATCCCTTTTTTAATCTGTCCTTACTCAATGCACTGTATTTTTTATATGTTGTGTGGTGCCTTGTCTTGGGACACATTCCCTCAAGAAATAGAGGTTTAACACCGTCCACAACCCATCAACCATGAGAATGTCATTGAGAAGTCGTATTGGGGTGTAAGAATTTAGACGTTCCCCACACCCCCAGTTTGTTGTTATTAATCCGGTTTGATAGCCACTTCTACTACTCGTGCAGGTTATTTTATCAGTCTCCCATTGTTAGTTATGCCATCTACGTCCCAGGTTATGGCACAGGTTTGTTCCTTCCACCATAGCGTGGCTGAACTATCTGTTAGTCATTTTGAGCTGTGCTTGCATTTTCCCATCTTTATTGAGGTCTGTCTGTTAGGGGCAAGTGTGATTTTACGGTTGTTCCAATTTATCGTATTTGAAATGGAAGCAGTAGGTGCAATCACTTTGTAAAGTATGTCAAACTCTAACTCACTGAGGGTGGGTGTGTCTCCTGGGTGTTGGTATCTGTTCAGTGCTGGCATGTTGGTATGGGCGATAGCCCAAATTCAAGAGATGTGGGGAAATAAAAGTGCAGTCTGACCATAAGTGCGGATAGATCTGTGACCTGTGTTCAATGCTGGGTGTGAAAATCAGATGAACGATGTATCCTGCTGTGGGTGTGGGGCTGTTCGCCACTGGATTGAGCATTATACCTTCTTGTTAGAATGTTTAATACCAATCGGTTGGCGTAATATTGACCCATTGATTGAAGACACTGAATATTGATATTTTGGGTGCTGGGTTTGCAAATGTAATGTCAAATAAAGGATTATGTCCTAGATTTAATTGGTTTTATCCTGGCAGCTGATATAACAATGATGAAAGCCTTGTTTTGCGTAATTTTACATTTTGCTACCAAAAGATGACTAACATAATGTGTATTTTACCATACAGGTCATATTGGAGGAATACACATGGGTGATATCCTGTCCTTTTTTTAGTCCAACTGTAGCTGTAGTAGATGGCAGTAATTTATAGCTCCTTCAACACTCCAATATCAAAAATGCTGTAAAAATATGCATGCTACTTCACTTTAGGGTGGCAACCTTTTAAGGGAATACTGCAAAGGACTGAAAAGACAAAGCTAAACATAGCAGTTAAAACGAAGATTTTCTTGTTATGTTAGAAGTTCTATGAAACAATGCTAAATAATGTGGAATGGCAGAAGCTAAATGTTTTATTTGTATGTAGTAAGGACATCAATGAAGCAAAACAAATAGTTACTAATGTGGACAGCTTTTATTTTGTCGCTGCTCCGGTGATGTCTCAGCTCTCGCGTGGAACCGCAGCTCTTACCATACAAGACATTAACAATGAAAAACACAACGTAAGGATGCTTTGATATGCAGTGGACTAATGTTTTAGTAAGATCATGCATGATGATTTATGCAATAATACTCTAATATGAAAGCATTGTATAAATAGCTATGGAAGTACTGTACAATCAGCTGCAATAATGATGGCAGAAATAGCCACTTAAAGTAACATGACCAACAACACTGACTTTAATGTACCAACTCTGGTTGGTTTTCTACAAAAGGAAGCACCCCACTGACATAATATGCAATGCCAAGCGAAAGGAGGGCAATTACAACGATTAGAAGCAGAACCCTCCAGAAGCCCAGATCCTCGACAAACTCTTGCCATGTTGTCCGAAAGCTGGAGAGGACCCCTTCGCCTTGCTGCAGGTTTGGGTTCAGCAGGGAATGGCTTTCCATAGCACTGCAAAGGAATGACAAGGAAAATCAAACAAAAAACATTGTGGAGTTTAATCAAAACTTGAGCTTGGCAAAGGCATTACTGTTACAATCAACAAAACAATCAGTTTAATCACTAAGCTCATTGGCTGCAGGAAGAGTTATGCTTCTTGGCCAAAAACAGTAGTAAATTGATGTCTGATCCAGACAAACCGCAAACACCAATATTTTGGATCAACAAGAGTATATTGCAAAAGAATATCTGAAGAGAATACACTAGATGATTAAATAAAAAGTCAGATCATAAATTTAAAAATAAATGTCTATGTCTTGTTCCTTTGTGCCCCCTTTGAGATAGATGAAGTACGGGAAGCAATAATGCAAATGAAATCAGGCAAAGCCCCTGCTTAGACGGACTCCGCATCGAGTTCTATAAAACATATGTAGACCTATTAGCCCCTATCCTTAAAGAATTGTATGAAGACGCCCTTGAGCCTGGATCACTCCCCCCTTCCACGAGGGAAGCTCTCATCATTTCCCTTCTCAAACCTGGCAAACCTGCCACACAATGCGATTCCTACAGGCTGCTGTCTCTAATCAACTACGATACCAGCATTTTAGCCAAAGTCATAGCTAATCGATTAAACCTGCTACTGGAGAACTGGTTCTTCTAGACCAAGCGGGTTTTATTCCTGGACGGGTGACATCACACAACCTCTGCACCTTCTTTTCTATCCTCCATAATGTTGATCCTGATTTATCTTTGGCGGCGGTCTTCCTAGATGTCATGAAGGTGTTTGATTCAGTTGAATGGGACTACTTATTGGGCAAATTGCAACGGATGGGCTTCCCTCCACTGTTTCTCTGTATCAGATTTCTATATCAACTCCCTACAGCCAAAGTTCTCATTAATGGTCACCTTTCTGCCACTTTCCCCATCACCAGAGGCACCAGGCAGGGGTGCCCACTCTCACCCCTGCTGTTCGCTATAGCGATAGAACCCCTGGCGGCAAAAATACACCAACACCATCAGGATAAGGGATTGCAATGTCAATTGCGCCAAATATTGCTGCCGCTTTATGCGGATGATATTACTCTATATGTCAGGAATCCGCAGGACAACATAAATCCCCTCTAAAGAGAGTTCATTGTATTTGGGAAACTTTCTGGGATTCAAATAAACTAGAGTAAGTCGTAGATATTCCCCCTTACTCCCGCTGCACAGCAGTTCTCCCAAGATTTCCCACTGGAGTGGTGTAACTCCGATATGCAGTATCTCTGAACCCGCGTCACCAGCGACAGGGAGGAATTGCTGCGCCTCAATTATGGCACTGCCTTGGATCGCATCACAGACAATGATACCCACTGGATCGCACTACCTTTCTCTCTAGCCTCCTTGATTAAAATGGTGGTTCTCCCACAACTGTTGTACTTGTTCCTAAATATCCCTTATCATATTGGGAGGCATTTTTTTAGGGCGCTACGTTTGGAAATTATCAGGTTGGTATGGGGAGGCAAACAACCGCGGCTACAGTGGAACATCCTTACTAGACCTTACTCTCTAGGAGGTTTGACATCCCAAATTTTGAACTTTATTACTTATTAGCTCAAGCACACTACGCCTACTGCTGGGTTCGATCCTCCCGCTATATGTCGCAAGTTGCTGTGGAACACTGGTTAGCCGACCCTGTGCCCATGCAAAATCTCCGGGTCACATGGTATCCATATTATACCATACCATACACACGCTGCAGACTGTATCACCTTACCCATCTTGTACGCACTGTGACTTAGAGTTAGGACAAGAGCTCACGGACGACCAATGGACATACTGCTGCCAGCAAACACAACAAATCTCTGCAAGTAACAGACTGTACATTACGCATTTTAAATTCTAGCACCGTCTTTATTACACCCAGGTCAAAATGCATAGGTATAAACTGAAAGACACAGTCCGCTGTGATAGGTGCAATGCCTCGGAGGCGGATTTCCTTCACTTGGCCCGGAGGAACACGACTACTGGGAACAGGTTTTTACTGCCCTAGAGCAGATGACACTGCTATCACTCGAGTGCACTCCACTGGTTGCTTTACTGGAATACACTGCACTCATTGCCAAGCCGTACTGCCGGTATAGCGCCACTGTCTTGCTAATGACTAAAAGCTGTGTTGCCTGTAGATGGGGCAGGGGACGAACGCCAAAGTTTAAGGTCTGGCTCAGTGACCTACTTTACTGTCAAGAGCAACTGAGCAACTATGCTGAACTGCTCCCACTAGCTTCACGGCCCCGGGACATTTGGGACCCTCACAGAACTTATCTCCTCACACACCCAGTGACCGCCCCTGTGATCGCCACAGAGACGCTTGACGTTTAGGGATCCTATCATACAACGTTCATGTACACTACGCCTCATGCTCCCTACATCACCAAACCCTCTCCCCTTACCTCTTTTTTAACTCACTATTCTGTGAGCCACACCCCACAGGGCTTGCTCTTGTGTCTCCAGTGTATTTGCTCTAATAAATGCTGTAGCCAACCCTCTTACCTCATGTGTAATTAAAAAAAAGGATAGGACAAAGGAATGTGGTAGGTTATGTTCCATTCTTTTTTACTGCGTAAGGAAGTCAAATTACAAGGACATTATGGACTCTTAAAGCATCCGATTACGCCCTGGACTGCACCCGTAAGAGACAACTGGCATTGGTATACTGATTAACCTGAGTGAGCTTCTGCATGATAAGAACTGTTACTGTGGTATCTCATGTTAATGAAAAACCAATTTTTAAAAAAATGTCTACGTCTTACATTAAAGTATTCATCAGGGGTGCAGTATCTGAAACAATATTGTTTATTTCTTGATTTCTCTCCCTGTGTCTGTCAACTATGGGTTCTCTCTTTACCAGGATCTCGTTCTTAATCCCCCGGCTGTATTGTTTTGTACTGAAGATGCATTTATGTAGAGCTACAGGCCCTTGGCAAGGCGCTGAACAGCTGTTGCCAACTGGAAGCAAAGTACTCTGTGAGAGTGCTTTTGATCGAAAAGTGTGTATCCGTAATGTGGCCCCAAAGGAGTAGTGTTTTCATGTTGTGAGTAATGACCAGAATTGCGCTCTTATTGTATTTTGTCAATGTGCCTATGCGTGAATTAAGTAAAAAGGGGAGGGGGGGTGAGAGGGGAGGTAGAGGGTGAGAGGGAGAGGGGGGTGAGAGGGGAGGGAGAGGGTGAGAGGGAGAGGGGGAGGGGGGAGGGAGAAGGAGAGAGAGAGAGAGAGAGAGAGACTGGAGCCTTAAGCATTAGGTGTTGTGTATAGATGAGAGAAAACTGTGAGAGCAGCCGATGTGGAAGTGTGTTGGTGTTGTACGTGTATGGCAGAGAATACTCAAACTATGACACTAAAAACATAATACTATGCCTACATATCGGGTGTAGGCAGTGCTGAATTTGAGCCGATGGTTGCTGGTGGGGCCATGGGCACTTATGTTTGGGGATTGGTACTAACCTTTCCTCATCAGACTTTAACCCGGAGCAAGTCAAAGACAAACCCACAAGGGGAAAGAACGAGGAAGGAAGAGAATGAGAGAAAAACAGTAATAAAGAAAGAAAGCAGGGATGAAAAAGTACCTGAAAGAGTGAGATAAAAGAGCAGAGTGAGTCTAGTGGTGTATGAAAATGCATTAGGTGGAATTAATACCATGTTGCCTTGGTATTTATCACTCCTGAAATTCAACGGGGTCGGCTGCTGGCTTCTCAACAAAACTTTGGGCTCCCACACTTATTTTTTTAGGTAAAGCACCATCACCCTGCATCCGTGACCCCGCGTGCGGTCACAACGCAGTTGTTTTAAAGACCGCGTTGTGACAGTGCATACCATTACTCTGCAAATCGTTACAACGACTTGCGGAGGCGGGGAGAAAGTGTTGGATTTAAAATCCAACACCTTCCCTAAAGTCCGCACAGACTGGAGTTGGAATAGTAAATTTTACTATTCCAAAATTCAGCGCCCCCTATCCGCAAGTCGTTGTAACAACTTGTGGAGTAATGGTATGCATTGTCACAACGCGGTCGTTGTTACAACCACGTTGTGACAGCATGCGGGATAATGGTATGCAGCGTGAAGAGGCATATTCATTCTTTTACCTATTAAACACGTAGTATATGATAAAAGTGGCAGAAAAGCTGCTATTGTGCATGCATTGCGATACATAATATCAGGCAAGGGCTGTTTCATACAGTTTAACCGCATGCGTGCGGGCGGAATTCCGCTCGTACGCGCAGAGTTTTTAAAGCGCATTTTACGTGACGAGCTGGGCTCGTCATCAGCGTGCGAGGAGGCTACGCCATGACGAGCCCAGCTCGTCATCAGCGTGGAAGGGGTTAAACCACAGAGATATTGGTATCGGATGTTCTCAGGTGAAGGAAGGGTACTCTTGGAGGGAGAAATCTTGCATCTACTGTAACATATGCTTGGGAGTTCACAGTGGGGCAAGGGAGAAATAACCCAAGGGAATTGCCATTAAGCACCCAACCAAGGTTTATGCTCTGAGAAGTCCACAAAGAACTGGAGAATAACAACCCATAGTCACAGTAAACCAGACTATATACACTGATGCGACCAACAGGGAGTGACAGAGGAGAAACTATTATACGAGCAGCTGAATTGTATGCCTAAGGTGACACAACGGGTGTGCCCAGGGGCAAACTTTAGGAATGGGCACAATACAACCAGTTGTATGTACTACATGCTTCGATGAATAACCATGGAGCCGCAGAGTTGAAACTATTATATAATCAGTCATATAATATGCCTGAGGTTTCCATCTACATGTGGCTGCGAGCAAAGCATAGGAATGGGTATTGAACAATCAGCTACTGCCCGTGCTGAGGAAATCACTCAAGAGCAACAGGGAACAATCCACAGAAACAGACATTATACACCGAGCCATTATACATGCTATGGTGGCTACACCAAGGAGCAACTGATAAACAACCACCCGCAGAATACGCAACAGTAGTCCACCTAGGGAAGGAAGGAACATTACGGGTACTTTACAACACAACCTAGTAGATGCTCCAATCAACCACTGGTTTAACTTTGACGAAGACAGAACAGAATGCAAGCTACAGAGGTAACCTCGGAGAGAAGCAGAGATTTCTCTGCTGATTTCAGAGCAGGAGGACTGCTAGAAACGCATCAGGCAAATTCACTTTTCAGTCTAGACACGTTATGCTTTTTTAATATAGAATAATAGAGAGGAAAGCACTGGGCTGGCAGGGTACGCACAGGCTGATCCTCTGCTATTAGAGCTGGCCATACAGTAGCATTTCTCACTTGCTAATAGACACTGAAGTTAAATTAAGTTGTAGTACCACAGTCCACAACTGAGGCTATAAACAAACTCAGTCATGGAATCAACTGCTGCGAACAAACTGTTTCTTTGTTGGCTGGGGCTCTTAGCGGCAGAAAGGGACACCAAGGTGAGACACTCAACCCTGCACAGACATACCAAGTGGGTGTGTACATTAACTAATACACATCAGAGCACCACAACAACATAAAACAGAACACTTCTGAATAAAATCTGTAACATTCACCCAACACAACCAAGGCAGGAAAACATATCAATATTCGGGTTGTTTGCCAAATCCACCCAGGTAATACACACATCTACTAACAACTAAAAATGCATGCAAGTACCATGGCAAGAAATTAGGCAAAGATTAACAGTTGTAACAACACATTGGTTTACCTACAAAACGTCAACTATATTCACAGTGATGCTTACAGACTAAAATTCATAAACAATCAGACTTTGGTCTTTGATGGAATCCTCTAAACCGGGGCGAGATATTAACAGACCCCCCATTGGCACTGAGAGGCAATAAAATGATGGACCACATGCAATACAAATGCGTACAACATAAACCTCTCTCAGGGCATATAAAGGAGATGGCTATTAACTTCCCTCAGGTCTAGAATGACATTCCAAACACAACAAGACACTATTCACGGCTACTCACCAACAGAACAACCATAGCAAATAAAAAGGAAGTGCAGAGAGTCTTGGATCTAAATGGACATCCTAAGGCATGGGTACTGGCAAACATTTGCCCAGGGGCTGCAAAGTACGGTCGGTGGTGTGACCGAGGGCCGCAATGATGCCCCCAGGGTTTGTGGTAGTGGGTCGGGGTGGGTAAGTGATTGTGTAAAGAAGTCTAAAAAACTTTTAAATAAACAGGCAAGCATTTATTTGCAGGTTACTAAATGATTGCTCGTTTATTTAACATATTTTTCTGAATATTAGCGCTCAGCAACTAAACAGCAGCTTGTTCTGCGGTTCACCAGGGGGGCCGCATGCACAGGTAAAGAGGGCCACAAGCAGCCCTGGGCCGTACTTTGAATATCACACACACACACTGGTCCTCGACGTGCCTGGACACCCAACTCCTGATGCAGCGCTCTTTACACTCTGAAACTGTTGTGCACAGGCAACAATGGACAACAGTAGACAACAGTTTAGGGGGCCTGTCCACTGACCCAAAGTAAGACCGCTGGTGGACTTACTACCTCATCTAACAAGCTCACTAGCCTAAACTCACCCCCACATTAAATGAATAGTGACAAGAGGCGTAACGCACACCCCTGCGGACCCTACGGTGAAGGGGTCCCCGGCAATCCTACAGGGGCCCTTCAGCCATTTAATGGGGCCCCATTTAGCTCAAGACCAATCGATATCTGTGAGATATAGGAGTTTAATGGGCCCCTCCTAACATTCTGCAGGGGTCCATTATTTTCCGTTACGCTATTGAGAGTGTATCGTCACTGTCTTAATTCTCGTCAGTCAGAACTTCCTCAGTTCAATGTAACCACTTTGCGGTGCAGGGCCTTGCGGATTGTGTTTTGGCTTGAAAGGCTCTAGCTTTACTCCTTTTATTGTACTCAGCTATGTCTTGTACTCACTTTTGGATTGGAATGTTCATACTCCAGACCAGTGATTCTTAACCTGTGGTCCAAGGACCACGAGGCCTACTCTGGGAGTCCGCAACTATTTCACAAAATTAAAGAATATTAATAAATTAAAATAAAGTGCAAACAACAACATTGAAAATGTGAACACTTTTTCTAGATTTGCTTGTGAATTAAACAAAATATTTTAATATTTGAGCATTTGTTTGGTTGTATACGTGTTTTGCATTTCCCTGTATTGTTTCGAAGTTCAAATTATAGAAATTGCTTAGGGCATGGGTCCCAAGCTTCCAGCAATGACTCAGTGGGGGTCCACAGAAGTCACAATGTTAAGAACCACTGCTCTGGAGAACCAATTACTGTGCGCCTTTAACCATTTTCATATCTTATGGTATACATAGAGATCCCCTCGGCGATGATTCGTGCGCTCAATAAATGTATTTATATATAACATGGTTTAATACCATTTATTACACAATTACTTAGCCCCACTTTCATATTATTGAAATCTTGTACAGCTTTGTGGACATGAAATGCCCTACGTAAACTACTATTATTTTTTGTAGGTTTATCTCAATTATTTCATGCTCTGCTTCCTTTACTTCTATTACTATTAACGCTCCGAATTTCTTTCACCATATGCTTCAATTGTTATTGTATATCCCATAGAGCGTACTGTAAATGGAAGGTTGGAGTTCGCGCTTTAGAAACAATATATTTAAATAATAATAAAAAGTCCCAAACAACGCAAATACATATGGGGACTCTTTATAGACCGCAGGCCTATTTTACAGAATTGTCGATTGTATACTGTTATGTAAATCCATGGCGCGTAAGAGGGATACATACACAAAACAGTGAATGAGGAACAAGTATCAAACGGCGTATCGGCTCGGCAGCATCACTGGGACAAGAGCTTTCTCAACGCAAATTATTATGCCGGCAATGCAGCTCACCAGAATCACACGTGCATGATACATTAAGGAGTTTTTCGAGTCCGTTGCGTGTTTAGCACGCCCTCTAGTGTTGTCAATGAGTTTACATCGTTAACCAATGGTAAACAGCATTCGCCCGCTTTACACAGACAACAACAGGTCTAACTAGCTTTTTTTAAAGCAGATTTAAACGACGGGCACTATGTTTGCATGAGCATGCAACAAAAATAAAACCTGTCAAAACATTTCAAATCTGAACAGGTACATTTGTTTCACTGTCAAATAATTTGCAAATGTCTTAATTGACGAAATCCTCAAAATCCGAGCTTCAAATGTTTGCCGTCTAAAAGTGCTGGTAAAATAAAACAATACACCAGAAACATTTAACTCCGGCCCCCCACCATCCCAGTCAATACATTCTAAGCGCACCTTTATGGAGCCTTTCTTGAGTATGGATCGAGTCAGGTAAGTTTCCACACATTAGTGGATACTCGAAATCACTACCTCTTACAGCAGTATATATATATATAAACATAGGAAACCGAGGCGAAGGTATACAGCAGCAACAGGAGGCATCGCTCCCCGACGGAGTTAAAGAGGGCAGCAGGAGCGGACTACAAAAACCACAAACCTCATCGGACCAGCCGACTACGGCGCCCACCAGGGGGCAATCAAGTCATCCAGCCTGAGTGACGAACATAAAGACCATGAGGCCGTGATACCGCTCCTTCCTTCATTGATGCCACTGACCCCCTTGAGAAAGGTCTCGGAGAGACTGAAATGCATTGGGACACAATTTGGCCAGCAAACTGCAACGAAATAAAAGATTTTCGGAAATTACCTCCAGGAGTGCGACTCACCTTCTTTCTTGTAAAGAAAACTGCTGACATATATATTTATACACACACACACACTCTGTTTATTCTAAATTTCCCGGGGGAACCCCCCCCACCCCCACGGACCCTCCTTGTTACAGTTGGCCTCGCTCGCTCGCCACTGGGCACTCATCCCAAACTTTTACGCCCTACCACTTTCAAATGTCACCAGCCGCCACTGGTATCTTCCATGCTCCACTCTTCTTTCATACTCTCCCGCTCGCAGCCCACCTCTCTCCTTCCCACTGCCTCGGGCACTTAGGGGTTGGCGGGCTCTTCTGCAATCCGCAGCCCACTCCCTCACCTCCCCACTGTCCAATCAGGAAGTCTGGGACTAGCGCAAAGGCGAAGGGAGAGTGCTCCGGTTGTTGCCACCCACTGCCGTGCCCATTGCCATTGATTTCAGTGGCGCGCTACTGAAGTCGCCTTGGGCGCAGCTTAGGCGCCCCAGGCGAAACCATTCATTCTGCGCTTTCTCTGGCCACTCCTTTAGTTTAGTTTAGTTTAGGGCATTTGTAAAGCGCCTGGTGACGCCAGAAGGCGTGTCCCCGCGCTATGATAAGTGAGCAGTTTGCCATCCCCCCTCCCTCAGGAGTTATCTACTAAAAAGGTGAGTTTTCAGTTTTTTTCTGAACTGGACCTCTGATGGTTCAAGACGCAGGTCTGGAGGCAGGACATTCCAGCATTTGGGAGCAAGATATCTAAAAGATCTCCCCCCCATCCGTGCCTTCCTAACTCTGGGAACCACCAGTAGTCCCATCTGAGAGGACCGTAGATTGCAGGTAGGCTCATAGTGAGACACCAGACTCTGGAGCGGCACAGGGGCTTTGCCGCTCAGAATGCGGTGGCACGTTGAGAGGGCCTTAAACTCAACTCTCTTCTCCATCGGGAGCCAATGGAGGGCTTGGAGAGCAGGTTTAGGATGACATCATTCCTCTCGTATGTGCTGCGAGGGCGAGCAATAGTCCTCGCCCTGGCCAGCACATGCGAAGGAGGTGTCTCTGACTGGCTGTGACCTCGTTCCGACTCCCTTCCTAGGGAAAAAAAACCACAAGAAAAGAGAAAACAGAATCATTTTTCATTTGTGTTCGGAATCGAGACTCGAGTCCGACAAGGGGCAGTGAGCAGTGAGCACTTCATTTGAGGCTGCTCCCTTGTCCCGAGTCTAGTGGGGCAACGCCCCTTTCGCCCCTATGAACCAGCCGCCACTGAACGTTCTTCCGTTATTTAAGTTTTCAAATTCACACACCTACAGAACACACAAAGTGTGGGACGCAGTCTGGATCACATCACTGCTGGCATTGTCTTCCGTAGATAAGATCATGAAAAAGGGTAAATGGGGTGCAAATGGTCTAAGTGCCTGTATTCACTTTTGAGGCACTCTGGTATTACAGAAGGGGCCGAAGTGCGTGTGCAACCTCTTGTGAAATATGGATCGCGCCTGCACAAGATGTGCACCCGCCTGATTACGAGGGGGCGCTCCCTCATTTATAAGGGTGTGTGGTCCCATGCACACACATGAGTGAACACTTAGCCACTGGGACCTTGCCCTATTACAGACATGGGTGCAATGGTAAACTCAACGTGAGGACAGTCATGGATCAATCCGGAGTTGCCTGCTTAGGCATTCCACGTTCTAGCCAGCCGTGGGCGATTACACACCACATCGAAGATGGCACATAGCATGGTTGTCGTGGTCCCTAGGACCTCAGAGGCATCCTTGTTACAGGCTGGTGAAGTAACACATTTCACCCGCATGAATGGGCTTCTCTGCCCCATTTTTAAACTGAAGCAGGTCTGCCTCCAGTGAAAGACTCAGGTGCAGTTTCAAACCAGAGTTTGCACCGGTGCTGCGACAGCACATTGTGTTAGTGTAATCAGTTTACTGTTCCAGTCTGCTCAGGGTATACTGAGTTAAGGGTGCACTGTGGCGAAAACCAAGGTAGCCAATTATCAAGTGAAGGGTAAAAAGACAGATTTCTAAGCAGGTTGAGCACCTACGCTCCTATGTGAACAGTAAATTATCAGACAGGTGCAGTTCCTCCTACTGGAGGGAGACCCTTGCAAATTAGGTGGAATTGATCCAGGGGAAGGCGAGATCCGATATATCAGATCAAAGGGCCCTCACACACCCAGTAGTGTCATGCTTCATCATAGGGCGCTCCTTGTTGGGTCAGCGCTGAAATGCCAGACCGGCCCCTCAGTGGGGGCTATTTGGGCTAGATTTTTTGATCTTAAAGCTGTATGATGCGAGCAAGTAAGGGGGTGTAAGTGTAGGGTGGTGCACAGGTGGTTAAAAAAAAGTCTATGGGACCCCCAGAAGATTTTAATGGGGTGGTGGTTCCCTTGACATATTAAAAGCAGGGGAGCTATCGAGAGTGTCAATATACTGTGATACTTTCATTAAGTGTTAAGTGAGGTCAACATGCTTCATGCCTGGAAGCCAGGAGCATTAGTGGCATTTCATCAGGACAAAGTGAGAACCTACCCTACTAGGGAGTGGGGCCTTGAAAGTTCACATAGACCCCAAAATGATTACATTATAAAATTCACTGAATAAATGCATCGGCATAGCTGGGCCAACGCATCCAGAAGTTGAAGGGATGAAGCCCCTTAGGGGAGGAAGAAGACCAAATCTTACAGGAGGGGGAGTAACTGGCGCTATAAACTATGCACCAGAGTAGGATTACGTTGACCCGCTACATCAGTGAATTTGAATTTGTTGCAGAATATTCAAGACATCAGAAATAAACTTCCTGATTTGATCTAATGTGAACCACAGGCTGTTACATGTGTAGATAAAATTCTTAAAGCTGCTGACTCCCAAAGCAGGCACATTTAGTACGAGAAAAAATTCTAGAAATCAAGTTTTCAGGACATCATATCCATTGAAGTTCTTTGGATAGAAAACACTCAAACTGTGATACTACAGCATTTGCCAGGTTCAAGGAAAAAAATAGGAGGGAGTCCTACAATCACATTAAAAAACATTATGTGGCCGATTCTGTTCAGCAGACCCCACTGACAAGATGCTTCTGGAGCAGAACAGTGCATACTAACCCTGCTCCAAAAGGACTATCCCAAAAAGAGTACAGCCATTCTGAAATTCTGTACACCAGGTACCGGCTTTCGTAGAGGAGCTGGATGCTGTGATTTCAACAATCCTACATTTTAAACAACTGCTGTGGTTTGCTATGAGCCACCAACCGAGCCAACATCAATTGAAAGGGTCCCCCTCAAGAAGCTGTGCAGTATGAAAAGGATTCAGAAGCAGATTTTGATATAAAGCGGCATAACAAGTCCTTCTACAATTCATCAATGTTGCAGATGGATTACAATTTGTTGGTTTGTGACAGACATTTTTTTCCTCCTTAGTCTTATGTTTGGATTGATAGTGCATAATTCTTTCTTCTAAGGGGGTTTATGATGCCAATTACAGCCTTGCTTTTGATGAATGGGAACTATATTCCTGATAAGATTGTGAAAATCAGCAAGAATTGTTTTGTTTCTATCACTATGGTCACCACTACATACGTAGGACAAGTAGCCCCCGAGAAATATGTCGTTATACAAAGTGGGATAATTACAGGGCCCGACCATATATAATCCCCAAAACTTTCAGCCAAGGTTCTCTTATTTTAATAGTAATGATGTCAGACGGATCTTCTTTTTATTGTTCTCAAAAAGCAGAGAAACTCTATAAAAGTTTGATAACCAATCAACATTAAGCCACACAAAGAATTATATGGCAGACAGAGAAATAATGCGAACAACATTTAAAGTGATTGATAATGGCTTCCAAACACTCAAAAACACGTATACACTAGGGGTGGGCGGAACTCGTGGAGTTTACCCAGCGGAACTCCGCAGTTACATAAAAACGTTCCGAAAGCAGCAGGCTTTCAGCACTGTGGCTGCTCTCGCACTGTCAAAACAAGTGCAATCAATGGGTCATAGATGACATCCCTAAGGCACTCTGTCTGATATATTTGTTCAAATATTCTTCAAGAAAATAATTGCTGTTAATCAATTTGTCTGTTTTATTTACTTTCCATGGTTGATATTAGTTTCATATCCACAGCGTAAAGGATTTTCAAACACTTTCATATTTCACAAATGCAAAACATAAAGTCCGCTCCAATGCATTTCGGGCCACCGCCCTTCATCGGGGAGCATCTACAATGAAACGATATATTGATATAATCCTTATTCCTAGTCCAAAACATATCACTAATAGGGTGACTAACAAAATTAATTAAATTAAAAGTGCGTGTTACCCTTACTATCACCGATAATGTGTGTAATCAGGTTTGCTACGGGCATGTGGTCTAAAAAGAAACCGAGTCGGTGCAAACAACATGTGGGTACTTTAAATAAAGTTCTATAAAAGGCATGCAGGGTTAAATACGATTGGAAGTAAGGGGCGTCATATGGGTTCAGGCTTTAAAAGTAGCGTAACCGTGCAAAGTTAAAAGAAATAACTGCACGCATACAGCGGTGCTACAAATTCAGCATTACTTACTTTTAGTGAAACTTTCAATCGTTCCGGACGCCGGAGACGGCTTAGTAAACCGGATGGTTTATGGCGTGTTGAAATAGACGCCGAACTATGTGTGTCATGTGACCTAGACCTAGAAAGGGGACTAGGTGTGGGATAATAAAGCTAGATGAAAGACTCCGGATCTAGCCAAAGTAAACAAAGTGCGTCTAAACGCTATCTAAATAAATGATAATTTCTAACATTATAAACAAGAGGAAACTAACAGAATAAAATAATGCATTAAAATAATACATTAAAAAATGTGTTAAACAGGAATACATTCAACAGGAATAAGGTCTTGTGGACTACCCACTGGCTGGGATCAGGACAGAACAGGGTGGCATGATATTGCCATTGTAATAGTCTTATAGGTAACATGCAAACTCCACACGTTCATTTAAGCCCGCGGGCTTAATCGAATTCAGTTTATAGATCCAATAATTTTCCCGTTGTAGCAACATCCTGTTATTGTCTCTACCTTCTTTTTTTTGGATGATTTCCAAAGCCATAAATCTCAGTTGGGATATATTATGGTTCTTTTCCAAAAAGTGTGCTGCAACTGATGACTTTAGGTTGTTTGTGCGAATATTAGATTTATGTTCGTTCACCCTAGTCTTCAGTTTACGTTCGGTCTTGCCGACATAAACTTTTCCGCAAGGACATTTGAGGAGGTATATGAGGTTGTTAGAATCACACGTTGCTGTCACTTGTAATCTGATATTGTATCCTCTCATGGGATGAGTTATCATGTTTCCCGGAATGACATTGTGACAATTGTTACAATTGTTGCATGGTTTAGTTCCTTTTGCTGTTAGTGAGGGTTCTGTTGATTGTTTCAGAATCTCTCCCAAATTTTTACTCCTTGTATGAGCAAATATTGGTCTTTCTTTAAACATGTCTTTAAAGTCTGGTTCTAATACTAACATTGGCCAATGTTTAAGTATTATGTTTTTGTACTCAGTGCTTACATTGGAATATTTTGACACTATGACCATCCGGTCACTGTTCTGTTTCTTTGTAATCTGATGAAGTAGGTTTCGTCGGTCTAATTTATCTACTTCATTTGTGGCTTGTGTTAGTAGTTCCTCTGGGTATTTCCTATCTCTGAAACGCTCTCTCATTTCCTCCATTCTTATTTTTGTTAGGTTCGGGTCTGAAGTGATACGTTTGACTCTCATTAATTGTGATTTCGGAAGATGCTTCTTCAGTGAAGACTGATGAAAACTGTTGTAATGTAACATGTTGTTACGGTCTGTGGGTTTCCGGAAAATGTCCGTTGTTATTCGATTGTTTTGTAGAGTAACTTGAACATCCAAAAATGTGATGGTTTTAGGATCTATTGTCCATGTGAACTGTATTCTTGGGTTGGCTGCATTCAACATTACTAATGCTTGTTCCAAATTAAATCGTGTGTCGTTCCAAAGAATAAAAAGGTCATCGATGAATCGACCATACATTCTAAGGTTATTCTTCCACTTTGGGTTTGACCATATATGAGACTGTTCAAATTCTCCCATAAAGATATTCGCGTATACTGGGGCAGCGCTATTTCCCATGCTGGTGCCCACTAGTTGCAGAAACCAATTGTCTTTATACGTAAAGTAACTGTGGTATAAAGTAAACATAACTAACTCCATTAAAAATATTTTCATGGGTTCGTCTACTTCAAGTTTCAAGATGGCCTGTTCCATAGCTTCTATGCCCTCTTGGTGTGGGATGGTCGTGTATAACGAGTTGACATCAGCGGTGCATAACCACAGTTCTTCATTAGGGTCTATGGTGATGGTCTCCAATTTTTTCAGGAAATCTGTTGTATCTCGGATATAACTGTGTAAGGCTTGAACGATAGGTTGGAGGTGGCGGTCCAAATATTGACCTATGGATTGGTGTATACTATTGCGGGTTGACCCTATAGGTCGAATTGGAGGATCCATTAAATTTTTATGTATCTTTGGTACCGCGTATATATTGGGGCTTCTAGGGTTAGATTTTAGCAAAAAGTTCTTAGTCTTTTGATTGATCACTCCCTGTGTTAAGGCCTTGTTTATTATTTCAGTCAAGATCCTCGTGTATTCTGATGTAGGATTCCCTGGTAGTTGTAAATAGGTCGAATCGTCAGATAGGTGCTGATTTATTTTCTGGTGGTACATGGTTGAGTTCATAATGACGAGGGCTCCGCCCTTGTCAGCCTTAGTGCAAGTTATATTTTGGTTGTTAGCTATTTTTTTGAGTGTGTCTCGATCTTTTTGTGTGATATTCTTATGTTTGTTTTTCTCAAAGTTTATCGATGATAGGTCTTGTCTGACCATTTGTTCGAATAGGTCAATCGTTTTATGGCTTTGAGGAGCCTGGAATGAACTAGATGTTTTTAGTCCCATTAGAGGGTCCGGTTCCTTTTCTCCAGATGCGGGCATTATATTAGTGAAGAAGTGACGTAGTTTTAACTTTCTGGTCAGTTTAAATGTGCTGACTTCAAGCTCAAGTAAATCTGTTCTGGACGTTGGTACGAAAGAGGTGCCTTTTTGTAGTAATTTCATTTCATGATCAGTGAAAGAGTAGTCTGATATATTGATGACTAAGTCGGTTTTTTCTTGTTGTCTTTTTTCGGTTGAGTCACACTCCTTGTTTGTGGTGGAACTGTTTTTTGTTTTGCTCCTCCTGGATCGTCGGGTTCTACGACCTGTTCTAAAAAATCAGTATTAAGAGAAGTGGTGGATGTTCTCGGTGTTTGTTCAGTTGTGGTTCCAGATGTCATTGGACCTGTTTTCCTCCGTCGGTTAGTGGTGTCGCTGTCCGAAGATGAGGTTTCGGTATTCTGAGTGTAAGGGCGACTTCTTCTCTTCTGGGCATACACCTCCGCCCAGGTGTAGACCTCCCCTAATTTGTAGTCCAGGGTGTCTCTGCGATATTTCCTCAATTTACGATCATTAATATCATTGGTGTGTTTTTCCAACTGTTGTTTTATGTCATTCATGAAAATCTCCATTTCATCTGATGTCATCATTTTACTTAGTTCATCCGTGGTTTCCGATATCTCCTTATCCAATTCTTTCAATATGTTTGACAATTCTTCGATAATGAGGAGAATCAGGTCAAGGCTGCACTTATTTAATATAGCGTACCAACGATCTTGAAATGTTTTTGAATTTTTGCACAATGATGGTTTCAATGCAATTCGCAGACCACGGGGTATGCGTTGCGTTTTGTGGTATTTCACCAAAGTGTTAGCATGTAGTTTTTGATTTATTTGGCGTTTAGACAGGTATAATAGCTGTTTTATGTTCTGTTCCTTACTCCTGCTAGTGGATGACTGTGATATATCGTCTTGTATTAAAGCATATATCCTTGTGGCTTCCTCGTTGGCAAATGCAAAGGTGTCTGCCCTTGCTTCCGTAGATCGTGCTATATCCTCGAATTCCATATTGCTTTATGGGTAAATTTGGAGAACTGATGAAAAATTTAAGGTTGCGTGCTGCCAGTTCTTGGAGTGATCCAAAATTGATAAACTAAAAGTATAAGAGCCGGGCACAGCCTTTGATAATTCTTCTAGAAAAGGTAATGGTTTTGTAGGTGCTCTTAGGTGTCGCCCATCACTCCGGGCGAGTATTGATAAATCAAAACAAGTGCAATCAATGGGTCATTGATGACATCCCTAAGGCACTCTGTCTGATATATTTGTTCAAATATTCTTCAAGAAAATAATTGCTGTTAATCAATTTGTCTGTTTTATTTACTTTCCATGGTTGATATTAGTTTCATATCCACAGCGTAAAGGATTTTCAAACACTTTCATATTTCGGTTCACGGTCACACTGTAGCAGTGTGACCGTGGACCGGAAGAGGGCTTCCCTTTGATGTCACTGTGAGCCCTTTGAAAACCCATAATCCCAGTAGGACTTGGTAACTCACCCACATGACTGGATTTAACTTATATGAGGTCGGGCAAAATAGTCCCTTTCTTCTCTTTGCTCTCCTGCCTGATATTATTTCCAGGTTTTTAAAACTGGGATTATCCTGCTGCTTCATTGCGTTACCGTTGTACTGTGAGGTCTGAAGTCAGACTCGAATAAGTGGTGTCAAATTTACGACGTCCCTGCCTTTCATAGTTTAAATTAAAAAAAAACACACATCACTTTTTATTTCACACACACCGTGGTAATGGATTCATCTGGTATGGCAGTCCTGGTATTTTTATATACCCTTCATTTCTGGTGTAATCACAATAAAGAACGTATGCAGCGGTCATTCCTTAAAGAAATTGTTCGACATAGTGAATAAGAAAGCAGTGGCGTAACGAAATTTGAGGCCCCCCCCTGCAAGATGCATGGAGGGCCCCCCTCCTAATTTTGTGAGGAACTCTCAGGCGAAATTACTGTGCTGAGAGGGCTCCCTGGATATAACTCCGTGTGTTCGCCTCAGCACCACCATGCATGGTACTCGCAGCTTCCTATGGCTTCACTACCCCGTGTCTACCTGTGTACTCAGTACCCCTGGCTTCCTGTGTCTTCAGTATCCGTGTCTTCCTGTGTCATCGGTACCTGTGTCTTCCTGTGTCCCGTCTACCTGTCTTCCTGTATGCTCAGTACCTATGCCCGCTGTACCCTTGTCTCCCTGTGTCCACAGCATCCCATGTCTTCCTGTGTCCTATGTACCCATGTCTTCTTGTGTCCTCAGTACCAGTCTTCCTGTGTCCTCAGTACCTGTGTCTCTCTGTGTCCTCAGTACCTGTGTCTTCCCGTGTCTTCAGTATTGTGTCTTCCTGTGTCCTCGCTACCTGTCTTCCTGTATGCTCAGTACCTATGCCACTGTACCCTTGTCTCTCTGTGTCCTCAGTACCCGTGTCTTCCTGTGTCCTCGGTATCTGTGTCTTCCTGTGTGCTCGGTATCTTTGTCTCCACGAGTCCTCAGTACCTGTGTCTTGCTGTGTCCTCAGTACATGTGTCTCTCTGTGTCCTAAGTACCCGTGTCTTCCTGTGTCATCGGTACCCGTGTCTTCCTGTGTCCTGTCTACCTGTATGCTCAGTACCTATGCCTGCTGTACCCTTGTCTCCCTGTGTCCACAGCACCCCATGTCTTCCTGTGTCCTCTGTATCTGTGTCTCCCTGTGCCATCAGTACCTATGCCCGCTGTACCCTTGTCTCCCTGTGTCCTCAGTACCCGTCTTCTTTTGTCCTCGGTATCTGTGTCTTCCTGTGTGCTCGGTATCTTTGTCTCCCTGTGTCATCAGTACCTGTGTCTCCCTGTGTCCTCAGTACATGTGTCTCTGTGTCCTCAGTACCCGTGTCTTCCTTGTCATTGGTACCTGTGTCTTCTTGTGTCCTCGGTACCAGTCTTCCTGTGTCCTCAGTACATGTGTCTTCCCGTGTCTTCAGTATTGTGTCTTCCTGTGTCCTCGCTACCTGTCTTCCTGTATGCTCAGAACCTATGCCGCTGTACCCTTGTCTCTCTGCGTCCTCAGTACCCGTGTCTTCCTGTGTCCTCGCTACCCGTCTTCCTCTGTCCTTAGTACCCATGTCTTCTTGTGTCCTCGGTATCTTTGTCTCCCTGTGTCATCAGTACATGTGTCTCCCTGTGTCCTCAGTACCCGTGTCTTCCTGTGTGCTCGGTATCTTTGTCTCCACGAGTCCTCAGTACCTGTTTCTTGCTGTGTCCTCAGTACCCGTGTCTTCCTGTGTCCTGTCTACCTGTCTTCCTGTATGCTCAGTACCTATGCCCGCTGTACCCTTGTCTCCCTGTGTCCTCAGTACCCAGGTCTTTTTGTGTCCTCTGTATCTTTGTCTCCCTGTGTCATCAGTACCTTTGTCTCCCTGTGTCCTCAGTACCTGTGTCTCTATGTCCTCAGTACCCATTTCTTTCTTTGTCATCGGTACCCGTGTCTACCTGTGTCCTCGGTATCCATGTCTTCATGTGTGCTCGGTATCTGAGTCTTCCTGTGCCATCAGTACCTGTGTCTTGCTGTGTCCTCAGTACATGCGTTTCTCTGTGTCCTCAGTACCCGTGTCTTCCTGTGTCATCGGTATCAGTGTCTTCCTGTGTTCTGTCTACTTGTCTTCCTGTATGCTCAGTACCTATGCCCGCTGTACCCTTGTCTCCCTGTGTCCACAGCACCCTATGTCTTCCTGTTTCCTCCGTATCTGTGTCTCCCTGTGCCATCAGTACCTATGCCCGCTGTACCCATGTCTTCTTGTGTCCTCAGTACCCATGTCTTCTTGTGTCCTCGGTATCTGTTTCTTCCTGTGTGCTCGGTATCTTTGTCTCCACGAGTCCTCAGTACCTGTGTCTGCCGGTGTCCTCAGTACCCATGTCTTCTTGTGTCCTCGGTATCTGTTTCTTCCTGTGTGCTCGGTATCTTTGTCTCCACGAGTCCTCAGTACCTTTGTCTCCCTGTGTCCTCAGTACCTGTGTCTCTGTGTCCTCGGTACCTGTGTCTTCACGTGTCTTCAGTATTGTGTCATCCTGTGTCCTCGCTACCTGTCTTCCGGTATGCTCAGTACCTATGCCGCTGTACCTTTGTCTCCCTGTGTCCTCAGTACCTGTGTCTCTGTGTCCTCAGTACCCGTGTCTTCTTGTGTCCTCGGTATCCGTTTCTTCCTGTGTGCTCGGTATCTTTGTCTCCACGAGTCCTCAGTACCTGTGTCTGCCGGTGTCATCAGTACCCGTATCTTCTTGTGTCCTCGCTACCAGTCTTCCTGTGTCCTCAGTTCATGTGTCTCCACGTGTCCTCAGTACCCTTGTCTTCCTGTGTCCTCGGTACCTGTGTCTTCACGTGTCTTCAGTATTGTGTCATCCTGTGTCCTCGCTGCCTGTCTTCCGGTATGCTCAGTACCTATGCCGCTGTACCTTTGTCTCCCTGTGTCCTCAGTACCTGTGTCTCTGTGTCCTCAGTACCCGTGTCTTTCTTTGTCATCGGTACCCGTGTCTTCCTGTGTCCTCGGTACCCATGTCTTCTTGTGTGCTCGGTATCCGAGTCTTTCTGTGCCATCAGTACCTGTGTCTTGCTGTGTCCTCAGTACATGTGTTTCTCTGTGTCCTCAGTACCGTGTCTTCCTGTGTCATCGGTACCCGTGTCTTCCTGTGTTCTGTCTACTTGTCTTCCTGTATGCTCAGTACCTATGCCCGCTGTACCCTTGTCTCCCTGTGTCCACAGCACCCCATGTCTTCCTGTGTCCTCCGTATCTGTGTCTCCCTGTGCCATCAGTACCTATGCCCGCTGTACCCATGTCTTCTTGTGTCCTCAGTACCCATGTCTTCTTGTGTCCTCGGTATCTGTTTCTTCCTGTGTGCTCGGTATCTTTGTCTCCACGAGTCCTCAGTACCTGTGTCTGCCTGTGTCATCAGTACCCGTGTCTTCTGTGTCTGTGGAGAAGTGTGGCTCAAATGGTTAGAGCGGCAGACCTTGATGCAGAGCTCAGGCCTGGGACCAGGGTTCGATTCCTGCCTCGGCGGGTCTCGGGCTCATAAATTCCTCTGACCTGATATTCTCGCCTCAGCGCCTATTCTAATCATGGGCCCCACGCTGCAACTCTGGGCAATAGCTTGCTTAATCTCCACAACGGCCCCCAACAGCGCTGGGGATGCCTGGTTTCACCATGGGGGTGTCCAGGAGTGGACACTTCACAAGGAAAGCCAGGAAGGGTTCCTCAGCGGTATGAGTACAAGCGCCGGGAGACCCTTGTTGGGTAGCTGTGCGCTATACAAGTACAAAAACATTTACATTCTTGTGTCCTCGGTACCAGTCTTCCTGTGTCCTCAGTTCATGTGTCTCCACGTGTCCACAGTACCCTTGTCTTCCTGTGTCATCGGTACCTGTGTCTTCACGTGTCTTCAGTATTGTGTCATCCTGTGTCCTCGCTACCTGTCTTCCTGTATGCTCAGTAACTATGCCCGCTGTACCTTTGTCTCCCTGTGTCCTCAGTACCTGTGTCTCTGTGTCTTCACGTGTCTTCAGTATTGTGTCATCCTGTGTCCTCGCTACCTGTCTTCCTGTATGCTCAGTACCTATGCCCGCTGTACCCTTGTCTCCCTGTGTCGACAGCACCCTGTGTCTCTTTGTGTCCTCAGTTCATGAGTACAGGAACGTGCCTCACTAGGGGTATATCAGTGGAGCAAGACATAGTTCTGCTGTCTGTGGCCAAGCGAGGGATAGCTCTGCTGTCAGCAGCAAGCGAGGGTGCAGTGGAATGGATAACTGATGTCTGTCACAAGCGAGGTAGCGCTGCTGCTTGTGATGAATGATGGAAAGCTCTGCTGTCCAGGCAAGTGAGGAGGCGGCTCACTGTGCTGGACTCAGGGAGGGGGGGGGGGGGGGGGGGTGAGTGTATTCTCTGTCCCAGGGCCAGTGTGCAGACACCTAGGCAGATTGCAGGGGCACGTCGTGGGAGCTGTGGGATGGGTGGGTATCTGCAGCCACCGGGGTTTTAATAAATGTGTAGGAGGAGGGATACAATTCGAAGCACGTCCCCCGCCCCCCCCCCCACCCCCCTCCAGGCTGCCCCCTAATTGCTGCTGCTGGGCGCCCCTCCTTGCTCAGCTCTACTCCCCTCCAAATCTGAGGTGTACTGGACCTCTTCCTTAACCCCTTCGGGGCTGATGACGAGCTCAGCTCGTCATGGGCGTAACCTGCCCTACGCGGATGACGAGCTGAGCTCGTATGTAACGCGGGTTTTTGCGAATCGCGGCGCGCAGGACGAAAACCGCTACCGCGCATGCGGTTAATTTACAGTCTTGTCTCGCTGCGGGATCGGCTGCACCCCCAATCAGGGTCCTGGCGCCTCTGACTGAAGAGAAACAATGCCAGTTGATACTTTGTTTCTCTTCAGTCAGCGGGAGGGGGCGAGGGGCTCAGAGCAGGCTGCAGACAGCCTGCACCTGCTTTGGAGGGAGAGAGGTTTGCTTCAGCACAAGCCTCTCTTAGCCTCTCTCACAGCTCTCAGAAGAGCTGAGGGGGCCCGGGGCCCCCTTCATTTACTGAAGAGAGTGGGGCCCCCCGCACCGCGGGGGCTGTGGGGGCGTTTGTTACGCTCCTGTAATAAAGTTTCTTGTTTACTGCACAGTAAAACTACACTCACGAAATGAGGGTCATTACAAGTCTCAGAATAATTTCTCTTGTTGGTTAAAAAACCGAGATGGTTTGAACACCACACTTAAGATATGGAACCAGTTGGCTTTAAGGAATTTTCATGGTTTCTTTTAGCAATGCAAGATTCATTTTGCGCGGGTGCCCACAAGAAGCGGAGTGGGACAAATGGTACCATCCTCCTACTAGTGTGCAAAAAGATATTCTTGCACCAAATTTTGATACTAATTTTGTACTCGAGGGTGTAGCTTGTATACACATTTGGCACAACACTACTTGCCAACATACGAAAATGAAATCCTTTGCAGGAGTACAGTTGATATAGTTTACACTTGACTCATCATAGATATGGTGTCACCTTATCTTTCCCTGTTCACACAACGCAGCACTGCTTTTTTTAGTAAATCTGGTCCACAGTTTGATGTTTTGGGGGCTGCCACCTACATGTGGCAATCTAATGATCTTGGTTCACGTACTGGGCAGGTCCTCCTGTTGCCAAGATACTGGAGATGGATGAGTGCAGGTCCCAGCACACCTCCAAACCGGAAGTGGCAAAAGACTAGTGATGAGGTTTTAAATGACAGTCTTTTCAAAGAAGTACTACCGAAAAATAGCAAAAAAAAGAGACTAAACAAAAATGTTTTATTGTTGCTCATCCTAGCATTTGTTAAAACACCATTGCCAAGGATAGCTCACAGAGATACTCAAAAATGTAGACCATAGTTCACTTGTATGCACATTTCACTTAAGGCATTAGTAAAACTGGATCTACCGTTAGAATTATGCACCAGCTCACCGGACTCACACTGCATTCTTCGACCCCCTGGCCGTTGTGAACACCAGCTTAATTGTTGCATCCTCAAGGTGATGACCCTTATCAGAGAGGACCAGGATCAAATGCTGTTTTCATAAAGTCTGGAGTAAGCAGAAGTGTGTCTGCATTCAAATCCTTGACAAAGCGTGCACCTGGCTCTCAGTTCAAATCCCTCATTTCCTGGTATTGCAGCGCACTGCCTGCTGTGAGACACAGGTGACGGGTGATAGGCAAGGAAAAGTCCACCGTGCGGTGGTTCACAGAGCTTATCCAGAACTCCGCGCTCCAGGCAGTGCGGGCAAAACTTTGGTAACTCCAACGGAGGAGCGGTGTTTACCACCCACCCCTAAAAAACAACATCAGCACAATAATTTTATCTGCAGTGCATCTTAAAATCTCATATTTGAGCTATAACAAAATTAAATTAGCCTTTACTTAAAAGATGGCAAAATACCATGACAGCTTATAAACGATATTGGCATGTTTGATCCTTACCATCTGACCTCAAACCAGAAAATGATGGCCAAAAAATAAGCAACATATACCGTTTTAAGTAATGAGGAAATATTTAAGTATTGAGGAAACATATACCCTTTTAAGTATTGAGGAGATATATACTCTTAAGTATTGAGGAGATAGAAAGTACCCAGTTTCCTGTGGCAGAACATCCATCCTCCATGTGGCGCCTACCTGGAGTAATCATCTTACCAATTATGGCTTTCAATTTCTAGGACTGTCAAAAACAGAGGTCAATGGGCTGGTATACAAAATACACAATGCCTTTTTAGAGATCATGCCTGGGGAATTCTAGCTTGAATTATTTTGCACCAACACAGACAATCTATCATTTATAAGCACTTTTGGGTGTTCAAATGTTTTAGCTGACTCACTCTTCCCAGATTCCATCACTCTGCATGGATCTTGTAACCCTTTGAAGCCAGGACTGAACTGTTGGTTGGTTGGAATACCTGCCCCCCTTCATTCCCGCTTATTGAATGCTTCTAGGCATCGGGTCCCATCTTATAAGGACAAATGATAGCTGTTGAGGAATGTTCTGGGTTTACCTGCTTACGAACTGCGAAAAAAAACACTACAATATTGTGGTATCACTTTGTATACTACTCTACCGAGGTTGTTTGAAAATATTCCTTGGCCAAAAATAAACATGATAAATATGTGCTTTGATAAATTGAATATGCTTGTTGCAATAGCAATCTAAAAAGAGGTGCCTTAACTTCAGGGGCAGGAACTTTTGACTTACAAACAGCCCACTCTGCATCTGAAATACAAAGGATGCTGCAGATGCAGTTTCCAACACATTTTACCAACCTGTTGCACAATGGCATTCATGGAGATCAAGGTAAGGACGGACACGATAGGCAGGTATCCCATGGAGGTAAACTGGGAGGGGGGGAAAGGTGGAGCTTATTAATGTTTATATCCGGCTGGGGGTTATAAATTTATAGATTACATAGTCTTGGTCCACTTATGGCAGATTTGCCACGGGTCACAGGTGTATTAGGTGGAGACTTTAATATGGTACTGGACTCAAACCAAGATTGGCCCCAATCAAGATATACACTCACAGGGGATTTCAGATCATGGCCCCTTGACTGTTAAGCTAGAGATGGCCAAATAAAGAGGGAGAGGCAAATGGAGGATGGCTACATAGAGAAATCAGGGGGAGGTGACACGCCTTAAGACGGCAGTGGAAAACTACTTTGGGGAGAACACAGAAACTACTTCGGGGAAAACACAGAAACTACTTCGGGGAGAACACAGAAAAAGGCTACCCTATGGAAAGCCTATAAAGCTACCATACAGGGAGTGATAGTCTCAGGAGAAGTTGGGGAAGAGAGACAGAGAGATAAATCCTGTTTTGACTTTGTGAGGGAAATCTGGGTACTGGAGACGGAGTATGCCAGGCAACCGGCAGCTCGCACCAAAACGCAGATGAGCTACAAACAGGAGGAATATAGATCCCTTGTAACCAATGAAATTAAAACAGACTCATCTAGCTTAAGAGGGCCGTATATATGAAGCGGTTGGTAAAGCGGGCAAGGTTGTGGCTCGGCTCCCTGCAGAGAACTAGGTAGGAAGCACATAACCAAAATACTGGGCCCTACCAGTGAATAAATCAGAGGCAGTGAGGGGATAGCGACCACCATGGCAGACTACATGTTGGAATTCTAGGCAAGGAAAGTGTCCTTCCAGGACTCAGTCCTGAAGGGCTTCGTACTGGACTGCCCATGCCAGAGGTTAGCACGGATAGAGCCCTTGATCTAGAGGTAGACTTGACAGAAGAGGAAATACAGAGGACACTGACACAGCTGCAGGCTGGGAAGGCCCTGATCCCAAATGGTGTTTCCGCTGTATTTCTAAAGAAAAGGTCCTGTAAGATTAATATGCCATTACAATACGCGGAGGTGCACCAACTACCTAGATACCTCCGCATGGAGACAGTTATACCCATTCTCCAAGCTGTGAAGCCTACAGACAGAAGGGGTTTCTACTGCCCAACTCCGCTGCTTAACTCTGAAGCCAAAATACTGGCCAAGGTCTTGTCTAATCTACTGACGAGGAATAATCAAAGACCCGGTGCATCCAGACCAGACCGGATTCATGCCACACAGATCGATTAAACTGAACCCTCACAAATTGTATAATAATAAAATATGGTAATGAGGGCAACAATTTATTCGGCTGTGGCGTCTCTGGATGCCAATAAGGCTTTTGACTGGGTAATGTGGTCCTCCCTCTTTGCTATTCTGAGGAAAATGGGATTCGGGCCCAAGTTTTTGGCCTGGATTACGTTTTTCTACAGGAACCCCAGGGCGCGACTCAAAGTGAATGAAACTTGGGCGATGACAATAAAGAGAGGCACCAGACAGGGCTGCCCCATCCCCCATGCTATTTGCTTTAGCAGTACAGCCCCTGGCGGAATGGATAAGGGTAGATACCCAGACATGGGGCTGGCAATGGGAATGGACTTGGGAAGAATGGATATACCTCTATGCAGATGACATTTTGCTATACCTGGCAGACCAAGATATATTCCTAAAGAGAGCAAGGGAGATCTTTGAGTTATATGGGAGGTATTCAGGTACGTAGATGGTGTCTAGTCTCAAGGGGGCAGCATGGTTCTCAACTGGGTGTTTCCAGTTTAAACGGATGCCCTTTGCACTCTTAAAGAATGACTGAATGAATACACATGTGTATAGCGCATGGCTACCCGAGGGCATCCCAGCACTTCCTGTTTCTTGCTTAACAAGATATTACTCCTAAAGATCTTCACTCACAACTATTGCAGCATAAACCTAGAAAGTTTTGTCAATTTTAATTGCATTGTCCATGCTCATACATTCTTCCCATTACTATTATCAATGCTGGTGCTAATGATGCACTGCTCTTATTACGGTCATGGCTTCTGGAACACTGGATTTTTTTTCCAGTCTACTGCTCCGATTATTCACAATATTAATCTCACCTTCTGTTCCCACATTTACAAATAGAAGAGAAAGTACTACCCTCTGGCAAAAGGCAGTTGATGGTTTCTGTTAGTTATTCCAGAAATTGTCACCTAAGAAAACCAACAGGGCATGTTGAATACACTTTTAACTACAATTTGTTGCATGAATTGCTTTTTATAGGCTTGACAAGTATTCTAATTGGCTACTTACATCCTACGTAATGCACTGGTTTAACTAAAATTGGAAAAGTAAATTGGTCTTCCCTTTTGGCTTTGCCAATGCAAACATAATGGCTTTGCCAAAGCTATTTGTTGATGCTGTTCAGTATCAGCAAAAAACACACAAAGAAAACCCCCCAAAAAACAACAACATACCAAGCGCAATAGTCATGCAAGCATCATGCACGCAGGCATATGCGCCTTGACACTACAATTGTTCCCACGTGATGACGTTTATGCATGCATGAGTCAGCTCTCATACAGCACGCGATGGCCAAATTATTCAACTTACCATTTCATTGTAGCGGATGCCCATCTTGGAGCAGTAAATTAAAACAAAATAGTAATGATAAAATGTGTACGAATGCACAGTTACAAAACGGAGCAGCCTGGTAGCAAATTGCAGAAGTCTCACGCTTCTAAAACGTAACAAAAATAAGTGAGGGATGGAGAGGAGCAAGTGAATAAGAGAAGCCCAAGGGTTTTGATCAAGCAATTATACAATGACAAGAGGCACTGGCAAGCTAAAATGAGTGGGGAGTATTCATTTAAATAAAAAGGCTGAGTGGGCCAGGTACGGCTAGGACAAGCAAAAGACAAACAGGGTAGTAGGAGAGAAACACGGAGAGTGCGAGGTGGGAATGGGACGAGGGAAGAGAGGAGCAGCACAAAGGAGAGGGGGGACGAGCGCAAGAACACACATGGACTCGCACAGAGTGCTAAAATACATCAAAAAGTAGTTCAGTGAATGTGAGTAATCGGAGGACACTCCAGAAACGAGAAGTGCTCTAGAGGTGTGAGCATTCCAAAGGAAAGCCATCAAATAAGATGCAGGAAATTGAGATAGACAAGAAAGCTATCCAATCAAGAGCTAGGAGCTGACCCAAATCCGACTATTGCATATATATTTTAATGTAAAAGTGACTACAGGTGTTCGATAACAGACGGTGCAGGTGAGACCTACAAATTGTCTTTTTTTAGATCATTGCTTTTTATGGACCAAGGAGGAGGGGCTGATATGGCAACTGTCTACAAACATCCATCTTATCAGGTTGCTGGCATTTACTGAGTCCAGCTCACACCACTCTATACTGCATTTGTGCTATCAACGCAAAGCAAAAGTCTTTATCTCTAGTTCAACTAAAGACAACTAATAATTGCTCAACCTTTATCTTGTTGCTTTTTTAGGGGTATTTTGCCTGAACAAAAAATGTGTCTTGCTGGTGAAGTTCTTGAAAGACAAAAGGACTTTGAAAAGCTAAGTTCTGGGTAACTGAAAGCCTTGCATAGATGTATGGTTCTAAAATTTTTAAGAAAAGATTTTTAGATTTTATGAGTGCCTTAAAGTTGACCACTTGCTCATTGATTGACAATGTATGGACAAAAGACAATGTAAGTTTATAAAAGCTTTAGGTTTCACTGCCATGGTTGCGCTTTACATTAAGCAACAACACATTTCCTTAATACGGCAATCCGTTTTTTAATAATAGTGCATAATACAAAAAGGTTTTCTGCACTTCATATGCAGAGATCTAGAGCCAAGCCACAGATCCCTCAGGCTCTAAAATGAGACTTGGCATTTGTTCTATTTTGTTATAACAACCAGTTAGAACTGTAGGTCTCAACATCAAACACACCATCTACTGTTAATAGAAAAACAGTAGCATTTACATCAACAGTCTACATGGCTTTAAGTACTGTCTTTTAATTTTGTGCTAACAAATTTTGCAGAAATGTCCATTTTGCCCCCACAATACACAATGTCTTATACTTCTGCCCTCTGATAAATCTATAGGACTGTTTAGGCAGGGATGTGGAATTTCTATAGCCCGATGTCCAGAACATTTTCTTTAGGGTTAAGGGCAACAGGTTTTCATGTGTATTTTGTCCTTGGAACAAATAGGCCCAAACCCCTTACATCACAAACCGTTTGGCTACCAGTTTGCAGTACCTCATTATGGATAAGGGAAAGGCATTGTCTGCAGTAAAGGTACTATTTGTGTCCATATGTGAATGATGTTCAAACTTGTATTTATGGTTCATTAATGCAAAACCTTTATTATTAGGGTGAAAGCTCTAAGTAAATGTTGTAAGCTTGGACTGCACCACTGACAGTGGTTCCAGTATAAAAATGTGTACACACATTTTCAAAGTTTGGCAATATGAGGCTACGTATAATGCTCCCAGACTGCTCTCTGATTGGATACAAATATTTGCAGAAGCTTGAAAGCAAGATTGACGATTCTTTGCTTTCAAAATAAAATGTTCACAAAAAAATGCAAGTAGGAAAGAAAACATTTCTCTAAACTACTGTAAACTTTTAGGTACCATTTCTTTGCAGCCTCACTTAGTAAAATGTGTTGATGTATGCTAGTATTTCCCAAAAACATTCATAATGGAAAATCAGTATAACCCGTTTCAATAAGATTATGGGAAACATAAAAAAGTAAACAAGCATTGGCAAAGCCAGTAGGTCTGAAATTAGTGGTCAGCCTTTTGGTATGTCAATGCGTGACTTGCTTTAGGAAGGTTTTAGTAAAACCATATTGGTGTGGAAGCTACCTGGCCCTCATCATTATAGCAAACATTGGCAAAAGCAAAAATTGTTTTGGGTCCCAAAAAGCACACATTGCTACAGTAGTTCCCGGCACTGAACAAAACTACTTTGTGTGCTGTAATGCTCCTTGTGAAAGAGCAGAATGATGTCACTCACAGTGAAGCCAGCTCATAGAGAGAGAGAAACAGAATTTTAATAAACACAAAAGGTCATGGTTAACACCAGACCTAATTAGAAGCCCAATTATTAAAGAAAATCTCAAAAGTGCACCCATGGTATATGTCCTTGCATTAAGCGCAGATGTACAGCTTTTATAAATTCACAAGAATTTACAAAAGAAGGCCAAGAAATAGTTCTCCTAGAAAATATCTGTGAACTGCATTTTAGCATGAGCAAATATGCATGTGTAGATTTGCTCAGGCGTAAATCTGAGTGTTTGTAAGTTCACTTTCCTTCAAACCACTTTTTTCCCTAACCTGGAAGTAGTTTTACGTCTGCCATCGTCAGGAGTAAATTTTCAACCTTTCTCAGTATGGGAAAAGATTAGAGAAGAGTTGGTCAAAACCTTTAAAACATGCAAGTAAGTAGGTTTGCACCAACTCAAAAGGGCATTCTAACGTTGTAACTATTGCTTACCACTACCTTCAGCCCCAGTATGTAGAACCGTGAAAATGTGGCAACTTAAAGGAATTGCTAGTATTTAAACCCTACTATGGTATGAGCGCTGGCATAACCTGGGAGGCTATATCAGAGCTCCTATATAATGAGATTGCTGCCATAATTTGTCGCCGCATTACATGACACAAAAAGGGCAAGTGGATTTTGTTACAGGACATGTACATTTATGATGCAACTTGCCCCATGGACAAATAGATATTTTATTAAATTCCACACACCAGGTTCAGATGATTTTTCTTAATCACCCCTTTAGAGTTATTGCGTTTATTACTAGAACACAAATGCAGGAATGGTGCAATAAATGAAACATTTTGCTACAAATATGACATAAGGAAAGTGAAGAAACAACTGGGGGATGCCAACTTTCCAGTCTAGTTTTCTTCTATGCTGTACTGGAAATTAAAATAATAGGAATTGAGAAAGCACATTTTTCCATCGAAATTATTACTTTCCTTAAATGCAAAATATTCTTAAACAGAAAAATATTCCTTATTCAAAAAAGGAAAACATCCTTGATTGACAAATCATTCTGAGGGACATGCTGTTTGAGAATCAGATATATAACCAGGGCAAATAAAACCCTAAAACACTGCTTCGGGAGTTGTAAATCACAACCTGCAAGTATTTTTTAAGATCACGTTTTAAAACTTTCTGTGAATAAAACCACTCATGTATTCCTCTAAATGTATTACAGAGCTGCCATTTGATATAATTTTAAAAGCGTTGCTATTTAAGCTTCTTGGATAACTGAAATGCTGTGTGTCAAATTTAGGGACATAAGCAGACTATTGCACCTAAACAATGTTTTCCATTTGCCAAAAACACAAATTTGCTTTAAAATGTGTGACAAAACAACCATGATTGAGTCAATTTACTAGGACATGCCCGACATATGCTTTATTTTAAATTAAAAAAGAAGAGAAATGAATAAAGCAAAAAAGCTTGTCCTCCAATACCCACAGATAATGAATGCAGATTTAGAGCATTGTACACAATATGAGACCTCACAAAAGGAACTAGTAACTGCAAGAAGACTACCTATAAATAAAAGCAAGAGAAAGATGGCTTACGAATAGTGGAGATAACACCTTGGTATGAATGTCTGAATGTCTAATCCTGTATACATATGTCGAAGGCGCTGCTCTGACACTGGCAAATGTAGCCGATTAAAGCACATCCACGGACTGCTCACAAAGAGTTGCTATTCCCTACTCTGGAAAACTCATATCTAATGTTTACCCTTCCACAGATCATGAAACAAAACTGACCAAGGCTAGATTATTTTTAGGGAGATCATTTGTACTTTCAAATAAGCAGTGCAACATAGAAAGATGCAAGACTGTTTGAGAATGCCCTCGGGTGCACAAAGACTATAATCAAGCCCTCTCAAATTTTTCATTTCAAAAGGAAAGCATTCAGCACAGATAATTGCTATCTACACCCTTCCCTCTAAAACCACTAGTTTTATGTTGATTTGTGCTCCATGTACATAACAGCAATGTTTATAACATGGCAGAGAATAGAGTTCAATAGAATATTTAGTCCTCTCTTTTCAAAACTTTGCAATAATTAGTTATCTTGACTGCCACAGCTCAAATCCTTTGAAAATTAGGCTTAGTTCATAAGCCTTCTAAGATGTCTGCCTTTACTTACTATCCAGTGCCTTGCTGTTTCGTATTGGTTAGTTTACCAACAACAATTTGCAGAGCACTACAATTCGGTAAACTTGTTCTACCAACAGGATTCCCCGGTACAAAACCCAATGCCAAACAAACAGAAAAAATAACATGTTTTTCCTTTAAATTATACCACTTTCTGATCTCAGGATTCTCTTACAAACGGTGTAATTCCTCCATCTTGAGGCGAGCGATAGGCATCACTTGCAGAGCCACCAAACTCAAAGAAAAGTAACAAATCGAGGAAATCAAATATGCAGCAAAAAGGCAAGTGGAGTCAAAGATTCCAGTCCCCCACCCCAAGCCATAAAATAACAGTAATAAGATAAGACAAATGGAGTTGGGTATAGCGAACCCCTGTCTAAAAGACGATCTGAGGATCTTTCCAGGACTGAGCTAAAATGTTCAACAATAAGGTACTTTAAAGGAATACATACTAGGAAATATGCTATTCAGTGTTGTGTCTGAATTATAAGTATATTAGTTTAGTAAGCGTAATGAGTAGAACTAAAGCTCTTGCTCCACTGATTTCAAAAGTAGGAGAGGGTGTCAGTAGATTACTATTCCCAGATGTACCTTTCGCTTTCAGCAGTCTGCATGGTCTCCAGCTTGCAGGGAGCACTTCTATTAAATCCTTTCATCTCTTGCTCTTCTAAAGACTCCAATAATCGGATCACTTCCTTATTCACGCCTCTACGTTTTGCGAGGACAAGCGGTGTTGCACCCTGATGATTACTGATCAACAAGACATGAATATCAAAGAAAGGACCATTACAAATATTCTGAAGGTCATGATGCTCCACATAACATGAAAAGTAAACATTTTAATTTTAAGATATAAATCTAGATTCGGATGGTTCAATGCTTTAGGAAAATGTTATGGAAACATTTAACTTCAGTTAGTAAAAGTGCCCTCCATTTTAAAGCTGAAACTTTAAGTAAATAATATTCTAAAATCCAATCACAGTTTAAAGAGATACTCACTGCCTCAAGCTTTAGCTTGTGGTATCGGCAATGAGACAGACCAATGAATCAACGTGTACAGACTGCACGTGGGATTCCTTTAGTAAAAGTGGGAGATGATTGTAATGCTGCAAATGATATGTGCATAAATTATGGTGTTTAGTCTCCAAAGCAGAGGTTGGAAATATGAAGGTGTTAAAGTGTTACCAGGCTATGGAAGGTGGAAAAGTTTTTCAGTAAGGCTTTGGAATTGAGCTTCTGATTAGACTATTGAATAAAACTAGTCTGGAAACCCAGCTAACCTAATAATATGATTCCATGCCTTTAAATTTACAGCAAAATATAAAACTTTCTAAAGTGGTTTTACACACCTTAACATACAAATAAGATCTGCTGTTCGTTGTTTAGCTGAGCTTTTATGGCTCTGAATATTCATATTCATTTCATAGCAGTCCGTACAGTGATTATTTTACCCAAATACAGCAACAAAATACAAACAAGAGTGGAATCAAACAATACACTTTGAGAGCATGAGTATGAAAATGATTTGCAGTGTCAATGGAGCAATACAATATTTACAGCATTAGAAAAGTGCAAGGGAAATGTGAATCTTTTTCTGGTATCAGATTTTATTCTGGGCGTGCCTTACATTTCATTTTTTTCCACTCAACTAACATCTGATTTTGTGGCACTATTTTTTTAAAACTACTTTATTGAATTTTTCTCTTAGTTGATTGTTTCAAACAGACGAAAAGGAGAGGATGAAGATAGTTTTACAACCAGGACTCTAAACAATTACAAGACGTCACAATATTTGGATACCGTATGTTTACACGTGTGCGTTTGTGGTGCACAACTGTAAAGCACCTGAACTTTGATATAATATATTAAAGAGGCTATGCTTATAAACCAACTTCTAGAAACAGTATGGAACAGCATTAGAATGTATCCCGAAAAAGAGAAGAAGGGTTGTGGCTAGGTTTTTCCGGTTATAAACTTCAACTTTGAAAAGAAAACCTAGCTATGGTGAGCTAGTGGTGCTTGTGGACCCATTAAGAAGCATGATAGGTCTATTAATTTACATGGGTTACTATGGTTGCAAGAATGGAGCAGAGAATCAATTTAATATAGAGAGGTGCAAGTACTAGGTAGGGGAGAGAAAAGAGGATTTTATCCGATCTATTTGTTATCCAGGAGAAGGCAGGTTGGGCGTCCTACTGAGGGGTGTTCCTAATAGAGTCAATACTTCTATGGGGTCATGGTCAGTGTGACTATTCCAGGGCAAACAGGCACAGGTAAAACACCGAGGGTGGAGTATGGGAATCGTGTGTCGTCTTTGGGCACCTCCCTGTGCAGGGCCTTGCTTTTGGCACCAACCATTTAATGACCCCATGTTTCCATTACATTTCCTGATGGAAGTTTTGCTTTCCAGTTTGTGGTCATTCTGGCTTGGCTATGAGCAGCGCAAGGTCTATAAACAGAGTGATGATTTGGAGGTGCTAATAATGAGTTAATGCATATCATTAAAACAAAAATTGGAGATAAAGACTCACTTCCCCTGCACTTTTCAGTGTGGTAAAAAAAGCTACATAAACTGAATGATCCAACACAATTATACATTTATGCATGTGTAAGACAAATATATATACATTTAAAAGCATTTTTAATATATGTGGTTGCACGTGTATTTAACAGAAATTCTCAAACTAAAGAACTACCATTACAATAAAGTTGAGCCTATTCACATCTTGCAAACCTAACTTTGGTAAAGCATTTAACACTGCATCATTACTGTATATCACACTGCCAAACATCAACCGGACACAGCTCTGATATTCTTGACTTGACCATATTTGTTAATGAATATTTAATTCTTCTTTCAAAACGGAAGGTCACAATAGACTAGAGGTGAGCTAATTTGCATAGATTTCCTCTGCAACCCTCATGAAGATTTTTCAACTCTGCAACCTTTTTTGAAATACACGAATGTTGAGGTACTTTTGGAATAAAAACTGAAGGCAAAAAATCCTGTAAAAAGTATGTTGTTGGAAATGACCCATGCGAAAAACACTTTTGTCACACACAAAATGTTTTTGTGGGAATATTTTCCTCTGAACTCTTTTCTTTTTGCAAAGGGAACAAACTTTGTGACATTTCAAAGTCAGTCAAGCCTACAAAATAATGTCATAGATGGCTAGCAGAATGACTGAACCTACCAAGAGAAGGGATTGTAAAGCAAGCTTACCATATGTCAATTTTGAGCCCATTTGACACTAGGAACTGGATAGTATCAACATGGCCACACATGTGGAGGGCTGTGTTCCCCTGATAATCTGTGGCAAGAAGATCAGCACCAAATTTGTGCAGCAGTTGACAGATATCCACATTCCCACGGGCTGCTGCTAGGTGAAGGCCTGTTCGCCCTCTTGTGTCACGAATGTTTGGGTCAAAGCCGCTTTCCAGGAGTCGCTTGGAATAGGTAAAGTCTCCATCAATGCACGCCTGCAGCAGAGGGACGTTTGTTTGGGAAGAATCGTTTACAAATACATAAGACATACTTCTGTCTACAAGGTTATGTATGTAGATCACCTGCAAATAAAAGAGATTGATTAAGAAGAGAAAGTGCTACCCGCAACCACATTTAAAAGGACAGCGTAGGGAATAGAAAACAAAACGTTAACGAAGCAGAAACTAGGGCGAAGCACTGATCATGAGAATAGGTCCACTTTTATGTAAATTACTTTCACAATACTAGAAAACCTGCCGTAGAAGGGAGTTGAATACTCTGGTACAAGAGGGAGAGATAAACCCATAATCATCAGCACTCTTATGATAAGGAGAATGTACAAGGAGAGACTATGGGCAGAAGGCAACTCTGCTGGAGATTGTGCATAAATGCTTTTTAAAGTATTTGTGTGGGATTATGGCGAGTTGAGAGAATGCAGGATACAACAGTCTATATAAGCACAGAGAGAGCAGGGTCTGTACAAGGGCAGAAGGTTTGGAGTGGAGCTAACAGAGCCCTACACAGGGTGCTTTGGACAACAGGTGCAATTGCTACTGTTCGGAAGATACAAGATAGAAGTTTGAAGACTATACATGAACACGATTATTTGGATAAAAGAGATGAGTTTAGACACACATGGGTATACATTTAGGTATTATTCACACCCAGCAACTTTTATCATCAGAGCTAAACACCTGGCCCCAAGGAAGATGCTTGTAATTTTGCATTACAAGGCTGAGTGACTGCCTGTCCTACTATTTGGGATAGCACCTTCAAGTGCGGTAATGTAATCAGTGCTTCTTTAATGTTGCTAGTTTATTGTGTGCAGCTAAAAGGTATTTAAACACAACCATGGACTTAAAATTACAAATCTTCTTAAAGAACTTCTTTACATTACATCACGATTTCTATAATAATAATTAAAAGAAATAAGTATCATTTTACACTTCCAGCACCCTTTCAGACTATGGTCTAGAATCCAGATAAAATACCCAAAGGAATGGTATGCTAAAGCTGAAATAACAAAAACTAGGAATGAAGATAAAAGAACAGCAACAAGTTAGAAAGAAATAATAATAATAAAATAAAAGACAATGTGGGCATATTTCGTTTATAGTTATATCACAACACAATTGTGTCAATCATGATATGTTAAGTACAAAATAAGATGCTAAAGGTGCATCAGATAGCAGGCAAAGTGTTAGGAGGTGACCATACACAAAGGGGCACTTTCCTACAATAATAATTTTTACTTTTTATTTCCCTTTTAATTTCTGTTGGTTACTTTGTTTTGAGCCTGTATGTTTTTGTTATTTCTCTGTGACTGCTAACTTAATGCATTCATTTGATCCTAAAACTTTTTGTAGGGATTTTTTGTGTTTTGCACTGCCAACTTTTCCTCAGCTACCTTCTTCTATTCCAACCCTGATGGGTTTCCAGGGAGACACAGCGATTGCTAGAATAAGATGTCAAGATGTTCTATTCATGCAATCCAACACCAGCATTTGATGCCAGTCCATGGCCTCATGTAGGGTGTTTAAGTTCCTAATTGCAAACATTCTGAGACCTACTTAACATCATTGTTCCGTAAATATGTAGAAAATACAAATCTACCACTTCATCTACCACACCACCTTTGGGAGTTCTCCTCGTACTGCTATTTTGACACCAAAGTTTGCATTTATGTCTTTTTTTTCCTTCTCTCTGGGACTCGCGCTCAGGCAGTTGTAGTCATGACATCAGAAAGCTCAATGGCTGGGCTACAGTTGTAATGTGGCCTTTGGTGGAGGGCACAGTTTGCAACTCCATAATTTGCCTTTCACTCAGTGTGCTCTCTTTTACAAGAAGCCATCCATCACTGGAGTAAAGAAGACTCTAAGATACTATGCCCATAGTATAGACTACTTTTCCCATCACCTCTTGATGCATCTGCCTTAGTTGGTGTGGAGCAATGTTTGAAGGTGTCCCGTGACCCTTTTTGCCATGGTCACTCCTGCTTTTTGCCACTGTTATTGATGTTTTTTCAACTGTGGTGCATTGTGCCCCTGCAAACCAGGGCCCAGTGCCAGTGCTCTTTCCCTGAAACAAGGTAAAATAGTTTTATTGCAACACAATTGGCACACACCTTGACTCCCTTGTACGTTCCTAGTAAGTGGTACCTCTGGTACCGAGGGCATGGGTACCAAAGAGGGTCCCTAAGGGCTCCAGCATGTATTATGCCACCCTAAGGGACCCCATACAAACTGCATGCAGACTGCAATCGCAGACTGTGTATGATGGTGCAAACCAGGAGTAAATACACCTCATGGCACACTCAGTGTGTGCCATACCAAAGTCCCTGCATGTAATACATGCATATTACCCCTAAAGCAGGCCTTGTAGCACTATGGAATTGTGCATTATGTTTTATGTGAGGGCATATCTCCATGAACAAATATGCCTCTGTGCTGTCTAGTCCAAATACTAGATGGTACAATAGTATAGGGAAGCCATCCAAGTATATGTACTGTGCACTGTCCATTAAGAGTTTCCCAGCTACATAATGACTTTACTGAAACCTATTGTGTTTTCTATCAAACATCTTGTCTTAATAAATCTATACTGTTGCCAGTACAAGATGAATTATGACAGGCACCCAGAGGGCACCTTAGTGTTGCCCCCTGAAAAACCTACCACTATCTAGTGTACTGGCTAACTGGTATCGCCAGCCTGCCACTACAGACATGTTTCTGACCCCCTGCAGGTAAGCACACACACTCTCTGAGGCCAGGAACAATGTCTGCTCCGGAGGAAGGTGTTCACACCTCCTCCATCAGGATGGCTAGTGATTTAGCATATCAAGGTTAGGGGCTTCAAAGCCTTTGATATGCGGCCCCTACTTCCCCCAGACCTGGGGGGGATGCCATCTCAAGCCCTGTGGCCCATTTGCTCCAGGACAGGCAGGAAATTATCAGGCCAGGTGCTGTACCAGGTTTTAATCATTTTAGGACCTGTGAGGGTTTTAATCTGGCATTGTGAGTTTTTAGTTCAGTCTGCACTGCCAGTTTTGGCAACGGGCACATTATGTAGGAATTTTCAACTTTTTGTATTTCGATTTCATTTGGCACCGGATATATTGCCTGCAACGTTTTGCAAAGACAGTCACTTTAAATTTGATATAGCGGTCTTTTAATGGCTTTCATTCTCTAGGGCTTCTGTTCGCAGACTATGCTTTATGGCCTTCATACAGTTCACTAACAATTTTAAAGGTGTAATAACTTCTTGGAAAATATTTTCTTTTTGTTAAAAAAGCCACTATCACTCCTTTTATATAACATTTTCTTAGATTTGTTCTGGGTAGATTTGAGATAATGCAAGTATTTGAGGGATTACAATTACAAGTTAGAGGAGAGGATGTGGCCTAATGGCTAGAGCGGTCGACCTCGAAGCTGGGGAAACCTCTTTCTAGTCTAGGCAGGGACGCTCAACATTCTGTGATTTTGAGCATAACACTTAATCTCTCCATACCTAACAAAATGAATGTGTCCGTCTGTAATGCAACTGGTGCTCATGTAATGCGCTCTGATACCTTCGGGTCAAGCTTGCGCTATATAAAACCCCCCCCCCAAAAAAAATTACGTGAAAACTTTAGATTTATTTTATTATCTAATTTGCATTGTTTTGATTTAGTAACTTTGCTTCTTTTAAGTGGACATCTACTATGGTGCTCGTAACGGGACATAAAAGCCTCCTTAAGAATACGATATTAGGGGGGTGAGGCCAGCAACATGGCCGGGTAAGCTGTGCCTTTAGTGAGCTCCGCCGAGCTTTTACCAATCCGTCATAAAAACGCGTTCACGGATCCCAGAGAGACGATCCGGGACATGCCGTGGATCCCGAGTGACTGGGGGTGCCATCGGTAACCTGATCGCCTCGGAGGAGTGAGGGACGAAGACGCGCTACCCTGAAGAGAGGTGACCGCGGCCCGCCTGTCAAGATGGCGGCGCCCTGAGACTCGGAGCGAGGAGTCCGGCCCAGCAAGATCGGGACACCGACGGTCTCACCTGGGGGGGCTCTGAGGCCTGCTGGAGCCTAGAACGAACGGCCAATCCGCCCCCCCTCCTCACCTGAACATACTCCACGGTCTTGAGCTCTGCCGGGCGGGGCCCCCGAAGCCGAGTCCGACACAGAGAGCCGGCTCCCGGGGCGGCAAACAACTGCAGGGAGCCGAGACAGAAGCACCCGGGCCAGCGGGGATACACAGATCTGGGGCCCGCCTGCCCGCCCTGCGACACTCAGCGGGAGCTGGACGGCAGGAGTGGCGGGAACTGTTGCGACGAGCCCTCGTGAGGTGAGGCCCGACCGGGAGGACAGCGGGGGCCCTGGTGCAAAGTGCCTCCCGCCTTGGCATTGTGGGGAGACCCCCATACCGGGAGGCCTGATTGTGGGTAACCTGGATGGCAGCAAGACTTGGGGGAGATTGCCCCAGTAGGGGTCTGGGCCCGGAAAAGCACGCCGCCGGACCTCAGCTGAGAAACCTGCACCCCCTTCCCCCCCCCCCCCACCCCGACTTGGCACCCTGGACTTGGCACCCTGGTGATACAGGGGGGGATGGCGGCTGGCACCGGACATACCAGGGACACGCCGGGAGCATCTTAGGGCGCTGCCACCGGGCACTGACCGCCGCGGGGAGATAGCGAAGCCACAAGGGGAGGCCAGACGCGTACGCCTCGCTCCTCCCCCATTGACAGAAGGGACGCAAGAACAGATCCCCTTGCCCAGACAGGAGATCGATTAGACGGGCACACAACGACTCATTACAGCGGCTGGCCCCCCCTGGACGCGAGGGCCTGGTGGTGGGTCGCCCCAGCTGAGCCTACTGGCACACCGGAGTCAAACAGCAACCAGGTGAACACGACATGGGGAAAAGGGATGTGCCCACCCGCGCCCCGAAGCAGGGCACCCTGGACCGGTATGCGACGGCCTCTCCTGCCACGGAGTCAGCAGTCCCAGGACCGCGCTCGGACACGGCGCTCCTGATGGACGCCATTCAGGCATCGCAAGATGATATAAAAGCATCCAGGGCGGCCCTGGAAGTCAAGATTGGTGAAGTGGGATCGGAGGTTACACTGCTGCGGCAGGACTTCTGCAATTTGACGGAGAGGGTGACCACGGCTGAGACCAGGCTGGGGGAAGCAGAGGATACGCTCACCACGCTAAGAAAAGACATGGCGGATCTTCAGGCGTCGCGCAAACAACTCCAATGGAAGGTAGACGATGCAGAAAACAGAGCGTGCCGCAACAACCTGCGTTTTGTGGGCTTTAGGGAAGGACTTGAGGAGACCAACGCGGCGGCCTTCCTTCATACTTGGCTGCAAAAAACCTTCCCGGGGCGCGTTTCTCTAACTGCTTTATTGTGGAAAGGGCACACAGGGCGCTGCTAGCTAAACCTCCGGAGGGAGCGAGACCCCGACCGATAATTGCCAGTTTCTTGAACTTTGCAGATCGTGACCTCATTCTGCGGGAAGCGAGGAAAATGGGTGAAATACGCTTTGAAAATGCAGTAATTATGATCTTCCCGGACAACAGCCAAGAAGTCCAGAAACAGAGACGATCCTTTGACACAGTGAAGGCAAGGCTTCGGGACTTAAAAATACAATACATGCTGCTCTTCCCTGCAAAGTTAAAGGTCATACACAAGGACAAAACACAATTTTTAACGCACCCCGACGATGCGTGGCAGTGGCTGGAGGAGAGGCCTGTATAACGCACACCGGGGGGGGGAGCGACGAGAGGCGCAGGACAGACCGCAGCCCATGGAGGCCTCCTGGGGATTCCCGAAGTCTCAAAGATCTAGAGGCTCGAGGGCACGCAAGAGGCTGACGGCTACCGGAGATCCGGGATGATGCGGGGTCCAGGTTTCGCTGCCTGGAGAGGACCACACACTCGGAAGCAGAGGAAGAAAGGATCGGTGACGAATCTGAGGAAGAGGACAACGAACCGCAGTCTTCGCACTCGCTGGTGGCAGTGAGCCGAGAAATGGAACAGGACGCCCCCGGGGGAACACGACCTCCCAAGATGCGGTCCAGGACTCACATTCATGATTAAGGGACATGGTGGACGAGAATTTTCCGGCTCGGATGGAGTGCATGCAAGTTGATACGCACCTTACAAACTTTCATATTCCACGTAGTTTGATGTGTATTGTTTTCCTATACGTAACTCTGGCGGAGGGGAGTCTTATCTGCACTTGGACTACTGTCCGAGAGCCGGGGTGCTAGGGGATTGGTAGGGGTGGGCGATAGACCTTCTCGGCCTAACAGTCCCTTACGATGTTGGAACCAAAGACGGGGCTGGAGGGAAGGGGGGTGGGGTGGGGGGAGGCGAGGGGGTTTTCTGCAATTTCATGGTTGGAGGTTCAAGGGGGATTTTGGGGGGAGGGACGAGGGAGGGGGGGGAGTTGGAGGGAGGGAGATTTGTTAAGCATGACATGATGAGCATACACACACACAACCTGACAGTCCTACGTGCAGGACAATGGATGTGATTATCCTGTAATGCATGCCACAAGAGGTCATAGCCTGACGGGGGGAACTGAATCTCTAGATGAGCTCCAGGTACTCACTTGGAACGTTAATGGCCTGGGTTGTAAGTTCAAGCGAGGATTAGTGAATAACTATATAAAGAGAACTGGTGCAGAGGTTATATTGCTACAGGAAACGCACCTACAGGGTAGAAACTGCGCCTTTCTGGCGAGAGGGAGCTATAGAGTACTAGCACATGCAGGATTTACATCTGGCTCAAGGGGGGTCGCAGTCCTGATTAAAAAGTCTCCCCCTATGCATGTAGCACAGACCTGGATATACCCGCAGGGGACATCCGTGGGGGTAAGAGGATGCTGGAAGAGAAAGGAATACACGTTCATATCAGCATACGCCCCGCCCAAATTACAGGCAGCCACGCTTAGGGGGGTTACTGACATACTCCTCAACACATCTGACACAATCCAAGTCCTGGGAGGGGACTTCAATGACGTAAAGGACGTAGGGACGGACAGGACAGGAGACAGGGATAGGCCAACTGGCCCGACTTTACTAGCCGCCACTATTGGAACAGTAGGCTTGGTGGATGCCTCGAGGTGGCTACACCCAGGAAGTAGGGAATACTACTTCTTCTCGGGGGCACATAAAGTGTACTCCCGCCTGGACTATGTCTTCATGGCTAGGCAGGCATTGTGCAACACGGACGTGGCGGAATACCGGGCTCGAGGTATCTCAGACCACTCACCGTTGTTGCTCCGGGTAGGAGGAAAGAAAGTGAATCGACCTAAGGTACTGCGATTGACGGCCTGGGACCTCCAAAATGCAGACATACTAAGAGGCCTACGAGCGGACCTGAAGGTTAGCATAGCAGAAAATGAGGGAACGGTGGCCTCCAGGGTGATGTTATGGGAAGCACTAAAAGTGGTAATGCGAGATAGGGCGCACAATCGGATGGCGGAAGAAAAGAAAAAAGTACAGGTAGAGGTATTGGGCTTAGAGGCCCGGATTCTGGCCCTAGAGCGAGAGCACTTGACCACTAGGGATCCTGGAATTCACCATCAATTGTCGGATGTGCGGATCCAATATCAACACTTAGTGACGAATGAGGCGAAGACACAGGCATTGGCTACCTTGCACCGACTATACGATGTGGGGGACAAGTCCGGGAGGCTCCTGGCATGGCTGAGCAAGAAAGAGAGAGATGCGCGATGGGTAGACAGGGTGAAAGATGGTGGGGGAAACTGGGCCCAAACAGATGATCAGATAGCCAACGCTTTTGCGGACTACTATGGGGCCTTTTATGAGGCAAGGGCACTGGGGACAACGGAAGATGCCCTACAATACATGGCGAACATAGATCTCCCGGCACTGGAAGACACAGATAGACAGGATTTGGAGGCAGACATAACAGCAGAGGAAATCAGAGTAGCTCTGGCTAAACTCAGGACGGGCAAGGCGGCTGGCCCTAATGGCTTTCCGGCGGAATTCTTTAAGAAAATGGCAGACCTTGTGACCCGCCATTTATTGGGCCTATTTATGGATGCCGAGGTGGAGGGAACGCTCCTGTCAGACCTCCGTCAGGCAACGATCGTCCCGGTCTTTAAGGAAGGCAAGCCACCAGATGAATGCTCATCCTATCGCCCCACTTCCCTCCTCAATGTGGAGGCAAAACTCTATGCAACGATATTGGCCCTCCGCCGGGTTATCACAGGTCTGGTCCACTTAGACCAGACGGGATTCCTCCCTGAGAGGGCGACCAGATATAATTTGAGAAGAACCCATAATTGGCTAATGGAAGTCTGCAACAGAGAGGATCCACACTGGTTTCTCTCTCTAGACGCCGTACACTGGCCCTTTTTGGAGGGAGTGCTAGACCGCTTCGGTTTTGGACCCACATTTAGAAAGATTGTAGGCCTCTTATATACCGATCCCAGGGCACGAGTCCGGGTTAACGGGCAGTTGTCAAGGGAATTTCCTATACGACGCGGCACCAGACAGGGTTGCCCCCTGTCCCCACTGCTGTTTGCCCTCTTCATAGAGGTCATGGCATGTGCAATTCGACAGAACGAGAGCATAAGTGGCTTCAGCGTGAGATTGTCAGACACGTATATAGAGAAGCTCTCACTGTACGCGGACGACGTTCTGCTGTATGTTACAAAACCGGAGACTACCATACCTGCGCTGTTCTCAGAGCTGGAGCGCCATGGGTCACATGCGGGCTACCAGATCAACTGGCATAAGTCCATCTTGTATGATCCCCGCTGTCAGGAGGGGGGGGGGCGTGCTTCCAGAACGTCTGGTAAGGACGACAGAGGGGTTTACCTATCTCGGGGTATTCATCACAATTGATAAGGAGCTATCCTTTGAGAGGAATATTCGCCGCATCTTGCGCAACTTTACTGCGGATGCTGCAAGATGGAAACTGCTTCCCCTGACGCTCCTCGGACGGGCGGCAATGTTCAAAATGATTACGCTGCCCAGGTTTCTGTATGCCTTCCAGAATGAATACTTTCCCTTACGAGGCGGGGTGTTCAGGGCTCTCCATGTGGAACTTCGAACCTTTCTCTGGATGGGGAAGCGGCCTAGAGTGACCCTCTCGACGTTACAAAGACACCAATATGATGGGGGGAGATCTCTTTGCCCGACTTAGAGTCCTATTACTGGGCAGAACACCTGATAGCTACTAATGAATGTCTGCACGCCCCCCGGCCACCCATCCCACCTTTGCATTAGAAAGACACACTTTGGATACACACACATATTTGCATTATTTATACGGAGGCAAGGGTAGGGTTAGACTACTGCCAGCAACGAGGCTTACTGTAGAGATCTGGGTGAAGGCGACGAGAGCGATAGGATGGGAACGTAAACTAACAAAACAAACCCCCTTGTGGAAATGCGCCTGGCTACAAGAACTTAAGAAATTGTAGGGATTTCGAGGTTGGGATGATATAGGCTTATCGACCCTAGAGGACGTAATGAAAAAAGGAACACTACAGTCATTTCCCACACTACGTAAGGAATATGGACTGCATCACACACAATATTTCAAATACATACAATTCCGACACGCGTGGAGGGCTGAGGAGGCATTGACAGAGGCGCTACCAGATTATGCCCCTCTGGTAGGTCGCCTCCTGCAGGAAAGACTAGACGCCAAGGCAGTATCGCTGACGTACAAAACGATAATGAATAATAGGCCAGATAAATTGGGTAGCCTGAGGTCTACGTGGGAGAAATAAGTGGGGGAAATGGACCAAGTAGACTGGGGCACGGTCCTCATGCATCCCAGGGAGGTAGCAATTAAATCGCGCTTGCGTTTGATACAATTTAATGTCCTTCATAGGACCTACTTTGATAGAGCCCGCCTATACAAGATTGGGAGAATAGCAGACCCAGGCTGTCTAAGGTGCGGTACGGCTATAGGGGATTTCTACCATACGCTCTGGACATGCCCGAATATTCAACTCTTCTGGGGGGCGGTCCTGACAGAGCTGGGAGAGGTGCTAGAGACCACCATACCCTCAGATCCCAAACTGACCCTACTGTGAATGACAAACGACGTGGATCTGGCTAGACCTCTACTAATCTTCCTGGTGCTGGCCTTAGTGGTGGCCAAAAGAGATGTTGCCCGGCACTGGGGGGCTCCAGACACACCACAAATAGCAGAGTGGAGGAGGGGAATGGACCGCTACATGGTGGCCAAGAGAGCTACATACAAGGCCAGGGGGTGCCCCAAGAAATTTGGCAGGGTATGGGGCAAATGGAGTGGCTATCATGGGCTGGATGGAGGATTGTGAGTTACAAGGGGGCATGAACCCGTACGCTTTTAAGGGGCAGACCGGGAGGAGAGGATGGTGGCTGATCTGTAGATGGATTTGGGCTGAGGGCATCACGGACCCATTGGACTCTGTGACATGTATCTCCGATCTACCAAATGGAAAAATGGATACGGGGTGGGGGGAGGGATGTGTGGCTCGATATTGACATGCTTGATGTTTGTTATCATGATGCAAAATGTTAATAAAAATGTTTTTTTTTTTTAAAAAGAATACGATATTAGTTTCTGAACCATTCTTATGATTAAAATATTTAACTTATGCTTCTTTTATTATATTTTTGGATGATTATGCAATAGTGCATTACTGAAATGTCACCTCTTTTTATCTGCCCCTAAACTGATTTTTAGATGTACTGCCGCACGATTAGCAACCATGACGTGCATGGGAATGATGTCTCTAAATTACATAGCCCAGATGTAGGCTTTAGTTATGAATCTATTCTGTGTGTCATGCCTACAAAACATTGCTTGTGACATAGGTAAGTCACCCAAATAGCAGACCTTATAGCCCAATGGCAGGGTGCACTATACCACAGGCGAGGGCATAGCTGCATAAGCAATATGCCCCTACAGTGTCTAAGTCGAAGTCCAAGTAAATGGGCTGGGAGTTTATCACTACGAACTCCACAGCTTCATGATGGCTTTACTGAATGCTAGTGTTAGAAGCGGCTGTCTCTAGTTGGCAGAGGTATACACTTCTGACAAATAGGGACACACCTTTTCTAGTCAGGGCAAGGGGATCACACACTTAGATAACCCCTGCTCACCCTCTTGGTAGCTTGGCAAAGCAGACAGGCTTATCCCCGAGGCAGTGCGTTAAGCATTTATGACCACATACAGTAATAAAGTGAATACACTACAAATGGACACGACACAGTAGTATTATAAAAATAAGGATTTTTATATAAGGCTTAGCACAAGACCAAATAACGACAAAAATATACCACAATCTTAATAAATACTCTTGGAAGGAAAAATAATAGTTCAAGTACGGTTTCTTCTTAGCACAAAGTCTTTAGTATCAAAAGCAACTCTTCTTCTTTAAAACACAGTTCTTGGCAACAATGTAACCCACACGGGAGTCACACGACGTCGAGGCAAAGTTAATCCAAAGGCTCGGCGTCGACCGCGAGGAGCGCTACGTCGAGCCCGGAGTCGCACAGACCCCAACAACACAGTACCTTGGAAAAGTGAAGCACTCGATGATCAGCGGCGTCGAGATGTCCGGCGTCGCGTCTTCGGCGTCGATCGGGCCTCGGAGTCGGGGCGATCTGCAGCGGCGTCGACCGAAGTCAGGCAGGAGCAGCGCTCACGAGGTGAAGCAGGATACGGCGTCGTCGAAGTTGCAAGAGTGAGCAGCGCTCACGGCGTCGAGAGGGCTCGAAGTCGATGCGATCAGCAGCAGTGCAGACACGAGGTCACTTGGAGCTGGAGCCGAACTCACTACTCACTGGCGTTGTTGCTGGCGTCGATCGGGCCCAGCGGCCGGCGTCGAGGAAGCGGGACACTGGAGCCGTTACTCACGATGTCGAGCTGGATTCGGTGGCGTCCGTCGGCGTCGAGATTGCTGGATTCTTTCAGAGGTGCTGGATTCACAAATTCCAGCAAACAGCACTTTAAGCAGATGAAGTCCTTTAGCCCTGTGACTTCAACAGGAGACTGGCACTCTTCCAGCCCTTGGAGATTTTCTTAGCAAAGATTGAGAGTACACACACAGTTCCTCTCTCCTGGTTCCTTGGCAAAAATAAAGAAGCAATGCAGGATTCCCCCAACAAACAGCACTCTGGCAGAAGGGGTAGGCAGTCCTTAGATCAGCAGGCTTCTTGTCCTTGGTTCAGGTTTCCTTGTCAGAAGTGATCTAAATTCTTGGTTCAGGGATCCTTCTCTTATACCCCTTTTTGGCTTTGATCCCTTTGTCCATGCAGGGGAATTTCCCCCCATCTTGGGTTTGTTGTGGGTGTTGCTAGGCCGAAGCACCTGGCCTATTCACTGTGCAGGGCAGAGTCTTCAGCCGCCCAGCAGGAGCGGAGCCAGCATTGTCACTGGCAGGGGCAGGGCCATCAGTTGCCCGGCAGGAGGTGGGCCAGGAAAGTCCCAGGCAGGCACAGAGTCATCAGTCGCCTGGCAGGGGGGCGGAGCCAGCATTGTATCAGGCAGGGCAGGCTATCAGGAGCTACTCTTCCCCTACTCTCAATGCAAATGCCCCACTCATCCCACACTGACTCATTCAGACCTCTGGAGCCACCCAGCTCCTGTCACACGCACACCAGAACCAGCAGAGACCGGTAGACAGTTAGACAAGAAAATAGCTACTTTCTAAAAGTGCTATTTTCAAACACAGAGTCCAAAAACCATCCACACAAACGGATGCGTTATTAAACCCTGAGTTCAGGGATACCAAACTCGACATTGCACCATGCTCCCCGAGCCCGCTAGGATTATAGCATTAATAATCCTGGCAGCCCATTCTAACTGATGGAGAGCAGGTTACCTTACACTAGTGAAAAACGAATATGGCTGTAATTCACTATTAGGACATGCCAACCTTATCAGGCTTGTCCTACCTTATGCTTACAATGCACCCTGCCCGTGGGCCTACCATAGGGGTGACTAACATGAAGTTAAGGGAAGGTTTAGGGACTGGCAAGTAGGTGTACTTGCGCAGTCTGCGTGACAGTACCAGACTGCACGTGGTCTAGCAATGGTAGACCTTCAGACATACTTTTACTAGGCCGCTCTTGTGGGTGGCACAACACGTGCTGCAGGCCCACTAGCAGCATTTGTATTTACAAGCCCTGGCACTCCTGGTGCACTCTACTAGGGACTGACAGTAAACCAAATAAGCCAAACATGGAATTCAATCAATACAGCAATTTCACATAGGGAGCACTTGCACTGTGGCACTGATCAGCAGTGGCACAGTGCCCAAAGCATTTACCAGCAAAAACATCGTAAACAGAGGAGGCAAACAGAAAAAATGGAGGAGAGACTCATGCCAATGATGCCAGGTCTAACACGTGTCCCCTCCAGCTGAAATGTGGGGAGAACTACCCTTACCCTAGGGAGTCCTCATCACTAAGGCGGAAAAATCTGGACAGACCATCAGCATTGGCGTGATCTGTGCCAGGGCGGTGTTCCACCGTGAAGTCCATCCCCTGTAGGGAAATGGACCACCTCAACAGCTTTGGATTCTCACCCCTCATCTGCATCAACCATCTGAGGGGCCTGTGGTCTGTCTGAACCCGGAAGTGAGTCCCAAACAGGTAGGGTCTTAGCTTCTTCAGCGCCCAGACCACAGCAAATGCTTCTCTCTCTATCGCACTCCACCTCTGTTCCCTGGGAAGTAACCTCCTACTTATGAAGGCTACAGGTAAGTCTCGGCCCTCTTCATTCACCTGAGCTAGAACAGCCCCCACGCCATGCTCTGAAGCGTCCGTCTGGACAACAAATTCTTTAGAGAAGTCGGGTGCCTGGAGTATGGGTGCTGTGCACATTGCAGTTTTCAGGGTGTCAAAGGCCGTCTGACAGGCGTCAGTCCAGATCACAAGTCGTGGCTGCTTCCTGGAAGTCAGCGAAGTCAAGGGGTGCACAATGTTACCATAATCCTTGACGAACCTCCTGTAATAACCCGTGAGACCCAAGAAGGCTCTCACCGGAGTCTGGGTTTTGGGCGGTGCCCATGCCAGGATGGTATCAATCTTGGGTTGCAGGGGGGCCACCTTGCCGCTCCCTACTTGGTGCCCCAAGTACACCACTGAACCCTGCCCAATCTGGCACTTACTGGCTTTGATTGTGAGGCCTGCTCTGCGCAGGGCCAACAACACTTCCTGGAGGTGGCGCAAGTGTTCCTCCCAGCTGGCGCTGAACACTGCGATGTCGTCCAGGTAGGCGGCACTGAAATCCTCCAGTCCAGCCAAGACCTGGTTGACCAACCTCTGGAAGGTGGCAGGGGCATTCTTCATCCCAAAGGGCATAACCCGGAACTGGTAGTGCCCATCTGGTGTGGAGAATGCTGACCTCTCTTTTGCCCCATCAGTCAAGGCGATCTGCCAGTACCCAGACGTTAGGTCAAACGTACTAAGGTACCGGGCAGCCCCTAAACGATCTATGAGCTCATCAGCTCTGGGGATGGGGTGCGCGTCAGTCTTGGTGACTGAATTGAGTCCTCGGTAATCCACACAGAACCGAAGTTCCGGTGAAGCACCAGGCGCTGCAGCCTTTGGGACCAAGACCACTGGGCTGGCCCAAGGACTGCTAGAGGACTCAACCACCCCTAAGGCAAACATTTTGGAGACCTCCTCCTTGATGTATGCTCTGACCTTGTCAGTCACTCTGTAAGCCTTGTGCTTGACAGGAGTGCTGTCCCCGGTGTCCACATCATGGACACACCACTGAGTGACACCAGGAACCAAGGAAAACAGATCAGGGAATTGTCCCAACAGTTGGCGACAATCCTGCTGCTGCTCAGGGGTCAGTGTGTCAGAGAGGACAACACCATCCACTGACCCATCTTGCTCTTTTGCATACAGGAGGTCAGGAAGAGGCTCACTCTCCTCCTCCATTCCAGCATCTGTAGCTAGGAGCATGCCCACTTCGGACCTTTCTAAGTGGGGCTTTAAACGGTTGACATGCAGGACCCGCAAGGGGTTCCTGGGAGATTCCAAGTCCACCATGTAGGTGACATCGCTCTTTTTCTCCACAACCTTAAATGGTCCAGTCCATCTGTCCTTGAGCGCACAAGGTTCCACAGGGGACATGACCCAAACTTTTTGTCCAGGCTGAAGCTCTACCAGAGTGGCCTTCTGGTCGTACCACCGCTTCATCTCCTCCTGGCTGGCCTCCAGATTTGCCTGAGCAAGATCTCTGAAGCGCCTAGTCTGGTTCCTAAAGGCCAGCATGTAACTGTATACATCCTGGGGAGGTTTCCTGGGAGATTGCTCCCAGCCTTCTTTGACCAGACTCAAAGGTCCTCTTACCGGGTGACCATACAAAAGCTCAAAGGGGCTGAACCCTAGAGACTTCTGTGGCACCTCACGGTAAGCAAACAACAGGCATGGCAAGAGGACGTCCCATTTACGCCTCATTGGTTCTTCAAGACCCATAATCATGCCTTTAAGGGTACGGTTGAATCTTTCAACCGACCCATTACCTTGAGGGTGGTAAGGAGTGGTGAACTTGTAGTTTACCCCACACTCCTTCCACAAAGACTTCATATAGTTGGAAATGAAGTTGGTGCCCCGGTCTGACACCACCTCTCTGGGGAACCCCATTCGGGAAAAAACACCCATCAGTGCCCGTCCCACCACGGGGGCCGTCACTGTTCTGAGAGGGATGGCTTCCGGGTACCGTGTGGCATGGACCACCAAGACCAGGATGAACCTGTTGCCCAGGGCTGTCTTGGGGTCCAGGGGCCCAACAATGTCAATCCCCACCCGGTCAAAGGGGGTACTGACCACGGGAAAAGGTTGGAGAGGAGCCTTCTGCTTCCGTCCGCTTTTCCCACTTGCCCGGCAAGTTTGACAGGTCTTGCAATGGATATCTGTATCCCTTCTCATCTGAGGCCAATAAAAATGGGTGACAAGCCTGTCATAGGTCTTGTCCTGCCCCAGATGTCCAGCTAACGGAACGTCATGAGCCAAACCCAGTAGGAAGGCTCTGAAGCGCTGGTGTACCACCAGCACACGGGCTGACCCAGGCTCAGCAGCCTTAGGCTCGCTATACAGGAGGTCGTTCTCCCAGTAAACAAAATGTGACCCTGACTGATCACCTGAGGTTTAGGCTGAGGCCTGCTGCCTCATACCCACAAGAGAAGGGCACACTTTCTGTTCTGCACAGAATTCTTCCCTGGAGGGACCACCATCCTGCTGCCAATGGGTCAGCTCAGGCAGGTCTCCCAGTTCAGCAACCTGTTCACCTGTGGGTTCCAGGGCATGCCCCTCAAGGCCTGCCTCCTCCTGGACCACGGGAACTACGGGGGACGGTTTCCCGCGCCCCCTGCCTCTTCTCTTCACAGCTGTGTCCTGGGCCATACTTTCAGGCTCCAGAACCCCATCAACACCCTTACTTGCTGTCATGGATCGAGTGGTTGCACACACCCACTCTGGCACACCCAACATTTTCAAATGTGTCTCCCTCTCCACCTTAGCCCAAGGGGAGTCTTCCAAATGATTGCCCAGGAGACAATCAACAGGCATGGCGGGCCTTACAGCAACTTGAAGAGTACCTGAAACTCCCCCCCATTCAAAGGAAACTTGAGCTACCTCACACTCTCTCTGGGAGTGGTCAGCAGCTATCACAGGGTAGAATGCGTGGGGAACAACCTGCTCTCTGGACACCAAGTGACACTTGACAGCTGTCACACTCGCTCCGGTGTCTCTGAGAGCTTCCACTCTATGGCCATTAATGGTCACCCACTGCCTATATTTCTTAGTGTTACTAGGCAGAGGGGGTGGAGGGACCAATTCCATGTCTCCTAGAGAGACCAGGGACATCTCTGCGGGACCCTCCCCACCATGGGCAACCATCTCCTCCCCTCCCAGGGCTACACTCGCCAACTGACGGGGGCGGCACGTGGTGGTGCACTGGGTGGTGCACTAGAGTTCTTCAAGGGACACTGGGGATCATAAAACCGGTGTCCCACCTGCTTACAAGCGAAGCAGGTCATTGGGCCCCTACGAACAGGTCTACCTGTCGGGGCCTCTGATTTCTTCTCTGGGGGAGGCTGGGAACCCTTCCCTTGGTTCCCTTGGGGATTACTTTGGGGCCCTTTCTGGAACTCCCTCTGTTTACCCTTGTCCCCCCCACTCTTCTGCTGGGGACCCTGCCCACCTTTGGCTGAGTCTCCCACTGGACCCTTGTGGACCCTGGTACTGACCCAGCGGTCCGCCTCTTCAGCAGGTTTTCTCGGGTTAGATATCTTGCTATCAATAAGGTGCTGGCACAGCTCTGGAAAACAGTTATTAGACAAGTGCTCCCAAGCAAACAAATCATAAAGAGCATCATAACTTTCCACTTTGCTGCCCTTTACCCAACCATCCATGGCTCTGCAAAAATATGACACATATTCCACCCACGTCGTACCAGGCAACTTCTTACATTCTCTAAAGGCCTGTCTGTACTTTTCTGGGGTTAGGCCATACCTTAACATTAAAGCATCTTTCATATGAGCATAAGACATCCTATCCTCAACAGGCATGTCTAACAGGGTATCTCTTCCCTCATTCACAAAGCGACCCCACAACCCCGCTCCCCAATCCTTCTCAGGGACCCGGTGGGCCAACAATGCTAACTCATATGCTTTAAACCATTGACCAATATCCTCATTCTTCTGAAAATCTTTGATCACATCTTTGGGAAAATAAAACCTACTTTCTGCAGGCACAGATGGGATGCTGCCACCAGAGGGATTCAATTCTAACTCTTTAGCTTTGAGCTCCAACTCCCTCAACTTGGTATCATGCTCCAAAGCTAACTTTTCCCTTTCAAACTCTAACCTTTTGATCTCCATATCAGCTTCTCTCCTGCCTCTTGCATTCTCTATTTCCAACTGCCCATTTATCTTAAGTTTTGCCATTTCCATGTTGTAAGCTCGCTCTTTCTCCCTTTCTTCTCTTTCTTCAGGAGAAAGACCTTTGGAGGAAACACTGCTGCCAGGAGGGGATGTGGGCCCATTCACTGGCACCTCCTCCTCCCCTTCCCCTGGCGGTACCACCACCGCATCAGAGGGATCTCTGGATTCCAACCAGGCCTCCAAAGCTTTGAGATATTCCTCCTTTGCTGAGATGCCTTTGGTAGGGACTTTAAATTTCTTGCAAAAGGATTTCAGCTCCTTTAATTTGTAATCCTTTATCTTACTCCTATCAAATTCCTCCCCAACAACAGGGGCAGTGACTCCGGCATCACTCATGGTCAAAACTGGCAGTTTCAAAAATCAAGTTCCAGGAAAGCGGAGAACAAAAATAGAATCCTTCCAAATTAGATTGTGGCTGCGCTATGGTCTGCTTTCACTATGTAGCGCACACTAATCACTGCACATGGGTCATAAATGCAAAGTTCAAATCCTCACCGCTGACCCACCAATGTTAGAAGCGGCTGTCTCTAGTTGGCAGAGGTACACTTCTGACAAATAGGGACACACCTTTTCTAGTCAGGGCAAGGGGATCACACACTTAGATAACCCCTGTTCACCCCCTTGGTAGCTTGGCAAAGCAGACAGGCTTATCCCAGAGGCAGTGCGTTAAGCATTTATGACCACATACAGTAATAAAGTGAATACACTACAAATGGACACGACACAGTAGTATTATAAAAATAAGGATTTTTATATAAGGCTTAGCACAAGACCAAATAACGACAAAAATATACCACAATCTTAATAAATACTCTTGGAAGGAAAAATAATAGTTCAAGTACGGTTTCTTCTTAGCACAAAGTCTTTAGTATCAAAAGCAACTCTTCTTCTTTAAAACACAGTTCTTGGCAACAATGTAACCCACACGGGAGTCACACGACGTCGAGGCAAAGTTAATCCAAAGGCTCGGCATCGACCGCGAGGAGCGCTACGTCGAGCCCGGAGTCGCACAGACCCCAACAACACAGTACCTTGGAAAAGTGAAGCACTCGATGATCAGCGGCGTCGAGATGTCCGGCGTCGCGTCTTCGGCGTCGATCGGGCCTCGGAGTCGGGGCGATCTGCAGCGGCGTCGACCGAAGTCAGGCAGGAGCAGCGCTCACGAGGTGAAGCAGGATACGGCGTCGTCGAAGTTGCAAGAGTGAGCAGCGCTCACGGCGTCGAGAGGGCTCGAAGTCGATGCGATCAGCAGCAGTGCAGACACGAGGTCACTTGGAGCTGGAGCCGAACTCACTACTCACTGGCGTTGTTGCTGGCGTCGATCGGGCCCAGCGGCCGGCGTCGAGGAAGCGGGACACTGGAGCCGTTACTCACGATGTCGAGCTGGATTCGGTGGCGTCCGTCGGCGTCGAGATTGCTGGATTCTTTCAGAGGTGCTGGATTCACAAATTCCAGCAAACAGCACTTTAAGCAGATGAAGTCCTTTAGCCCTGTGACTTCAACAGGAGACTGGCACTCTTCCAGCCCTTGGAGATTTTCTTAGCAAAGATTGAGAGTACACACACAGTTCCTCTCTCCTGGTTCCTTGGCAAAAATAAAGAAGCAATGCAGGATTCCCCCAACAAACAGCACTCTGGCAGAAGGGGTAGGCAGTCCTTAGATCAGCAGGCTTCTTGTCCTTGGTTCAGGTTTCCTTGTCAGAAGTGATCTAAATTCTTGGTTCAGGGATCCTTCTCTTATACCCCTTTTTGGATTTGATCCCTTTGTCCATGCAGGGGAATTTCCCCCCATCTTGGGTTTGTTGTGGGTGTTGCCAGGCCGAAGCACCTGGCCTATTCACTGTGCAGGGCAGAGTCTTCAGCCGCCCAGCAGGAGCGGAGCCAGCATTGTCACTGGCAGGGGCAGGGCCATCAGTTGCCCGGCAGGAGGTGGGCCAGGAAAGTCCCAGGCAGGCACAGAGTCATCAGTCGCCTGGCAGGGGGGCGGAGCCAGCATTGTATCAGGCAGGGCAGGCTATCAGGAGCTACTCTTCCCCTACTCTCAATGCAAATGCCCCACTCATCCCACACTGACTCATTCAGACCTCTGGAGCCACCCAGCTCCTGTCACACGCACACCAGAACCAGCAGAGACCGGTAGACAGTTAGACAAGAAAATAGCTACTTTCTAAAAGTGCTATTTTCAAACACAGAGTCCAAAAACCATCCACACAAACGGATGCGTTATTAAACCCTGAGTTCAGGGATACCAAACTCGACATTGCACCATGCTCCCCGAGCCCGCTAGGATTATAGCATTAATAATCCTGGCAGCCCATTCTAACTGATGGAGAGCAGGTTACCTTACACTAGTGAAAAACGAATATGGCTGTAATTCACTATTAGGACATGCCAACCTTATCAGGCTTGTCCTACCTTATGCTTACAATGCACCCTGCCCGTGGGCCTACCATAGGGGTGACTAACATGAAGTTAAGGGAAGGTTTAGGGACTGGCAAGTAGGTGTACTTGCGCAGTCTGCGTGACAGTACCAGACTGCACGTGGTCTAGCAATGGTAGACCTTCAGACATACTTTTACTAGGCCGCTCTTGTGGGTGGCACAACACGTGCTGCAGGCCCACTAGCAGCATTTGTATTTACAAGCCCTGGCACTCCTGGTGCACTCTACTAGGGACTGACAGTAAACCAAATAAGCCAAACATGGAATTCAATCAATACAGCAATTTCACATAGGGAGCACTTGCACTGTGGCACTGATCAGCAGTGGCACAGTGCCCAAAGCATTTACCAGCAAAAACATCGTAAACAGAGGAGGCAAACAGAAAAAATGGAGGAGAGACTCATGCCAATGATGCCAGGTCTAACACGTGTCCCCTCCAGCTGAAATGTGGGGAGAACTACCCTTACCCTAGGGAGTCCTCATCACTAAGGCGGAAAAATCTGGACAGACCATCAGCATTGGCGTGATCTGTGCCAGGGCGGTGTTCCACCGTGAAGTCCATCCCCTGTAGGGAAATGGACCACCTCAACAGCTTTGGATTCTCACCCCTCATCTGCATCAACCATCTGAGGGGCCTGTGGTCTGTCTGAACCCGGAAGTGAGTCCCAAACAGGTAGGGTCTTAGCTTCTTCAGCGCCCAGACCACAGCAAATGCTTCTCTCTCTATCGCACTCCACCTCTGTTCCCTGGGAAGTAACCTCCTACTTATGAAGGCTACAGGTAAGTCTCGGCCCTCTTCATTCACCTGAGCTAGAACAGCCCCCACGCCATGCTCTGAAGCGTCCGTCTGGACAACAAATTCTTTAGAGAAGTCGGGTGCCTGGAGTATGGGTGCTGTGCACATTGCAGTTTTCAGGGTGTCAAAGGCCGTCTGACAGGCGTCAGTCCAGATCACAAGTCGTGGCTGCTTCCTGGAAGTCAGCGAAGTCAAGGGGTGCACAATGTTACCATAATCCTTGACGAACCTCCTGTAATAACCCGTGAGACCCAAGAAGGCTCTCACCGGAGTCTGGGTTTTGGGCGGTGCCCATGCCAGGATGGTATCAATCTTGGGTTGCAGGGGGGCCACCTTGCCGCTCCCTACTTGGTGCCCCAAGTACACCACTGAACCCTGCCCAATCTGGCACTTACTGGCTTTGATTGTGAGGCCTGCTCTGCGCAGGGCCAACAACACTTCCTGGAGGTGGCACAAGTGTTCCTCCCAGCTGGCGCTGAACACTGCGATGTCGTCCAGGTAGGCGGCACTGAAATCCTCCAGTCCAGCCAAGACCTGGTTGACCAACCTCTGGAAGGTGGCAGGGGCATTCTTCATCCCAAAGGGCATAACCCGGAACTGGTAGTGCCCATCTGGTGTGGAGAATGCTGACCTCTCTTTTGCCCCATCAGTCAAGGCGATCTGCCAGTACCCAGACGTTAGGTCAAACGTACTAAGGTACCGGGCAGCCCCTAAACGATCTAGGAGCTCATCAGCTCTGGGGATGGGGTGCGCGTCAGTCTTGGTGACTGAATTGAGTCCTCGGTAATCCACACAGAACCGAAGTTCCGGTGAAGCACCAGGCGCTGCAGCCTTTGGGACCAAGACCACTGGGCTGGCCCAAGGACTGCTAGAGGACTCAACCACCCCTAAGGCAAACATTTTGGAGACCTCCTCCTTGATGTATGCTCTGACCTTGTCAGTCACTCTGTAAGCCTTGTGCTTGACAGGAGTGCTGTCCCCGGTGTCCACATCATGGACACACCACTGAGTGACACCAGGAACCAAGGAAAACAGATCAGGGAATTGTCCCAACAGTTGGCGACAATCCTGCTGCTGCTCAGGGGTCAGTGTGTCAGAGAGGACAACACCATCCACTGACCCATCTTGCTCTTTTGCATACAGGAGGTCAGGAAGAGGCTCACTCTCCTCCTCCATTCCAGCATCTGTAGCTAGGAGCATGCCCACTTCGGACCTTTCTAAGTGGGGCTTTAAACGGTTGACATGCAGGACCCGCAAGGGGTTCCTGGGAGATTCCAAGTCCACCATGTAGGTGACATCGCTCTTTTTCTCCACAACCTTAAATGGTCCAGTCCATCTGTCCTTGAGCGCACAAGGTTCCACAGGGGACATGACCCAAACTTTTTGTCCAGGCTGAAGCTCTACCAGAGTGGCCTTCTGGTCGTACCACCGCTTCATCTCCTCCTGGCTGGCCTCCAGATTTGCCTGAGCAAGATCTCTGAAGCGCCTAGTCTGGTTCCTAAAGGCCAGCATGTAACTGTATACATCCTGGGGAGGTTTCCTGGGAGATTGCTCCCAGCCTTCTTTGACCAGACTCAAAGGTCCTCTTACCGGGTGACCATACAAAAGCTCAAAGGGGCTGAACCCTAGAGACTTCTGTGGCACCTCACGGTAAGCAAACAACAGGCATGGCAAGAGGACGTCCCATTTACGCCTCATTGGTTCTTCAAGACCCATAATCATGCCTTTAAGGGTACGGTTGAATCTTTCAACCGACCCATTACCTTGAGGGTGGTAAGGAGTGGTGAACTTGTAGTTTACCCCACACTCCTTCCACAAAGACTTCATATAGTTGGAAATGAAGTTGGTGCCCCGGTCTGACACCACCTCTCTGGGGAACCCCATTCGGGAAAAAACACCCATCAGTGCCCGTCCCACCACGGGGGCCGTCACTGTTCTGAGAGGGATGGCTTCCGGGTACCGTGTGGCATGGTCCACCAAGACCAGGATGAACCTGTTGCCCAGGGCTGTCTTGGGGTCCAGGGGCCCAACAATGTCAATCCCCACCCGGTCAAAGGGGGTACTGACCACGGGAAAAGGTTGGAGAGGAGCCTTCTGCTTCCGTCCGCTTTTCCCACTTGCCCGGCAAGTTTGACAGGTCTTGCAATGGATATCTGTATCCCTTCTCATCTGAGGCCAATAAAAATGGGTGACAAGCCTGTCATAGGTCTTGTCCTGCCCCAGATGTCCAGCTAACGGAACGTCATGAGCCAAACCCAGTAGGAAGGCTCTGAAGCGCTGGTGTACCACCAGCACACGGGCTGACCCAGGCTCAGCAGCCTTAGGCTCGCTATACAGGAGGTCGTTCTCCCAGTAAACAAAATGTGACCCTGACTGATCACCTGAGGTTTGGGCTGAGGCCTGCTGCCTCATACCCACAAGAGTAGGGCACACTTTCTGTTCTGCACAGAATTCTTCCCTGGAGGGACCACCATCCTGCTGCCAATGGGTCAGCTCAGGCAGGTCTCCCAGTTCAGCAACCTGTTCACCTGTGGGTTCCAGGGCATGCCCCTCAAGGCCTGCCTCCTCCTGGACCACGGGAACTACGGGGGACGGTTTCCCGCGCCCCCTGCCTCTTCTCTTCACAGCTGTGTCCTGGGCCATACTTTCAGGCTCCAGAACCCCATCAACACCCTTACTTGCTGTCATGGATCGAGTGGTTGCACACACCCACTCTGGCACACCCAACATTTTCAAATGTGTCTCCCTCTCCACCTTAGCCCAAGGGGAATCTTCCAAATGATTGCCCAGGAGACAATCAACAGGCATGGCGGGCCTTACAGCAACTTGAAGAGTACCTGAAACTCCCCCCCATTCAAAGGAAACTTGAGCTACCTCACACTCTCTCTGGGAGTGGTCAGCAGCTATCACAGGGTAGAATGCGTGGGGAACAACCTGCTCTCTGGACACCAAGTGACACTTGACAGCTGTCACACTCGCTCCGGTGTCTCTGAGAGCTTCCACTCTATGGCCATTAATGGTCACCCACTGCCTATATTTCTTAGTGTTACTAGGCAGAGGGGGTGGAGGGACCAATTCCATGTCTCCTAGAGAGACCAGGGACATCTCTGCGGGACCCTCCCCACCATGGGCAACCATCTCCTCCCCTCCCAGGGCTACACTCGCCAACTGACGGGGGCGGCACGTGGTGGTGCACTGGGTGGTGCACTAGAGTTCTTCAAGGGACACTGGGGATCATAAAACCGGTGTCCCACCTGCTTACAAGCGAAGCAGGTCATTGGGCCCCTACGAACAGGTCTACCTGTCGGGGCCTCTGATTTCTTCTCTGGGGGAGGCTGGGAACCCTTCCCTTGGTTCCCTTGGGGATTACTTTGGGGCCCTTTCTGGAACTCCCTCTGTTTACCCTTGTCCCCCCCACTCTTCTGCTGGGGACCCTGCCCACCTTTGGCTGAGTCTCCCACTGGACCCTTGTGGACCCTGGTACTGACCCAGCGGTCCGCCTCTTCAGCAGGTTTTCTAGGGTTAGATATCTTGCTATCAATAAGGTGCTGGCACAGCTCTGGAAAACAGTTATTAGACAAGTGCTCCCAAGCAAACAAATCATAAAGAGCATCATAACTTTCCACTTTGCTGCCCTTTACCCAACCATCCATGGCTCTGCAAAAATATGACACATATTCCACCCACGTCGTACCAGGCAACTTCTTACATTCTCTAAGGGCCTGTCTGTACTTTTCTGGGGTTAGGCCATACCTTAACATTAAAGCATCTTTCATATGAGCATAAGACATCCTATCCTCAACAGGCATGTCTAACAGGGTATCTCTTCCCTCATTCACAAAGCGACCCCACAACCCCGCTCCCCAATCCTTCTCAGGGACCCGGTGGGCCAACAATGCTAACTCATATGCTTTAAACCATTGACCAATATCCTCATTCTTCTGAAAATCTTTGATCACATCTTTGGGAAAATAAAACCTACTTTCTGCAGGCACAGATGGGATGCTGCCACCAGAGGGATTCAATTCTAACTCTTTAGCTTTGAGCTCCAACTCCCTCAACTTGGTATCATGCTCCAAAGCTAACTTTTCCCTTTCAAACTCTAACCTTTTGATCTCCATATCAGCTTCTCTCCTGCCTCTTGCATTCTCTATTTCCAACTGCCCATTTATCTTAAGTTTTGCCATTTCCATGTTGTAAGCTCGCTCTTTCTCCCTTTCTTCTCTTTCTTCAGGAGAAAGACCTTTGGAGGAAACACTGCTGCCAGGAGGGGATGTGGGCCCATTCACTGGCACCTCCTCCTCCCCTTCCCCTGGCGGTACCACCACCGCATCAGAGGGATCTCTGGATTCCAACCAGGCCTCCAAAGCTTTGAGATATTCCTCCTTTGCTGAGATGCCTTTGGTAGGGACTTTAAATTTCTTGCAAAAGGATTTCAGCTCCTTTAATTTGTAATCCTTTATCTTACTCCTATCAAATTCCTCCCCAACAACAGGGGCAGTGACTCCGGCATCACTCATGGTCAAAACTGGCAGTTTCAAAAATCAAGTTCCAGGAAAGCGGAGAACAAAAATAGAATCCTTCCAAATTAGATTGTGGCTGCGCTATGGTCTGCTTTCACTATGTAGCGCACACTAATCACTGCACATGGGTCATAAATGCAAAGTTCAAATCCTCACCGCTGACCCACCAATGTTAGAAGCGGCTGTCTCTAGTTGGCAGAGGTACACTTCTGACAAATAGGGACACACCTTTTCTAGTCAGGGCAAGGGGATCACACACTTAGATAACCCCTGTTCACCCCCTTGGTAGCTTGGCAAAGCAGACAGGCTTATCCCAGAGGCAGTGCGTTAAGCATTTATGACCACATACAGTAATAAAGTGAATACACTACAAATGGACACGACACAGTAGTATTATAAAAATAAGGATTTTTATATAAGGCTTAGCACAAGACCAAATAACGACAAAAATATACCACAATCTTAATAAATACTCTTGGAAGGAAAAATAATAGTTCAAGTACGGTTTCTTCTTAGCACAAAGTCTTTAGTATCAAAAGCAACTCTTCTTCTTTAAAACACAGTTCTTGGCAACAATGTAACCCACACGGGAGTCACACGACGTCGAGGCAAAGTTAATCCAAAGGCTTGGCGTCGACCGCGAGGAGCGCTACGTCGAGCCCGGAGTCGCACAGACCCCAACAACACAGTACCTTGGAAAAGTGAAGCACTCGATGATCAGCGGCGTCGAGATGTCCGGCGTCGCGTCTTCGGCGTCGATCGGGCCTCGGAGTCGGGGCGATCTGCAGCGGCGTCGACCGAAGTCAGGCAGGAGCAGCGCTCACGAGGTGAAGCAGGATACGGCGTCGTCGATGTCGATGTTGCAAGAGTGAGCAGCGCTCACGGCGTCGAGAGGGCTCGAAGTCGATGCGATCAGCAGCGGTGCAGACACGAGGTCACTTGGAGCTGGAGCCGAACTCACTACTCACTGGCGCGGTTGCTGGCATCGATCGGGCCCGGCGGCCGGCGTCGAGGAAGCGGGACACTGGAGCCGTTACTCACGATGTCGAGCTGGATTCGGCGGCGTCCGTCAGCGTCGCGATTGCTGGATTCTTTCAGAGGTGCTGGATTCACAAATTCCAGCAAACAGCACTTTAAGCAGATGAAGTCCTTTAGCCCTGTGACTTCAACAGGAGACTGGCACTCTTCCAGCCCTTGGAGATTTTCTTAGCAAAGATTGAGAGTACACACACAGTTCCTCTCTCCTGGTTCCTTGGCAAAAATAAAGAAGCAATGCAGGATTCCCCCAACAAACAGCACTCTGGCAGAAGGGGTAGGCAGTTCTTAGATCAGCAGGCTTCTTGTCCTTGGTTCAGGTTTCCTTGTCAGAAGTGATCTAAATTCTTGGTTCAGGGGTCCTTCTCTTATACCCCTTTTTGGCTTTGATCCCTTTGTCCATGCAGGGGAATTTCCCCCCATCTTGGGTTTGTTGTGGGTGTTGCCAGGCCGAAGCACCTGGCCTATTCACTGTGCAGGGCAGAGTCTTCAGCCGCCCAGCAGGAGCGGAGCCAGCATTGTCACTGGCAGGGGCAGGGCCATCAGTTGCCCGGCAGGAGGTGGGCCAGGAAAGTCCCAGGCAGGCACAGAGTCATCAGTCGCCTGGCAGGGGGGCGGAGCCAGCATTGTATCAGGCAGGGCAGGCTATCAGGAGCTACTCTTCCCCTACTCTCAATGCAAATGCCCCACTCATCCCACACTGACTCATTCAGACCTCTGGAGCCACCCAGCTCCTGTCACACGCACACCAGAACCAGCAGAGACCGGTAGACAGTTAGACAAGAAAATAGCTACTTTCTAAAAGTGCTATTTTCAAACACAGAGTCCAAAAACCATCCACACAAACTGATGCGTTATTAAACCCTGAGTTCAGGGATACCAAACTCGACATTGCACCATGCTCCCAGAGCCCGCTAGGATTATAGCATTAATAATCCTGGCAGCCCATTCTAACTGATGGAGAGCAGGTTACCTTACACTAGTGAAAAACGAATATGGCTGTAATTCACTATTAGGACATACCAACCTTGTCAGGCTTGTCCTACCTTATGCTTACAATGCACCCTGCCCGTGGGCCTACCATAGGGGTGACTAACATGAAGTTAAGGGAAGGTTTAGGGACTGGCAAGTAGGTGTACTTGCGCAGTCTGCGTGACAGTACCAGACTGCACGTGGTCTAGCAATGGTAGACCTTCAGACATACTTTTACTAGGCCGCTCTTGTGGGTGGCACAACACGTGCTGCAGGCCCACTAGCAGCATTTGTATTTACAAGCCCTGGCACTCCTGGTGCACTCTACTAGGGACTGACAGTAAACCAAATAAGCCAAACATGGAATTCAATCAATACAGCAATTTCACATAGGGAGCACTTGCACTGTGGCACTGATCAGCAGTGGCACAGTGCCCAAAGCATTTACCAGCAAAAACATCGTAAACAGAGGAGGCAAACAGAAAAAATGGAGGAGAGACTCATGCCAATGATGCCAGGTCTAACAGCTAGGAAGTTTGGTATCAAACTTCTCAGCATAATAAACCCACATTGATGCCAGAGTTGGATTGATTATAAAATGCACTCAGAGGGAATCTTAGAGATGCCCCTAAAAAACGACCAACTCTCTAGTGTGTGGCTGACCAGTCTCTAAAAGCCTGCAACTTCCAGACATGTTTCGGACTCCCTGAGGTGGGGGCCTTGTGCTCTTGTGGGTCAGAAACAAGGCTTGCTCTGGGTGGAGGTACTTTACGCCTACCCCCAAATAGGAACAGCATTCAAGGGCAGTGAGCCGCAAAGGCTTCCTGCCCGTTGTTATGCTAACCAGGGCCTCTTCAACTAGTGGAGATGCCTGCCCCCCCTGACCAAGTCCCGCTTTTGGCAGCAAGGTTGGTAGGAAAATTAGTAAGCAGGAGAGGTGTGTCCCCTCTGAGCCAGGACCGCCCCTAAGGTGTCCCGAGCTTAAGTGATACCCGCCTTAGAAAATCCTCCATATTGGATGGAAGAATTTGAGCAAATATGATTAAGGGATGCCCACTCTCCAAAGGGAGGGGACATACTAAGGGTGTAGTCTCCCTAAAGGTATGTAGCCCATTGGTTACTACCTGTCAGTACCTGTAGCGTCTCTAAATTGAGCATTTAAGGGCATCCCTGAATCTTGATCCTCAGATTCCTGTGACTTAAAAAGAAGGACGAAGAAGACGCTGCGCTTCCAAGCCTGAAGAAGACTCCTAATTTGAACCCAGCCCTACTGGCCTGTCTCCCGCTTAAAAACTCTGCAAAGATGACGACGCCTGTCCTGCAGCCAGCGATTTCCAGAAACCCAAGGAAAACTGCCTGCTCTTCAACAAAGGCTGTATCTCCCGAGTACAGCGGCCCTGTTCACAAGAAACCAACTCCAAGGACTACGGATCCAGCTGGGACTGCGACGCCTGCCCCTCTGCACCCAGCACCCGCCGCCCGAGTCTGAGTGGCTCACCTGTCCAGTGAAGTATCCCCAGCGAATTTGACCTCGAAACCATCAGTGGCTGACCTCTCCTGGACTCCACAAAGACGTCGGCGGCCTCATCACAAAGGGTCTCCCTAACCGCAATCGGCTCCAGTAAAGATCTTTCTACGTCTAAAGGCACCCCTCCACCCCCCAACTAACTGCTCTAACACACTACCACAAATAGAGCTTTTAGCATTATCCACTTAAGCCTAGTGGGATCCACTGGACTTTGTGCACACTATTCCCTACTTTGGTATATATTATGCAGAACCTGCTTCTTACAAAGGCCCATAAGGTTGGGTACTTCTTAAGACTTTTCCATGACTGTACTATCACCCATTGCCTCTGCCCAAAACACTCCTCCAATTTGGAGAGAATGCATTTCCTGATGTTTGACAAGCATTGCTACAATTAGGAGGAAATCTATTTCTGCTACTGTTTCCATTACTTTACCAAGTTTTATGGCTGGTAGGAAGAGGCAAAGCTAGTTCCGAACTATCAAAAAGATATCCTGGGGGGGCGTGCCAAGATGGCGACCTGAGCGGTAGCAGAACTCTGAGGCTCCCCGCTCCAGGTCCCCTTTCCCGGCCAATTTAGCATACCATTACCCCAGTTCGCTGCGTTCCTGGGCTGTGTGCTGTCCCATGAGGGGTGCCTGGCCGTGGAGCTGCGCGGGGTCTCTGGTGACTCCATGAGACAGGAGTGCGATCTGTGATCCGCCTCCACGAAATGGCTGCCGTCTGCGGCGCGGGCGCTGTGACATGCACCTAGATCCTGAGTGACCAACGGAGCCAGCGACACGTTGCTGCGGTCAACCGACTCCCATCCCAGAGGGGTTGCAGAAGAGAAACCGGGCATCAACTTAGGCGGCGGCGGAGACTGGAAGCTAGAGGCGGCGGCCACGGGATCCCCGGAGGGGACCGCGAAACTTAAAATCCCGGTGGTGTGCCGTGGGTCCCATAACGAGTGCCCGGGTGCCGGTCGGTGTCGGCTGCCACAAGACACCCTAGCGGCAGAGGTGAGGAGTCGCCTGCACGGAGGAGCAGGGGGAATAGGCTGACGGCTGACGTTGCTGGGAGCTGACGCCGTGGGCCCGGGCGGGCTCGTAACACTGGTCCGCGGCTTGAAGGCCTATAAGACTGCCCTGCTACTGACCTGCCCCACCCCTGGTGAGCGTCGCCGGTGGTGGAGTGGGGGCGAGGAGGCCGACGGCTGCCGGCATCAACCGACGACGGGGGAGGTTGTGCCCCCGCAGCGCTGGGTGGTCGTGAGGGCGCCGAGAGACCGCATTACCTGGAGCGGCCCGCACCAACTCAGCGTGGAACTCTAGGCCGAGGCTCAGAGGCCTATCCGGTGCTCCCGACCGGGGCCCAGCCTGAAATTGGCACGAAGCTGACAAGAGGGAGAAAGGGACGCACACCGGCCCTCGAGGTGAGAGACAGTCTTGCGAGACACCTGAGGGGGTACAAAGGGCATTCCGTCTTCCTGCCGAACTGGGCTGCAGCCCCCCCGGGGCACACACTGCGTCTGTCGCTGGGATTCCTTACAGTGTTGGGGCCCCACTCTTCCTCATAGCACCATACCAGGGACAAAGCCAAAGTGGTTTCTCGAGTTGTGGTGGTGGTCCTCTTGAGTTGCACCCTTGAAAGCGGAGCTTCCCGCCAGGGACTCACGGGGGGCAAATCTGCTGCTGGGTCGGCTCCCCATTCGTACCTCCGCCTGCGTGGTCCCTGTCTTCGACCCGGGATACATCAGTCTCCATATTTGAGGGGCAAAGGAACACCAGCAGACCCCAGCCACCTAACAGACCGCCGCGAGGTGGGAGACGACGATGGCCACCGCAGGAAGGAGAGGTGACGCACTATTACAGAAATGCTCGTCAAAGTTCCTCCTAACGGCGACAAGAATCCCCCCTCCCCGCCAGCAAAGCCGCCTGTAGAACAGGGGGACGGAGAGGTACCCATTACCAAATCTTTTCTCGAAACTCTCTTTAACTCATTGCGCGAAGACTTCCAAATGTTGAAGCAGGAGATGGCCGGTGAGCATCGCGAACTTCGCAGAGACGTGAATGGTTTGGGTGAGCTAGTGGCGGCAGTGGAGGAAGCGGAACTTTCTCGAGGCGAAGAAATGGAACAACTTCAGCAGGAACTCATCCGCTTCCGCGACCAGCAAATGGACCTGCAGGCTCACGCAGAGGACCTTGAAAACCGGTCCAGACGGAACAACATTAGGGTCCGCGGAGTGCCATCCAAAACGGAGGGGGAGAACATCGTCGCCTTCTTGCAGGGTATGTTCCGGCAGATCCTGGGGGAAACTAAAGATTTTGACATTTGCATAGACAGGACGCACAGAGTTGGCCTGGCGCGCCACGCACCTGCACCCCCTCCCGATATCCTAGCCTTCCTGCCCGACTTCCCTTTAAAGGAGAGAATCCTGCGAGAGGCGAGACAGAAGCAACCCCTTACGCACCAGGGACATCCAGAGACACTCTATCAGGATCTCTCAGCCATCACCCTTCACAAAAGGAAAGCCTTCAAGCCGGTCACGACGTTCCTACGTGAAAAGGGAGTCCCCTACTCCTGGGGTCACCCCTTCCGACTGATTTTCAAATGGAATGGGTCCCTGCATCAAATGAGGTCCCTACAGGATACCTGCGCCCTTCTGGGTATTGACTTCCACGAGGACGCCTCCTCGCCAGACAACTCGCAAGGACCCCAGCCCACTTTGTCGCAGCGTCCACCCCAGAATGGGTGGCAACGGGTTGGTCGCAGACGCTCATCCAGAACCTCCATGAAACCGGACCCAGCCACTGTGGCCCAGGAGCAAGCCCTGGCCATTCAGGAGGTGTCCAGGGGCGCATCGACGGCAGACTGACCGGACTGGGTGAGGGGTTTCCATCGAATCACAGTCATACTGGTCGGGGGGCCGGAGAGGTCGCCAGTGCCACAAGTTCCTTCACGTGACTTTACCACAGGCCTGAGTTAGGGGCTACCTGGCCTGGGACTATGATGCAACATTGAATTCTCTATGTTGGGGTTAGGGAGGAGGGGAGGCAGGCAGGGGGTGTTGGGGTCAGAGTAGGGGAGGGAGGTTGGCGAGTCCGGAAGGGGGTAGTTGGGGAAGGGTGGGCGGGTGGACGGGTGGTTTGGGCTGGGGGTGGGAGTTGGGTAAGTTGCGGGGCCTGTAAACCAGTGTGCCGACAGCGGCAGTGGCCCGCGCGCGTAGTGCAAGGCGACAGCAGTGGGCAAACAGCGCACACATCACTCAAAGCCGCCCAGATGGCTAATGCCACATTAAAAATTATAACATTGAATGTGAAGGACCTCAACAACCCCATCTAGCGGCGAGCGGTACTATCATATCTGGAGCACTCGGGCGCCGCGATCTGCCTGCTTCAAGAAACGCATTTACTTTCTAAAGACTGGCATAGGATGAGGTCCTGAGCGTTTCCTCACCAATTCTTCTCCTCCTCTGACAAAAAGGCGGGAGTTGTGATTCTGGTAGCCAGGTACTTCCATGGTCAAGTTAGAGATAAAGTGGGGGAGATCAAAGGCAGACTTCTGGCCCATAGTATCACAGTGGAAAGCATGCAGCTGACGGTGGGATCCCTATACGCCCCGAACACGGGACAAGAGCCCTTCCTTAAAAATGCCCTGTCGGAGGCCTTGCACTCCTCCGATTCCTTACTACTCCTGGGGGGGGACCTTAACTTAGTAATGGACAAAGACGGGGATAGGTCAGGCCACCGCTATGGCAGCACAGGCGCTCTCTCGGCGGCAGGTAAACAATGTTTATAGCAAAGGGGGTTGGAGGACCTGTGGAGGGTTAAGCATCCTGGGGCATCACAATACACTTTCTACTCACATGTGCATCACACCTATGCTAGACTGGACCACTTCATAGGCTCCTCTGAGCTGGACACCCGGGTGGTGGATGTAGACATCACCCCGGCGGCCATCTCCGACCACGATGCCGTGGAGATCACAATCAGAGTCCCTACTATCACGAGACCCCCTGGACGATGGAGGTTGAGAGAACCCCTCTTACAGCGCGAAGAGATAGTCCAGCGCATCACTGAGTACATAGCGGTCAATGACCGCCCCTATACGCCTATGACGGCAGTGTGGGGGGCGTTAAAAGCAGTAGTGCGGAGCAAACTCTTCGCCGTAGCGGCGGCGGAAGCTAAGGACCGTGAAGCCAAACGGGAAGTCCTCACAGCCAAGGTCGTAGAACTAGAACGGGTACAGAGCCGTACAGGGGCCCCAAGATTCTGGAAGCAACTAAAAGTTGCCAGAGCACAATTAGCGAGTCTAGACATGGACCGGGCAGAGTACGCAGCTCTCCGCCTACGACATACCTATTATGTAGGGGGGAACAGAAACGGGACGCCTCCTTGCGAGCGCGTTGCGGGCCAAGGTTCAATGCTCAAAAATTCTATCCTTGCCCAATGAGAGGGGGGAGGAACTACGTGATGAGGCACAAATAGCAGGAGCGTTTAGAGACTACTACGCATCCCTGTACAAGGCGGATCCCATATCAGTGGCCGACGCTAACACTTACTTACGGGGCGCGGCAACTACCGTGCTAAACACAGGGATCGCGAGCGCTCTGGATGCACCTATTCGAATCGATGAGGTGATCAGTGCCTTCTCCCGACCGCCGGTTTTTATAAACCATTCTGTCCGCTACTTGCACCGCTGCTTACAAAGCTTTTTAATTCAGTTCAGGGCCCCGGCTTCATCCCACCCGACATGCTGGAGGCAGATGTAATAGTGCTGCCCAAACCGGGCAAAGACGCCATTCAATGCTCCGCTTACCAACCAATTTCTTTACTTAATCTTGACGTTAAGCTCTTTTCGGGGGTGCTGGCCTCGAGGCTTGGACCTTGGCTCCCGGGGATCATAGAGCCGGACCAACCGGGCTTTATCCCTGGCAGACAATGCAGTGACAACACCAAACGCTTCCTCCACTTGATAGACAAAGCCCATTTCCAGCAATCGGACTCGGTTCTCCTAGCCATTGACGCTCAAAAAGCGTTTGATCGCGTCGATTGGAGCTTTTTGAGGAAGGTTTTAACACACTTCGGAGTGGGTGAGCGTTTTCAAGCCTGGGTTGCCAGCTGCTACCATTGCCCTCGAGCACGGGTCCGCCTTAATGGCTTATGCTCCCGTCCCTTCGATATCCAACGCGGCACCATGCAGGGGTGTCCCCTCTCCCCTCTCCTGTTCGCGCTCTACGTCGAGCCACTGGCACAGAGAGTACGTGACCACCCGACATTAGAGGTATAACTTTTGGCGGGGAGCCACACTCTATCGGCCTATATGCAGATGACATCTTGGCGGTTCTAGATAATCCCGAGCGCTCGGTGCCGGCCTTCTTGGAGGAGATTGAGACTTTCGGCAGGGTGTCAGGCTTTCGGATAGTAAAAATGCTCACACTCACCGTGGAGCACCAGTAGACGGAGGGGACTATCCACCCAGTTGCAACTCCCTTACCTGGGTATTACCCTCACACCATCTACAGACCAGACGGTAGCTTTGAACTATACTCACATAACAACGGAAATTCAAAGAGACCTGGAGAGATGGACGAAACAACCGCTATCCCTGCTGGGAAGGATCTCGGCTGTGAAAATGTCGGCACTCCCCAAAATACTATACATCTTTCAAACTATCCCCGTGATCCCGCTGGCCGGAACCATTAAAACTCTGCAGCGGCGGCGATCCAACACTTTATCTGGGGGGGAAAGAGACCGCGATTGCATAAGCAATTGGCATATCGTGGGATGGAGGGGGGCCTGGGGATTACCAATTTACAGCAATACTTTCAAGCTGCGCAGCTGAGATACCTAGTGGAATGGTATAGGCCCGAATCAGAGAAGAGATGGCTCTGCCAAGATAGAGCCATGGCTCAAACGTCTTTGTGGAAAATACCATTCCTCCGCCGCCTACACAGACCGCGCTACCTCCAAAACTCACCCATTACGCGCAGTATACTGAAAGTGTGGGACTCGGCCGCTGCCGGTCGAGAGCTCACAACCTTCCCTTGGCCGCTCACTCCTCTGTTGGACAATCCTGAGTTTCCCCCAGGCACTGACCCCCAATCGTTCCCACAATGGCGAGGCTCCAGCTATAGATCAGCGGGCCATCTCTTCGACTTAGAGGGCTTTATTCCATTCATTGGGCTGTCTCAGGCGTACGACATCACCTCGCCACAGCTCTATCAATATTTCCAGCTCAGGCATTGGCTCAAGCAACCCGAGATTGGCCCACTTGTTGAGAGGCAACTGACTGAGTTTGAGAAATGGCTGGTTACAAAGGACTCGGATGGAGGCCTTATCACGGACATCTACAAGATGCTCTCCCTTCCCAGAGGCACACCACACCGCAGGGCAGGGGAATTGGGAAGAGGAATTGGGGAGAACATCGACACTTCAGGAGTGGCGGTCGATCTATTACAGGGCCAACCACACAGCAAGGAATACTGCGGGCAGGGAGTCAGCTGTGAAGCTGGCCAAATATTGGTACCTCACACCTGCTAGGCTACACAGGGGCAACCCCTCCCGGAGCGCGTACTGTTGGAGGGGAAGCGGGGAAATAGGCACTCTGACACATCTCCTATGGGAATGCACAGAAATCAAGGCGTACTGGACAGCAGTCCTTAACGATATAGATAGCTGCCTAGACACTGCAATCCCAAGGTTTCCAGCCTACACCATTCTCGGACCCCCGAACACACTCACTTTCCCTCTGAAATCCATTAGGGGCGCCAAATGGGTCTGGTGATACAGGCTGCTTCCCAGCACATTTTATTCCTTTGGTGGACTAGCACTCGGCCCACTCACACGGGCTGGTTACACAGACTTTGGTTTACATTTGGAATGGAGCGTCTCCAAGCTACACTCACACAGACTACCACTACATTCCATACAGTTTGGCAACCGCTGATTACACTTCTCTCTCAAGAGTTTAACAAATGTACATGCCCCAGATACCTCTGTCGGCTGCGCTTCACAGACACAAACTATGTCACCTCAGGGTCTGGAAAGGAAGCGCAGTGAACGTGCCGTAACTGCGATACCCTACATACACAAGGTTCGGCACACTAGTTGGGGAGGAGGGAGTTTCCGGGGTTGGGAGGGGGGTTTGTTACTTCTGTTCTTACTCGTTTGGCTTCACAGACGATTATTGCTCAATGCCATAACTCATTGGGTGGACACAACAAGAGATCGATGGTGGGGCCCTATGACTTTTGCAAGTTATGTGCTATGACCTACGAAGTGGTTCTTCCAACATGTCATGTACCTTTTTCTGTGGCCTCAATATGGCATTGTACTATCTAATCTACCCTTTTCCTTGAAACCAATAAACAAATTTAAACATAAAAAGATATGCTGATTATCCCAGGACTACCTCTACCTAGTTTGCTGTGTTGCTAGACTACCATGTACAACACATAAAGAGGGTGCAGGGTGGGTTACAGGTACCTTGAGAAAACTGATCTGGAGGGGAACAATGGTGCCCCATGCATGTGCACAGACAAACACAAAAAGAGATAAGTGGGTTGTGGCACGGACCTCCTCTCTTTCATTTTGCTTGTGAGAAGTCCTGCTGGAACCTATGTACACTGTTCTATAAACACATTTGATCAAAAATACTTTTAAAAGGAGGGGAATACGAGAAGAGATATGGAATAGGGAGATGGGAGTTGGGAAGATGTGGGAACAACGAAGGAGCACGATTGATGGGCATGCCTCCCTTTCAAGAACTTTTCTTTGGGGATCACTGCATTTTATGATTAGAGAATTGTTACACACTTTTGCGTTGTTCGTTTTGAGTGGCACAGAGCTTTTTGTAACAGAATTACACAGGTTGGTTTCTGGGCATGTCCATAGTTGTTTTTAGTCACAGTTTGGCTGAATGCCTCTATATGTCCATGAAGCCCTTTCTTTTGAAGGGCCCCAGTACAACCAAAGGCAAATGGGTTTTGTGCTAGAGGTTCCTTGCGGTTCACCTTTCTCAAGTTTGATGGGTTCGTTAAGAAATCTGCAGTTTTGCTTAGACATTTCATGAAACTATCATTCATGCCATTTTGCTAGCATTCTGGATACAAAGGTATTTCATTAGGAACCACATTTTTTTCTTCCTGGTTTATCTATTTCAGATACAAAAATATAGGAGGTGAAACATATTTTTATCAAAACGTCAGTCACATAGACATTTAGATTGTTAAAAACTTTAATTTTCTGCTGTTTTAAAAGCTGTAAAGCAGTACAATGTGAATAACATCCGAAGGATGCGTGCAGTCTCGACAACATTAGTGATCCGTCTCGGGGGAATGAGGGACAAGAGGGTGCCACGCGCTTCTCTGGAGCTGGATTTGACTGCGTGCACGCGCACCCACACTCACGCATGCGCACATACACACACTCACGCATGCGCACACACACAGCCACACGCATACACAGCCACACGCATACACAGGCACACACACCCCCCCCCGTCGCCGCCGCACCTACACACACACTAGCGCACCTACACGCACACACAGAGACCCCCCCACACACACACCAGCGCACCTACACACACACACATACAAAGACCCCCCGCCGCCATCGCACACATACAGAGCCCCCCCGCCGCCGCACACGCACACACACATGCCCCCCGCCCTTGCAGCTCAGCAACAAGGCGAAGCCCCACTCACCGGCTTCCTTGGTGCGGCGGCTCTCCTCTCATCGGCAGCTGCAGGGCTCCTCTATGCCGGTTACCACGGGCTCTCCCTCACTCCTGGGAGCCTCGTGGAAGGCGCCGGCAGCAGGACTCTTCCTCCCTCCATCTCAGGGCGAGTGCACCGGGGCGCAGGGTAAGCTCCTGCCTACTCCGGTGCTCAAAACAGCCGCGGCTCTTCCGTGGGAGGCGGGGTAGGCTCCCGCCCTCCTACTTCCGGTTGTCCCGCCCGGCCTGCCTGATTTCCTGGTCGCAGGCCGGCGGCGATGTTCCGTTTGTCCCGGGCTGCGGCGGTGATGCGGGGGGACAGGTGCATTAACAACGGAGCTTCCTTACCGGTATCTGAACCCGCGCTCCGTACCGTGCGTTAACCCTCGGAGTACCGTGTGATAGTTAACACCTCTGTGCATTCTCCACACATATCTTTACAGCGAGAGCCTTACCCCGCAGAACTATCTCATACGCGGATAGGTGGGAAAAGCTGAGCGGGTTGAAGTCTCTACTGCAGGTTCGTTATTGTGGGCAACATCGTTTTTAACTCTTCTGCAGCTGATACAAAGAGTGACACCTTTATTTACAGTGCTAAGAAGCCGCAGGGGACAGGTTCAAATAAAAACACCAGTGCGTGTGTGCCGCGTGCACTTGGACGTGTTTATAGAGTGAGCGCTAAGGGTTACTGGCCACTTTACACAAGGGTGCAAAGGCGAGCAGGGCTGGATGCAGAAGGAAGGGGGGGAATGGGGGGGCGGCACACTGGACCCTCGGTGCTGCTCTCCCGACCTCCTGTGCTGCTCCTTGGGTGTCTCTCCCGATCTCCGCCTCTTGCTTCTTCCCTCCCTGGCTCTTTCCTTCCTTCCCTCCGCTCCCTGCAGTGCCCCTCCCCCCCCCCCCCTCTTAGCCTTTCCTATCCTGGTTCACGCATCCTGGAGCCTCGGAGCGCGAGTGATAAGATGTCCTGTCTGAGCGCGGCCGAAAGCACGAGTGGGAGCGCGGCCTCCAGGCCTCTGGGGGTGGGGGCAGGACCACAGGCTCTGTAGCACAGCCAGAGACAGGCACTGTACCCTAGATAGAGACCGGCACTGTACCCTGGATAGAGACAGGCACTGCACCAGAGCCAGAGACAGGCACTGTACCACAGCCAGGCACTGTACCCCAGCCAGAGACTGGCACTTTACCACAGCTAGAGACAGGCACTGTACCACAGCCAGAGACAGGCACTGCACTACAGCCAGAGACAGGCACTGTACCACAGCCAGAGACAGGCACTGCACCAGAGACAGGCACTGCACCACAGCCAGACACATGCACTTTACCACAGCTAGAGACTGGCACTTAACCACAGCTAAAGAAAGGCACTGTACCCTAGATAGAGACAGACACTGTATCCAGCTACAAGCAGACACTGTACGTCAGCTAAATACAGGCACTGTACCACACACAGAGACAGGCACTTTACTCCAGCTAGAGACAGGCACTGTACCCTAGATAGAGACACTGTACCCTGGATAGAGACAGGCACTGTACACCAGCTAGAGACAGGCACTTTACTACAGCTAGAGACAGGCACTGTACCCCAGCTAGAGACAGGCACTGTACCACAGCCAGAGACAGGGACTGTACCACAGCCAGAGACAGGCACTGTAACACATTCTCAACTGGCCCACTTTACACGTAGTGTCTGATTACTACATATAGCAGTATGATTTCAGTGGATTGCACAAGTGCAGCACCTGAGTGGACCCCACAGACCTGTGTGCATATACAGTCTGATTTTTTTTTTTTTTTTTTTTTTTTGTGGGTGTTGTCGTCCAGATACATCTTGTGGCCCACAGGCTCATGTATTTCGAGTTTGATCTTTTCAAGGTTGTTTCTCTGCAATTCCTGGACTAACCCCTAGAAGATATTCTATAACGGTTTGTTCAAATCATATTACTTTGGTTTGATTCCTGCCAAGTTTGGATGGACTCCTAAAGTAGACACTATATCTTGTTGTATATTACTAATTAGTATAGGTTTATAACTCACCACACTTATGTGGAAACAGAACATATACTGCAGCTGATGCAATACTTTACATTCAAAGGTAGCGCCTTCCCATCTGGGCAACTCCATATGCACCATAATCAATGGGGTAAAAAAAAATACATTTCACAAACCAGTCCGGACCACCTAAGATGGGAAGTATCTGTAGGTGTGATTGGCTCGCCTCATTCTTTATCGCATCCGTTCTTTGGCACAGCTAAATACTTATAGTGCATGATCTGAGCAGTCTCTGCCATACAGGCAAGCCATCAAATCATTTCTCCCAAAGAGCTCACACACCATCCACCCATGCACCAGCATCTCATGCTTACCTGTTCTATCCCTCACTCCTTTTAGGTCTCGCTGGTACTGCATCCGAAGGATGCGTCCAGCTGGAGACTTATAGCTGCCCGTCCCATATTTGCAATGCAATAGGTCTCACTTTTGCGAGAGTTTAAGCTATTAGCATTGTAAATGACAATGCCTTTTATTTATGTTTAAAAGCAAAAACATAAATAAAAGGCATTGCCATTTACAATGCCAATAGCTCTAACTTTAATAATGCGAGACCTATTGCATTGCAAATGCTTGTTTTTAATGTTGAGAGTGTCAAGAGCTCTTAAAGAACGATCTACTGTGAACACACTTGCATTACACTAGTCACACTGCTCCTCCCATACAAAACGAAATGTTGGGATTAGCTGTGAAAAAAATGTGGGTTTTTCTTGGGAGAAAGAGCAAGGAACTAGTGATAGGTAAGGTGTGAGGTAGCGACCAATGTGGTCATTTAACCTAACAACACAATTAAAATGCTACTCTATAAACGGTAGCATCTTTGCAAGATATATATTTTTTCTTTCTAAGACCAACAATGCAACAACATTGGTACCGAATGATGCAAAATTGCAATTTTTTCTCAAGTTAGTAGGTGAAAAAGTGCATTGCGTAACGTTGGCGTGATGTAATTTGGTCCAAAAACTGCAACTGATGCAATAAGCATTGGTAATGCATCGGTTTCGCCAATGTAATGAATAAAGAGCTGTTTTGGTCAATCATCGTCTGGGAGAAGGAAGGAGCGCCCTGACAGATAACACAGGAGTAGAGAGGATGTGGAGCAGCGACCTAGGCTGCTGACTCGAGAGCTGGGGATAAAGTTTCGAGTCTCAGCAGCGCCACGCAACAACCTGTGACTCTATGCACATCACTTAATCTCTCCAGGTGATAAATTGACATATAAATATGCTGCAATAGTAGAAGGCAAAAGTTTATGAAAATATACTTCCACCAAAGCGGATGTTAACGGTATTTTGGCAGCGGGAAACTGATACGAAAAGCAGATGAGAAACAAGCATTTGTAAAATAAAGGAAAATATGCTACAGCCAATAGAAATGGAGGAAAGGTAAGTGGCATGCACAGGAACCAATGAGAAGCCAGGAAAGAGCGGAGGCGTAATGTAAGTACCTTTTAATTTTAAATTAAAAACAATAGATTTCTCAAGAACTGTGCTGGCGAAACCTAAAAATCACATACCTGCTTTTACGTAAATATCAGTTTTCGGTTATACTGTACTGTACTGTGTATGATATATTGCCTGGGAAATGTCCTGCATAAGATATAATCTGTAAAAGAAAAAGAAAAAATTAAAAGTTTAGTTTGGTGGTACCATTTTCAAATGATTTATGCTTGTGTTAGATCATTGGTATTTTATGCATACTTCCCTGCAAGGTTTCTAACTTTGTCTTTCAACTTTAATGTCTTCTATTAGGCAATAATCAGCCATACTTGGTAACGCCCATAGTTTGGGTTGCTTCACTGCAAAAACAGATTCCCACGAGCTTCACTATTACACACTGAACTTGTACTTTATGGGCAACAGCAGTGCCAGCACTTCCACATACTGCACACGTACAACACTGAGGCAGAAGTGAAAGCAGTTTTAACATTGGAAGTAGCTGTGCACACTTCTTTCCACACACAACTGCCAAGTAGAGTATGTGTGCTGGTACTCACACATCCCTGTCTCACACACTGAACACATACCGAAAGGCAGCAGCAGTATAAGCTAACTTACACACAAATGAGCAGCATTGGCAACAGCTGGTCAAATTTCCTTCATAAGCATAGGTACTGGCAGGCAACAGCAGTACACACAGATGGTACACTAGAGACAGCAACAGTGTATACTTCAAGTCACTTAAATACACTTGTGAAGAAACACCACCAGGCAGTAACAGTGCAAGCTTCCCCGGCATACACAGGGCCGGACTCCATCTATTTCCTTGCCTTCTCATCATGGCCTGGGCGTCACAGGCCTTGTGGTAACTGTGGGGAGATGTCCCCTTCGGCCTTAGAAACACTTGAATTCTATGTTGTGACTAACCTCAGAGGGAAATAATACAATTGTATTTAAGTATTGTCTTACATAACACAAACTCCAACTGAAAGAGGTTTCAGAGCACTGTACAATCAGGTTACGAAGTTACAATGGCAGCAAGTCTACATGTCTACATGTAGCTACAAAAGCAGAAGGCGACAAATAGGAAACAGTAGGCCTGTATGATGCGGGGCTGGACAATTTTCATTATATGAGTGCAGCAAAGCTGTACAGTGGTCATAATATGTCACAGCTGCAGATCATCAGAAATGGGTACAAAACAAAGTGCATAGGTGTAGGTTGAAATAATGGCATCATAAAATCAAATTTGGTGGTCTAAGTTAGCTAGGAAAGTGGCAGGATTATGAGGCACAGGTACAGGTAAAGAAACAATACTCATACAGACAGGCTAATAATTATTAGTCAGCTATGGAAGGCACTAAACAATTTCAAATTTACAGTCCATAACAATATGGAATAATGTCGCAATTTATATGTTTATGAAGCAGTAGAACAGAAAGCAAAGAGCGGCACTGACAGGGTATGCAAAAGTTGCAATTAGGAATCCAACTGCAGATGTTTTTCAAAGGACATTCTTTAAGAAGGAGCTAAGAATAGGAGAAATCTTAATATGATGGTAGTCTGGATTTTTGGGGCACTACATGAGAAGGACATGTAAATTGTGACCTTCTTAGAAAGGAGAGCGAAGCAAGACCTTCCTCTTTCCAACGTATAGAGTGAGAGCCTTCAGCTACAGATAACTTCTGGGAGAGAAATCTAGGCATTTGGAGGTTCATATCTTTGTACGTGAGAAGTACATTTTACAAGGAGCAACGTGCCTCAACAGGAGCCATTTGAGGTGGACAAGCGCTGGGTTGGTATGATACAGTGTTATATTTGCTGGTGACAAACCTGGAAGCAACATGAAGCACAGCTCTTAGTGGGCTAAGTCCGTTTTTCGGGGCGCCAGTGAAGAGGATAGAGCCACAGAAAACTCACAAGTTCACTAAACTCCTGTTTCAGATCCTGATGGAAGGAATGTAGCTTGCTTTTAATTTCTGAGTTAATGAAAACTAAATCTGGTCAACATAGCCATAGATTGGATGCGGTTTAGGTTTTGGTCAAGGAGAAAAGCCAGAGATTTTGCCACGGTAGCTACTTTAGAAATTATGTCAATAGTATTTAAAGTTTCAATCCAAAAATATTAGGTTGCTGGGTCAGATTTCGGGTTTAAGAGAAGGAATTAATTATTTAAAGCATTACATTATAGGCACTTTGATTCGATCCATTAGTGTGCCAATGCGGTGAAAATGCAAATTTGGATATGGAATCAGGGAAGTCATGATGCAGGTAATGTTTGCCAGTGTGTCATCAATGTACTGATGAAACGAAATGCCAAGATCTTCAAGAATTTCTCCCAATTGTTCACCATACCTGTTTAAAAAGACGAGTGCTATACTTGAACATGCTTGTGCTTGGCAAAAAGTGGGTGGGGTCAAAAATAGCATCACCAACATTCAAAACTTTGGAGTGCTTTGACGAATAGGAATGCTTCAGCATAAGCATTTGAAGGTGGTGCCGATGTGTAGTGCAGCCAGTTTTCTTTTCAGAAAACCACCATTTACTGGAGAATACCTCTCCCATACAGTAGCATTTGCAAATATGTAGGATCTCCTTTAATATGTGTTGTGTAAAGTGGTTGAAGCAAATCAATCTCAGCAATTAAGCTATGCTACAACTAAGCAGTGCCTCAGCGTTCACTGAAGTTACTTTTATTCAAGTCTAGCTAAGTTGTTGAAGACATCTAGCAACAAAAGAGTTGATTTTTGTGGATGGTACCTCATACATGCCAACATTTCAGAAGAGAGATGGGACACTTTGGAAAAAAAGAAAAATCGGGGGAATATATTTCACCCAAGGACTTATATTGAAGTAGAGGCAATTTTTGGCATTAGACAGCTAAAAAACTCTGAGTCTCCACCCCCCCGACTTGGGTCTGTAGGCATCTATAGTTACTAAAGGCAAGGCTTCAACTGTTTCAACTGTTTATTGGAACTGACATATACTGTTGCAGAGGTGTTCATTAGCAATAACACTGTGAGAGGCTAGATTCTGAGTCTGCCATCTGGGTAGTGTTTCTTGAACGGATGAGGGGGATGCGGAATACATTAGCTTTATCACTGGAGTCCAACTTGGACACCTTTTCCCAGTTAAGGTTCTCTTCTACATGCCAAACAATTATATAGCATATATTTGTATATTGGAACTTCTTGCTGGAGCCTGGGACCTGCAGTGTCACACAGAATGGTGAAGCTTGCCACAGGTCAAGCATCAAGGAAGACTTGCTTGACAACCAGTGGCATGAGGAAGAATTCCCTCATTGCTTGGGTTCTGCTTTGTGGTGTATTATTCATTTACCATGATTTCCCCTCTTATAAAGTGTTCTTCAGGTAACATCTGTTTCATGGAAGAATTAACCCATCTGTCACAGAATCAAGAAATGCAGTTGGGATTCATGGCTCCATGACACTGAGGATGGTAAATGATTACCTTTACGGTGGCTGCAATTGCATCGGACAACTGAATCACTTTTGCTGGTTCAAGGATATGGGTTGGGGCCATGATTGGTGCCTTGGCTTTGTGGAGATGCAGCCAGAGATGGTTAGGGCTATGAACTACTGTACGGGTAGCTGAGTGCTGTGTCTTAGTCTTCTGTCTCTCCCTTTATAGAAGTCATGTCATGAGAGTTAAAATGTAGTGTTTAAAGCAGAAAGCAGATCTGAATTAGCTGTTGGTGTTGAACTTCATTGTGACAAGTAGCAGATGTGAGTTTAGAACAAATCACCCTCTTCAGACACCTATGAGAGTTTGGACTACTTGTTACAGAGGTCGCAAGTGTTGTCAGGGTGGCATAGACTGGCATGAAAAGCCTTGGAAGGCTAGTCCTTCTGCTGATGGGACCCAGACAGGTTGAACCACCTAAAGTCATTATGGACACGAGCCAGAAGTATGTTATTGGCACTGTGACTGCCTCCTAATAATCTGAAGTGTCACATAGGAGCTCAATGAATGAATATCTTATCAACACCATCTCCATACATTTCTAGTCCTCATATGTTTTCTTATTTTTCTAACTATACTGTTCACCAGTGGTCTAACAATGCATGGACCACGAACAAAGACACATTTGGCAACACAGCACTGGCTCAGACAGTCCTTGCAGTAAGTTGGAAACCTGGAAATGCAAAGTGCCACTCTTAAAATAGTCTGAATATTATCAAGCCCAACTGAAAATATTAACGCCCAGCACAGAGCCTGTGGCTTAACAAAACTGTGTTGCGTGCCCAAATCACCCTTCCCGATGTTTTGGGTACGCCTCTGAGTTTTACTGACGATTCATTATTTACCACTTAATTTCATTAGAGAAATTATATTTTTAAAGGGGATATTTATCTGAAAGAAACTAGACCAAACTGAAATTGCAAGGGTATTGATACATTTTTCCTAACTTGCAAAGCTCTCAGCCTGTCAAAGTTCAATCCACGTTCTTCTGACACTGCAATCGCAGTCCGCAGTGAGTTTTCCACTGAAAAGCACCAATGTCATATTTTGGACAGTCATAAAAGGAAACACATATGTTTTTAAACTTTAAATGAGCACAACATAGAATTAGCCTACAAAAAAAATCACATTAGCACCACTACATCAAATATACGCGAATTAAGTGTTTTTTATTTTTATTTTGCAGTACAGCACTTCTTTGTGTCAAAATATGTGAAGCATGCCCTTTCTTGTAAAAAAAAAAAAACAACATCACGCGATACTTCCGTTTCTAGCAATCAAGTGGCAATATGCCATCTATGTAGGCAAGCGCTTTAACGTCTCGCATAGGAGTAGTAAGCTCTATAAATATTACAATACAATAGAAAAATACACATTTGTTAAAATTAAAACACGTTAAAAAGGGTCTCTCCATCATGCAGCATAAGGCATCACACTGACCGAATAGAAAAAAAAATGCCATGTTGATGAAAATAGTTACGTATGAAACTCACAATCGTGCAGATAGCAGGAACCCAGCAGAGCGGCTACCGGAGAACCAAAACAAAGCGGAGAAAAATACGCCATGGCCGCCGCCACCACCCCTGCCTCACCTTTAACTCCTCAGTCCGGCAGGCTCCAGTCCCTCCGTGTCCATATCCGAGCAGGGGAGCGACGCTGGGGAACGGCGATCGGATAAGACAATTTTGTTTACTGTGGGTCCGATGCACGGAAGACTAGGGCCCCGCTTTTAATTTTCAGCCACTGCCGTTGACTCTTCCTCTGCAGTATGAGGGAGGGGGTGCGCCATCTACAGGGCAAAACAGGGGAGGCCTGACAGGCTGCCTCAGAAGTGGAACAGGAAAAAAACCGGGCTACGCTTTGTTACCCCCGGGGTACGGCGTGAAGATTGTCGCCTCAGGGGTACATTGGCTTTGCCTCCGGGTTACTCAATGATAGCTTGGATGTACATTTTATGATTCCCAATGCCTTGCCTCCTGCCCACAAATGCCTCACCCTTTTCTCATTTCGTTTTGAGAGCTCTGTGCCTGTGTTGTGTGAGACGAAAACCGCCTTATGTATCCCTGCGTGCCTAATACTACGGAATCTAATAAAAAACGAAATAGCTTGTCACTGCCTATAAGCTGACCTTTCTGAAAGAAGTGCATGCAAAAAGTGCCATACGCCTGGACAAAGGTGTCTTTAATAGTGTGTATACAGCGTGCTAGCCACCCCCTCCTTTTAGCACAACTGCATCCTGTAAAGATGCCCTTACACCTTGCTGTGGTGCTCAATTCCCTAAAATATGACACTGAGCCGGTGTTCAGGATTCGACTATCTTTAATTGCTCCGAGCACCGGGGAGAGCGTCTGACGGGCTAGAAAGTCGCGGCTCTACAAAATGGCCGCACTTCCGTTTCCGCCAGCGATGCCCGCCCGGCAAAACACTAGAGCGTCACCACATATCTCCCCCCTTTAACACCCTCACAGTAAATTCACCTAGAACATGATGAATGCTCAGTCCTGGTGGAAGTGTCTAATGAGGGAAAACAATGGAACAGTCTTACTTGATTTCCATGCTGAAGTCATCGAATTTCTTGGGAGCTTTGATCTCTCTGCCTGACCTTGTTCTCACAGGCTCCTGGCTGGTGTTCTCGCTTTGGTCTCTGACAGTGCTTCCGTCCATCTTACGTGTTGTCATTCTTAGTCCTCGATTGCGTCCATCACGTCCTTGGCTCCTTGGTGTTGGAGGGTTGGTTCTTCCATCTTCTTCACCTTCCTCCTGAAATCGCTGGTCTTCATCGCCTTCCCAATGCGGTTGGTTTCCTGACTTGTCCGCTTCCACTGCTCCTTCCTGTCCCGCTTCTTCGCCACTCTCCATGCCGAGCGGATCAGTCTTATCAGGAACTTCCCACTTTAGGATTTTGCTGCACTTTGCCATCCTGTCTTGCGACCATACCTTTCCATCACTGAGCAGAGCCGGCCTAGCATACGGTTCTATTACTTGCAACGGTGGTGTGAATTTGCTGTCACCCTTCTTCTTCAACACAGCCTGTTTCACTCTCACCCACTCGCCCTTTTCTAGGGCCACTTCTTGAACATTTAGTCGTTTGTTGTATTGTTCTGTATACAAGGCTTGAGCCCTTTCAATGTTCCTCCGCACCACAGCCGGGGACCACTTGCTCTGGACTATTAGATGTTTCCACGCCAGATTGTCCTTTGAGAAAGGGTCCCGCCCTCTTAGTATTCGGAAGGGGCTATACCCCGTGCTGGCAGGACTGATGCGGTACGCCCATAACAGTTTCGGGAGCTCCTTCTCCCAATCTTGTCCTGCACTTATCGCAGCCTGCATTGACCCCATTATCCCTCTATTGAACCTCTCTGCCAATCCGTTCCCCACTGGGTGGTAGAGTGGAGTGTGTTTGACCTCTATTCCGTTGCGGGTCCTGAAAGCATCCCACTTTGCAGACACGAACTGCGGTCCATTGTCACAGGTGATCACTTTCGGGATACCTTCCCTCACGAATGTGGAGGTTAGGAAGGAAAGCACGGCTTCCGTGTCCACTGTGTCACGCACTTCCACCTCCGGCCACTTGGAGTACCAGTCCACCAGTACTATGGCATATTTCGGCACTCCGTGGGTATCCAGGATGGGTCCTAAAATGTCCACCGATAGCATCTCCCACGGGCTGGTGGGGATGGCGAATTTTCCCAGGGGTGGCCTCAGCAAGATCTGTGTTTTGTCCGCTCTGCTGCATGGTTCGCACATCCGGACATGTCTTTCCACTTGGCTGTCCATGGCAGGCCACCAGTACTCCTGCTTTGCCCTGGTCTTGGTCTTTAGTATGCCAAGGTGTCCCTCATGGAGGATAGTTAGGAGGTGTTCCACCAAGGTCTGCGGGGGAACTACCTTGTCCCCTCTTAGTAAGAACACTGGATTGTCTCCTATCGACAGTTCTTCTCGAACTTCCCAGAACTTCTTCAGCTGGCTGTCGAGGTGTCTCTTGTCCGACCACCCGTGTGTCACGTAGCCTTTCACGGCCTCCAAGGTCTCGTCTTGGGTGTACGCCTCTTCCCATTCCTTCTCGCTGATTACCGTTTCATGGTCTTGCGTCAGCGCCACCATGTAGCCTTCCCATCATGAGGGTTCTTGGTCTGCCGCCTGCCATAGCTGCCGCCCTACTTAAGAAATCAGCCACTTTGTTCCTGTTTCCGGGAATGTACTCCACCTCGTATACGTAGTCCACTAGTCTCAAGGTCATCTTCGCTATGCGGGGTGTCGCATGAGCGTGTCCGCTGGAGGCGAGGACCTTTACTAGTGGTTTGTGGTCCGTGCGGAGCATGAAACTAGAACCCCATATGAACTGTCTGAAGCGCTCCATGGCTCATACGTCATACCGCTACCAGCATCTCCTTTTCAATCACGCTGAACTTTTCTTCGTTGGGCACCAGTGACCTTGAGGCAAAGCTGACCATGGTGACTTCACCCTCTTGTGATCTCTGCATCAACACTGCCCCCAACCCTTTGTCCCTGGCGTCAGTGGTCAATATAGACAAGGCGGCTTGGTCGAATCCCTTGAGGGGTACAGCATTGCAGATCTCTTGTTTCAGGGCATCAAACTCCATTTGCTCTTCGTTGGACCATTTGAACATGTACTTCTCCTTCAGGTGTTGCCGCAGATGATGGGTTTTGGACGCGAAATGCGGGATGAATTTGCTGTAAAATTCTGCTATGCCTGAAAACGAGCGGATGTCCTCCTTTCTCGTTGGTGTGGGTGCATCTTTAATGGCTGCCACATTTGCTCTCTTCGGCTCTATTCCCTTCTCACTGATCTCGTGACCCAGGTATGTCACAGATCTTACGCCGAACTTGCATTTCGCGCATTCCGCTGTGAGCCCATTTTTTTCCAGTATGGCCAACACGGTGTGTAGTTTGGTATCGTGGTCGTCTTTCGATTTCCCCATTATGAAGATATCGTCTTGGAAGTATTGTACTCCATCTACCTTTTGAAACAGTCTATGCATTAGTTTCTGAAATACCGCTGCCGCCGATGCTAGTCCAAACGGCATCCTCAGGAACTTGTAACATCCAAACGGTGTTATGAATGACGTTAGGTGACTGCAGGAAGGATGTAACGCGATTTGATGGTATGCGGATGAGAGATCCACGGTGGAAAACCACTTTATCCCTTTTGTCTTCGACAGCATCTCATTGATCCGGGGTAGTGGGAACTTGTCCACCCATATCTTCTTGTTCAGTTCCCTTAGGTCCACACACAAACGTACCTTCCCATTGGGTTTCTGCGCGATGACGAGGGGCGCGAGCCATTCCGCACTCTCGATAGCCTCAATACACGGGTACACGATACATAGGCAGGATAGAATAGGCCAGCGGGGAGGTGGGCTTGCTATTATCACCAGAGATAATTTACCGATCAGGACTTCCCCGATACCATCTACCTCATGCGAAGCTATAATGTTCAGTATCAAGTTCACTGCCCTTTTCAATTTTAAAGGTGTGCTGATATATCGCCCACCAGGAGCCCGTGCCCCTTTCCTACTTAGTTTGGGGTCAATACTAGAATCCATTGCACTTGAAGACTCCTTTACGGTGCTAGATTTTAATTTCCATCTCGAATCAGGCAGTGACGTCGATACAACATGTCTCATAGCTGACATGGAAACGTTAGGTCTGCAACAACTAGTTTCCGCCCCAACTCATGAGGCAGGTCACACATTGGATGGCATATTTACCAACACTAAGACGCTACACATTTCAGCTGTCCTCCCCATGCCATGGACGGATCACCATGCCATTTTAAGTAAGTTAGTTATTCCCGACAGCTCTAAGACTAGACTTCTTGCCCATATCCCCAAGTCGGTGAAAGCTTGGAATGACTTAAACGAGGGGGAACTGAAAACATTTCTGGAAAGAACACTGCCTTCGTTGTCAGACGACCCTATCCTTGCGACTAATCAGTTCCATAATTGGCTTAGTCAGGCCACACATCAGTTAGTTTCTTTAAAAACTATTTCCCGGAACCGAATTTCCCCCAGTGCACCGTGGTTCTCTGATGAACTAAAAAAGCAGAAACAACTCCACAAACATAGGGAAAGACACTGGCGAAAGCTGTACGATACCGAGAGCAAAATAATATACAAGGAATCACTCGCTCGGTATAAACAGATGATTGCAGAGGCAAAAAGAATTTATTACGCCGAACAAATTGAAAAGGCAAAAAACTCAAGTAAAGAGTTATTTGACATTACTAAGCTCCTCTCCGGCAGCACGCAGGATCTTTCACCTCCCCCCTCACAACATCTTTGCGATGCCCTATCCAATTACTTTTTCACGAAAGTAAATGACATTTACCAGGCTTTTGCCTTGAATACTAAAACCGGTCATCGGTCTCCCTCCCTTCCCCCGCTGGACAAATCGTTGACACGCTTTGCCGACCTCTCTATGGATCAGACAAAGTTTATTATCTCCAGGATTAAAACAGGGTCAGCACTGGACCCTTGCCCGCTTAAAGTTCTCGCCCCAGTTATGGACACATTGATTCCGGTCATTACTTTGGTCTGTAATGCTATGTTCAACTCTGGGATTTTTCCCAACTCATTGAAACATACACTGGTTAAGCCCTTATTAAAAAAAGTCAACCTTAACAAAGACGACTTAAAAAACTACCGGCCTATAGCCAGTCTTCCGTTTCTGGCCAAAGTCGTAGAAAAAGCTATGAATCAGCAGCTTTCGGACTTTGTAGAGCAACATCAGCTGCTCGATAACACCCAGTTCGGATTCCGTAAATGCCACGGCACGGAAACCGCCCTCCTAAAAGCGGCTGATGATATCAGAGCCATACGGGATCAGGGGGGGACAGCAGTTCTGGTCATGCTGGACCTCTCTGCGGCCTTCGACACGGTCGACCATAAGATCTTGGCCGACCGTGTCGGACGGATGGGGGTCCAGAAAACTGCGCTGGACCTACTTGTATCGTTCCTGGCTGACAGAACGCAGGCGGTATCCCTAGGACCATACCAATCCTCTAAGGTGTCCCTGCCTTGTGGGGTTCCGCAAGGCTCATCCCTAAGTCCGACACTGTTTAATATCTATGTGTCGGACCTTGCTAGTGTCATCAAAGCATTTGGGATGAGCCTAACCTCCTATGCCGACGACACCCAATTGGTATTGGCCATTAAAGGGGATGGTGAGGAGGTGGCCACACGTTTCACAAGAGGGATGGTAGCCATAGGTGACTGGATGGCCACGAATTGTCTTAAGCTTAATTCAGAAAAGACTGAAGTGGTCATTTTCGGTCACGTTTCTCCTGGCTGGTCATCTGTCTGGTGGCCAACATCATTTGGAACGCCTCCTAATCCAGCTCTTAAAGTCAGGAATCTTGGCGTCAATTTCGATGTGGGTCTTAATTTCATGGCACATGCTAACAAAATTGCTGCCACGGCTCACATGAAACTCAAAATGATAAGGAAAATTCTACCTTTTCTACCGGATTCAGCCAGGAAAACTCTGATCAGTGCATTGGTGTTGTCCGCCTTGGATTATTGTAACGCCCTATTCCTACATGCCCAAACTCGAGTGACAAACAAGATGCAGTCAATTCAAAACGCAGCAGCCCGGCTGCTTTCGGGTCTTCCCAAGTTTGCACCTGTTTCCAACACCATCAGGAAACTTCATTGGCTCCCGATTTGCAGTCGAATTAAGTTCAAATCGCTGTGTATTGTTTACAAGGCACTCAACAATCAAGGCCCCCACTTTCTCAAACATAATCTTCCCCGCTACATGCCAACTCGTTCTCTCCGCTCCATCCATCTCAATCATTTAGTAGTACCACGCACCAGAACAGTCACATGGGGCGATAGGCGCTTTTTGGTTGCCGCCCCAAAACTCTGGAATTCCCTACCCTCTCATATCAGGACTAGTCCATCTCTGCTAATATTTCGTAAACAGCTTAAGACTTGGTTGTTTGTTCAATAGTTAGGAATGTTCCGTTGGCTTCCCTGGATGTCGACCTACGCCCTTAGCCAGCGCCGAGACGCCTACGGGTATTCGCTGCGCTTTAAAAATGACAATAAATAAATAAATAAATAAATAAATAATACCACACCTTTCCAGGCGCAGTAGTTCCTCTTGTACTGCCTCCCTACTTCGGAATGGAATGTTGCGGACCTTGTGGCTCACCGGGCGCGCTCACTCCTTCAAGCGTATTTTGTGCATGAATTTGGTCATCTGACCTATGGTCCCCTTGAAGACCTCCGGGTACTCTCTCTTCCACGCCCCCTCCTTGTATGCTTGTTCGGTGTCCGTCATCAGGACTTGGTTGATTCCTCCTGGGTTAAGTTGAATTCCTAGGGCACCTTGATCAATCCATCCCAGGACCGAAGGCCCTTTCTCGGCAACTTACAGTTTTCCGTCCGCCATTCGCCCCTTGAATTGGAACGTGAGAGGACAATACCCTACCATGGGCATGGGTTCGCCTGTATATGTGACAGGACGTATGGCTTGCTTTTGTCTTTTGTTGAAAGTCTCTTTCCCACACCGTTCATTGGATTATCGTGTATGGGGACCCTGAGTCCGCCACTATGTCGATTTCTACTCCGCCGATCTTCATTTTCAGTACTGGTTTCATGGATCCCGAGCAGTTTATTTCCAGGACTTGGTCATCTATGCACAAGACTTCCTCTTCTTCTTCTTCTTCCTGTGTTTCTTCCTCCTCCTCGCCACCTTGGGCTACGTACTTCACTTCTGTCTTCCTGGGCCGGCATCGGCATACCTTTTCATAGTGGCCCATAATGCCACAGTACGAACACTTGGCCCTGAAGGCTGGGCAGGCCTTGTCGTTGCCAACGTGCGTTGGGCTTCCACACCGGTAACAATTTTCCTTGTTGTTCCATTTGGGCCTTCGCATCCCCCCTGCTCTCTGAGGGTATCTCTTTTGGGACCGTGTGTTGGATGGTCCTACTTGTTGGGTCTTGGCTGGTTTGTTCCCTTCTGAAACCTTGCAAACTGCCGTTTTGCTGATTGTCTCCTTCCTCGCCGCTTCCGTGCACCTCTTCGATAGTTTCGCCTTCTTCACGAGCGCTAATACTTCTTTGAGAGGAGCATCACCGTTGACCCACAATTTCTCTTGGATGGCCGTGTTGGATGTATGCATTATGATCTGGTCCCTTATCAGTTCGTCATGCAACGTTCCAAATTTGCAGGTCACTGCTAGTTTCTGTAGGGCCAAAACGTATTCGTCGATCGATTCTCCTCCGCCCTGTTTCCTCTGGAAGAAATTGCACCTGTCTATGGCTACACATACCACGGGTCGGTAGTGCGAGTCCAAATCTTCGATCGCATGTTGGAACTCATCTGTGTCCGTAGGAAGTCTGGTCTTCTTCACTAGGTTGTCATATACCCTGATTCCTTCCGGGCTAGGTTGTGCAGGAGTATCTTCTTCCTCCGGGAGCTCGAGTACGCCCCTTCGCTCTCTTCCTCTAGAGCTGATAGATAACTCAGAAAATACCTCTTCCAGTCCTCCCATGGCATTGTTGGTTCCCCTCTCTTGGGTAAGAATGAGACCAGGTTGGTGAGGGAGGATTATTGTGCACTCATTCTCCTTGCATTGCGTTGGCCTGGGTTCTGCTGTGCGACAACGCTTGGCGTGCTTCCCTGTGCATGTCTCTCTTCCTGTCTGTCTTCTTGTGCAGGGCCTGGGCTTCCTTCTCCACTACCGGAAGTGCCTGGGGAGTCCAGGGCTGCGTTCTGAAGCTTGTAAATGGGTTTGGCTATTTCCATTCCTCAGTTGACCGGTTCGTGGTGGGGCCTTCCGGGGATACTTCACACTCCTGCACTCTTGCTCTATACCCCTTGCTGTTCTCCCTCTTATGAGTGCTGTGGACGGTGTGTCTTTTCCCTCCTGGTTTGCCTTCGCCCGTGTCTGCAGCGGTCTCCTTTCACTTTGTTGCTCTGTTGCGTTCTCGTGCGTGGTGCCTCCCCTTTCTGGTGCTCAGCGTGGTAATCAGCACTTACCAGCTTTTGCCAGGCGCAATTTACACTCTCTGGTGGCCAGGTCGTGCCCCTTGTGCCACGCTCTTGCCTTGGGGAGGGGCTTCATTCTCTTGGGGCCCGCACTCGTCCCTCTGCCGCACTCAGACTGATGAGGGTGGTAGGTTGTGCAGCGTGTGGCTCAGTGCTGCTACACCATACCATTGTAAAGATGCCCTTACACCTTGCTGTGGTGCTCAATTCCTTAAAATATGACACTGAGCCGGTGTTCAGGATTCGACTATCTTTAATTGCTCCGAGCGCCGGGGAGAGCGTCTGACGGGCTCGAAAGTCGCGGCTCTACAAAATGGCAGCGCTTCCGTTTCCGCCAGTGACGCCGCACGGTAAAACACTAGAGCGTCACCACACATCCTTAGCAGAGGCAACCCCCACCTAGTCGCCCCACCCAGATCCCAATTTAGAAGCGATTCTTTAAACACCATTTAACTTATTAGGCAAGCCTGTGCCATTGACCCATAAGCTCGGCATGGCCTTACATTCAGTGCCGGTAATTTGCCCCAGATTACCTATCACCTGGGGACACAACCTTTCACTTTCACTCCGGGCAAGCATCTGCTTCCAGCCGGACTGGGTAACCTTTTACTTCCAGTTGCGTCCCACCCCCTTTATGCCACAGATAGCGACTGAGGAGTGGATAGTGCACCCCCTTCCACTAGAAGGCATGGTACTGGGAAGAGCTCGCGATGTGGATACCCGATCCACCACGGTACACTGCACTATAGATGCATGGTCTCGTATTGCGACCACTCTGGAACTACCGCTGCTTTATTCCCCGGCGCTGCCGCTAGCATACCATCCGGCATTATCCTTGTTACAAGAGACTGGGTTTCGGGCTATGTGCAAGCGGAACAATGTGCTCACCTGGGGCGACCTTTTTCTTGAGGGCACTCTTCGCACACAGGGCCAGTTCTTCCGGGGGGAGTCACCCTCCCCTCTGGAGGTTTTCTATTATGTGAGGCTTCGACAGGGTCTGCGTGCTATACTCCCACAGTTTCCACATGAACCGGGGGTTGCCTTGCCGCTACATGCACTGCTAGTGTCTGATGGTAGACATATGGTCTTTAAATTGTACAACACCATTAGGAAACAGCGAGACACTCTTCCTAGTAATGCGAGGGGACTATGGGCTCTTGAATTGGGTATAGACATCACTGATGACCAATGGGCATATTGCTGTGGCGTTACTGCTAATATCTCCTCTAGCTGTAGATTAAAGATAATACATTATAAATTTGTGCAGAGGTTTTACTATACTCCGGTGAGGAAGTTCAGATTCCGCCTGGCGGACGATGATAAATGTGCTCGCTGCCGGGCAGAGGGAGCTGGGTTTCTTCATTTGGCCTGGGAGTGCGCTGCGATTCATGCCTACTGGCTCCAGGTCCAAGAGGCATTGGATATCATGACTGAAAAGACTGTCCCGTTTGATCCATTAATTATGGTGTTGGGATACACGAAAGACGTACCTTTGTCCTATCGCAGGTTTGCAGATGTGGCCCTGTTACTGGCCAAGCGTAGGATAGCCTGTAGATGGGGTAGAGGCAGGGCTCCAAAATTTAAGGACTGGCTAGACGACATGATGTATTGTCAGGATCAATATAATATATATGCTGAACTGATGCCAGTGCGATGCAGGCCTAAAGATTTCTGGAGCCCACTGCAGGTCTACTGGCTGACTAGACCCGCCCATGATGAGGATTCTGACGGCGCTGGCCGGGGAGAGCTCCCGTAAGGGGTCTCACTCTCACTGCATTTTGCGACACCAGCTTCCCTTGTCTCGGGTTACCCACTACTGAACAGTGTCTTGTTTGCTCTGGTGGGCTGAGATGGGCATGTCATGACTATTTCTCATGGTCTTTGATAGAGCATTGTTTGGCACTGCTTACACTGTTGTACACTTTTCATGACCTTTTTTTTTTTTGTCCTTTTTCCCCGACACCTGCTGCCGGCTGAGGATCGTTATTATGTGTTAATGTACTGATTTACGCCTGGTGATATGTGGGGCCTCGAGGTTTATGCTGTGCTTCCTTTTCAGGGTGACGTGTTGCTGCTGCGCAGCACCCTCTCTGTATCGGGGTGCACCGTGCCACCATGTACATTATGTATTGTGCGAGTTGGAGACTGCCCACATTCCAATCTCATTATTGTCTTTATTGTGTATCTGCCACTATGCCTGCTTATACTGTACTCCATCTGTGTATGTACCACTGTATGATTTCTTGTTCCTAATAAAGGGTTTTCAAGTTAAAAAAAACAAAAAAAAAAACCTTTTACTTCCAGTAGCCACACATTCCCCTTGGGTAAGCGCCTGTTTCCAACCCAACCGGGTGACCTTTCATTTCTGGTGTCCACACACTCCCCGGGTAAGCATCTGCTTCCAACCCGGCCAGGTGACCTTTCACTTCCGGTGTCCACACATCTCCTTCCGGGTAAGCGTTTGCTTCCAACCCGCCCGGGTGACTTTTCACTTCTGGTGTGTCCAAACTTTTCACCAGATCCTGGGTGAAGGTTCCCCCACCCATCGCTGCGAAGGTGACCCGGTAACCGTACACCAACTACTTCCGTGCCACAGGCTCTGTCCTAAATTAAAGAACTTAATTGTTTAGTCTCGATTCTTCTGAACAAAGGCCATTGGGAGAGCTTACCAGTACCCCCTTGGGTCCTGACTGTCCCGTTTGTGGCCTGTTCCCGTTTCGCAACCTGTCCCCAACCTTGGATACCAAAGGACCTCCTGCAAGTCACCTATGCCTCTGCGACAAATGTTCCCTGTTGTCTCCCCCCCCTACTTCTAGTTCCTAAGCGGGTGGGTTTTCTCTTGTAGAAATTCCCAGAAGAAAGAGTGCCCTGTGCCAGGCGCCTCTATTAAGTACCTTCCCACCTCTCCGCCGAATTCCTAAGATTGAATTTATGACTGGGCTGACCCAGTGCTGTGATCTGCGGGTCCAACTCCTTCCCTGCCTCCATTCCTTTGTCCCGACCCAGTCCTGTCCGGGTTCTGTTTCATGGGGGTGGCCTCCCCTAAGGCCCCCGGTCCAGCCACTATCCCCCTCCCTTTGGGGAGTGGGGGCCAAACCAAGGGGCATAGTAGAGGCACCCCCCATCTAGTCGCCCCACCCAGATCCCAATAAATTCAGGCCACACCAATTTCACATTTAGGGAAGAATTGGGCAGCAGTTTATTAGGCATTTTTCAAATTACAAGCGATCCTTTAAACACCATTTAACTTTTTAGGCGAGCCTGTGCCCTTGACCCATAAGCTCAGCACTGTGCCTTACATTCAGTGCCAGTCCATTTGCCCCTGGTGACCTATCACCTGGGGACGCAACCTTTCACTTTCACTCCGGGCAAACGTCTGCTTCCAGCCCGACCGGGTAACTTTTTACTTCCGGTAGCCGCACACTCCCCTTGGGTAAGTGCCTGCTTCCAATCCAACCGGATGACCTTTCACTTCCGATGTCCACACACTCCCCGGGTAAGCATCTGCTTCCAATCCAGCTGGGTGACCTTTCACTTCCGGTTTCCACACATCTTCTTCCGGGAAAGCGTTTGCTTCCAACCTGACTGGGTGACTTTTCACTTCTGATGGGTTTGTCCAAACTTTTGTTACGTGGGCAAGCATATGTGCTTCCAGTTGCCAGACCCTGGGTGAAGGTTCCTGTTGTAATTTACCTACGGTTGTTTAGAATACTTTCATAGAATTTATGACATCATAGAGTGTTAAGCTTGGCTGGGGCATTTTGACTGAGACTGCTGATCCATCTGGACCGTTGATGCTGAGCTGATTAATCTCTAATAAACTTACTATAAGTTTTACATCTTTCTGGAGTACTTATCTTTATTACACTGGCAACGAGGAACCCTGCTTGATTGGGGACAAGCAATTCCAGCATCATCTCCCCTACCATTTATTTTTATGGACTATTCTGCGAGCATTGGAAGGCTCTTAATACGTGGATTTCAGTTTAAATATCCTTGGATTTGTGGATCATTATTATTTTTTCTTTCTTTTCGATATATTTGGCAGTTCCGAAGCACTTGACCTTCGATTTTGCCTTTCTGTTGATGTGATGTTGTTTGATTCGTTTTGGAGAGAGTGTACTGTCGTCACATTTGAGACTTCTTAATTATTGGAGGTAATCGTGTCATCGTGTTGACTTGGTTAGCTAACTGTGAATAACTGTCTATCTATCTAGTGGACAACGTTACCAGTTGATGGAGTGCGTTACCAGTGCTAACGGCGTTTTCTCTACAACCATTGTTTGACTCGCTCGCTTTAGAGAGAGCATACTTTATTGCAAGACTGCTGTCGGCACATTTGAGATATTTTTTTTTTCATTATCTGAGGCAATCGTATTGTTGTGCTTTGACTTGTTACCTAAACTGTGAACAACTGTTCATCTGTCTTCTGGATCACCGTTACCATTGCCTTGCCAATGGCGCATTTTGAACAGGCATTATTTAACTCACCGGAATGTTCTTTGGAAGCTAGAAGTTTCATCACAAGACTCGACGTGTTTGTTCCAAAGATCGCGAGTTCTTGGAAATCACGGCAACACGTCATTACGCGAGGTCACGCAACGTGACCTTGCGTGTCAGCCATTTATTTTTGTTTTTTGTTTTTTTTGCATCGTATACGGACACTTTATCAGAGGCATGAATGAGACAGCTCTTTTTACCCTGTCTCGTTATGCATACAACAGATGGTGAGTCTCATATAACTTCGTAATTATAACAAGTTTATGAACATAATACCAAGACTTTGGCCGCTCTAAGGAAACACAACAATTTTACTTGACTTTGTTGAATGGGTAATGGATATCCACACCTAAATACCCTTTCTCTACATAGGACTTGCAGACGGTTTCTATACTATTCTATACTATACATTCGATATTTTAAGGTTTCATGTTTTGCTATTTTCACTGCAATTGGACCCTAGTTGCTATACATTAAGACACTGACTATTGACCTTAGCAGAAGAGACCATACAGACTGGAGACCTTTAATTATTTCTGTAAAAGACAACAGTGACTACATTCTTTGTTTTAATTTATTATTTTTCTCTGGACAACGGTGACTACGTTCTTTATTTTAGTTAATTTTTTTTTCTCAATACTTTAGACCAACATTACTTTTGTTTTTGAGATTTACTTCAATTTTACTTGTTCCAGATTGTCTTCTTCAACAAGTATGTCACAACCTCCAGCTTTTCTTTCAGAGAAAGGAGAACCAATCCTTCCATGGAAGAGGTGGAGGAACTTGTTCGATTCTTACATAGTAGCTATTGGTGGGGAAAAATGTTCTGCTTTTAGAAAACAAGCTATTCTTTTACATAACCTGGGGGTTTAAGGAAGAAATGTTTATGACAGTATGGATCTTATTACAGTAGGTAATGGTGAGGGTGAACCTAATGTTGTGTACATCCTCTTCGGCCCGGCTTGCTTGAATCCTGATGGAGCAGTGAGAAAGGGACTCATGTCTGAGTATACCCTACCACACCTATAGTGGCCAAAAACGATACAGAAAAGGGGGTGGTGATGAACAGAGTGTCTGAATTAAGCAGACCACTCTTACCCAGTCCAAAGATCAGGGCTTGATCCATCACCGTTATTTATCTCACTGCCCCATCCCAGCTCAGAACCTGGCTGTATGCAAATTAGTCTGTCCCTGGCCCAGTGCATCATGGGAACAGGGCAGACCAAACTACAAAGCCAATTCTTCACCAGAAAGGAGACAAGCTACCGGGGACCGGTTTCTGGCATTTCAGCCTCTTCGGCCCGGCTTGCTTGAATCCTGATGGAGCAGTGAGAAAGGGACTCATGTCTGAGTATACCCTACCACACCTATAGTGGCCAAAAACGATACAGAAAAGGGGGTGGTGATGAACAGAGTGTCTGAATTAAGCAGACCACTCTTACCCAGTCCAAAGATCAGGGCTTGATCCATCACCGTTATTTATCTCACTGCCCCATCCCAGCTCAGAACCTGGCTGTATGCAAATTAGTCTGTCCCTGGCCCAGTGCATCATGGGAACAGGGCAGACCAAACTACAAAGCCAATTCTTCACCAGAAATGAGACAAGCTACCGGGGACCGGTTTCTGGCATTTCAGCCTCTTCGGCCCGGCTTGCTTGAATCCTGATGGAGCAGTGAGAAAGGGACTCATGTCTGAGTATACCCTACCACACCTATAGTGGCCAAAAACGATACAGAAAAGGGGGTGGTGATGAACAGAGTGTCTGAATTAAGCAGACCACTCTTACCCAGTCCAAAGATCAGGGCTTGATCCATCACCGTTATTTATCTCACTGCCCCATCCCAGCTCAGAACCTGGCTGTATGCAAATTAGTCTGTCCCTGGCCCAGTGCATCATGGGAACAGGGCAGACCAAACTACAAAGCCAATTCTTCACCAGAAAGGAGACAAGCTACCGGGGACCGGTTTCTGGCATTTCAGCCTCTTCGGCCCGGCTTGCTTGAATCCTGATGGAGCAGTGAGAAAGGGACTCATGTCTGAGTATACCCTACCACACCTATAGTGGCCAAAAACGATACAGAAAAGGGGGTGGTGATGAACAGAGTGTCTGAATTAAGCAGACCACTCTTACCCAGTCCAAAGATCAGGGCTTGATCCATCACCGTTATTTATCTCACTGCCCCATCCCAGCTCAGAACCTGGCTGTATGCAAATTAGTCTGTCCCTGGCCCAGTGCATCATGGGAACAGGGCAGACCAAACTACAAAGCCAATTCTTCACCAGAAAGGAGACAAGCTACCGGGGACCGGTTTCTGGCATTTCAGCCTCTTCGGCCCGGCTTGCTTGAATCCTGATGGAGCAGTGAGAAAGGGACTCATGTCTGAGTATACCCTACCACACCTATAGTGGCCAAAAACGATACAGAAAAGGGGGTGGTGATGAACAGAGTGTCTGAATTAAGCAGACCACTCTTACCCAGTCCAAAGATCAGGGCTTGATCCATCACCGTTATTTATCTCACTGCCCCATCCCAGCTCAGAACCTGGCTGTATGCAAATTAGTCTGTCCCTGGCCCAGTGCATCATGGGAACAGGGCAGACCAAACTACAAAGCCAATTCTTCACCAGAAAGGAGACAAGCTACCGGGGACCGGTTTCTGGCATTTCAGCCTCTTCGGCCCGGCTTGCTTGAATCCTGATGGAGCAGTGAGAAAGGGACTCATGTCTGAGTATACCCTACCACACCTATAGTGGCCAAAAACGATACAGAAAAGGGGGTGGTGATGAACAGAGTGTCTGAATTAAGCAGACCACTCTTACCCAGTCCAAAGATCAGGGCTTGATCCATCACCGTTATTTATCTCACTGCCCCATCCCAGCTCAGAACCTGGCTGTATGCAGGACTTGCAGACGGTTTCTATACTATTCTATACTATACATTCGATATTTTAAGGTTTCATGTTTTGCTATTTTCACTGCAATTGGACCCTAGTTGCTATACATTAAGACACTGACTATTGACCTTAGCAGAAGAGACCATACAGACTGGAGACCTTTAATTATTTCTGTAAAAGACAACAGTGACTACATTCTTTGTTTTAATTTATTATTTTTCTCTGGACAACGGTGACTACGTTCTTTATTTTAGTTAATTTTTTTTTCTCAATACTTTAGACCAACATTACTTTTGTTTTTGAGATTTACTTCAATTTTACTTGTTCCAGATTGTCTTCTTCAACAAGTATGTCACAACCTCCAGCTTTTCTTTCAGAGAAAGGAGAACCAATCCTTCCATGGAAGAGGTGGAGGAACTTGTTCGATTCTTATATAGTAGCTATTGGTGGGGAAAAATGTTCTGCTTTTAGAAAACAAGCTATTCTTTTACATAACCTGGGGGTTTAAGGAAGAAATGTTTATGACAGTATGGATCTTATTACAGTAGGTAATGGTGAGGGTGAACCTAATGTTGTGTACGACATGTCTATGATGATGTTAGAGAGGTATTTTGGTCCTCGCATCAATGTAGTTTTGGAGAGGCACACATTTTTTACTAGAACTCAAAGTGCAAACAAATCAGTGAAGAGTTATGTTGCCTCTCTTAAAACCTTGGCAAGGACATGTGAGTTTGGGGACCTTTCTGAATCACTAGTTAGAGATCAGTTAGTGTGATGCACTAATAGTACTCGAGTACAAGAAAAATTATTGTCAAAAAATCCTACTTTAATTGAAGCTGTTGCAATTGTTGAGGGAATGGAGAATACCTCTTCCTGGGTTAAAGAGATGAAGAAAAGTCATGAGGATAAGAAAGAAGCTTTGAGTAATGTACATGCTCTCACTGAGAGTGAGAGTTGTAAGGAAGCTATTGCTAACATTTCTCCTGTGGAGAAACCTAAAAAAATGGATACGTATTTACAAGGCTCCATCTGTCAGATCTGATCATGATCCTTGTTACATATCAACCTCTTCTGGGAATAATGGGAATGAGAGAAACTTCAAAGATGTTTCTAAACCTAAATGTTTTAGATGTGGGACTTTTTCTCATTTTTCAAATTACCCCCAATGTTATGCCAGAGATTCCATTTGTATGAAGTGTGGGCTCAAAGGGCATTATGCTCGTGTATGCAAGTCAACTCAAAATTCTAGTAAGAACACAGAGGTTGTGTGCGCCGTGATTATGAGTATACGTGATAGTGATGGTAAGGTTGATGCATATATAATGTATTCATGCCTGAGTGTGACATTATGGTCAATTACTTTAATTTCGTCATCCTGGCTGATTCTGGGTCTCCAGTCACCATGATAGGTAATAAGTAATGGGACGAGATAGTAGGTCTAGATAGATTAGCCTTGATTCCTCCTGACATTAACCCAGTCAGCTATGGGGGTGCAAAAATTAATGTACTAGCCTACGTTGAAGGTTGTATTCAGTTTAAAGACAGGAAAACTGTTGGCAAAATATATGTGGCGGAGAGAGGTGCTAATTTGTTAGGATGGAGACACCAACGTGATTTTGGAATCATGTTAAATCCTGAAGCCAAGGATCTCAAGGATCAAGTTATGTTAGTGAATTGTGACAATGACAAGTGTATATTGGGTGATCAAAGTAACCAGTACTTTGAAAAGTTTCCAGAAGTTTTTACTGACAACTTAGGTTGTCTTAAGGGATTTGAACACCGTATAATTTTAAAGAAAAATGCAGTGCCGTCTGTACATAAGGTAAGGAAGGTACCCAACATGATGATGGGGCCACTTAAAGAAGAGTTAGAGAGGTTATTGAAGTTGGGAATCATTAAAGAGATTGAAGCGTCAGAATGGTTGGCCCCGATTGTTTTGGCCCCGAAGGATGGTGGCACCAATGTCAGAATGTGTGTTGACTTGAGGAGTTTGAATGAATGGATTTGGGTTGACCGCCAACCCCTACCTAACCTTTTAGAATCGTTTAGTACTCTTAAGGGTGCCCGTGGTTTTAGTGTGTTGGACTTGTAGTCTGTGTATCACCAGATTCCTTTACATAAAGAGTTAAGACACCTTACTTCTTTCGTAACACCTCTGGGAGCATACTGTTTTTTAAGGATGCCTTTTGGATTAGCGTCGGCAGCAGCATGCTTCCAGAGGGTCATGAAGAGGGTTTTGGAAGGTATGAATAACATAATGTTTTTTCAGGATGACATTTTGATATATGGTGAGGACAAAGAGAAACATTGTAATACTTTAAGAGAAGTTTTGGAAAAATTGAGAAACAGTGGGTTGACTGTAAAGAAAAAAAAATGCTGTATTGGCGTGGAAAGTGTGTCTTTTTTGGGTCATGTGATTTCCGGTGAAGGGATACAGCCAAAACTGGAGCTCGCATAAAGTGTGATAAATGCTCCCAGACCGATTGACAAAGAACAAGTAAGGTAATTCCTTGGGTTTGCAGAATTTTATTCAAAAGTTGTATGTGGATTTGCCTGTGTGACTGAGCCGATTCGGGCTTTATTAAAAAAAGGTTCACATTTCTCTTGGTCAGAAGATTGTCAGAGCGCTTTTGACACCATCAGGGGTGCAATTGGTAAAATGCCTACTATAGGACATTTTGATGCTAACATGAGAACAGTTTTGACCACTGATGCGAGTCTTAAAGGACTGGGAGCTGCCTTCTCTCAGTTTGTAAATGGTGAAGAGAGAACAGTTGTGTTTGCATCGTGAGCACTTAGAGATGCTGAAAAGAATTATTCTTGTGTGGAAAGAGAAGCCTTAGCTGTGTTTTGGGCCATACAGTATTTAAAATTTTATTTGTGAAGAATCCCTTTTCGGGTGAGGTCAGACCATCGTCCTTTAGTCCAGATTTCTTTTTGCAGACACAGTGACCATATCACACCTAGAATTAAGCGTTGGAGTGAAGGTTTGCAGGAGTACAATTTCAGAGTACAATATTTATATGGCTCCAATAATAAGTCTGCTGACTGTCTCTCTCGATTATCTGTAGAGGAGGCATCAGTTATGAGTGAAAATGAGAATGTATACTGTATTTGTGAGTCTTGTGTGTATTGGGCGACTGAGTCATCTTTGTCAAAGGGTGAATGGTCTGATGACGTGAATAAAGATGACATTTTGATGTTGTTAAGATCATGGATCAATCAAAGTAGGCCAGAGTACAAGGTCCTTGATCAGAGCATGAAAGCATATTGGACTGTGAGAGATGAACTATCATTGACTTGTGGGAATCTTATGAGAGATGTATCAAGACCTGTAGGTGTCATGGTATTTAGCTGTATAATATACCTTGATTCCATTCTGCGTAAGACTCTAACTCTGTCCCCGCCCCTTTCATGTTTGGGGGCCTAGTCTATGCAGAAGAATTTAATTAGGTCACGGTTACTGTAGTGGAAGCTTTCAAAGTGGCGTGTTACGGGATATGTAGGATTCATTTTGTTTACAGCACGCATGTGCTCTATAATCCTCTTTTTAGTTGGATGAATTGTGCTACCCACATATCTTTTTGGGCAGGGGCATTCCAAAACGTAAACCGTGAACTCTGAGTTACAGTTAAGTAACGTGTTGATCTTTCTAATTTTTTGTTGGCCTTGTATACAATGCTATAGTTGTTAATTTTCTGGCTATATTTGCATCCTTTGCACTTCATACACGGAAAGAACCCTGTTATGGGTTCCTTTCGTCGTGCTGATGCAACTTAGTGGCTCGATACCAGAAAGTCATTCATAGACTTGTGTCGTCTGTGTGTGATGAGCGGTTGTTGTGGAATAACTGTTTTGAGAACCAAATCAGATTTCAGGATATGCCAGTTTTTCTTGAAAATGCGCATAAGTTCCGGAGTCTTGGAAATGTAGCGAGTAATCATTCTGGCAGGCTGTACCGTATTCTGTGTGATTTTATTTCAGGATTTTGGGACTAAAAGCTCAGACCTATTCAGAGTATATGCTCTTTTGGCTGCCGATTGTAGGACCTATTTTGAGTAACCTCTCGCTTCAAATCTCACCAAAGCATCCTTCCTAGCGGCATTATATTCCTCTGAAGAGGTGCAATTTCGTTTAAGCCGCAGAAGTTCCCCATAGGGGATGTTATTAGTCATACTTCTGGGATGAAAAACTATGAGCATGTAAAACGGAATTGCCCGCCGTGGGTTTACGATACAAACTGGTTATGATTTTATCACCAGTTGCGTAAACCTCAAGGTCTAAGTAGCAGACACTGCTATCACTGATCTGTTCAGTGAATTTTAAGTTGAAATCATTCTCATTTAGGAAAGCCACATATTCCTCAGCCAAGGTGCGGCTCCCACGCCATACAATGAATAAGTCATCGATATAGCGTGCCCAAAACACAACTTTTTCAAACCAGTGGTGTGATGTGTCCCTCCAGGCCACATGCTTCTCCCACCAGCCCACAAAAAGATTTGCGTAGCTGGGGGTGAAGCACGTGCCCATCGTTGTCCAATGTTGTTGTTTGTACAGCTGATTGTTGAAAATAAAATATTATTTTTTAAACAGAATTTCACCATTTCTAATAACATGATGTTATGTTGTTGGAATCTCAGAGGGCGTTTATCTAGGAACCATTTGACTGCTGCTATAGCTTGCTGATGGTTTATGCAGGTATATAGATTCGTAATGTCTAAGGTAATAAGGAGCATACCGTCTTCCCATACAATCCCATCTTCCCATCTAAGGAAATCCTGTGTATCCTGAATGTATGAACTCAAGCTCCTTACCCATGGTGCTAAAAAATGGTCAGTGTAAATAGAACAGTTCTCTAAGAGACTATTAATAGATGCTACAATAGGTCTTCCCGGAGGCTTCTTCTTATCTTTGTGAACTTTAGGAAGATGATCAAAGGTCGGGAGGGCCAGATACTCACATAGTAAGAATTTATATTTATCAAGGCCTAACATCCCTTCGTTTCTCCAGGATGTTAGGAACTCATAAAATGTAGATATACATTGTGCATAGATTGCTCGAGTCACAGGCAGATAACATGCTTCATCTTTTAATTGATTCATGGCTTCTTCGATATAGAGATCTTTCGGAAATATTATATATATATATATATATCACCTACTGGCGGTCGCCAGTAAGTAGTTATAGTTAGGACCTAGTTTCCATAGGAAAAGCGTTTTGCGCTGGTTGACAAATCTTCGCGAAATATTCAAAACTAGTGGCCCGCTCCGGTCAGCTCCTGTCTTGAAAGTTTCGGGGTTATTCGACAAGCGGGGGCTGAGTAAAAAGGGCGGTCCGAAAACGTGTTTTCCCCATGTAATTATCCATATGAAACTTTAGTCACAGCTACAGCCCGAACTGCTGAACGGAATTACATCAAATTTGGCAAAAAGGTAGGTCTTGTTTAAGAAAGAGACCCTTTTCAAAATGGTGCAAGTCCGTTCAGTAGTTCCTGAGAAATTTGAAAAAGAAAAAGTTTCGATATCTAGGGGCATGTGGCGTCGCGACCCCTCCCGAAGCGAGCTTCACTGGGATTGGCTGCCAACACTCCAAACCAGGAAGTGTTGGCAGGTATCTTGTGACTCGGTAGAACCGAGTCACAAGAAAACAGTGAAACAAAGATAAAAAAACTAGAAAAGGGGGCAGGGTAGAAACACCCTGATCCCCTAGGCCTGCTCAGAGGGTCCCAAAAAAGTAATAAATATTTTTTTTTAATTAGCCGAAATCGCGCTTGGATCGCGAATCCAGCTGAGAATTTTTTTTAAAAACGAAGCGCGGGTTTCCGCGCTTTGTTGTATTTAAGCCTCCAGGTGGGCCAGGTCCTGGGGGCACTGAAAAAATGCGTGGGGTAGCCCCAATACCCCCCACTCTGCACCAGGGACCGCCACCTCCCCGAGGCAAGATTTATGAGTTGCGGTGAGCACCCAGTCTCCCCGCAGCCCAGGGACCTCCACCTCCCCGGGGCTCAATTTAATAATGAAAAAAAACCATGAGTGGTGTGGGGCCCCAATCCCCCATGCACTGCCCCAGGGACCGCCACTGCCCAGGGCAAGATTTATAAGTTGCGGGGTGCAGACCCCCCGCAGCCCCGGGGACCGCCACCGCCCCAGGGCTCAGTTTAATAAAGAAAAAAACATGAGTGGTGTGGGGCCCCAATCCCCCATATACTGCCCTAGGGACCGCCACCGCCCAGGGCAAGATTTATGAGTTGCGGGTGGCACGCAGCCCCCCCCCCGCAGCCCCGTGGACCACCACCGCCCCAGGGCTCAGTTTAATAATGAAAAAAAAACATGAGTAATGTGGGGCCCCAATCCCCCATACACTGCCCTGGGGACCGCCACCGCCCAGGGCAAGATTTATGAGTTGTGGGGTGGCACGCAGCCCCCCCTCCCCCGCAGCCCCGGGGACCGCCACCTCCCCAGGGCTCAGTTTAATAATACAAAATGAAAAAAATGCATAGGGGGCCCGATCCCCTCATGCTGCACCGGGGACCGCTACCTCCCCGGGCCACTGTATGTTTAAATTTCCATTACAGGCCCACAATTCCCGGGGACCACCACCTCCCCTGGGCTTTCTAAATGAAGCAAGGGGGCCGTGCGGCCCTCCTACTGGAGCCCTTGATGGCCATGGGGACCGCCACCCCCCAAGGCCGGCTCCTGCAGTGTCCTGGGGTGCCCACCATGGGACACTGCTGTTTGCTATTGCAGGGCGAGAGCCGTGCAGCTCCCGCCCTCTCAGAGCAAACACTGGTTTGGATTTTATATAAAAAAAATACATTGATGGCCATGCCCCGTGGGATGGAGTTCCAGGGGCCGAAATTGGCCTTGGGAGGGGGGCCACGAGGCCCCCTTCCCGTTTAGTTATTTAAACAAAGGGTTTGGCCCTGGGGGATGGGGTTCCCAGGGCCTAAAAAACTGGGAAAAGAAGGGGGACCACACAGCCCCCCTTCTGGGGAAAAAAAAACGGCATTTCGCTGGAGGCCCCACCCCCTCCCTGCATCACTCTGCAAACGTGCCCCGTGGCGCGTTGTAAGTTGGGAAATTAATTCCCCCTAAATACTGGGGGACTCTGGGGGCCAACTAGCCCACTAGGTACCTCCAGTATGCGCTACAGAGCTGTGTTGCAGAGAGGTGGTCCGAGGCCCCGCCCCTTTTTACACCTCTCTGCAACACAGCTCAGTGGCACTTACTGAAGGTGCCTGGTGGGCAAGTTGGACCCCAGGGACCCTCAGGAATCAAGGGGACTTAATCCCAAGTTAAAACACATCAGCGGGTGCATTTTCACAATTGTGAAGGGAGGGGGCAGGGCTGATGTGACGTGTACAAACACACCCCTTGGCACATTTTAAGTTGGGGGATTAAGTCCCCTTGAATCCTGAGGGTCCCTGGGGGGCAACTAGCCCACCAGGTACCTCCAGTAAGTGCCAGAGAGCTGTGTTGCAGAAAGGTGGTCCAAGGCCACGCCCCCTTTTTACACCACTCTGCAATTCAGCTCTGTGGTGCTTACTGGAGGTAGCTGGTGGGCTAGTTGGCTCCCAGGGACCCTCAGGACTCAAGTGGACTTAATCCCCCAACTTAAAAACATGCCAAGGGGTGCGTTTGCACAGTGGTGCAGGGAGGGGCGTGGCCTGATGTGACAAGTGTGCAAACGCACCCTGTGGCGCGTTTAAGTTGGGGAATTAAATCCCCTTGAATCCTGAGGGTCCCTGCGAGCCAACTAACCCATCAGGTACCTCCAGTAGGTGCCACAGAGTTGCGTTGCAGAGAGGTGTAAAAAGGGGCGTGGCCTTGGACCACCTCTCTGTAACGTATCCCTGTGGCACTTATTGGAGGTTCCTGGTGGGCTAGTTGGCCCCCAGGAACCCTCAGGATTAAAGGGGATTTAATCCCCTAACTTAAAACGCACCACAGAGTGTGTTTGCACACTTGTCACATCAGGCCCCGCCCCCTCCCTACACCACTGTGCACACGCACCCGTGGTGCATTTTAAGTTGGGGGATTAATTCCCCTTCACTCCTGAGGGTCCCTGGGAGCCAACTAGCCCACCAGGCACCTCCAGTAAGTGCCACAGGGCTTTGCGGGGGTGCGAGTTATAGTTAAGTCTACTAACTATAACGGCCCAATTTCTATGGTTTTGTATGAGTGAAATCTCCAACTAACTATAACGTCCCTGAAACCTATGTTTTTTTCCAGTGAATTTCTAGTTTTTTTTTTAAATGCTAATTTCTAACTATAACGTCCCTGAAACCTATGTTTTTTAAGTGAAGATATATATATAATATATCTATATATATTTTTTTTTTAAAGCAAATGTGGAATAAAGCATGCAGGCGCTCCACCCAGTGAGACTGACGCTCAGTAAGTTCCTCACCAACAATTGCTGTTACTGATACTGACTGCAAATATATCCATGTAGGACAGACACACAAATACAGTGTCTGCGAATCTGATACCTCAGTGATGTTAAACAAGTAACAAGGACAATACTAACAGTGGATAAGAAGCATCAACTAGATTGTCAGCTGTGCCCATCAATCCCAGCAAACACACAGGAAAATGCAAGGCAGTAACAGCAAGGATGAATAACTAAATAAACAGCCATCACAGACAAGACGCTAAAGAGGAGTAGTGCAGGATAAGGTGGCAGAACACTAGAAACAGGAACTAAGGAAGAGATAGCAAAAGGAACAAACTGGAAAAAAAGAACTACTAAAAGAGTAGAAGACCAAGAAACAAGAATACATTAAGATACTGCTAGCTCAGGAAACAAAGCAGCACTGTAGGACAAGGGTTGTTTAACTAATAATAATTTTAATATAGTTCAGGAATCAGGAACCTCTGCAAACGGATTACCACCAGCTCAGGAATAAGGAAGTCTAAATATAAAGGGCCAGCCAAACAGGAACACTGCTTCAGTGACAACACTGGAATGAAGGAATCAGAGGCTTCCAAAGACCTCTCTAATAATCACACGCCTCTGGTGTGTTCAAGCGGACTTATGCCAGCCACAGGTGTGCTTCCACCCAATCTTGGCCTGCAACGGTGGAGGTGAAGCAATGAGCAGGGAATTCTCAGAACTGGAGGCTTTGGCGGGAAAAACAAAATGTCTGCAACAAAACCCAACATGGATCTGATACAAGAGTTAAATCCAGAATATTTTCCAGGAAGCTGTATGTTAGAACTGGTATAACCAATAACATGCATTGTCAGAAAGATATTAAGACGCAGGAGTATTGAATCTTCTCATGGACACATGTAAAATACCAGACACTACTTCCTGTCGCAAGGGCTGGACAGGAAGTAAAAGGAGAAGAAGTGTATTCAAGTGCAGGACAGTCCCAGTACAGCATGGTAGGAGACTGTCTCTTCCCAGATAACTAACTATGGAGGGTTTGATAAATAAAATTACAAAATAGCCTAAGTACCTCTGCTCAAGGCCATCTGTTCTGTATTAGTTGAAAGAAACTACTGCTGACAAAAGTTATGCCATCAAGCCTTGGTGACAAGGACATTTTGGCTGTACCCCATGTTCTTCTTCAAATGCATCAGGGTGTCAGACCCCAATGGGGGAGCGGGGGGGGGCGGAGCAACAAAGGGCTACTAGGCCTCAACCATGGAGTTTAGGATGATTTGTCTCTGATGTCTTGATATCCATCTTGTAATAATGGATAGGTAAACCCCTTCAGCACTTGTCTCTCAATGATAGCAATGTCGAGCAGTTGCAGATTTCTTCGGTAGGTATTGTGGAGGTGCTCGAGCTTAGATTTCAACAATCACACAGCTGCATTATAAAGGAATGTCCAACTCAGTACATGACTTTCAAGAAAAAAGTACTTTAATGCACAGTACAACACAGTACCACACACACATATAGTCACATCATTGAGCACCCTGGGTGCTGTTAGTCAGGTCAACGTTACCCAGGAGGAGGCAAATAAAGCACATTATTCGTATAAACAACGAAGTCAAGTAATCTCTAAAATGAAGCATTTGTAAGGAATAGGATGCTGACTTACACAAAAACGCAACATGGATCTGGCATGAAAAGACATTTCAAAATACTGTCCAAAAGGATGCAGAGCTTCTGTCCCTTAAATGTCTCAACTGCATATCTCGTACGAGGTCACAGATCGCTTCCTGCCTGATTGGAGGATTGCGACCTCCTGCAAATACGCATTTTGTGGTTCAACAGATTGGTACATCAGTTGCATCAGAATGTGATGACCATGTTGCCCTCCAATCAGTGTGCAGGAACATAGACTGCATTGCAATCCTCCTTACGTATATGAGGGACATCATTTTTTGGACAACTCGTTGGTTTCCACCCATACATTTTATATCCATTTAGTAGTCTGGCTTCAACCACATAATGTAATTGCCTTCAATAAGATGACTGCCATTTGGTGCTCCTCAGACAAGTTGCCAATATTGACAGTTTGGTCTTTTTGTTGGCTGCAGTAGTATTCACTACTCTGCTCCACTTCTTGGTTGCAAATATGTGTTCTCTTTTATGCCGACTTTAGGTGTGCTCTAACCTGTTGCCTGTTCTGATGAAGATTTTTACTATCACTAAATTTATCGCCACAAATTTCAGTTTTTACAGACCCACAGCTCACTGAACTTTTTTTTTGGACTTAGGTTTTGCCTAGACTGGTCTACTGTCTGTTTCTGTTTTACGCTAGATCAACGTCAGAATGCCACCTTGCTATTATCGGGCTTATAGGTGGCCTTCGATACAGGTCCCACACTTTACTTCGTCAGGGTCTAGCAGATGTTAGTATCTGTGGCTCTTTCTTACTTATCCTTGGGAAAAATATTTCTTAAATATATGGTGTCAAAGGGCTCGTCCCTTAGTCCTACTATGGTCAATGTTTATATTGCCCCACTAGCGTCCATCATCCAATTGTATGACATTTGTGTTGTTTCATATGTGGATGATGCCCAATTTTTATTCTCAATTAGAGACAATTTTGGTTCCTCTCAAGAGGCGTTTAAAGCATGCTTAACCAACGTGGTGGATTTGATGAAACAGAGCAATCTGAAATGTAATTTATATAAAACCTAAATCTTGCTCTTTGGAAATGCATAGAATTTATGGATCGGGTAACAGGTGGCCCACTGGACAGGGTATACACCCTACCAACTACTGTAGCCAAAAATGCAGGAGCCAAATTTGACTGGGATTTATCGTTTTGTCCTCAAATTTTGTCTGTGGAAGGTACATTTTTTCTCTTTTGCTATCACTAAGATAGGTACCTGATATTCTTCCAGTTGATACCTGCAAAATTCGAGTTCATGGCTTGATTGCACCTAGGCTTGACTATGCAATTGTATTATATTTGGGACTCCCTAGCTGTCTAGTTGATCATTTTCAGATAGTGCAGAATGCGGTAGCCAGACTGATTCTGAAAATATCTCGATGTCAGTTAATTAAAAAAAATGTTTGCACCAGTTAGACTTGTGGCTGGGCCAGAAAGAATTCTTTTCCAATCATTGGTGATGGTCCGTAGAGCATTCTATAAGATGGGCCCAAATACCTTAGGGAGAGGTTTATTCACTATTGCCCATCTAGAACGTTCAGATCATACATTGCCCCCCTGCTAAAGACCCCCAGGTTCAGGCTAGGTAAAAGATCGACTGCTCTTTTTCCTGTTCACCAGTTAAGGTCTGGAACAGCATTCCCCCTGGTCTATATCACACTGTCAATGAGCCCCACTTCAGAAAGCAGGCAAAGGGGCGTGGTCTAACTGGCAATGCCGTAGGACGCACGCTGGTGGAGCTCCGGCCGGCTGCTGCAAACTAAGGCTATTATAGTGGAGCTGGGGGACCTGGCGACACCGTTCCTGGGGGTGTCCGGTGACCGGCCGCCGAGGGGCTCGTTTTGCGGCGCCGGGGAGCCCTCTTGCAGTGGTGACGGCGGCAGAGGGAGCAGCACAGCACAGCGGTCTGCAGATAGGGGCACCCGCCATTACATGGCACCTGGAGCGCGGACCTCCCGGTGAGGGGTAGGGGCGCTGTCAGCTCACGCCGGTGACCTCGGGACGTGCATTGGCCCCGGGTGGGCAGCAGCTCGGCGGGGGTATTTGCCCCGGGAAAATGGAGTCCGTGACTGCCTGCTGGAGTGGCTGAGTGGCGGGCGGTCCCTATAAGGAGATTAGGGGCGCCATTTTGTGGACAACAACGGCGGTGACTACAGGCCCAAGGCCCCTCAGGCTGACTCTTCTGCTTGGGGAGAGGTCCCCCCAGAATCGGTGGACGCCAGCGGAGGGTAGGTGACTGGTGAGTGCCACCCTTGCAGAGCCGGGACTTGTTGTTGGGAGGCGCAGAGAGGGACAAAGCCGCCACGCCTGGACCGCCATTTTCCAGTGCCTGGATGGGAGACTCTCAGGGTAGCGACTGAGGCAGCGTCTGAGCACTCCAGGGCCCCCGATCAACCATCGCATTGCTGGCGTGCCCCCCGCAATATCGGAGCAGACGGCGGAGCAGTGGGAACGTCGGCTCTGACGAAGGCAGTGCGGGTGTCTGACCTGGGCACTGCATTCATGGTGCCATCTTCTGATCAGCGCACCGGGGGCAGCCGCGAGTGTAAGGTGACGCGGCCTTTTCCTAACGCCCCAGCGGGGCGCCCATCTGCTCTGCTCGTATCTGGGGGCCAGGAGGTAACTGACGGCGGAGAAGGCCCCATTAGTGCTTGCAGTACATCAAGAGCCCGACGCAGAGGTGGCCGCCATCTTCCTAGGTGCAGAAGCGTCAGTAGACAATGCGGGGGGGGAGCGTGCTGTCTTGGAGGGACGTGGTGAACTTTGTTGGTGGGCGACGTGGGGTGAGGCAGGTGGCACCCAGGGGACGCCGGGGGCCTGGTGGGGTCCCTGGGGAGTGGACGGCTTCCCTGCCCTGGACAGCGCTGCACCCCCGCGAGACTGACGCCATTGGCTTGAGCCCTGTCGGGACTTGCGAAACTGCCCGCGGGGAGCGACTGTGTGGGGGAACTCGTCCCCCTAGACTGCAGCGGTGGGCCCAGGTGCTATAGAGTAGGGGAAGCCTGAGGGACAGGTCCTCTGGTTGCTACTCAGCCCATCTGCGCCCCCATCTTTAAACACTGATCCTTGCCACGCTTTGGGCCCTATAAGCTTTGCCTCTGCTGCAGCCCAGGGCTACTGCACTAGTGAAGCAGGTGCTGGGACATCGAGGGGTCCCTGACGGCAGATGGATCTGCAGTGTAGGAGAGCGGGGTCTGCAATCCTATGGTCACCCCAGATTTTTGCTTTTTGCTTCACTGGTTTACGACTTTCCCTGGCTGTGGGCCTGCTAATCAGACCCACAGCCTAGCTGTTCTCTCTCTAAATTGACAACCATGTACTTTAGGTGCATTTACCAATTGGTACTGGGCCACTTTATCAGTCCCTGTACCCAGGGCATAGGTGTACCCAGGGCCTACCAGGGGCTGAAGCATGTATTATGCCACCCCTGGCGGGCCATCTAAAACTGACACAACTGGCTGCATGACAGCTGGGGCAAGGTAGTGTAATCACCCTTTGCTATAGATATAGTATACCTATATCTAACCCTAAAATGGACACATATATTCCTATCAGTCACTCCTATGGCAGGCCTTATCAATCCTGAAGGCAGAGTGCTTGGAATTATGTGAGATGGTGCTCTGGCATGAGCTGAGCCCGTCTGCAGCTTGCGGAACCAAGTCCTAATAGCTGTTCATGATAACGCTATACCATATACTCTTAAGTGCATTATCAACCTCGCGGTTAAATGCTAACTCTGGTATAACATTATCAAAACATGTCGAGTAAGGTGTCATACGAATTGGAATACTACCCCCTCGCCAATTCTGGCGACCGGGGTAGCATTCCACCCTTCTAGAGGGACACGACATGTATGTAACTGTGAACCCCGGTTAAAGTTAACTCGAGCCTCAGCATCACAAAATGGATGCTGCCACCACAGACACAAGTCTGACCTCTTGCTGCTGGGAGTCCTTCCAGCGAGGGAGGCTTGGACAAAGGGTTTCCTGCCTTGGGAGGTGCTAGCACCACCCCAGACAGGATTTTGTGTATTGGGTAGGACAGGCCTGAAAGGAATGAGACATGCCTGGGGCACACAAGGTGTCCTGTGCATACACCGGTTCAAACCAGTTGCTGGGGCATCCCTGCCCCAGCTCTGGCGGGAAACCGGACAAAGGATAGGGGGTGTAGCTACCCCCCTTCCTGGTCCCACCCAGGGGAGGGACCTAGTCAGTAGTGCAGCCCCCTTTAGGAGAATAAAGGTAGGAGCTGGTCCCATTCCAAATTAGATTATCCTGAACAATTCTACAAGAAGAAACTCTGGACTTCGACGTTCTGCTCCACAGAAGACTGAAGAATCTCCCTTGTGGACAAGGAGTGTCCACCCTGCAACTGCAGGCACCATCAAGCGTCCAGCGGCTTCACTTTGTCGTCTTCCCTCGAGGATCCAGACTTCAGAGCCCGACGAGACCCGGATTCCCAGACCTCTCCGACCTCAACTCACATCTGCAGCAAAGCTGAGACCCGTGGGTGCGACGAGACACGTGGGACCGGCCATCTTGAACGAACCTGCACTTCGCTTCCAGCACAACTCCCGAGGTAAACTCGACCAAGTGCTTTGGGGATTGAGAAGCCCCAGCCCCGAGCAGCCCCTGCACCGAAGATCAGCCCTCCAGCTTCCACGAGATCTGCGTGGGGCCCTTCTGCCTGTTTGCTGTTCGACGCGTTGTCTGGTCACTTGACGACGAACCTTTGAATCTTCACTGCTGGTCTGGTTGCTCCAGACTGGCCCTTGCTCCCTTCCAAAAGAGGGGCACCCCGGACTCTCCTAGTCTGCACCAGACGTCTTTTCCACTCACCGCGTGGGTTGCCTTTGCCAAGGCCTGTTGACTCCAATCCCGGATCCGACACCGCCGACAGCGAGAGCCTGCATGGGACAGCTCGTGCCTCCATCCTGGTTGTCGAAGACGCCTCCTGGTCCACGTGGCTGCAGAGTCAAGCGTCCACTCTTCACCTGATCGCGACGACAGCACCTGGTTCCTTCCTGGTTCCACACCAGTCACTGGCTAGTGACTTTGAACACTGTCCCCTCTGCTTTCAGGTCCTCTTCTTCACCGATCCACCCTTGGATCGCACCGGACATCTTCCTCCTGGTCGCCTGCAGCATCTTTTCTTCCAGGCTCCATAGACTTCAACGCAAGAACCCGACACACTTTGACACCTATGCACCCGCAGCCCGTGGGTGAGGTAACGAGAGCATTTCGGTGCTCAAGGGTAGTTTAACTGTCCTAGTGTCCAGTTCCACAGTCGTTTTAGTCCTACCTAGTCAGGATTGTCCGTACTCACCTTTAACTTGAACTGTACTGTCCATAGACGTTGTTACGCATCTCGCGTGTGAGTTCACACTCTGCACACGCGTCCCGTGGGCCTCCTATTACTTACCTAAGGTGAAGATAGCGTGGTCCTAGCGAACCTCCAGCCTCTGGACAGCTCCATTCTTTTTATCGACTTTCACATTCCACATACTTAGTATATGGTTTGTCGTGCCTCTAGGGCACCATTGTAATTTTGTGCAACTTGTCGTATTTTTCGTAAGAGATTGTCATGTGCTTAGCCCTCTGACCTCATAAAGAGTTCAGAGGTGTTGTTATTAATAAATATACTGTTTATTTTCATAACAACCTGTGTGGTGTCCTTTCATCTGGTATTCAAGGGGTTATATTGTGGGAAAACAGCTGGCTTCACATGCCAAAAGAGTTTAGCCTAAGACTGCTTTGTCCATGCTACTATTAGGATAGCTGGTCTATAAGGTTGACTTACAACCAATCACCATAAGGGTTGTTTGGACTGATACAAGGTGATCACTAGAACTAGTGAGCATCATATATCAGGCCAACGTCTCACATTGGTGTGCAGCGGTTGGGATTTGAGCTTGCTGTTGTTTTTACCAAATATAATCTTGAAATATCATTTGAAAGATCACATAAGGTACTCTAGGTACATATAACAAGCTTAGAAATACTCTGAGTTCTACTGAACCAGCTGTTGTAGTAGAAATGGCCTAGCACACCCTGACTACAACTCTTAGCAAGGGATCAGTAGGAAAACCCATAGTGTAGGTAGGTGCATCACTTACACCTCACTAGAAAGCATGTCTACCCATGGAGAGACTTCAGAGACTCCCCTAGTGGTTAGTGACCCGCCACAGGTCCTTTCCAGATATGCAGCTATGCAGATATGCAGACAATTGTGTACCTCCAGGAAACTGAAACAGGGTTCTAACCCTACCTCTCCTTTTCTGTTAGGTCTCTTAGAAACATATAATGCTAGAAGGGCTTCTAACCCAGCCCCCTCTAATCCAGATGGGAGCATGCCCCCCTTAGAAGGGAATCCTAACTCCAACCCCCCTGAAACAGAGAATGTAGATGAGGAGGAGGAGGAAGAAGAGGAAGAGTCCCCTGGGGATGAGGCAGACAAAGGTCCAGTAGTAGTCAGCAGACTCACCAGGGCCAACTTAAGCCTACATGAAGATGGTACTGGGGGAGCCCCAAGACCATCCTCAAGCAGGCCTAACCTTGGGAATAGACAAGTTAGATCTCATTCCAGAGGCTCTAACAGATCTATTCACACCCATGTCTCTCAGGCATCTTCTCAGAGAGGGATGACATCCCCTCAGAGAAGAGAGCATGAAGCCAAGATGAGGGAAGTGAATCTGAGGATTGAAAGGGAAGAACTTGCCCTTGCCAAAGAGAAACTTGCCTTTGCCAGAGAGCAACAGTTGAGTGGGGTAGTCCCTACTGGTGGCAGCAATATCCCTAGGGATAGAGAAAGAGGTTTTGATACTAGAAACCTGAGTAAAATAGTGCCCTCCTATAAGACAGGAGATGATATCCACAAGTGGATAACAGCTTTGGAGAGAGTCTGCAAAGTACAGCAGGTACCCCAGAGTCAGTGGGCAGCTATATTGTGGCTCTCCTTTGAAGGTAAAGGTAGAGACAAGCTCCTCACTGTTAGAGATGAGGATGCTAATGATTACCAAGTCTTGAAAACTGCTCTGATTGATGGGTTTGGCTTAACCACTGAACAGTACAGGTTAATGTTCAGAGACACCCAGAAAACTCAGGCTCAAGATTGGACTGACTTTGTTGATTGTGCCACTAAGGCTTTGGAAGGCTGGTTACTGGGAAGTAAAGTCACTGATTACACAGGATTGTATAATCTAATTATGAGAGAGCAAATCTTAAATAATTGTCAGAACCAGTTGTTGCATCAGCACTTGATTGACTCAGATCTGACCTCTCCCCAAGAATTGGGAAAGAAGGCAGACAGATGGGTCAGGACAAGGGTCAAGCAGCAGAACCAGAACCAGGGTGGTGGCCAGAAGAAAGCAGACCAGAAGGGTAATAATGAGAATAAGCAAAATGACCAGAAGTCTTCAACAGGGCCCCAACAATCTAAAGAGGGTGGGTCCCAAAATTCCCAAAAGAAGAAGAATGATGGTCCTAAGAAACCATGGTGCCAATACTGTAAAAGTAAAACTTACTGGTTTAGTGAGTGCACCAAGAAAGGCCAAACTCCTACCACTACTGTCCCTAAGACACCTGCACCCCCTAGTACAGTTAGTAGTGGTAGTGAACCTCCCAAGGCTATAGTTGGGTTAACCCTGGGAACTGAGGTGGATTCTGACTTAGTCAGAATACCTACTCAGGCCGTTCTTGTTTGTACTGGGGACATGGATATGACCCCTACTATAAGTCCTAGTACTCTGGGCAAATACAGACAAACGCCTTTAATCAATGGCAAGATGGCTCAGGCCTACAGGGACACATGTGCCAGTGTCACCATGGTGACACCAACATTTGTGGACCCTGACCAGATCATGCTAGGTTCAGATTACCTAGTGACCAATGCTAGCAATGTCACTACCAATCACAGTATGGCAGTTGTTAATTTCTCCTGGGGAGGGGTAACTGGCCTCAAAAGGGTTGTAGCTAGTTCAGACCTCCCAGTAGATTGTCTTTTGGGCAATGTTTTGGAATCCTCACTGTGGTCAGATATGGACTACAGGACTCATGTAGAAATGCTAGGTCTCTCCTCACATGTCCTTGCTGTGACCAGGTCACAGGCCAAGAAATGCTGCTGAACTGGTGCTGGATCCTGGAAGAATGGACCAGACACTATCCAAGAGAAAGAACAGTAGGGGTAAGGCCGAGCCTTCCCCCCTGCCACAGGTTGAGGATCAGCCCTCTCAGGAGGCTGACCCCAAGACCGCAGAACGAACTGTCCTAGAAGAGCTTGAACCTGAACAGGTTGAGTTTCTTGGGACAGGGGGACCTTCCAGGGCAGACTTGAGACAGGCACAGTTAGACTGTTCCTCCCTTGAACCCCTCAGACAGCAGGCTGCTGCTGAGGCTGCAGGGAATGGTACAGGTGCCCATAAGGTATATTGGGATGATGGACTCCTATACTCTGAGGCAAGAGACCCCAACCTGGTGCTACCATGAGGCTGGTCATCCCCTTGTCTCTTAGAGGTTTCCTTCTCACCTTAGCCCATGAGATTCCCCTTGCAGGTCACTTAGGCCAGAACAATACTTGGGACAGGCTTGCCCCACACTTTCACTGGCCTCATATGTCTGAGGACACTAAAGAGTTTTGTCGCTCATGTGTCACCTGCCAAGCCAGTGTTAAATCAGGTGGCACAACAAAGGCCCACCTTATACCACTACCTGTGGTGGGGGTACCCTTTGAGAGAGTGGGGATAGACATTGTTGGACCAATGGACCCCCCAACAGCATCTGGGCACAGATTTATACTGGTGGTAGTGGATCATGCCACCAGGTATCGAGAAGCTATTCCCCTTAGGACCACTACAGCTCCTGTTGTGGCCAGGGCCCTACTTGGAGTTTTCTCCAGAGTGGGGTTTCCTAAGGAGGTTGTCTCTGACAGAGGTGCAAACTTCATGTCAGGATACTTGACTGCAATGTGGAAGGAGTGTGGTGTAAATTACAAATTTACCACACCCTATCACCCACAGTGCAATGGGCTTGTTGAGAGATTCAACAAGACCCTCAAAGGGATGATAAAAGGGTTACCTGAAAAGCTTAGGCGAAGATGGGACATCATTTTACCCTGCCTCCTGTTTGCTTACAGAGAGGTCCCACAGAAGGGGGTTGGTTACAGCCCTTTTGAGCTTCTGTTTGGGCATCCTGTAAGAGGACCCATATGTCTGGTGAAGGAAGGATGGGAGTTACCTCTCACAAAGCCTAAACTTGACATAGTGGACTATGTACTTGGTCTCCGCTCCAGGATGGCAGAGTACATGGAGAAGGCATCTAAAAACCTTGAGGCCAGGCAAGAACTTCAAAAAGCTTGGCATGACCAAAAGGCTGTCCTAACTGTTTACCATACAGGACAGAAGGTGTGGGTGTTGGAGCCAGTGGCCCCAGCAGCTCTCCAAGACAAGTGGTCTAGACCCCATACCACCATTGAGCAAAAGGGAGAAGTCACCTACTTGGTGGACATGGGAACTCCCAGGAGCCACCACAGGGTGCTTCATGTAAACAGGCTCAAGGCATTTGTCAATAGGGAGGACATGGGCTTGCTCATGGCCACAGATGAGGGGCAGGAGGAAGAGAGTGACCCTCTCCCAGACCTGCTCAATCAGAACCCTGATGATGGGTCAGTAGATGGTGTAGTCTTTTCTGACAGCCTCTCTGAACATCAACAAGAGGATTGTAAACAGGTTCTTCAATCCTTTAGACAAATGTTCTCACTGACCCCCAGTCAGACAAACTGGTGCACCCATGAGGTGGACACTGGTGACAGTCTGCCTGTCAAGAGTAAAATCTACAGGCAACCTGACCACGTCAGGGACTGCATTAAGAAAGAAGTTTAAAAGATGTTGGAATTGGGAGTCATTGAACCCTCAGAGAGCCCTTGGGCTAGTCCTGTAGTTCTAGTGCAAAACCTCACACCCAGGATGGTAAGAGAGAGATGAGGTTTTGTGTAGACTACAGGGGTCTCAATGCTGTCACTAAGACAGATGCCCATCCAATACCTAGGGCAGATGAACTGATAGACAAGTTGGCTTCTGCAACTTTCTTAAGTACATTTGACCTAACAGCTGGTTATTGGCAGATCAGGTTAGCTGAGGATGCCAAGGCCAAAACAGCATTTTCTACCCCAGGAGGTCATTACGAATTTGTGGTGATGCCCTTTGGTTTGAAAAATGCACCTGCCACTTTTCAAAGGTTGGTGAACCAAGTTCTCACTGGGTTGGATGACTTTTGTGCAGCATATCTAGATGATATTGCTGTCTTTAGCTCCACCTGGGAGGATCACCTGATCCACCTGAGGAAAGTTTTGGAGGCCCTGCAAAAGGCAGGCCTCACTATCAAGGCCACCAAGTGCCAGATAGGGCAGAGTCTGGTTGTGTACCTGGGCCACCTTGTGGGTGGAGGCCAGGTTCAACCATTGGAGAGCAAGATACAGGCCATAAAGGACTGGGCTCCTCCAACCACCCAGACACAGGTCAGAGCTTTCTTGGGCCTGTCTGGTTACTATAGGAAGTTTGTCAAGAATTATGGGTCCATTGTGACACCACGTAATGACCTGACAAGCAAGAAAATGCCAAAGAAAGTTCAGTGGACAGTTAGCTGTCAGAAGGCATTTGATGACCTAAAGCAGGCCATGCGTACTGCACCTATTCTCAAGAGTCCTGAGAGGCCAGGTTCAACCATTGGAGAGCAAGATACAGGCCATAAAGTACTGGGCTCCTCCAACCACCCAGACACAGGTCAGAGCTTTCTTGGGCCTGTCTGGTTACTATAGGAAGTTTGTCAATAATTATGGGTCCATTGTGACACCACTTAATGACCTGACAAGCAAGAAAATGCCAAAGAAAGTTCAGTGGACAGTTAGCTGTCAGAAGGCATTTGATGACCTAAAGCAGGCCATGCGTACTGCACCTATTCTCAAGAGTCCTGACTACTCCAAAACCTTCATTGTCCAAACAGATGCATCTGAGTTGGGTGTGGGAGCTGTTCTATCTCAACTGAATATTGATGGTCATGACCAGCCCATTGCTTTTAAAAGCAGAAGGCTGACCCCTAGAGAGAAACGTTGGTCAGCTATTGAGAGGGAGGCCTTTGCTGTGGTTTGGGCCCTGAAGAAGTTGAGGCCATACTTGTTTGAAACTCACTTCAAGATTCAGACCGACCATAAGCCCCTCTTATGGCTAAATCAGATGAAGGGTGAAAACCCTAAACTTCTTAGGTGGTCCATTTCCCTACAGGGGATGGACTTTACAGTGGAGCACAGACCAGGGACTGACCATGGCAAAGCAGAAGGTCTCTCCAGGTATTTCCACTTAGAACAGGAAGACTCACCTGGTCAAGGTTAGTTTAATGTCCCTAAGTTTGGGGGGGTTATATAGGAGAGTGGGGTCTGCAATCCCCTTTTGCTTCACTGGTTTACGACTTTCCCTGGCTGTGGGCCTGCTAATCAGACCCACAGCCTAGCTGTTCTCTCTCTAAATTGACAACCATGTACTTTAGGTGCATTTACCAATTGGTACTGGGCCACCTTATCAGTCCCTGTACCCAGGGCATAGGTGTACCCAGGGCCTACCAGGGGCTGAAGCATGTATTATGCCACCCCTGGCGGGCCATCTAAAACTGACACAACTGGCTGCATGACAGCTGGGGCAAGGTGGTGTAATCACCCTTTGCTATAGATATAGTATACCTATATCTAACCCTAAAATGGACACATATATTCCTATCAGTCACTCCTATGGCAGGCCTTATCAATCCTGAAAGCAAAGTGCTTGGAATTATGTGAGATGGTGCTCTGGCATGAGCTGAGACCGTCTGCAGCTTGCGGAACCAAGTCCTAATAGCTGTTCCATGATAACGCTATACCATATACTCCTAAGTGCATTATCAACCTCGCGGTTAAATGCTAACTCTGGTATAACATTATCAAAACATGTCGAGTAAGGTGTCATACGAATTGGAATACTACCCCCTCGCCAATTCTGGCGACGGGGGTAGCATTCCACCCTTCTAGAGGGACACGACATGTATGTAACTGTGAACCCCGGTTAAAGTTAACTCGAGCCTCAGCATCACAAAATGGATGCTGCCACCACAGACACAAGTCTGACCTCCTGCTGCTGGGAGTCCTTCCAGCGAGGGAGGCTTGGACAAAGGGTTTCCTGCCTTGGGAGGTGCTAGCACCACCCCAGACAGGATTTTGTGTATTGGGTAGGACAGGCCTGAAAGGAATGAGACATGCCTGGGGCACACAAGGTGTCTTGTGCATACACCGGTTCAAACCAGTTGCAGGGGCATCCCTGCCCCAGCTCTGGCGGGAAACCGGACAAAGGATAGGGGGTATAGCCACCCCCCTTCCTGGTCCCACCCAGGAGAGGGACCTAGTCAGTGGTGCAGCCCCCTTTAGGAGAATAAAGGTAGGAGCTGGTCCCATTCCAAATTAGATTATCCTGAACAATTCTACAAGAAGAAACTCTGGACTTCGACGTTCTGCTCCACAGAAGACTGAAGAATCTCCCTTGTGGACAAGGAGTGTCCACCCTGCAACTGCAGGCACCATCAAGCGTCCAGCGGCTTCACTTTGTCGTCTTCCCTCGAGGATCCAGACTTCAGAGCCCGACGAGACCCGGATTCCCAGACCTCTCCGACCTCAACTCACATCTGCAGCAAAGCTGTGACCCGTGGGTGCGACGAGACACGTGGGACCGACCATCTTGAACGAACCTGCACTTCGCTTCCAGCACGACTCCCGAGGTAAACTCGACCAAGTGCTTTGGGGATTGAGAAGCCCCAGCCCTGAGCAGCCTCTGCACCGAAGATCAGCCCTCCAGCTTCCACGAGATCTGCGTGGGGCCCTTCTGCCTGTTTGCTGCTCGACGCGTTGTCTGGTCACTTGCTGGCTGGCTAGTGGCCTCCTAGACGACGAACCTTTGAATCTTTACTGCTGGTCTGGTTGCTCCAGACTGGCCCATGCTCCTTTCCAAAAGAGGGGCACCCCGGACTCTCCTAGTCTGCACCAGACGTCTTTTCCACTCACCGCGTGGGTTGCCTTTGCCAAGGCCTGTTGACTCCAATCCCGGATCCGACACCGCCGACAGCGAGAGCCTGCGTGGGACAGCTCGTGCCTCCATTCTGGTCGTCGAAGACACCTCCTGGTCCACGTGGCTGCAGAGTCAAGCATCCACTCTTCACCTGATCGCGACAACAGCACCTGGTTCCTTCCTGGTCCCACACCGGTCACTGGCTAGTGACTTTGAACACTGTCCCCTCTGCTTTCAGGTCCTCTTCTTCACCGATCCACCCTTGGATCGCACCGGACATCTTCCTCCTGGTCGCCTGCAGCATCTTTTCTTTCAGACTCCATAGACTTCAACGCGAGAACCCGACACACTTTGACACCTATGCACCCGCAGCCCGTGGGTGAGGTAACGAGAGCATCTCAGTGCTCAAGGGTAGTTTAACTGTCCTAGTGTCCAGTTCCACAGTCGTTTTAGTCCTACCTAGTCAGGATTGTCCGTACTCACCTTTAACTTGAACTGTACTGTCCATAGACGTTGTTACGCATCTCGCGTGTGAGTTCACACTCTGCACACACGTCCCGTGGGCCTCCTATTACTTACCTAGGGTGAAGATAGCGTAGTCCTAGCGAACCTCCAGCCTCTGGACAGCTCCATTCTTTTTATCGACTTTCACATTCCACTTACTTAGTATATGGTTTGTCGTGCCTCTAGGGCACCATTGTAATTTTGTGCAACTTGTCGTATTTTTCGTAAGAGATTGTCATGTGCTTAGCCCTCTGACCTCATAAAGAGTTCAGAGGTGTTGTTATTAATAAATATACTGTTTATTTTCATAACAACCTGTGTGGTGTCCTTTCATCTGGTATTCAAGGGGTTATATTGTGGTAAAACAGCTGACTTCACATGCCAAAAGAGTTTAGCCTAAGACTGCTTTGTCCATGCTACCATTAGGATAACTGGTCTATAAGGTTGACTTACAACCAATCACCATAAGGGTTGTTTGGACTGATACAAGGTGATCACTAGAACTAGTGAGCATCATATATCAGGCCAACTTCTCACATGCAGCTGGTGTTCTTTTGGGGGATCCTGCTGGGACTGCTACCCGGTGAGTGCCCCTTGGGCCTTGGTATCATTATCTGTTCGTGATCTGCGGGGGGGCCAACTACACTGCGCTACATGCGCCGCCTAGTTCTGGAGCGGGGCCACTGACTGTAGGCCCCTTTGGAAGCGGGGTGGGGAATTCACCACGGCACACTGAACGCCGTACGGCGTCATGCAGCGAGTTTGGAGTGCCATCCAAGAAGCTGATCTTTGGCCGCAGACCTAACCCTGCTGCCTGGTCGCCTTCAAAGGACAGCTGGCATAGATCCTTGTCGGGTGACCTCCTGGACCAGTGCGGACCACGACGTTTTGGGAGGTTGGTGACACCCACAGGAGGCTGAGCGTCCGCCGCTCGGGGGGCTGCTTTCTTTTCCAGGGAGGAGTACGGAGGAGGTGAGGTGGAGGCTGTTGGGAGATTGGATGGACCTACAGGCTACCGCACAGATCTTAACTGCCTGTCGACGGTGGCGTTCTGGAGGCTGCCTGCATCGCAACAATGATGCGCACCAACAGAGGCAAGGAAGCCCCGGTACCGGCCTCCAAAGATACCACGGTGACGGAGTTGTGGGGCAAAACGGGTTCTTCTGTCTCCTCGGGGGCGACCCCGCAGGCTGGGGGAGACTCACCCCCGGTGACACAGGCCTTCATGGCATCCTTCATGTCCGAATTGAAAACCGAAATTGGCTCTTTGCGTACTGAAGTACACTCTTGCGTTCGAGAACTCCGGAAACAGATCGCGGACCTGGGCAAGAGAGTGGATAGCCTGGAAAAGACAGTGGACGCCCGCACGGATGACCAAGAGCATCTGTGGCAGCGTCTGGCCACCCTGGAAAAACAACACATTGAGTTGCAAGTGAAGCAAGAAGACTTGGAAAACCGCAGCCGCCGGAACAACCTTCGCATCCGGGGGGTTCCTCTTGGGGCCGAAGGGAGCGACATCGTGACGTATGTGGCACAGTTGCTTCACAAGGTCTGGGGGGATGATGACGCCTCTCCGCCGGCTTTAGACCGAGCTCACCGTATCTCCGGGCCCGCGGGTCGGCCGGGCCTCCTCCCAGACATTTTTAACAGAGTCCACTTCTTCACAGAAAAATAAGCTATTCTCCGGGCGGCGAGGGCCAAGCAGGATATCACATACGACGGGCATAAGATACAAATCTTCCAGGACCTCGCGCCTAACACCCTATGGTGCAGTTGTGCTTTCAAGCCAGTGACAAATAAGCTATGGAGCCTGGACATCTCCTATCAATGGCGTAACCCCTTCACCCTTATCTTTGCCTGGGAGTCAAAACGAAGAGTGGTAAGATCCTACCACGAAGCGGCACAGCTACTCCGACTTCCATCGTCACACTCTGCTAGCCCCACCCATCCCTCACCTCCCGCAAGAATACCTGCCAAGCCTTCCTGGTCCACTGTGCGTAGACACAGACGCTCTCCGCCCCTGGATGCCCAAACAGCTTCACAGGCTAAGCAAGACATTATTGATCACATTAAATCCTTGGAATGGGATCGCTCTGGAATGCGCTCGGACACCCCCCACTCCTTGATAGGACGCTGCAGAGCCTGTATTAAAACCTAAGTGGACTTTGAGAGGTACGGCTTATTGCTCATTGACGCGCACTGGGCGCCACCCCAGCTCCTGCCCTGCAATGTAGCGGGGGTCGGAGCCTCCCACCTGGTTGACCTTGAGCACAGCAGGAAAAAAAAAACCCACCCGTTTCTGAGAGAGTGACCAGATGCAGGACTCCTATCTCAGGGCGCTATTTAGGGAACAGGTGGCAGAGGGCAACGCCTCCTTGATTGTAGGAGGGGATTGTAACTTGGTGTGGGACCCTGCGTTGGACCGTAGTGACGCCTCCTCGAATGGATCAGGTGCCATGTCCTCCGTGCTTCGGACACAGATAATGGGACTCGGCCTTATAGATACTTGGCGGTATCATTCCCCCGAGGTGTGCGATTATTTGTACTATTCGCATGTGCACCGCTCGCACTCGCGCATTGACCATTTATTCATCTCGCACGCCCTCATAGGAGACCTGCTAACAGCGGCTATGTCGGACATTTCGATTTCCGTCCAAGCGCACGTTGAGCTTCTCCTGCAGGACCCGGCCTCTGGCCCTGCACGTCAGGCGCAGTGGTGCCTACCGCCGTATATTCTGCGGGATCCGGAGGCTGTGGAGTCAATACGGACCGCCATAGACTCTTATTTCGCGTGCCAAGACCTCCCCGAGACTCCATTTCCCGTGGTGTGGGACGTCTTTAAGGCAACAATCCGAGGCCACATCACGTCTCTGGCGATTGCTCGTTCTCAGGAAGCCCGCAAACTAGAAGATAGTCTCTCCGCGGATATAAAGAAGTTAGAGGTGCAGGATCGGGAACACTCCTCCCTCGCAAATCGGCGGAAACTTGCGAACCTTAGGGGCCAGCTCCGCTGTCTGCGGACTAACAAAGCCAAATGTTCTTTGCTGGCCTTGAAGCAGCAGTACTTCGAGGGGGGGGGGCAAAGTGGGACGGTTGCTAGCTAGGCGTTTGCGGGCCCGAGCGGCGAAGGCCCACATTGCAAACATCCAGGTACCTGACGGAGGGCGGGTCACTGCGGAACGAGCGAAGTGCGATGCCTTTAGGGCTTATTACGCTGCCCTTTACGCGGCGGCCGCACCCTCTCAAGCCCATATCGATGAGGTACTGGACCACTGCCCTTGGACCCCAATTCATCCGCATTACGCTGCGCAGCTGGAGGGCCCTCTTCTGCCGGAGGAACTGACTACAGCACTGAAAGACCTACCCCTTGGTAAGACGCCAGGCCCGGATGACCTGCCAGTAGCCTTTTATTGTATGTTAGTCTCACAGCTCCAGCCCTACCTATTGCGTCTTTATAATTCCTTCTCGGATACGGAAGGGCCGTCGCCTTCTTTGGGCATGGCGGAAATAGCTCTTATCCCGAAGCCGGGGAAGGACCCTACCCTCTGTGCCTCTTATCGTCCTACAGCGTTATTGAACATGGATCTCAAACTATATACCAAAATATTAGCCAAACGCCTGGAACCCCACATGCCGGGACAGGTGGAGCCAGATCAGGTTGGCTTCATCCGCAACAGACAGGGGGCAGATAATGTGCAAAGAATTGTCCATTTGGTGGGGAAAGCCCATCATTGGAACATTTCGGCCTGTCTTCTCTCGCTCGACGCGGAGAAGGCCTTTGACCGGGTGGAGTGGGGCTTTCTTCGCTCGGTCCTACGCAGGGTTGGTCTGGGGCGCAACATGATTGCGAGGATTATGGCGCCTTATCTCTCCCCTCAAGCGCAGGTCCATGTTAACGGACGGCTCTCAGACCCCTTCTACAAACATTCGGGCACTCGGCAGGGCTGTCCCCTATCGCCTCTGCTATTCGCCCTGGTAGTGAAGCCCCTGGCGGAGATGATTAGGCAAAATGAGGACATCCACGGTCTAAACTTAGGAGGGTGCCAGAACAAAGTGGCACTATTTGCGGATGATCTTCTCCTCACTTTGGCACGCCCACACACCTCCCTCCCGGCGCTCCATGCTCTTTTGCAGACTTTTGAAAGGGCTTTCGGCCTCAAACTTAATCATGCCAAGTCTTGGGCTCTAAACCTCACAATCCCGCAGGAGGAGCTTCCAGTCTTAGAAGCGCTAGCTCCATATCGGTGGACCGCAGACCATATTCGTTATTTGGGCATGAAGCTGACCCCCTCCCTGGACACATGGTCTCAGGTGAATTGGCGTGAATGCAAGTCAGCTGTTCAGGAAGACATGAGGAGGTGGAAGCCGCTGACTATCTCCTGGCTTGGCAGACTTAATGCTGTCAAAATGTCTATCCTCCCAAAAATGCTGTACTTGTTCCAATGTCTACCCACCCCCATTCCACAACAACAGATACTGGCCCTCCAGAAGGAGATCACCAAGTTCATCTGGGGTGGCCGTCGTCCACGGTTCTCTCACAAGATCCTCATGATGCCCCAGGATAGAGGGGGTCTGGCATGCCCTAACCTCCTAGACCAGTGGTTCCCAAAGTTTTGGCTCCTGAGGACCCCCATTGAGTCAGCACTGGAAGCCGGGGACCCCCTAGCAATCTGTATAATTAAAATTTTAAATAGTAATCCAAAAGAAATAAACACAGGGGTGAACACAAAACAAATAGTCGAATTACTAAGGATTTTAGTATTTTATATTGAAAGAATCTGCAAAAAAATAAAAACTTTATTGGGAAGGTTGGTGCTGCATCTCCATGACTAACTTTTAAATGGTTGGTTTTATTTCACACAACGAGGCTCCTGCTCCTGCCAGGGCCAGTCTGGAAACCCAAAGCAGCCCTGGGAAATGTTTTAAGACCAGTTCCCACAGGGTGCACACCAAGTGCAGTGAGTGAGTCGAACCACTACAATGGGGACTTTGGGAGGTTCTCCCCCCAAGACAATTTAGGAAACAATAGTGAATTCTACAACACATTTATCATTATATATTGAATTGTATTAGCTTTAAAAGAATAGTAAATGATGACTTTACTATGAACCAGGATATGATAATCTTTGTTCGGGTTCTTCAGTGATTCCCTTTTTATCACACTCCAACAGTGCCTCTCGTCTCTACATAGTCCTTCTGTCACATGAATTTCATTTGTTTTATAGCATCTCTCATACCATTGTAGGATGTCAGAGCACTTTACAACACACACACATATAGGGCAGATTTACAAGACCCTTGCGCAACCGGTGCGTCACAAAAAGTGACGCTCCGGCGGCGCATTTTAGTGCCCCATATTTATAAGAACAGGAAAAGCCACCCTGCGTGACTTTTCCTGTTCTTATAAATATGGCCCCTTTGCACACAGGACTTTGCGTGAATGGTGCGTTTCATGGGTTTTGCTGTGAGTGTTCCCAAGCAACACCCATGAAACCAGACACATTTCCAGATTTACGAGAAATCATGAATCTGGAAATGCGTCCGAATGCTACACCTCCCCAAGGGAGGCGTAGGGAGGTGCAACAAGAAGAAATGTATTCATTTCTCCTCGTTGTTTAGGAAGATGAAATCCCCTCTAGTGATTGTTTATGTGCAGAAAGGGAATCCTACCTGAACATAAACAATCTCCCCACAGCGCAGGCATCCTTGCACCATGGTTCAAGGGTGCCTGTGCTGGCGCATGGCAGCAGTTTGTGCACCAGCGCAGGGAGAGCACTGAGATGCAACATACTATGGTAAATATGTTGCATCCCTGTGCTTTGAAAGTGACTAAGTGCAGCACAGCCAAATGGCTTGCAGCACTCACTGAGTCACTTTCCTTGTAAATCTGCCCAATAGAGACAATGAATCATACATGTAATAACATAAGGCAAAGGTGACTACTAGTTGTAGGATTCACATCATTCATACTGGTAGGCATAACACAGTGTTTAGCATTGACTTTAACAATGACACTTTATTTCCATTCAAATAAACCTTTTTAGAAGCATCAGGATAATGAAAGACTGGGAAGAAACTTAAGTTACTATCTTGTACCATGCAGTTTCCAAACATCTTTTTGATGCCAGTTTATACATCTCTGTGCTAGATCACAATTGTCACTTATAAACTGCACAGTAACTAAAGAATCTCTGTGACAAAAGCAGTAACCCATTGACCTATGCTGATCAAACACAGTTAAAAAAATAAATATAGGCACACTTTCTTTGCAAAAGGCATATTAACCCTCTGTGCTACATTAAATAAGTCAAGCTACCACTGGACAACACTCACCTCTCTCCAGCAGGAACATTAATCACTGGTGTTATCTTGGTCTTGACACTTTTATTGTTGCTCGAAAACTTCTAATTATACTTTGAACATTTGCAGTGCTTTTAAAACTGCTGCCTGCGGACCCCCTGGGAATGTGTCACGGACCCCTAGGGGTCCGCGGACCACAGTTTGGGAAACACTGTCCTAGACTATTATTGGGCTTCACACCGTCGCATGGTCTCGGAATGGACAACCACCGAAAGCGAAAAGGTGTGGTTCCATATGGACCGGATGGTAACGGGACGCACTATCTGGGACCTTACATGGTTCCATTGGACGGCGCGCTACCGCAGTGCCTATATGGCGGTACCCACAAAAACGGTCCTGGATATATGGGACAAACTAGCTGTACGTAAGGGACTGACAACATTCCCCTCACCTCATACCCCTATAGCAGACAACCCGCTCTTCCCACCGGCCTATCACACACAAACATTTGCCAAATTGTTACGGGGAGGGTGCAGAGTCATTGGAGACATGTTTATGGGGGGATGCCTGAAGACATTCGCCCAGTGCAGAGATGAATTTCGTCTCCCGCCAGAAGCGAGACTGCAATATGCACAGTTGCGGCATTGGGTATCGTCGCCCACTATGTGGCAAGCGGCTACCCGGCCTTACACCCCATTCGAGCGGCTGGTCCGCTCATTCGATGACTCGAAGGGACTCATATCACGGACATACCAGATCCTTCAGCATCCGCCTACGCAGACGCTACACCCGTACCAACGGCAATGGCACCTGGCGTCGGGAACGGAAATCGCACCTGGGCAGTGGTACCGTCTTTGGCGCGACATTCCTAGGGTCTATCGCAGCCTCCCACAGAGAGAAAATGCGTATAAAATTATGACGCAATGGTATTACACGCCGGACCGGTTGCACCGTATGTTCCCTGCAGCGTCCCCCTTGTGTTGAAGATGTTCAAATGCATCTGGCGACTTCATTCACATCTGGTGGGCCTGTCCGCACCTGACCCTGCTCTGGAAGGAAGTCCTTAGTCACATCAGGGAGGTGTTGGGGTTCCCTCTGCCTGACTCCACAGCCACGATTCTCTTGGGCTTCAAACCTGACAGTTTGAAAGCGCTCACGAACAGCGATAGGACCACAGCTCTACACATGCTCTGGGCTGCCAAGCAACTCAGGCCAGAGGCACCTCCGATCGCTGCTTGGTTTGTGCGACTGTGGCACGTTGTAACTATGGAGCTTTTCACTGCTCGACTGCAACGGCGAGAAACTCGCTTTAATGCTGTGTGGCGTCCCTTGGTCCAATACCTCTGTAAAATAGAACATGCACGATACCTGCCTGTCAAGCTTAGAGTGATGCGCTCCTTTGAGGATGCCCTGCTCCCGCCAAACCCTACCAGGCTTCTGCCATGCCCAGATTGATTATAACTCCCATCCCCCAGCGCGCACGCTGCGGCCTACACAGTGTCTCCGGTTGGCCATTGTTGAACGTTCCCTGTGGTCTGTTCACTCGCCTATCCCGGTAGCTGCTTCTGTCTCCCACTCTTCTTTTCCCCATCTATCCCTGCTTTGCTCCTGTCTGTCTCTTACTATCCACTTTGTAGGGGCTTATCTCCTGTGTTTATAATGTTATTATCCTTCTTTTAATGGGTCCTGGAATGTACCGCAACCTGCCATTATGGACACTGCTATCAGTACGAGCAGTTGGCCTACCACGACTGGTTGGCGATATCCCTTTCATCATAGACTCTCTGTGGCCTGAGCCTAACTTGAGAACCATTTGCAAGTGACGCGGCCGGCCCTAAGTGGGTTGTAGGCTTATCGCTGTGTATTGTTAGTAGACAGGCCTCAGGGACCCCTACAAAAAGCTATCACTACACATCCTTCACCACGCGACCGGCCCAGCAAGGGTTGTAGGCGACATGCTGTGTCTACATTGGCCTCTCACATTCTTTTTGTTTCTTTTCTGAGAGATGATCGCAAATAACGCGGCCGGCCCTGAATGGGTTGTAGGCTTAACGCTGTGTATACATGACCCTTTGCTCCTTTTTTGTTTTTGAAAATAAAACAGATTTCAAAAGAAAGCAGGCAAAAACTTGGCTTTTCAGTGAGGAGTAATTCTTCCATAACGGTCCTGATTCAAGCACCAGGCACCCATTTGGGGAGTTGTTGCTCTCTAAAAATGTTGGTAATTTATTAATTAATTAATTCCTCTTATTTGTCTTCAGAGATTCTTAGAGGGAAGCGGACTTGACAGCTCTATTCGTCCTGGATTTGTGTTACAAGTATCCTTTTCTTTAATGTGAAATTTATATAGGCAGTTGTCAGTTTGCTTAAACTTCCCGAGGTCTTTACGAACCCTTGTATGACTTTGAAATTACCACCAAGTCATGACTGCACATTATGTGGCATCATCACTGGATGCACATTGCCTGGCTGCTTAGACCAGCTATGGTGCTACTAGGACATGTGCTCATCTCATCTATTGCTGGCCGACAAATCAAGTACCGCATCCCAGTGAGTCGCACACCTTGCATGGGGGATTGTGCTCACAGCATTTAGCGCTGGTCATCTGGCCCTTAAATCTTGTCATGAACTCATCATGGGGCATTCAAACACATTTAAAGCAGGTGCTCTGCTCAGCCTAATCCTGAACCCTGCTACAACACGTTTTCTCATTTAATTTCTTGGCATACCTTTTTCATTGAGTTTTTCACTTATTCTAGTCCCGGACCAGATCTCCTGCAGCTAGGAGCATGCCTCTCCTAGGAAAGATTCCAGAGGCAGATGCTCATCACCTCCTGTTGGGACATGAGTGTCCCCTGCATGGTGCACAGTCATGTTCCCCTGCCCAAAGTGCCTGTGTCTTTAATGTAACCAGGCTTTTGATTTTGACCATGGCGTCACACTAATCTAGCATGTACTCAGAAGCTTAGGCCTGTCCCTTGACATGATCCTGGACCTGTTCTCTGACCTTGAGGGGCACACCAAGCATGCCTTCATTTTCAGGCAGTAGGCTACTCTCCACAGCTTGTGTTTAACATACAGAGTGGTGGTGGCAACAATCCATAGTTGTGTCCTGACCTTTCTATTTATGTGACTGGAGTGGAGGTCTACTGGCCACTCATGTAAAGTTCCAGTTTCATGCATTTACCCGACTACTTGAATCAACATCTCAAGTGCATGATGCATGTAGCCTGCATGGTACATTCATGATTGGTGTGTATGAGCCAGAGTAACAGAGTCACGATGGACCTGGCCTTTTGCTCAAAATTGTGGTGACAGACAGTGGAAGTGCATTCTTGACATTCCTGAAGCTGGAGGAAGGAGACCTGGCAAAGGAAGAGAGGGGATTGAAGACAAGGCTCCTTTAGAAATCTAATTTCTAGTCTTCCTGAGTACTACTATATGGGGATGGATAGGGTGAAAGGTCGGACTGCAGAGTAAAGGGGACTGTTTAGGTGAAGCCCAGCCTGGTCTTTTCCTGATCATACTTTCAGAGTGGCCAAGGACAGCCAGGCGCAGAAAGCTCAGACTTCATTATGTCTCTGTCGTAGGTGCTCGAGGCTGGAAACTACCCTACTCGTAGGTGTCACTCTACAAAAGGCTGTCTCTGGAGAGAACCCTTGAAAGGACACTTAAAATACTACCCTAAATCTGTCCTAAATATGTAGATAGTGGATACACACGTTTAGTCACTTTTTGCTGTATAAAAGTAGGACTCCACCACCCAACTAGTTGTTCCAGTTACAAGTCCTTTAAGGCCATTGATGGTAGTGCTCCGCAGAGTACTGAGGGGATTTCTGTGCAACCAGATCTGGTGTTTGCCTCATTGCCAGCTTCTCAGATGTGAGGAGTCACAAGATTCTGATATCTTTCTGGAAGAGCTGTTTACGAGACCTAATGCTCTCACAAGGCTGCCTGCCTGCCTGCCTACTTGCTGCCAACAAGGTCAGAAGGTTCTGTCCAGGTGCAGAGGGAACCAGGTGTCTGTGGGACATCCACAAGAAGACTGAGGGGAACTCTATGTGAATGCAGGTGTCCCGGGGCTTGTAGTGATTCCACTGGGGTTTCAGATAAGAATCCAGGAAGACTCAGACTGTGATCAATGTAAACCAGTTGGGGGTGGGATTTGGAGATTAAATCCAGCCTGTGTGTAGAAGTGTAAACATCAGAACATCACCCTGCACTTGGCAGCATTCAAGTAAAAGATTGATCAAACCACAACACCAGTGGACAGTCTCCAAGGTGGGGAACTAGAGGCTTAGTTCCTAAAGGGTGAGCCAGCTTCCAGTGCAATTCTGTTTCACACAAAGGCCACCAAGTGAGATTAGACTTTTACAACATATTAACATTTCATCTTTACCAGTCTGTTCCTTAAACACACACAAAACGTTTGTGAGATGTCCTCACACTTCTACCAGGTGTCATCATAGGACATCCCCACGCTCTGCACAACTTTTGTTTAATGGAGAGCGGGCCTATGCCCTGAGATCAGGCTTTACAGTGAAATCTCCCCTCTGGAGCCCTCAGAAAGATTACAAGCACAGGTTAAGTCCTTTATTCTTAGAGTTATATAACTATTCTTTTATTTTTCTCTTTTCTATCTATAGGCTTTCTTTACCGCTCCCTTCGTTCAATGCAGTCTCTTTCAATTTATTTTGCTACTTTCCTTTCAGTGTTTAGCTAAGATCTAGTTCCTTTTTCCTATCTTCTATGTATAAGGTTTCTCAGTTCCTCTTGGCGTTGTTTCTTTTACAACTTATTAGCTTATACATGTTCAGTCGAAAAGGAAGGAAAGAAATTCTACTGAATTCTGCAGAAACAAGTACCTGTTACCGACGTTTCATCTCTCACACCTTACCTTCTCTTGGGTTACCTTAGTTTAGCTTTCATTAAAGGGTAGTATCCTCCCACATTCTGTCTGCCTAAAAATATAGAGTTGAATCTCTGCCTCTTTTTCTTATATCACATTTTATGCTGTGCTCAATTTCTCCCCAGCCACCCTCCATCCTTGTACTTTTGCATGCACCTGTGCTAGCCACACTCCTCCAGGAGCGTGGCAGGACAGAGGGCCACTCTGGCAGTCAAAGCTTCCAGGAGACTTTCCAGTGCACGTCAAGCGCAGGTTTAGGCTTTCTCATTCTTGGTTCCCAGTCTGTCCTCGTATTCTAAATAATCCCAGGTTTCGGCACATTCTTCCTTTCCTGTGTGCTCCTCATGACTTTAAGCTCCTTGTCGCCCCACAGCCCCTCCTCCCCTAGTCTCTCTCTTGCCTCACTTTATTAATTTCCTTCCTCCTCCTGTGAACAAGTGTCCCTTTCCTTGTTTTTGTCTTTCTTTCTCTTTCTCTCCCCGTCCCTTCTCTATATTTTTTAGGCTCTCTCCCCGTCCCTTCTCTATCTTTTTTAGGTCGAGCCTAGCGGCAGCACGCATGCACTATCCGCTCTGCGAGGCATGCAGTAATCGAGTATGCTGTGGAAGCCTCTACTTCTGTTCGCCCATATTTTTGATTGGCTGGTGTCATTGTCCTTGGTGAATCCTGGCTTCCGATTGATAATGAGGCTTGTTAGTCCCTTCTTGTTACCGCCCTGTAGTCATTTGTTACCTCCCATGAGGACTGTATCTTTTACTTGTGGCGTTACATGGTTTCCTTCATAAGTCGGTAAGCAGTATTATTATTTTTTTTGCAGCGCGTTTTGCTTTCCCTTTAGCGGGCACGCTTGTTTATTTAAATAATTTGCTGCATGGGCCGAAAAAGAGCGTTTCTACTCACTAATCTAACAATCATTCAAAATACTATAGGTCTCGCATTCATGCGAGTTTGAGCTATTGACATTGCAAATAACAATGCATTTTATTTTGGTTTTCTTTTTAAAAACATAAATAAAAGGCATTGTCATTTACAATGCCAATAGCTTAAACTCGCGTAAATGCGAAACCTATTGCATTGCAAATGCTTGTTTTGTATAGTCTTTATTGATTTTACACTAGCATACATTAAGTACAGTCTCAATGTCATATACTTTCTAGATATCGAACAATTCCCCAACACACCCCCCCTGTTCCTATAAGTATGCATGTAACAACAACATAAGAGTGACTGATGGTGCAAGCATAGAATATTATCAAATGGCAACCATCTAGAAAACTAAATCACAAAAAACAGAAGGGTGTAAGCAAGTGCAAAAAGGGAGGGGCCTGGGGGGGAAGGGGCAAACAAACAGGTCCCAATCAGGTCCATTGGGAACAGACAGAAGCGGTGGACGACAACACGAGGAGTAAGACTCAGGAGCAGAGAGCAGGCCCAACCTTAGTTACAAATGTATCCTCTGTTGTTCTTACCCCAGCAGAAAATTCAGTTTTGGAGAAGGGTCTAGGTTTTATACCGACTCAACGCCTTGACCGTTTCAAATTACATTGTGAATTGACACAGACTTCTTTCGTAAACTTAGACTAAAAAGTTTTTTTGAACAACAGACGAGGGAGTCATCACAGATGATCTCGAGTGATACTGGCTTCAGATTAAAATCTTCTTTTATTCCCCCATCGCACACAATACCACCAGAATTATTAGCTTTTGAACAAGCTATTTTCAATGAAGTGGAAGCTCTTGAAGAACCGACGCCCTTCAAAAATTTAACAGCGATTGAATTCCAAGCTATACAATCACTTCAGAATAACACGAAAATAGTGATTAAGAGTGCGGATAAAGGTGGAGGAATAGTCCTCCAAAATGTGGAGGACTATGATCGGGAGTGCCGACGTTTATTGAGTAATCAGACCAACTATGTGCACCTACGGTAGGATCCATCAGCTACTCTCAGAAATGATATTTTTGAACTAGTGACAACAGCAGAACGTGATGGACAAATCACTAAGCAGGAAGCTGATTTATTGACGACCGCGGAAGGCAAAATACCCTATTTTTATACCCTTCCTAAAACACATTCACATCCTCCCCCGGGCCGACCAATCGTCTCGGGGCTTGGATCGTTACTTGAACCTCTATCTAAGTATTGTGATTTCTTTCTAAGACCTCTCATTCAGTCGACTAGTACATACATCAAAGATACTAAAAGCCTACTAGCAATGTTGCAAGTGATCACGATGCCAGAAGAACCTTGTTTCTTGGTATCATTAGACATCGAGAGTCTATATACCTGTATCCCTCAGGACGACACTATCAGGGTGATCATAGATATTTTGAAGCAGTCCACATGGGACTTCACTACCTCCCGTTCCTTTGTAGTGAGGTAACGGGTTTTTAGGAACCCGCTGGTGTCAGGGGATAACACCCGAAGACCTCTGAGTTCCCTTGTTCCGGACCACAGAAACACGTAGTCTTCTAGTCGCAGTCAAAGATCAAGTTTTATTGGTAGCTACCAAGTAACACGTGTCCCAGAAGTACACCACACAGAGAGTAGGTTCTTGGGAGACTGTTCGTTTTTACAGAACCAGCCGTCTCCTTATATATCAAATATATGGCTTCAAGCAAGAATTCTTGAGTTTATGGTATGGCAACACACATATTTCTACAACAATACAAAGAGCGAAGTCATGTAAGCAAGCCCATATTTTAGATGTCCAGTTTGCTGATAGATTACCCAGTTGGATCGGGAACTCCCATCAGATATAGATGAACCACCAATAAAGGAAGGTACAACCCAGCCATAAAAGGGCCATAAACAAGATACGGGGACAGGTGCGTGTTTGAAGGAAACATGGGCTGTATGTAGTGAATGGTTCGTGGAATGTTATGCGTAGATGCTATCGTATTCGGCCACTGGGCGAGGAGCTGCCTAAACAGGTTTGGCCGAAGACAGTGGAGTCAGTTGGGACAGGTCAGGGGAAAGTCACGAAAGGTGGACGTGTCTATTTGGATCAAGCTCAACCTTTAATTGACTTATCATGAGGGCAAGATGCAAGATGGATGCCGTTCACAAAATGGAGTTTAAGGGATGGGACGGAAACTGTGATTTAGGGGTGTTGGCAACCCTCGATTGTAACGCAAATACATAGGAATGATGTCCTAATCATTATCGGTTCGTAGATACCAAAATCGTCTCGGTACCTTGAGGTTTCGTGACACGGGTATTGGACCTCGATATCGGGAAAACCACAGGGTCCGGATTTTGGGAACCACAGACCCTCCTTTTGCCCTCATATAAGGCAATAACTCATGCTAATCTGAGTCCAAATCGGTATGAAGAAATTCGTGGAGATGTTGCTGGAGCATCATTCTGCTACTCAGCTCGTCCTGTGACACAGACTTCCGTACACACGAGGTAGCACAGAGGCCACATAGTGCAGGAGCACACTGTATACACAAGCAAAACATGAACAGAAGTGCCAAGATCATCCCGATGAAAATCAAAGTTTTCCATCCCCAGGCAGTGATCAGTTCCCAGAACCACCCCAGCAGGGACCAATCCCCTTTCTCAATGTGAAGGGAACCAGATATTTCGTGTAGTTTGGAGATGGCCTGGTATACTGTTGGTGCGTTATCAGGGATGAAAATGCAGCAACTGGATTGGATGACTCTACACACACCACCACGATCGGCGAGTATAATGTCTAAGGCAATTCGGTTCTGAAGGGTCATAAGTCGATCCGACTGAAGCTCTGTTGTCAAATGGCCAAGTGCTCCGGCCGTTGTGGTCACGGCGGATTCAACTATCCTCGCTAACTGGCGAATATTCCTGCTGTTCACCATAGGCCCTCAAAATGGCAGAAAACCCTTTGCGAAGTCAGCGAATTCCTGACCCGCGGTGTCGTCTTTACTCACGACACCTCTAGCTGTCCTTGTCCGGTGGTAATCTGCTCGGGCCGTGTAGGTAGGAGGCAGCAGAAATGAAATAAAACATATACCTGAGAAATCAGGGGGCAACCACGTGTAGGCTTGGTCGTGGCAAACGAAATACGTGCCTTTAGCTGCCAAGAGTATCGGGGAAGTTCGGGAAGCAAATACATATGTTTCCGTGCAAATGCTCCTTTCTAACTGTGCTGTGGGGTTCCTACCAATACCCTGTAAGCATAAGTGACCTCGGTGGGGAACTATCCAAACTGGGCGAGATTTCTGTGCTGCCTGGCTCTTGACCAGGTAAACCCCATGTTTGGTCACGTTCCAACGGGTGTAGGGACTCAGTTCATCTTTGGGGATTGTCAGATAGGTGTCGATATCCCTACTCATGTTCCTTATCCCTGCAATTAGTGCCTTGTTACTGGAGTCGCTCGCAGCGGAACGGGTCGGGTATGGTTCTAGGGCGAATAGGAACATGGTCTGGAAAGCCCACAGAGAACCATAGTAGCTAAATGGCAAAACGAAGTATGGGATACCCTTATCGGTTGTGTGTGGCATAAGTCCGCATATCCAACAGTTTGACGTGTTCATTATGGACTGGTGTTGGTGTAGAAGCTGGATGAAAGAGTTGTTTACAAATTCGAGTCTTCGGGCAGACTCGTGTTCAGGTAAAGGGTGAAAGTAGGGTGGAGAAATAGTGGGAGGAGGTGGTGTCTGGGTGTCATTCGAAAAGGTAACTTTAAATACGAACAAGGTATAACCAATAAAAAACACAAGTATGCTACATAACATTAAAACACATAATATCAGGAATCTTCTTCTGGACATAACTGTTTTTCGAAGTTCGTGAGTCTGACAGGTCTCTCTACCCTTGGAAACTCCATCCTCTAGTTGCTGCCCGCGGTGGTTGATTGATTCTCCCAGGGAGCGCGCTCTGCTCAGTCTGGGGTAACTCCCGTGGACCAATCAGAACCGTGGACCTAGAACTTCCCAGTTGCACTCCCCAGACTTCAACCGCGACCCTAGCAGCAGAACCGGATGGCGGTTCGAAAAATCAAAAATGAGCTAGTTCCCTTGGGACGAGAGAGCTGAAAATTCAAAAATAGTTCTTAGGGGAGAAGAGGAAATTACATTAGATCAAGCTTTTATTAGTTCTTTTGTCTAGACCGCAGGTTGTATCGTCGTTTCCCAGGTACGGTGTGATCTTCAAACAGCGTTTCAGGGTCAGTAGTGTCCAATTGCATAGATGGTGACACAAGTCCTTGCAAAATATGATCACTCTTCTTTTCGGTGCTAGTTTCTTTCAAACGGGCATCGCTGAAAGGGATGAAGCGAGGTACGGATTCTGTCTCAGAGTCAGCAAGTCCTTTGTTGACCCACTGGTCGTATGGAAGGGGTAGAGGGACCCGTTTGCAGTGGGTCCCATGTACCCAGTTCTTCTTGCCTTCAACCCGAACAGCAGATCTTGTTGAAAGTAGTACCAGGTGCGGTCCGGTCCACCTCGGTTGTCCGTTGTTGGTGCGCTGAAAATTCCGCAACAAAACCCACGAACCGGGTTCGATGAGGTGACCTGGATCGTCAGAGGCTGGTGGAGAAGAACTGTGAACCTGTTGGTGTAAAACACGCAATTTAGTTGTCAATTCGCACAAATAGTCAAGCAGTACGGGGTGCTCTATCTCGCTCAGTTTCTTGGGTCTTGGCACGCCCCAGACGTTGGCTGGGCGGCCAAACACGATTTCATGGGGGCTAAGTCCTAACCTGGAGTGGACAGTCGTCCTGGTTGACAAAAGTGCTAGAGGCAAGGCATCAGGCCATTTAAGACCTGTACTGGCTTGGATTTTGGCTAGTTTGAGTTTCAGAGTGCCATTGTAGCATTCTACTAATCCAGCCGATTGGGGGTGATTCGCAGAGTGGAATTTTTGGTGTATGCCTAGACACTCACACACTCTCTTCATCACGCATCCTACGAATTCACTTCCGTTATCACTCCAGACAATTCTAGGCATACCGAATCTAGGGAAGAACTCTTTGACAAGGGCTTTGGCAGTCGATAAGGCGGTGTTGTCCTTAAGGGGGTACGCTTCCACCCACCTTGAAAAGGCGCAAACAACAACGAGAACGTATTTCAGGTTGTTGCACCTCTCCATGTGGATGAAATCTAGCTGCAAAACCTCGAACGGGTACGTTGGAGGCGCAAAATGACCAGCTGGAGTTGGCGTTCCCCTACCGGGATTGTACTTCAAACATACCATACACTTTCTGACCACGTTTTCTGCGTACTTTGGGATATTGCTATTCTGCCATACTGGGGCCAATAGTTTACATATTCCTCTCGAATTGATGTGTGCCATTCCGTGAGCCATCGTTACCACAAGTACGTATGCATTAGGTAGTAACCATCGCTGGTGTTCCGATAGTTCGACCCAACAACCATTCGCATCCAATCTACCTGTGCTTTCTCTCCATTCATTCATCTCGTTCTCAGTGGCCTCGGCTTGTATTGATTTTACGCTTTCAGTGGTGTCCTCACACATTCCTACATCAGCAGTCCATCTAGCGGGACCCATGACATACATCCGATTCATTGTGTTCCTTGCAGTTCCTTTCGCAACCTCATCTGCAAATGCATTTCCGCGGCCAACATCATCCTGAATCTTTCTGTGTGCACTACATTTTATAATGGCGACTTGTAGGGGCAAGGTGAGTGACTCAAGGAGCTCATTAACTAGCTGGCCATGTTGTATCTTTGCACCATGGGACGTAAGGAACCCACGTTCACGCCATAATCTCCCAAAACTGTGAGCCACACCAAAGGCATATTGGCTGTCAGTGTACACATTCACTCGCTTTCCTTTCGCCAGCACACATGCTCTAGTAAGCGCTATCAACTCTGCAGCTTGTGCAGAACTGTGGGGAATGCGTGCAGTCTCTACAATGGTGTGTAACGTCGTTACGGCATATGCTGTAGTCGTATCACCATTCGGCAACTTGAAACATGAACCATCAACCCATAGAGTATCATTGCATTTGGGAAGGGGAGTGTCCTGTAAGTCTACTCTCCCTTTTGTCTCTTCCTCTGTCCTGAAACAGCAGTCATGCTTGTCAATCTTGTCTGTCTCTGTCGGGATGGGTAATAACGTAGCGGGATTGAGTGTATCACACCTCTTTATATGGATGTGACTTGCTAGCAGGGTAAGTTCGTAACTGGATAGTCGAGCGCTAGTAAGGTGTTGTGTCTTTGTCCTATTTAGTAAAATGTCTACTGCATGCGGAACCATAACGATCAGAGTGTTATTCATGACTAATCCAGCAGACTGTCGAATGCAGACAGCTGCTGCGGCTGTTGCTCTTAGACAACTTGGCAGTGCCTTAGCCACTGGATCCAGAGTTGCCGAAAAATACGCGCATGGGCGCTGTTTGTCCCCAAAGAGTTGCATTAAGACTGATAATGCACAACCTTCTTTTTCGTGGACATACAATGTAAAAGGCTTACTGTAGTTGGGGTTTCCCAACACAGGAGCCGAACACAATGCATCGCGCAACTCGCGGAAACTCGTCTGACAATCTTCAGACCAAGGCATAGGTTTAGGCGTGTCTTTGCGGAGTAGTGACAGTAAGGGTTTGGCTAGTAGTGAGAAATTCGGTATCCATTGTCTACAGTACGATGTAATGCCCAAAAAAGCTCGGACACCTCTCAGTGTCCTTGGGGCACTTAGTTCTGTGATTGCCTGTATTCTTTCTGGTGTCAGTCTCCTTCCCTCCTTCGATAAGATGTGACCTAGGTAGGTTACTTCTTGTCGACAAAATTGCAGTTTTGAAAGGGAGACTTTGTGCTTCATGTCACATAGGTGACGTAATAGCGACAACGTAGCTTCCTTGCAAATCTCTTCAGTGTCTGCAGCGATCAGTAGATCGTCTACGTACTGAATCAATGTTGACCCATCTGGCAGTACAATTGTGTCTTAGTTGTGTTTTCAGAGCCTGACTGAATATTGATGGACTTTCGCAGTAGCCTTGAGGAGCGCATTTGAAGCGGAAGCTTCGTCCTCCTAAATTGAAGCCGAAAAGGTCTCTACTCTCTTCGGCGATCGGGATGCTGAAGAAAGCGTTCTTCAGGTCAATCACCGAGAACCAAGCTGCTGAAGCTGGAACCATTGTCAATAAAGCAGTAATGTCGGGGACGACTGGAAACTGCGGTATAACTACCTTGTTTACTTCTCGGAGGTCAATCACAAACCTATACACAGGGGGCTGTGAAGGATCAGTACGTTTCAAGACCGGTAAAACTGGACTGTTACAAATGTTTCCTGTTGTTTCCTCGATAACATCTTTATCGACCAAATCATAAACGATCGTGAACAATGCCTGTTCGCAGTCGTTAGAAATTTTGTATTGGGGAATGCGTGGCAATCTGACGTTTGCTTTCAAAGTTATGACATACGGTGCTATCTCTAAACGACCTACATCGTTGGAACCATTAGCCCATAGTATATCTGGAAGTGATGACAATTCGGTTGGGATACCTTCTTTTGACAAGTACATTGGAGAAATGACTTTTCTCCCTAAAGTAAGCTGTACTCCCGAGGGAGAACAGTACAAAGTCGCGTACAACCTCTTTAGCAAATCCAATCCTAACAAATTTTCACCGCAACCTGTTGTAAGAATGAGGGGTGCTTCTATTTCACAGGGGCCAACAGAAACGGAAACAGGACTAGAGATCGGGTTTCTAACAGGGGCGCCAGAGAAGCCTACTGAGACATTCATTTCGCCAGACAAAGGTGCGCCAGGAAGTTTTGAGTGCATAATAGAACTTTTTGTAGCACCAGTATCCAGCAGAAATGGCTCTGACACTCCTGAGGTAATTACCTCGACATAAGGTCCATCCTGATCTACTGGAACTGAAACAACTCCCTCTCTTTGTCCATGGCTGTCCTAGCGATCGTTACCCTCATTGTCGTGTTCGGTGTAATAGTCGTCAGCATAGTACTGAGCTGACTTGGACGATGAATTACCCTGTTGATCAAAGCTATTCATTGATTTCTGAGGTGGAAAAGAAGTTATATTCTGAGTGAAATTTCCACGGCCTCTACCTCTAGAGGCATGCTGAACACCTCTTTCCCTTACACCTTGTGCACCGTTTAAACGTCGTGCAAGAGCCGGACAATTATTCCTAAAATGGCCCTCTTCTTTGCAATACGCACATTGATTCGGGCCATACGTAGGACGCTGATGGGAAAGCTCGTTTCCTTGCGCGTCTCTAGAGTACTGCAGATTCTGTTGATCATTAGGCTGGCTAGCCATACGAGGCTGATAGGCCTGTTGGAGAAGAACTTTAGTTTTCAAATCTTTCGTCTTTTTGTCTGCCTTGTCTAACTCGTCTTTACGCCTATTTTCATAGTACTGGGCTGTTGCTAGAATCTGCGCTGACGTAGAGACAGCCCAAGCACTTTCTGAGTCTTTTAGTTTAGCACACAATTCAGGAAGCAAATTGTGTACAAACTTGTCTACAAACAGTCTTTGGCCACCCTCGGTAGCCATATCCTGACCACTATGGTCAGTGAAGGTTTCCTCAAATCTCGTGAAGAAGTCAGACACATTCTCGTCTTTCTTCTGCTTGCACGCGGATAGCTTGTCCCAGTTTACACGTACTTCAGGCATAATTGTCTTCATGTATGCGATAATTCTACCAGGAAGTTCAGCTATTAACGGCTCAGGCTTGAAACCACCGATTTGTCTAGCATCTGTAGTCGCAATGTTTGCCCATGAGTCACCTAATTCTTGGTCATGATCCGTATGACGTATCTTATTCCATAAAGGATGTGGAACAATGTTCCCAAACAACATGTCTATATCCGCTAAATTCATTATACATGAGCTTGCAGTTTGGGACAACTCCTTATAATACCCAGTCGGGTTTTTACGGGGATCGGGTAGTGTCTGCTTGAGTGCTAGAACTTCGGATCTTTTCCAGGGGACATGTACCCATACACGCTGGAAATGAGGCAGAACCGGTGGAACTGCGTTTGCATCACCTTCCCTCCACACCGGAGGAACCTCTCTCATAGGGTACTGTCTCGCTCTTTTCCTACTATACGTACCACTGTCAGAGGATGACCCAGAATTACCACCTGTACTTCGATGTGATAATAATATCTCTACTGCTCTTTCAACGTCGGGACCAACTATCATACCCTCCCCAAATTTAAATCGTAACCTACACAACTCCTGCAGGTTGCTCTTCTGACCATTATCTTCCAAATCCTCACACAGGAAAACACACATCTGCTCAAAGACGTATCTTTGCGTTGGTTCATCCCATTGACGGAAAACGTTCATGACAGACTCTACATCATATCTCGCTGTATCCATAGCCCAATTTCCTGCTAACTTATTCAATGTTTCCCTTTCCTGATAATCAGGCATTTGGCTTCGTAATTGTCTTCGTTCCGTGTTAGGGGTCATTTTAGGCGACCGAAAAAGTGGTGAAGGAAAGTTAGTAACAATGCTGGCCATTTTATGCCAGACGAAAGGTGAAAGTGGAGGAATAGCTGGTAGTAGAACAGAGTCACGCAAAGCAGAAACAGAAATGTTCGTAGAACGAGTATCAGAGAGACTAGAAGGTGCGCTAGGCGAAATTTTAGAAGGAACGGTAGGAGAAATAGATGTGATCGGTGAGCCTTGAGGAGGCTGTGCCAAAGAAACAGGAGCCAGCTGAAGAGTAGCTGGTGAGTGCGGTAAAGGAGCCTGTATTACAGCTACCAAAGGTGCAACGAAAGGTTGCGGAGGTGCTGTGGCATTTTGTGCATAGGGTGGCGGAGAATTTAATAGGTGGGACATCAATGGATCTTTCTCGGATCCTTCCTGTTGACCTTTTCCTCTATTTGGCAGCATTGGGTAACATTTATCTATCGCTAGTTTCTTGCTCCTAAGCATCTGTTCGCTCTCCTGCTCTTCCTCGTTATCTCTGTATGCAACGGCAGCTTGCACCATTGACATACCTCTTTTATTCTTTTTTGCTAGTCTTATTTCTTTCTGTTTGGCTTCCTTGCGCCATAAGCGGAAAGAGTCAAACATTGCCGGCCGGGCTTTCTTCTTGAACAATTTGACCTCTAAGTTATCTAATATTTCTTGGTCGAAACTACCATATTGGGGCCATTTTAAAACACCATCCTTGCGGGTGTATTTTATCCATACCTCTTTATATGTGATAGGACCTACGCCGTGCTTCACATAGAGTTCATACATTGGAGTTCCAATTGGAGGAACCGGACAAGAATCTTCCAACTGGGAGTCCTTACTACAACCAAGACAAAACAAGTTTCCAAGTTTGCTAAAACCAGGCATCTTCGCTCACTGGTCTAGCTTCAAACTTCAAAGGATTATCTGTTACGATATTTCTCGTGAATACACGAGTCCTTCGGCTTTGGGGCTTGCAAGTTCCAAATCAAGTCGTATCTCAAGGATACCAAAAACTAAGAACAAACTAAGGACTAGGAGACGCTCCACTTATACTTAACTGAAGTATTTGAAGATCGATGACGTCGCTAGAAGACTCGTCTATCGTTTCGCTCTACCAAGGATCACTGGGTCCAAAACAAGGCGATAGTCAGGGCAGCAGTCCTTCGTAGCCGTCGGGACGCGGGGAACCTCGCAGCAAAGACCTTCGGAACCACGTCGACATACAGGGGTCGCTGAAGTGGCTGGCCGTCCTCCGGAATTTTCACACGAAGCTCCTCACGAACATCTGGCTTGGACCGTCACCGCTTGATATCGCCCCGAGTTGGGCGCCAACTGAGGTAACGGGTTTTTAGGAACCCGCTGGTGTCAGGGGATAACACCCGAAGACCTCTGAGTTCCCTTGTTCCGGACCACAGAAACACGTAGTCTTCTAGTCGCAGTCAAAGATCAAGTTTTATTGGTAGCTACCAAGTAACACGTGTCCCAGAAGTACACCACACAGAGAGTAGGTTCTTGGGAGACTGTTCGTTTTTACAGAACCAGCCGTCTCCTTATATATCAAATATATGGCTTCAAGCAAGAATTCTTGAGTTTATGGTATGGCAACACACATATTTCTACAACAATACAAAGAGCGAAGTCATGTAAGCAAGCCCATATTTTAGATGTCCAGTTTGCTGATAGATTACCCAGTTGGATCGGGAACTCCCATCAGATATAGATGAACCACCAATAAAGGAAGGTACAACCCAGCCATAAAAGGGCCATAAACAAGATACGGGGACAGGTGCGTGTTTGAAGGAAACATGGGCTGTATGTAGTGAATGGTTTGTGGAATGTTATGCGTAGATGCTATCGTATTCGGCCACTGGGCGAGGAGCTGCCTAAACAGGTTTGGCCGAAGACAGTGGAGTCAGTTGGGACAGGTCAGGGGAAAGTCACGAAAGGTGGACGTGTCTATTTGGATCAAGCTCGACCTTTAATTGACTTATCATGAGGGCAAGATGCAAGATGGATGCCGTTCACAAAATGGAGTTTAAGGGATGGGACGGAAACTGTGATTTAGGGGTGTTGGCAACCCTCGATTGTAACGCAAATACATAGGAATGATGTCCTAATCATTATCGGTTCGTAGACACCAAAATCGTCTCGGTACGTTGAGGTTTCGTGACACGGGTATTGGACCTCGATATCGGGAAAACCACAGGGTCCGGATTTTGGGAACCACAGTAGTGGAATGTGCCACTTTGGCACTCAAACGCAATTGTTTTGAATATGAAGGGAACATCTATCTCCAAGCTACAGGAACATCTATGCGCAGTACATTCGCTCCAAGTGTAGCGGGTTTATATGTCTATAATTTTGAGTGTAAGTACATCCTTCCACCTACCAATCCTTTTTCATCCAATGTAGTCCTTTGGCAACGGAGCATTGATGATGTACTGATTGTCTGGAAGGGTGAGGAGAATGTTTTGCATACCTTTTTTGATTGGGTCAACACCTGTGACCCACATTTGAGATTTACACATGAATATGCAAAAGACAAAATAGTCTTTTTGGATGTTACCATTACCAAAGTAGGCGACCAATTACGGACTAAGACCTACTATAAACCTACGGCCAAAAATAATCTCCTTCATTATTCAAGTTTCCATTCACGACCGTTAAGGGAGAATCTCCCTTTTGGCCAGTATCTTCGAATCCGAAGGAATTGCAGTGAGCTAACAGATTTTAAGGAACAAGCTTGGGATTTAACCAACAAATTACAACTGAGAGGCTATCCGAATCATATTCCAAAAAAAAGCTGTAAGAGGGCTAAAAATCAGCATAGGGATGCCCTGTTGGAACAGTACCCCAAAGATACCAACGATGAAGTTCCTTTGACATGTGTGACTACCTTTAATTCTGTGTCCAATGCTGTGAGCCGATGTATCAATAAACATTGGAATACACCTAAGAGCAACAACCATGACTGGGAAAAAACCCTGTTTTCCTACAAACGGGCCAGAAGTCTGAAGGACTCATTGGTCCATACACGCCCGAAAAAACATCAAAAGGAAATAGAGGGTAGTGTTCTAAATGCTTGGGGCCTTCCTCCGATCACTGGGCATTTTCCCTGTGGTGGATGCAGTGTTTGCCATCTGACTACGAGTACCAAGACACTAGACCTTGAACCAGGTAAACCGTGGCAGCAACGCAATCATACTAATTGCAATTCTTATAATTTTGTTTACCTTATTGTTTGTACCTGCGGTTTGAGATATGTGGGGATGACGAAGAGACGGATAAAACTACGTGTCTGCGAGCATCGTAGTAATATTCGATGCCAGAGGAATACTACAAAACTAACAACCCACTTTTTACAGCTGAAACATACCCCTAACGACATCAGATGGACAATTATTGAACAAGTCCATCAGGGCACAGATGGTAGTCTGTTTGAAAAAGAACAAAGGTAGATTTACTGCCTTTCCAGCCACACTTCAGGACTTAATGATGATATCCCCTGGGGCACAGTGATGAGGCGGTGATAAGCCTGACAGAAAGTTAGTGTCATGGCTTGGGGTTATAGAGTTCTTCAACCACTTTTTATTACTACCCGATAAAATATAAAAAAGTTGCCCACAATAGTAATTCAGATCCATTTTTAATAATGGCTAATAACTTTTGTGAAAATATTAGATCATCACTGTGATATAATAACGTGGGGCTTGACCTATTTGTTTCAACTTTTACATTTTTGAGGTTGAAGCTTTATTTACCTCTACGAGACCCCTTGTACTTTTGTGTATAGAAGCAGGATGCTAATAAAGTTTTATGCACTCCTACCTTATTAAATAGATTATCATGCATAGTGTGCTTATTATAGAGGGTTTCATCCGTAACAAGTTCAACATGAATGACCCTGCCTTGCCGTTGCATATGCAGGCTAGGTGTGTAATAAAGTTTTGTGCATTTGAATTGAAGCATCAGCATCAGACCCGTCTCTGCTGTTGTGGACAAGACAGGCATGGCGCACAATAAAATTTCACACTTTTGTTCACTCAATGCGGGCATCAGATGAAACATTATGTGCATGGAATAGACTTAACAGGTTAGCAGGTTTTCTGTTGTACCGAGGATTTATAATGCAATACCCCGTTTTTATTTCTCCTTTGTATTTCTGTGTAATTGTATTAACATCCTCCCTGCATTCAGCAAATTTGGGGAATATCACTTTAAGGGGCATGACGTCATGCCGCAGCCGCACGGCAATCATGTGACCGGGGCGAGATGCTTTTCTCTTCCGCATCTCACCAGCGTTCCGATTGTTGCGGGCCGCGGACGCGCTTCTATTAGGTAGTCGGCGGGGAGTCGTTGTATTGCAAGTAAGTTGGCATACCAGTAGGCTTATTTCTTAACGGATACTAAAACGCTGAATTGCCGGTTTTTCAATACGCACTTTTGTGATCTTTTTCCTAAAGGTTTAATACAGCGTGAAGGTTCACCCCCTCCGTGAGCCCATGTAGTGATTTCGACTACGATGGATAGTGAGTGTGCCTAATCTTCCATTTTCTAACGTTTTATCTATAGCTGCATTTTAAACGTTGATTTCTTACCCGGTTTGGTTTGGAGATATTTTCACGGGGGCAAGCACTTTCTTTAATTGTTTTTTAAGTAACTAAGAATTCTGACAACCCTTGGCAGCGATAATCAAGTTTGTATTTACATGCTTAATGGGTCTGATCATGCTAAGAATGCCAATCGCAGTCAAAGTATACCTTATTGACTAGTAGTTCCTAGTGAGGTTAACTCCTGGCACTATTTCAGCCTTTCCTGATGTGGAAATTACAGTTGGGTGATAAAGGTGTTATAAAAGGTTAATCTACACCTAGAGATCACACTGAGCGAGACAAAAGTGGTAATTTGCTCATGATTTGTTTAACAAGATAGGATCTACTTGTTGCTTTTCAATGTATTAATTTCATGTTTTACAGACCCCGACCCCTGGTGAAATCTGGGAGAGCCCGCACGGGTAAAACTGTGAGTCTTTTACTTTCACACACATATATCCCCATGGATAGGGCATGCCTTAGCGTGCGTGTACCACCGGGGGTTATACTTAGGTCCTGAAGAATGCTGAGCTGAATTTGGCCTTGAACAGCAGAAACATGTCGACCTATACCATTTAGGATTCAGTGGTTCAAGTTAGCAAGCCACCAGGTGTCCGCTTCACTTGATTTTATTGATGCCAGCTGACCCTCTATTGATATTAGTATAGGGTACAGTTGTCTATCTTTTAATTCACTGTCACTTCACTTTGAGCACTATCTCACGATTCCATCACGAAAAACCAGCTCCGCTGTAATCCAGGCATTGAAGCACACTGGGGGGACATTCGGTCTCCCCAGTGGGAACCCTATGATGAAGCATGTCACCAACCAGGTTGGTGAGTGAGGGTTCTTTTAGAAAATAAGGTTTTCCTTTCCTTTTTGCACTTGCTTACACCCTTCTGTTTTTTGTGATTTAGTTTTCTAGATGGTTTCCATTTGATAATATTCTTTGCTTGCACTATCAGTCACTCTTATGTTGTTGTTACATAGTACTACTTTAGGGGTAAAGGAGTGACCTATTGACCCTGACTCTCTTGTTGTTTAGATACCTAGAAGTATGCACCCAGGTTAAGTAGCCTTCGCCATGAGCTTCCACCAACCGAGAGGCAACAACTGCCAAATAAGAACAATATAATTCTATGGGCAACCCATCTGAGCCAAGGACCTTGCCCCTGGCCATCTCCTTAATAGCACCCACCCCAAGTTCCTGCATGGACATCTTAGCTCCCAGCTATGGTTGGGTCCACAGCCAGTGGGGAAGAACCCAAAACGTAATGCAGTACTTCCAATTCATTAACCGCCGATCTTGCCGCATACAGCGTGCAATAGTAGTGCAGTAACACCCCGTTGATGTCCTCCTGCACAAACACAAGTTGGTCCGCAGAGTCTTTAATATGGAGGATAGTTCGCCCCCACCCCCCTCCAGTCTCTTCCCAGAGGAGTCAAGGTGGCAAGCTCCCAAATTTGTCTCTCTACACCTGAGCGCTTGGGATGTACGTGCTATAATCATATTGACGCATGCATTACACCAACATGAACAGCAGCTCTCGCTCGGAAAGCATCTGTAATCTGCCAGATGCCGTCTCGCCTAGATTTGATGATCCAACTCTTAATGGCAAATATCTGATTGCAATTGGGCATGCACCTCCACCTTGTTAGAGCTGCAGGAACCACGCACAACCACGTTAAAGGCCTCCCATTCAACCCCCGATGACAATGATGTGCTTTCATTATTGAGCCGGAAATCAGTGATACGCCTACTAAATAGCAACTGGAATGCCTGATCTTCTAGTAGGGTCGAGTCCAACTGCCTTCTAGGCATGCAGGATCTTTCTAGCAACCACCGAAAACAGCATAACAGGAGGGAAATGGTCAGAATATGTCTGCATGGAGTACTCAGCGTATATCACTTTCTCACACGCTGCAGTTTAGGCCACTGCCAGGTCTGATGGAGTGAAAGGGGGGGCTCAAACGCGGCTGCCTTCCTCACCAGAGGCACCCGCCCGACCCACGCCTTTCTTGTTACTGTACTGTATTATAATTGCATTTATATATTGCTTACTACCCTGGATGAGGTGTCAAATCGCTTTTTCGGCGAGTAGCATGCTACTCCGGGACCCATAGAGGATTAGTGTTGAATTAGTATAGTGAAACATGCAAGTAATTTTAAGTGGTGGATAGGTTAGTCAGTTATTTGGATTCGAAATGATAGCAGGATAGAAGAGGAAAAAAGGTTTTTATTTATACGCTTGTTACCCCTGATGGGGTGTTGAAGCGCTTTTTTCGGGGGGGGGGGCGCGAGTAGCACACTACTCCTGAAACCCATAAAGGATTAGTGGTGAATTAGTATGGTGAAATATGAAAGTAATTTGAGTGGTGGATATAAGTCAGTGATTTGGAGTGAGAAGGATAGCGGATAGATAGAAGGGGAAGAAAGGTTTGCATTCATATAGCACCTGTTACCCCTGATGGGTGTTGAAGCGCTTTTCTAGCGAGTAGCACGCCACTTCAGAACCCATAAATGATTAGTGTTGAAAATTAGTATAGTTAAATATGAAGTAATTTGAGTTGTGGATATGTTATTCAGTTATTTGGATAGAGAAGGGTAGGTGGCAGGAGAGAAGAGGGAAAGAGGTTTGTATTTATATAGCGCTTGCTACATCCAATGGGGTTGTGAAGCACTTTTTTGTCGAGTTTCACGCTACTCTGGAACCCATAAGGATTAGTGTTGAATTAGTATGGTGAAACATGAAAGTAATTTGAGTGGTGGATATGTTCATCAGTTATATGGATTGAGAAGGGTTGGGGAGGGGCAGAAAAGGGAAAAAGGTTTGCATTTATACAGCGCTTGTAACCCTGATGGGATGTTTAAATGCTTTTTTTGGCAAATAGCACGCTACTCTGGAACCCGTAAAGGATTAGAGATGTATTAGTATAGTGGAATATGGAACTTGAGAAGTGAACATGTTAGTCTGTTATTTTGATTGAAAAGGATAGTGGAGGGATAGAAGAGTGAAGGATTTGGTTTTTATGTCACTTGGCAAGATCCACACTCTTCGATCGGCTAGGGAGCAGCAATCTCGTGAGCGGGTCAGAAGCGTCCATTGCTTCTCTCCTCCAGGGGCGTTCAGAGACCACATGGCTCTCTCCGGGTCTCGCTGCCCTCAATGCAGCTCCAGCGATCTAAGGGCAACTGGGACGATGTTTGGTACCAAGCACGGTAGCCCGGAAGGGCTGTGGTCTCGTGGGTCAGCGAGGAACTGGAGCTCCAAGCTACCCAAAGAATGACTTCCGGCTCCGCAACCACCCCCTCCCCTACAGTGGCATAAGAAGTTGCTTGGACAACATTCTTTATATTTCATTAGCGTTTCATACCAAAAAAATCAAATTGAAGCCGTATATAATACAAGACCACAGAAGTCTATATTAAGCAATAATAAGAAACAAACCACATTTCACAGCCAAATGCCACTTTTTCAGGGCTAATGATGTTTCACCAAGGAAGGAATACACTGTAAACTGGCAGTCACATTTAAGGTAGACAGATGCTTATATCAGGATAACGGTATAATTAACTGGATATAAATATCATATCAATTATTTAAAGGAAGGGTTTACACCACTCAGCTACCGATTGTAAGTTCTCACAGAACAATCATGACGACAAGCAGTTTTTCCCTATTGAAAAGACAAGGGGACCCAATTTGTGATTGGTCAGGGACCTTGGGTAACTTAACTATTTCTAGGGACCACTGTCTTTTGAAATAATCAGTTTTCCCCGGCACATCAAATCAAGCGCAGTTCAACATCCCTCTTCTACTGAAGAGATATCAGGATGAAAAAATTTGTACAAAGCCTTATCAGTTTTGGTAGGGGAGCTGGTAGAAACCTAATGAAAATTAAGGTGGGCCAGACCCAACTTTACACCAATGCCATATTCAGTTCATACAGGCTTAGGCCGAGCAAGATATCTGGTACCAGGTAAGATGTTTTAAAAAGATGTTTTCTAGAAAAGGATTTCTTAATGAACTCCCGGAAAAGTGTAATGTCCAACTCCTGATTGTTCTTATGGCTCCTGTACGTGCCATGTAGGCCATGAATAGGAGTTCGGCTTGGGAGAATCACAAATGTAGCTATTTCCTCCAATGTATTGCCTTCTAGTAAAGTTGAAATGCACAATGTATTATTACAATAAATGCAATTTATTTCACAAGATAATGTAAGGACCCTTACTTCGGTATCAGTAGGGATCATTTCGTTTCTGATTATTTTGGAGGTTTTCTTTTATTAATTTTAACTGCTAAAATCTACTCTACTTCCAACAACCACCTACTCAAACATGCTGCCAACATAACTCAATCACTCAAAACCAGCAATCTTGAATTTACTGCCAACACTAATTCCTTGGATGTAAATAATTCATGCAGCCTCCCAGGTGCTTCAGTGGAGTATCAAAACTAGTTCGGATTTATCCTGGCCATGTGAAGGACATGCAGTGTCAATCTTAGTATTGAAAGGAATTAGCACAATATATGGATGTGGCCTAACAGCTAGAACGGTGGACTCCCAAGCCGGGGAACTGGATTAGAGTCTTGGCAAGGATGCTCAACATCCCGTGATTCTGGGCAAATCACTTAATCTCCCATGCCTGACAAAATGAATGTGTCCATCTGTAATGCAACTGGTGCTCATGTAAAGCACTCCGATACCTTTGGGTCAAGTTTGCGCTATATAAAAGTCCCCAAAAACTATGTTTGACTACATTGTAATTCACTAAAAAGAGTAAGAGTTGTAAACTTATGATTTAGAATTCATAAAAATCCCAAAGGCCATGCCTTTCAAAAAGTATGCCTAACCCTAAATTGGCAAATTTTTCTCTTGTTTAAAATTACGTATCAGAGGTTCATAGGAACCTTATTTTTACTACTGGTTTACCTGCAACAAAAAGTTTCCCAGGTACAGAACTCAACAGAATCAGAATATGGGGGAATCCATTTTTTAAAATCTGTACACTTACTCAGTGTTTGCCACTGTAAGGAAATGCCCCTTTTTGTATGGTCACCCCAGGGTTTTGGACTAATGCTACTGGTTTGTCAACTCTGAGAGTGAAATGAGGCCTGCTAACCAGTCTTCAGTGCCTGTGACCTTACCCTTAAACTGCTAGGTCGAATTGTCTTCTACCCAATTGGCTGAGCTAGCTTACCTCCAATTCCCTTGTAAATGGTACCCAGGGCATGTAAGATACAGGGTAATTGAGTGTTCCACTCAGGGTGGGACACCAGTTAAACAAGATCTAAGCCTTCCATTTGCAGGCAGGAAGAGCAGTTTAACTTCTGACCTGACCATTTAAAGCTACGACAAATCCATACTTTCTCCTGTTAGGTGTAAGCCACCCCTATGACAGGGCTAGTGAGTCCTATGCAACCTATCGCATAGGCAAAGCATATATTTTACGTTCAGATAGTAAAATCAGTAAATTGTAATTTGTACTGTGGAAAAGCTTGGTCGCCCGTTAGGCAAGAGCAGAGTTACACACTAACTCCACAGCTGTGCTAACTAAGGAACAGTGCGACCAAAGTGGGTCACCCAAGGAATCAAAAAACTTGTTATATTAAGTCAGACTTGATTCTCAGGTCGAAATAAAGGTAACAAGCTTTAGCAAAGTTGCCACTTTGTTGCCTTCGGTCCCCAGTGCCCATACTGGTTGCACATGGGGTCGTGTAGTGAAGACAGCTTTCTGCCATCATGGGGAGTCATGCTACTGATTCTCAGGAAAGTCTACAATAAGGGCCTGCTTTGGAAGGAGGTGCCACCTCCATCCTGCAGGAAGGCACAAAGGTGTTGGCCCACAAGGTGAGCTTCAAAAGGAGAAACCACCTTTAAAGGGCAAATGGGTAACACTTGGGAAAGGGGCTGCTCCATTATTTAGGCAGACAGGTGGGCACTTGGGACAGGAGAGAGGGCACCAGTTGTCAACCCGGTTTTTCCAGGGGCATATAAATCCCATGGTAGCCACAACCCTGGGTTGGGCTAGGGAATTTCACATGCTGGGAGAAGGGTCCTTCCATATTGAAGTGGGCAGGATAGTGAGGTTCATGGGTGCCCCTAAATACTCAATTTAAGGGCATCAAAGGGATAAGAAGGTAGTAGCTAATGGGCTACTTCCCTTTAGGGTGACTACACCCTCTGCATGTCCACTCCCTTTGGGGAGGGGGTATACAACTAACCATACTGGCTACAATCCTACAACCCTAATATGGAGGACTCTCAAAGGAGAGGGTCACTTCAGCTCAGGACACCTTAGGGGTGGTCCTGGCAGGAGAGGTGTCTCCCCTCTCTGCTTACTAATCCCACCAACCTTGATGCCAATAGTGGGTCTGGGTCGGGGGGGGGGTGTGGGGGGGATCCCCGCTAGTTGGAGAGGCCCTCGTTAGCATAATAAAGGATGACTCACTGCCTTTTAATGCTGTTCCTGCTTTGAGGTAGGTGTGTGGTACCTTCACCCAAATCAAGCTTTGTTTCTGAACCATGAGAGCAAAAGGCTCCCACCTCAGGAGGCCGCAAACATGTGTAGAAGTGGCAGGCTGGTGTAGAACAGTCAGGCACACACTAGTGGGTTGGTAGGTTTTCAGGGGGCACCTCTGAGGTGCCCACTGAGTGCATTCATTAATGAATCCAACACTCACATCATTGTGGGCTCATTAATCTGAGATGTTTGGTACCAAACATCTTAGAATTCGGTGAAGCCATCATGGAGCTGTGGAACTTGTACAGACATGCTCCCAGCCCATGTACTCATCACGGCTTCACTTTTCACTTATATTGTCTAAGAATGGACATGGACACTATAGAGGCATATCTGCTCATGTAGTTATGCCCTCACATGAGGTGTAGTGCACTCTGCCTTAGGGATGTAAGGCCCACTGTCAGGGTGACTTACCTATGCCCAGTGGCGTAGCTAGACAGTTTGCGGCCTGTGGTGGTCCCTGCGGCAGCCACCCCACGGAGGCCTTATGTAAGAGCGGGGTTGGGGGAGTACTGGCAATTCCTGGAGCAGCCGCCCCACAACAGCTGCTTGTAAGAGCGGGGGTAGGGGATCACCGCCCCCCAAACTTGTGCCGCCCCACCCCCCCCTTGCTATGCCACTGCCTGTGCCTTCTGCAATGCTGGTAGTCTGCATCAACCAATGCAGGCTACAGTGGCATTGTGCATGTGGTTGGCAAGGGGTCTCTTAGGGTGGCCAACGACATGCTGCAGCCCTTATAGGCCCTCTCAGGTCACAAGGCCATTGGTACCACTACTACCTTTTACAAAGGTACGTGAGCCAGAGGAGTGCCAACTGTTGAAACAAAGGTACAGTTTTGGGAAAGATCACAGGCACTGAGAACCTGGTTAGCAGGACCCCAGTGCACATTCAGTCAAGATGCATCAGAATCATGCAAAAAAATGGCGGGTAACCATGTCAAAAGTGGTACTTTCCTGAAAAGGTTACAATATTTAAGGATCAAACATCACGTAATAATCCACCTCACTATCACTCACATCAATAACCATATTTCACCTCCAATCTTTATCATTAATAAGTATAGCAACGTTTTATGAAAAATCCTAAATGTGAAATCATTGTCAGCAATACATTTATGCATAAAGCATTGTGAAACAAGATTACATGTGTCAATCTTTTCTTTACCACTTTAGGCCTCAAATCATGCACCCATATGATCAACCACTAGAGCGCGCTGCACTCTCAGGCTGTACAACAAGGGTTCCAGCCTTGGGAATGCTTGAAATTTAGGCATCATTTCTTTGATGCAGGAAGCTTAGGGAGACTTTTGGAATATTTCCAGAAGAGGCAGGGGGCTGCTATTACTCCAGCTGCCCCCCCAACCCCTCACGACTCCTCTGCGAAACTGCAGAGCCCCTGCCATCCTGTGCCTACCACAAAAAGTAGAACTTTTGCCAAAAATAACCAAAACCCCCACAGGGCATTAAGGGTCACTTCTTTCTGGGACTGGGCACTTTGAATGAGCAGCTTTAGTAGTTTTTTTTTGCTCTCTCCTATATAGCGCATGTGCTGTCTCAAGGATATGGGCTTGAAGAACCGCCCATCTTTTTCATTGGTTCCTCAAATTGTCCTTTGTAAATGTCAGTTTTTGATTGGATAATACATTATTTACAAGTCCCTCCCTCCCTACTTTTGTAACTTCCCATGAGGACTGCCCCTGTTACTTGTGCTCAAACTCTGCATTTTAATTACAAGAACTTTTGGGCACTCTTTTTGGTTGACATTTCGCTTACTGCCTAACGGACTTAGCATTTGCATTTCTTGGTTTCGTGCTCATCAGACTCGTTCCAAGGGTTCCTGTTCGTGCATTTCCCCCCTCCTGTGTTATTGTTTTGTTTACTTTGTGGCTGGCTTGTTTTCCTTGAATTGCTCTGGCACCATTTGTTTCAGATTCACCACTGTTTATATTTACGTGTTAGGAGTTTCTTTTTATTTAGAACAATAGGCATGTTTTTTGTAGAGCAGACGCTGACACTCGAACCCATTTCCCCAGGCACAAGGTCAGCAGTCTGTAAGCTACACCACATTGTTGGCTTGAAAAGAAAACTTGTTTGTTTCCCTTCATGAACGATGGTCGGCAAGAACGTGTGACTATTTGCTCCCCGTTCCGTCAATCTACATATGTTCTTGGTGGCTGTGGTAACCGAGAAAGCCCACATCCCCTGCGGGCAATAAAATCATCTCCCAGAGACTTAGAAATAGAGTTAACAAATGTGTATTTGACAGTGAACATAGAAAAAGTACAACAAGCTAATGTGGTTGAAGCTGGCAGCCGTGCTGGAATATGTATCACAGGGCAGTAGATCGAAGCAAGGATAACCTAACTTATTATGCTTCAGCAGATACGTTTTTTCCAATCATCTGACACAAAGTCAGCATGCTATTGTCAGAAGGATAATGTTACTTAGCCAGTAAGCATCTGTTCTTGGCTTGTAGAGCTGTAGATTCACATGCTTTGCATACTCCTGCCTTCTAGTGTTGGGTCAGGACGTTTGCAAGTTGTTTTTTATTTTTCTTCGAAGAAGTCTTTCCCAGTCATGAGGTAAGGGAACTCCTCCTTTCGGTGATAGTGTGCAGGGGCATCGACTCCATTGTTAGATGGTTTTCCCACAGAAGGTGAGAATGGAGTAGGTAAAGGTAGACTAGAGATGTCCATTCGTATCTATGTAAAGTAAGAAAACTGCAACAGGTATAGGTACCCGGGAAGACTGGTGGGCACATGTGAATCTACAGCTCTACATTCCTAGAACAGATGCTTACTGGGTAGGTAACATTATTTGTTCAAGGCACGTGAGCTGTAGATCGCATGCTTTTCATAGACTATACAGCAGTAAATTCCTAAAGCGGTGGCTAACCTGTAACTGTTGCAGTTGTTTGAAAAAGTGTTTTAAGTATTGTCTGGCCTACATTAGCTTGTTACCTCACTAACACATCTACACAATAGTGTTTGGTGAATGTGTGCGGTGTGTTGCTGCCTTACAGATGTTAGCTTGGGGAATATTCCCTAAGAAAGCCATAGTAGCCCCTATTTTGCAGGTGGAATGCGCTCTAGGGGGCATTGTCAAGGTTCTTTTCACTTTCACATAACATGTTCAGATACATTACATGATCCATCTTGCAATGCCTGGTTTAGAAAGGGGATTGCCTTTGTGTGGTGGCGAAAAAGCAACAAAGAGCTGTGTTTTCTTATGGAAATATTTTGTTCTTTCTACATTATATAGTAGAGATCTTCTAACATCTAGTGTGTGGAGAACTTGTTCTGCTACAGAAACAAGTTGAGGAAAGAACACTGGTAACTCAACTGATTGTTGATTTGAAAAGCAGAAACCACTTTAGGAAGAAATTTGAGATTGGTTGGAAGAACCACTATGCAAGTTGAAAGAAAGGCTCTTGCATAGTTAGAGCCTGAAGTTCACCAACTTTCCTTAAGGAATTAATTGCAATAAGAAAAGCAACTGTCCATGAGAGAAACTGTAGCTGACACTTGTACATTTATTCAAAAGGTGGACCCGGAGCTTGGTGGTATTACGCTTTGGTCCTTCCATAAAGGCTTTAATCATTGGTACTCTGAATAGAGATAAGTGGTGTCTGTTTTGTAAGTATGCAGCTACTGCTGCTAAATGCAATCGAATGGATGTGTAGGCTAATTCAGATTGCTGTAAGTGTAAGATAACAGATGAGGTTTTGCACTGAAGCATCAAGGTGATTGATATTGTTACAGCACATAACAAATAATTTCCACTTTGCTGCATAACATGCCCTAGTAGAATGTTTCCTAGCCTCCTTTACGATATTCATACAGTCTGGTGGTAATTGTAAATAACCAAACTTTACGTTAAATTCCTTAGGATTTGGATGCCTGATATCTCCATGGCTCCGAGTGAGGAGACTGGAGTTGATAAGCAGCTTTTGGTGTGGAACTGAGAGCTCTAGCAGGGTAGTGAAACAAAGTTGACGTGCCCATGTGAGAGCTATGAGAATGAGTTTGAGGGATGATTGTCTGAGCTTCCGAATAATCAGCAGAATGAGTGGGCTAGGCAGAATGGCATAGGCAAATATCCCTGACCAGTTCATCCATAGTGCATTGCCTTTGGAGAGTGGGTGAGGAACCTGGAGGTGAAGCGTGGGCATTTTGAGTTTGGAGCTGTGGTGAACAGGTCTATGTGAGGTAATACCCATTGCTGAAAATGGGGAAGAAGAATCTGGGGATAATGTTCCCAATAATGGGTGAGCTGTCTGACTGCTGAGAAGGTCTGCAATTTGATTGTTTACTCCTAGAAGATGTTGTGCTAGGAGATTCAATTTGTGATGTATGACCCATTTCCAAATGGCTTGTGCTAGGCGTGACAGTTGGAGAAAGTGTCTCCCCCTCCCTGTTTTTGTGCATAGCTGTCATGTTGTCTGTGCAGACTAAGACAGTTTTGCCTATTAGGTGAGTTTGAAAGGCTTTGAGCGCTAGAAACACTGCTAGTAGCTCTAGGTGATTTATATGGAGGCTCTTATACTTTAGAGTCCATAATCCTTGGATAGTGTGACTTTGTAGGTGAGGGCCCCAACCAGTGAGTGATGCGTCTGCTGTTAGCACGGTCTGTGGAACAGGGTCGAAAAAGGGCCGTCCTTTGGATAAATTCTGTGGGTTCCGCTACTACAGAGAGCGATGGGTGCGGCCATCTACCAACACTAGCTCGGTCCACTGACCCTGCGACTGATTCCACTGACTTGCTAAGCATTCTTGAAGGGGACGCATGTGAAGTCTTGCGTGGGGAACAATTATAATGCAAGACACCATCATCCCTAGAAGTTGCATGAACACTTTTGCTGGTAATGATTGGTTGAGCTGAAATTGAGTGAGAAGACACTGAAAACTGTGAATCCTGGCTGAATTGGGAGAGGCTAGAGCTTTGAGTGTCTATCGTGGCTCCCAGATAAGTTTGTGTTGGAAGGCTGTAGATGAGACTTCAACGCATGTACTGTAAACCCTTTTTGGTGAAGTAAGTGAATAGTGGTTTGAGTGTGATGGAGACACAGTAAGTGCTGGCTTTGATGAGCCAGTCGTCCAGGTATGGGAAGACATGGATGTGTTGTCTTCTCAAATGTGCTGCGGCTACTGCCAGACATTTGGTAAATACCCTGGGAGCAGTGACTCCAAACTGTAGTACTTTGAATTGGTAATGATGACCCACTATCATGAATCTGAGGTATTTGCGATGAGCGGGATGAATTGGAATGTGGAAATGTGTGTCTTAAATCTAGTGTATCTAATAAAAGAGGGGGGGGGGGAGAAAGGATCTGTGATCCATTCAGCTTTCTGTTGTAATCCAGTATATCAATAGGGAATGGATCACTTGTACCTGAGTAGCCAGGTATCAATGTTCTTGCCATCTTTCAATAAAAAACCCTCATTCACGTATGCAGGCCATGGGGCGGTATATCTGGATTATCCCCCTTATTAAAAAACATGACAGCATCATCATAGGTTTTTTTTTTATGCTATCCTCCACCAGGATTATTACAGTAGTGATCAGAGATTTAAAAAAGTGCTCAATTGTCGTGAGTTTTTGGGTGGGGTGAGTTAAAATTGACCACACATTACCTGAACTGTACCTTTATTCAGTTCGGAATGGTGGCAGATTAAAACAAGCATTTGCAATGCAATAGGTCTCGCATTAGGAAAGTTTGAGCTATTGGTATTGTAAATGACAAATTTGTTATTTATGTGTTGGTTTTGAAAATAGCGAAATTAATAGCTTTGTCATTTACAATGCCGATAGTTTTAACTTTCGCAAATGTGACACCTATAGCATTTGTAATGCAATATGTATTGTATTAACGTGACTTATATGTATTGATATTACAAATAACAATGGCTTTAATTTATTTTTAATTATTAATACTTAAATAAAAGTTATTGTAATTTATAATGGCAATAGCTTAAACTTTGGTAAATAACTTTTGTGAAGATTATGTTCAGTGTATTTTATTGTGACTAAAATCCAAGAACAGAAGTGAAATATTAACATCTTTTTGTGACATTTGTAATAAAGCTTGAAACATCGAGAGAACATATTTTAACCAGTTGTTGTTGAATGGTTGCACAGATTGATGCTGTGGTGGTGCTGAGTGATGTTGTGGTTGCGACGAGTGATGCTGTGGCTTTCAGTGATGCTGTGGTAGCGCATAGTAGTGATGTGGTGCCCCTGAGTGATGCTGTGGTGGTGCTGAGTGATGCTGTGGTGGTGCTGAGTGATGCTGTGGGGCTGCGATAGAGTACGTGCGATAGATAAAGGGAGGGGGATAGATAGAGTGTTGGCGATAGAGTGAGTGTGATGGATAGACAGATAGAGTGAGTTAATAATTTTCTGCTATGGGCAGCGTGCTCCTCGGAAGCATTCCCCAGGTAAAGGGAGGCTTTGTGTGAACCGCATTCCAGGCAATTTACAGTGCCGGTATGACGACCGAGGCAGAGAATCTGATGAGAATTGCCGACCCGCAGGCCTCCATTTTTGCTGATGCGCATGAATCTCAGTAATTAGTCTGCACACAGAGTGGTAACTGTATCCCCCTTAGCCGTAGAACCACTGGCTCTATGTGTTGCATGCATGTGTTAACGTGGCAGTCTATTTTGGCCAGCTGGCGCACTCACAACACAATGAAAATAAACTACTATTACCCAATGTAACAGTACTCAATTCATCCACCTTAGAAGCTAGAAGTGTGAGTTGGTCCTGCCAGGATGTGAACTGATGACCTTTATTACATAACTGAAGATGTCAGCAGCGAGCGTTTAAAACACAGAAAAATCTTGCTGTGAGTGTGTGTGCGAAAGATTTAGCACTAAATAGCACGTGTGTGAGTTGGTCCTGCCAGGATGTGAACTGATGACCTTTATTACATAACTGAAGATATCAGCAGCGAGTGTTTAAAACACAGAAAAATCTTGCTGTGAATGTGTGTGCATTCGTGCATGTGTGTGAAAGAATTAGCACTAAATAGCACGTGTGTGAGTTGGTCCTGCCAGGATGTGAACTGAAGACCTTTATTACATAACTGAAGATGTCAGCAGCGAGTGTTTAAAACACAGAAAAATCTTGCTGTGAATGTGTGTGTGAGTGTGAGTGTGTGCGTGTGTGTGTGAAAGAATTAGCACTAAATAACATGTGTGTGAGTTGGTCCTGCCAGGATGTGAACTGAAGACCTTTATTACAAATCTGAAGATGTCAGCACTGAGCGTTTAAAACACAGAAAAATCTTGCCATGAATGTGTGTGTGTGTGTGTGTGTGTGTGTGTGTGCGTGCGTGCATGTGTGTGTGTGCGTGCAAGTGTGTGAAAGAATTAGCACTAAATAGCACGTGTGTGAGTTGGTCCTGCCAGGATGTGAACTGATGACCTTTATTACATAACTCAAGATGTCAGCAGCGAGCGTTTAAAACACAGAAAAATCTTGCTGTGAATGTGTGTGTGCGTACGTGCGTGCGTGCATGTGTGTGAAAGAATTAGCACTAAATAGCACGTGTGAGAGTTGGTCCTGCCAGGATGTTAACTGAAGACCTTTATTACATAACTGAAGATGTCAGCAGCGAGCGTTTAAAACACAGATAAATCTTGCTGTGAATGTGTGTGTGCGTACGTGCGTGCGTGCGTGCATGTGTGTGAAAGAATTAGCACTAAATAGCACGTGTGAGAGTTGGTCCTGCCAGGATGTTAACTGAAGACCTTTATTACATAACTGAAGATGTCAGCAGCGAGTGTTTAAAACACAGAAAAATCTTGCTGTGAATGTGTGTGTGCGCGCGTGCATGTGTGTGAAAGAATTAGCTCTAAATAGCACGTGTGTGAGTTGGTCCTGCCAGGATGTGAAATGATGACCTTTATTACATAACTGAAGATGAAAGCAGCGAGCGTTTAAAACATGAAACAATCTTGCTGTGACTGTGTGTGTGCGTGCATGTGTGTGAAAGAATTAGCACTAAATAGCACATGTGTGAGTTGGTCCTGCCAGGATGTGAACTGATGACCTTTATTACATAACTGAAGATGTCAGCAGTGAGCGTTTAAAACACAGAAAAAAAAAATCGTATTGTGAATGTATGTGTGTGTTTTCCTGGTCGTGGTGTGCAAGGCTTCCTTTCAAGTCGGGTGGGGGAAGCAGGGGAGCCAGTAAGTGGGAGGGAATAGCTCTTGGCATTGCTGGGTTGTCTGAGGAGCAGCAGCCTGTGGTGTGAGAGACAAATGTTTTTTTTGTTTTATATTCCAAGACCTTTATTCATCATGTATGATATCGGTAACACGGCTCAGTGCCTACAACCTTAAAAAAAAAAGGCCGGCAGCGTCTTAGACAAATATTTGCATATCGTTTGAAAATGTAGCAATAGTATAGTTACACAGCAAGCCGCCTACAACCCATCCGGGCCGGCCGCGTCAACAGTTACTGAGGTCTTGGCTTTTATTTACTGTGGAACACAAAACGTAAACCAACTTGAATCAGTCCGCTACCGCACTCCGTCCCCTCCCAACATTGTTATCGAATGTGGTTGAAAAGTGCCTATCCATTAAACAAATCACAATATTTACAACAGTTGCATCGTTGCACACATCGGAATAGCTTTCACTCATCCACTTGTGCATTAAGATAGGCAGTTAAATACACCCAATAATCCTTGGCACCTTTTTACTCCCCAGGCACATTGATACTCTACGTTTGGCCAAGAGCAGGGCTACTGCGCAAAATCTGCGTGGCATTGGCTTCATCTTTCCCAGCAAACACAGGAGACAACAGCGAATAGTGCACTCAAGGCGCATCCCCACCATCGTGGACAGTGTGGCAGTAACTTTCAACCAATAGTCCTGGATTTTCTCACAGTACCAGGCTAGATGTACAAAGTCACCATGTTGAAGTGACAGCGTTTGCAGTTCGCGTCTTCCCTGAGATTGTACTTATGCAAAGAAACTGGGGTGTAATATGCCTGGTGCAGGTATTTAAAGTGAATTATGCGCAAGTTACCATTCGGCGTTAGGAGTGTGGTTAGCATACATGTGGTTTCCCATTCTTTGTCAGTGAGGGGGTCCTCCAATATCAGGTTCCATCGTTCTCTAGCTTTAGCAGAGGTATGCCCTATCTCTGTTTGGGCGGCTGCATAAAGTCAGGATACTAGATGAGATGTGTTAGGGGACGCTATGAGCAACTGCAATGTGTCCAGGGTGGGTGGTTCCACGGGGAAAGTAGGATAGAGACGCCGAAGTGCCACTTTTAATCTATGAAACGTGAATTGAAATAACAGGGACGGGTTTCGTATGTAAGCCAGGTCAGCTTCTGTGAGGAAAGTTCCTTCTTTAAATAAATCCCCCATTGAGATCAATCCTACTTGTGCTAATAGACCCATACCCACCGGCTCCGCTGTCACCGATAGCGCCGGATGATCATGTAGGGGAAGGGCTGGAGCATAAAGTGGTAATTTGTGGGTTAACTGTCCTAGCTTCCTCCATGCTGCATTAGTAGCATCTATGGTATTGATGTCCCTATCGTGAAGTGGTGGTCTGTCGTGTGTTATAATGGCATCCAGCGGAATAGGATCCGCATCTCCCTCCTCAACAGCTACATGGGACATGTACGGGGTTCTATGAAACCAAAAGGCTGCATATTGTGCCTGAGCACAAAGGTAGTATAGAAAGAAATCTAGACACCCCACCCCCCTTTGGCCGTTGGTAGCGTCAAGGTGGTTAAGTCTATGCATGCCTGTCTACCCACCCAGATCAGCCTCAATACCATCGTAGTTATGCGCTTGAATACTTCTCTCGGTGGCTGAATGGGTATATTGTTGAAGAGGTAAAGGAGTTTGGGGAGCACTACCATCTTTACTATTGCTATTCGGTCGGCTAGGGACAATGGGAGCTGAATCCATCTTTTAGTTTTGTCTTCAAGGGCATCAATCGCTCTGCCGTAATTGGTTCTAATGACAATTTCGGGGTCCCTATGAAACCATACACCTAGATATCTTATGGGGTCTGTTTGCCATTCCAATGGGTATTCTACTGTGTGCGGTGTGGTGGTGTCTGTGAGTGGGATAAGAACAATAGTTACTTACCTGTAATCTGTGGTTCTCCAGTATTGGTGTCTTTCATAGATTCACATGCCTGAATCATTCCCCGTCGTCGGAGTAGGAGTCCCACGGTACATAAAAAAGCAGTAATATGCCATTTGTACATAGCAAATAACAGTTATACTAAACCAGGAAGTAAAGTAGCCCCAGCTACCAAGGAAAAAACTTCCACATTAGTGACTATCTAAGTCATTATGTTAGACCAAACTGCAGCCAATCAGGCCACAGCTCCCACCAGAATACTCTCCCCAGAGACCCAAGCTGTCAGATTTTTGTAGCACCGGAGTGTACCAAGTGTATATAGATATATCTGAACAACCTGAGTGAGACTCTGAGGGGAGGTGGGTGGGTGCATGTGAATCTATGAAAGACACCAATACTGGAGAACCACAGATTACAGGTAAGTAACTATTGTTCTTCTCCAGTATTAGGGGTGTCTTTCATAGATTCACATGCCTGAATCCGAGTAGTTAGCAGTAATACCATATGTCGCTCTTAGATGCCAAGGAACAGTTTTCATGCATGAAAATAAAGTAATGCAATAACATATGAAAGCGACAAAAGAGCAATAGGAGGTGGGAGAGATCATCAGAGGCTCACCTTATTGAAAAAGATTGCGCAGGACTGCTCTCCCCACCGAGGCATCGGTATCACTTGAAGAATCCAGACAGTAATGCCTCGTGAATGTGTGCCTGCTGGACCAAGTTGCAGCTCTGCAAATCTGTAGGAGAGGCACTCCAGCAAACAAAGCAGTCGAAGAGGAGACTGCTCTCGTAGAATGTGCTCTAGGTAAGGTCTGTAAGGGTTTACCTGCCTGCTGATGGCAGAGCCCTATCGTGGATGAGACCCACCTGGCGATAGTCTGTTTTGTCACTGCACAGCCTTGTCTCGGTCTGCCATGCGCTACAAATAGCTGATCCGTCTTTCTGATGGCAGCTGTCCTTGAAAGATAAAACTTAAGGCATCTCTTAATATCTAATGTGTGTAAAGTCCGCTCAGCTGGTGACTGCGGATTGGGAAAGAATGTCTTAAGTATCACTGGCTCATTTAAATGAAAATCCGATGGCACCTTGGGCATGTACTTCGGGTTGGTGCGTAGTATCACAGAGTCGTTTGTGAATTGCAAGAAAGGCGGCTTAGACGTGAACGCCTGCATGTCACTCACCCTTCTGGCTGATGTTAATGCCAGTAGTAATGCAACCTTCCAAGTGATAAACTTGAGATCAACTTTATGGATTGGCTCAAAGGGATGGCGCATGAGCTGAGCTAGTACTATATTCAAGTGCCAGGATGGGGGTGGCCGACGTATTGGAGGAAACATACGAAATAAACCTTTAAAGAATTGTTGGATTATTCTTGAAGAATATAGAGTATTCGTACCATCCGTACGGTATCGGGATATGGCCGCTAAAAACACTTTAAGTGTTGAGTGAGCCAAACCTGATTTAGCCAACTGTAGAAAGAAGGGCAAGATTTTTTCCGGTTTCGCATGCATGGGATGTAAATTCATAGTTTGGCACCAAACACAAAAGCGCTTCCATTTAAGTTTATACGTTTTGTTCGTTGAAGGTGCTCTAGCATTGGCTAGGACTTCTTGACAGTCATGCAGAATGTTCAAGTGTGCAAACTCATGGTGTTGAGGAGCCAAGCCGATAATTTCAGAGAATGAGGATCTGGATGATACACCCTGCCTTCTTGAATTGTCAGAAGATTCAGAATTTGAGGCAGTTGGACTGGTTCGCATTCTGATAGAAGAAGAAGCTGTGTGAACCAATACTGTCGTGGCCACCGTGGAGCAATCAGAATAATTCGACACGGCTGTCTCCTCATTTTCTTGATGACCTTGGGAATTAAAGGAATTGGCGGAAAAGCGTAAGCAAATATCCGCTCCCAATTCATTGACAGCGCATCCCCGCAAGATTCTCTGTGGGGAATCCAGCTCACAAAGTGTGTACATTTTTTGTTCTGATACGTTGCGAAAAGGTCCAGATCGGGGTGACCCCATCTTTGGAAGATCCGATCCAGCGCTGGCTGATGCAGTTCCCACTCGTGAGTGCTGCTCTTGGATCTGCTCAATGAGTCTGCCAGCACATTGACTACTCCTGGAACATGCACCGCTGACAAGTTGATGTCTGGACTTGTTCCACAGCGGTTGCTCCCCTGACCCACTGCCTGCCCTAGCGACGCTTGCTGACCACACCGCCTGCCCTGATTGAACTCCTGGCCACCCGGACACCGGCTGCATCACAGAGCGCTTCGACCACTACCAAGCGCGTGGTATCGTTCACATTGCACTTATTGCTGCTCATTGGCCCTGCATAGCGGTGTTTATTTACAGGCTGATTATTGTTTGTTGTGTGTTACTGTACCTTTGCTCTCCCTCCGGCTGTGCCCCTGCTTCGTTCACGCGACCATAACGCCATTTTGTTGTTCTGTTTACCTGCGGCCCCTGTCTCCTCCCCGCTCCCGCCTCCCGGCAGCCCCTCCCACACACTGGTATAACTATCTAGCCCCGTCCTCCGTCCCACCGTGACCGTCTGGACTTGTTCCACAGCGGTTGCTCCCCTGACCCACTGCCTGCCCTAGCGACGCTTGCTGACCACACCGCCTGCCCTGATTGAACTCCTGGCCACCCGGACACCGGCTGCATCACAGAGCGCTTCGACCACTACCAAGCGCGTGGTATCGTTCGCATTGCACTTATTGCTGCTCATTGGCCCTGCATAGCGGTGTTTATTTACAGGCTGATTATTGTTTGTTGTGTGTTACTGTACCTTTGCTCTCCCTCCGGCTGTGCCCCTGCTTCGTTCACGCGACCATAACGCCATTTTGTTGTTCTGTTTACCTGCGGCCCCTGTCTCCTCCCCGCTCCCGCCTCCCGGCAGCCCCTCCCACACACTGGTATAACTATCTAGCCCCGTCCTCCGTCCCACCGTGACCGTCTGGACTTGTTCCACAGCGGTTGCTCCCCTGACCCACTGCCTGCCCTAGCGACGCTTGCTGACCACACCGCCTGCCCTGATTGAACTCCTGGCCACCCGGACACCGGCTGCATCACAGAGCGCTTCGACCACTACCAAGCGCGTGGTATCGTTCGCATTGCACTTATTGCTGCTCATTGGCCCTGCATAGCGGTGTTTATTTACAGGCTGATTATTGTTTGTTGTGTGTTACTGTACCTTTGCTCTCCCTCCGGCTGTGCCCCTGCTTCGTTCACGCGACCATAACGCCATTTTGTTGTTCTGTTTACCTGCGGCCCCTGTCTCCTCCCCGCTCCCGCCTCCCGGCAGCCCCTCCCACGCTCCGCCCCCTCCACTCTCCATATATGACAGTAGTTCCCGCGCGCAGCGTTCACGCGCAGCGACCGCGCCCAATCCGCGCCGAAGGTGCGCCAAAGGTAAGCCCGTCTACGCCCGTCCGCGCCCAGCGCCATACCCCCTGCCCCTCGCGCTGCCCAGCCCTCCCGCATTACCTACGATGCCGACACCCTCCTAGCCCTTAACCCCGGTCGCGCCACCAACTGCGTCCAAGCCGCTCCTGGACACACCCATGGACCTTTCTCTTGCTACTCCTGCAAATTCATCGGCACCGACAACATCTCCGCTACGACCACACCACAGATTCCCGACCCCAACCACCTACAATGCATCTTGCTCAACACCCGATCGGTCCACAGACACGCCATTGACCTATGGAATCTACTAGACACCATCTCTCCAGACGTCGCCTTCCTAACAGAAACATGGATGAACGCTTCCTCCGCCCCAGACATCACCATTGCCATCCCTGAAGATTATAAGATCACACGCAAGGACCGTACCGGCCACTCAGGAGGAGGAATCGCTATCGTCCATAAAAAATCAATCCGCATCTCAACCAGCTCTGACGCCAACCTCGCCAACTCCGAACACCTTCACTTCCAGATCCACATCGACCCCAAGACCACACTCAGAGGCACCCTCCTCTACAGACCACCAGGACCCCGCGCAAAATTCAGTGAAGACATCGCGGACTTCATCACTCCACACGCGCTCCCCTCCAAAGACTACATCCTTCTGGGAGACCTCAACTTTCACCTTGAAAAGATCAACGACCGCAACACCACCACCCTCTTGGACAACCTCGCCAACCTCGGACTTAAACAACTGGTCACTTCCCCCACCCACATCGCAGGTCACACACTCGACCCCATCTTCACCTCCAGCAATCATGTCTCCTTCAGCCACACTACAGATCTCCTCTGGACTGACCACAGCTGCGTTCACTTCACCTACAACAAGCCAAAACCCACCAACCACCTGGAACCAACTCTGCAAAGAAACTGGAACAAAATCACCATCGACCAGATCTCCTCATCGCTCCTTCTAAACACCCCAGCCCACTCTTCTAACCCAAACCAAGCCGCCGCCAACTTCACCCTATGGTTATCCAACACCGCCGACACCTTAGCACCACTGAAAAAACGTCAAAGCAAACCTGGCAGCAAGAAGGCTTCATGGTTCAACGATGATCTTAAGAAGTCCAAGAAACTCTGCCGCGCCCTTGAAAAGGCCTGGAAAAAAGACCCAACCACTAGCACCAAGTACGCCTTCAAAAACGCCACCCGCACACACCACCAACTAATCCGAAAGGCCAAGAAAACAGCATTCAAGGATCGACTTGACAACAACGCCCACAACAGCAAGGAACTTTTCAACATCGTCAAGGAATTTACCAATCCCTCGGCCAACTCCAACGACATCACCCCCTCTCAAGCCCTCTGCGACTCCCTAGCCTCATTCTTCCACAACAAAATTGCAGACATCCACAACAGCTTCGACAACCAACCCGGAGACCAACCCACCCAACCATATGCTGAACATTCTCCCCCCTTGAACACCCTTAACGACTGGAACCCAATCTCCACTGAAGACACCATCCGCCTGATGAACTCCATCCACTCAGGATCCCCCACAGACCCATGTCCTCACCACATCTTCAACAAAGCAGACTCCGTCATAGCACCCCACCTCCGAGACGTCATCAACTGCTCCTTCAACTCCGCCACCTTCCCGGAAAGCTGGAAACACGCTGAACTCACCGCCCTTCTGAAAAAACCCACAGCGGACCCCACCGAACTCAAAAATTACCGCCCCATTTCGCTCCTTCCATTCCCGGCCAAAGTAATCGAGAAAGCTGTCAACAACCAGCTCGCCGCTTTCCTCGAAGCCAACAAATCCCTCGACTCCTCACAATCTGGCTTCCGAGCAAAACACAGCACTGAGACCGCCCTCATCGCAGCAACAGACGACATTCGAACTCTACTGGACAATGGAGACACAGTCGCCCTCATCCTCCTCGACCTCTCTGCAGCCTTCGACACAGTCTGCCACAGCACCCTTTTACAACGCCTCAGAAACATCGGAATACAAGGAAAAGCACTTGAATGGATCACCTCGTTCCTCACCGGAAGAACCCAGAGAGTCCGCCTTCCACCATTCAAGTCCGAGGCCACTGAAGTCATCTGTGGCGTACCACAAGGATCCTCACTCAGTCCCACCCTCTTCAACGTATACATGAGCCCCCTCGCGACCATCGCCCGCCAACACAACCTCAACATCATCTCTTACGCGGATGACACTCAACTGATCCTTTCTCTCACCAATGACCCCAGCACCGCCAAAACTAACCTACACGAAGGAATGAAAGAAGTTGCCGAATGGATGAAACACAGCCGTCTGAAACTGAACTCAGATAAAACAGAAGTCCTCATCTTAGGTACTTCCCCCTCTGCATGGGACGACTCTTGGTGGCCGGAAGCCCTTGGAAAAGCACCCATCCCGACAGACCACGCACGGAACCTAGGCGTTATCCTGGATTCTTCACTCTCAATGAACAGACAAGTCAGCGCCGTATCCTCATCCTGCTTCAACATTCTTCGCATGCTCAAAAAAACATTTCGCTGGATCCCCACCAATACCAGAAAAACAGTCACCCATGCTCTGGTCACGAGCCGACTGGACTACGGAAACACCCTCTACGCAGGCACTACCGCTAAACTCCAGAAGAAACTCCAACGAATCCAAAACGCCTCAGCCAGGATCATATTAGACATCCCACGCAACGAACACATCTCTGGTCACCTGAAAGATCTCCACTGGCTGCCCGTCAATAAGAGGATCACTTTCCGACTGCTAACCCACGCACACAAATCACTCTACGACATCGGACCAGAATGCCTCAACTCACGACTGTCCTTCTACACCCCCTCCCGCCAACTACGCTCTTCCAGCCAAGCCCTCGCCACTGTACCTCGCATCAACAAGACCACCATGGGAGGCAGATCCTTCTCATACCTGGCTGCTAAAACATGGAACCTACTCCCCACCTACCTTCGCCTTACCCAGAACCACCTAGCATTCAGAAAGCAACTTAAAACGTGGATATTTGACAAGTAATCCTCCTCCCCTCCCTAAGCGCCTTGAGACCCTCTGGGTATGTAGTGCGCTATATAAATTCTTTGACTTGACTTGACTTGACTTGACATGTCGTGAGCCAGAGCCCAAGTCCAGATCTCTTGAGCCTGCTGGGACAACCGGGCTGATCTTGTGCCCCCCTGCTTGTTCAGGTAATGCATGCTCGTTGTGTTGTCTGTTCGAATTAACACTGTCGAGCCTTCCAGAATCGCCTGAAAAGATTTCATGGCGAGGAAAATGGCCCTTAATTCCAATAGATTGATGTGCAATTTCTTTTGTTGACTGTCCCATTTGCCACTGATCGTCATCCCTTGAAGGTGCGCGCCCCAACCTTCTAGCGAGGCATCTGTGGTTACTATGAATCTGGGGACTTCTGCGAGGAAAGAACAACCCACTTGCAGGTTGTGTGCCTGACTCCACCACAGGACTGTATTCTTCATTCGAGGTGTTAAGGTGATGATATCCTCGAAGGAACCTGATACCTGCACCCATTGGTGACTGAGTTCCTCTTGTAATGGTCTCATCCTCAGACGACAGTTTGGAGTGAGAGGAATGCACGATGAGATCCTCCCTAGGAAAGATTTGAATTTTCGAACAGAAACGCACTCTTTTCTGAGGAGTGTAGTCGCCATTTTTTGGATCTTCTCCTGTCTTTCGCTTGAAATGAAGACCTGAGCGAGCCTGGAGTCCAGTGTTGCTCCTAGGAAAGACTTCCTTTGTGATGGTATCAGATCTGATTTCTCGAAGTTCACTGAGAAACCCAGGCTTTGAAGCAGGCAAAGGCATTTCTGGACATGTCTGCTTGTTGTGGCGTAGGAATTGGCCTTGATAAGGCAATCGTCCAGATACGGGTATATCTGAATACCCTGTAATCGCAAGTGGGCCGCTACAGGTGCCAACATCTTTGTGAACACCCTCGGGGCTGAACGTAGTCCAAAGGGAAGCACCTTGAATTGGAAATCCCTGCCAGCCACTCTGAACCTCAGGAACTTCCTGTGTCTGGGGAAAATGGGTACATGGAAGTAAGCATCCTGAAGGTCGAGTGTTGCCAAGTGGTCTCCTTCTGCCAAGAACTGGAGGATCTCTTGGAGGGTTAACATTCTGAACGTTAATTTTTTGATGTATTTGTTGAGGGCCCGCAAATCGAGGATTGGGCGCCATTCCCCTGATTTTTTGCGTATCAAGAAAAAACGAGAGTAAAAGCCTTTTCCTCTCTGATGTTGAGGTACTCTCTCGATTGCCCCCTTCCGAATCATTGTATTGATTTGGATGAATAGCTCCTTGAGATGAGCTGGGGGCGGCCCTTTTGGGGGTGAATTTGGAGGGGTTTTTACAAATTCTAATATGTGGCCCTTGGAAACCGTATCCAGCACCCATTTGTCTGTGGTAATATTTGACCATTTTGAGTAATGTAGGGATATTCTTCCTCCAATTTTTTTTTGGCTGGGACAAAGTGGCGGCAGGAAGTGATTCTCACTTTTTGCTGGTGTTGTCTCTACCCCGATATGTTGTTTTCCCTCGGGGCTGTGAATAATTATTTCTTCTCTGGCCATAAGGTTGTTGTTTATATGGCTGGTACCTCTGGGTATTTTGGGTGTTCGTATAGGAACGCTGTTGGTAATATCCTCCTCTATTTGTGAAGGTTCCTCTTCCTCTAGCACCACGAAAGGAAGATTTCCGATACTGCAAAGTACCCAACGATCGTGCAGTCTCTGTATCCTTTTTGATGGCCTGTAAAGCCTCATCCACATGCGAGCCGAATAGGTACTCGCCATCATAAGCCATGTTTAACACCTTGGCTTGCACCTCCTGCCTAAAGGACGTAGATTTCAACCATCCTTCTCTTCTAAGGACAGCGGCTCCTGCCAACTGTCTGAATCCTGTAGCTGCTACATCTACTGCAGCATCAATGATCTCCGACGAAGCACATTCCCCTTCCTGCAGGATTTTCATGGCTTCGGTCTGGTCCGGTTCAGGCAGTTTTTTAATGTAAGGCGATATGTCTGACCACATTTGCCTATCATACCTGCCTAGAATTGCCATAGAATTAGCAACCCTAACTGTGGTCGCTGCAATCGTTGATACCTTTTTCCCAATGGTATCGAGTCGTCTCCCGTCTCTGTCCGTTGGAGTGGAGATTTGAGACGACGGGTTCTTTGCTCTCTTTTGAGCTGCTTGTGAAATGACTGACTCCGTCTTGGCCTGGCCAATCAGGCAAGCAGGTGAAGATGCTGGTGCTCTGTATTTCTTATCCACTCGTGGTAAAACCGCAGGTAAAGAATTCGGCGTGGCCATAATCTTGAGACCTTCTTTCCAAATAAAGTCTATAATAGGAATGGACCAGCTTTGCCTCTGAGACAAACTCTTAAAGTCGTATAGGAAACATTCATCCTGTTTAGTCTCCATGGTAATGAGAAATCTCTTGGTTGCATTGTCCATAATCCTATGGAAATTCGCAATATCCACCGGTGGTGACTCAGCCTTTGGTTGTTCATCCGGAGACGGTGTGTCAGCTTGATAATCCTCATACTCCGACGAATCCGATTTATCTAATTCACCTTCTTCCTGAGCCTCCTCCTCAGAGTTCTCATCCTCCGTTTGGTTATAAGGCACCGGTATGGATGGGTTATGCCCCGTTTCTTCTGGCCTAGTAGGCATTGAATTTGGGGTCACTTGAGGCTGTGGGGACGAGATTTGAGATTCGCCAGACTCTGAAGGCGGAAAACGGCGATAGTAATCGCTCAACATGTACTGTAAATTGTGGAACAGTTCCATAGGCATATGCATTCCTGGTGTTGGTGTAGTATCCAACCTGGGCGGTTGCGTCACTTGCTCTTCTTCGTCCTGATCTTTCACCAGAATAAGCAAGTCAGATGGACTCTTGGCTGCTTGAAATAATTCATCACCAGAGTCCTCTACCTCAGAATCCAAGAGCCTGTCTGGCAGCGTCAGTGGCGACATAGATGCAGACTGAGACGGGTGCTTTTGTAATAGCGCCGCAGTGGTGGCTGGAGATGGCAGCGATATCACATCGCTTCTTGCTGACCAGACTTGGATGTCTGTGCAGGATGACAGCTTTGGTGTTATTGGAGTTTTCTGAGGCACTGGCAAGTCTTGTGGCTTAGACTTGGCTGTGCACGATGCACTCTTCGACGACGATTGCTCCGTTGACGACTGCGGCTGGTTAGAGTTCATCGATGCGGATTTTGTCGTCGACGACGAAGTCTTCGACGGGACCATTTTCTTCGTCGACGGGGTCGTCGACGGAACTATCTTCTTCGTCGACGAGACCGTCGACGACGACTTCGTCGACGAGGTCGTCGACGGGGTCTTCCGCGTCGACGAAGGGATCGTCGACGGGGCCGTCGACGGGGTCTTCCTAGTCGTCGATGGGATCGTCGACGGCTGCTTCGTCGACGGTACGGTCTTCTTCGTCGACGGTAAGGCTGTCGTCGATGGCAAGCTGTTTGTCGACGCTGATCTGTGCTTCATCGACGGGGGCTCGTCGACGGGGGGTGAAATTTTCTTCATCGACGAGATGGGACGAATCTGTACATGAACAAAGGTAGGAGAGGACGCTGAGGACATCACCAAAGAGGGTTTTGGTGAGGAAAAAGTCATGGTAGAAGTTACTGCAGTGGCTGTTTGGCAGGAAACCGGCAGAGAAGTTGCTGCCTTGGTTATGGGCCTCTGAGGTGACATTAAAGACGCAGTCTGTTTAGTTTCTGGTGGCCTCACAGATTTTTCAGAGGATTTCTTCAGTTTTGAGGTAGAAGGCTCATCAGCATCCTGAGAGAGCTGGGCCTGCCTCGCCACCTTCGCCTTAGGAGTAGTCACCTTACCCTCAGCCATCCTTTTCCTAGAGCCCATAGAAGACACTGAGGCCAAACTTCCTACCTCAGAGAGTGGCAAATCCTTGTCCTTAATCCTCTGTATCCACAGCAGTAGGCGACCCTCTCTGTCCCTGAGGGTTTTAGCAGGAAAAGTGCGACAAATCTTGCACTCCTTTGCTTGATGATCAGGATACAAGCAATAGATGCATAAAGTATGCGGATCCTCTTTGAACAGCCGTGCCTTGCCACAGGATTCACAGGCCCTGAATAAGGACTTTGATTTAGACATGTTTGAAAGTGAGAACTTTCAAAAATAGAGAAAAAACGGAGCAGAGCTCAGAGAGACTCCCTATCACACGACGTGCGGTAAAAAATCTGACAGCTTGGGTCTCTGGGGAGAGTATTCTGGTGGGAGCTGTGGCCTGATTGGCTGCAGTTTGGTCTAACATAATGACTTAGATAGTCACTAATGTGGAAGTTTTTTCCTTGGTAGCTGGGGCTACTTTACTTCCTGGTTTAGTATAACTGTTATTTGCTATGTACAAATGGCATATTACTGCTTTTTTATGTACCGTGGGACTCCTACTCAGACGACGGGGAATGATTCAGGCATGTGAATCTATGAAAGACACCCCTAATACTGGAGAATTGAGGACTTCTCCCAGTTTATTTGCAGACCGGAAAAGTCTCCAAATTTGATATAGGTGCGTAGGAGAGGATCTAAGTTACGTGGTGAATCTCGAACATATAGCAGCATATCATCCGCATATAGCAAGATGTGTAGGGGCCTATTTGGAAATTGCAGGGCGAGATGATGGCTCTTCTGCCTAACTACACAGGCTAGAGGTTCCAGAGCCAGAGCAAATAGTAGGGGTGATAGTGGGCAGCCCTGTCTGGTTCCCCTTTCTATGTGAAAGGCTTCAGAGACATAGCCATTTATCCTAACTCTGGCAGGGGGTTTTGTATATAATAATTGGATCCAGTGAATGTAAATCGATGGAAAGCCCATCCTGTGCAGTATAGTTATTAAGTAAGACCACTCAATAGAATCGAATGCCTTAGCGGCATCTAGCATCACAGCTACAGCCTTCATCGTTGGATCTAGATAGTGTGAGACCGCAAATAGCGTTCGTGTGTTATGTGAGGTATTGCGGGATGGTATAAAACCTGACTGGTCTGGAAGGACCAAATTCGGCATAAGTGGCTGCAGTCGCACTGCAAGTATTTTAGCGAGTATTTTAGAGTCTACGTTGAGCAGGGATAGGGGGCGGTATGAATTACAGTTTTGTGGGTCCTTGTCTGGTTTGAGAAGTGCCACTATCATCGCCTCTCTGAGTGTTTCTGGTAGTAACTGAGCTTCGTGTGCAGCCCCAAACATAGCAACTAAGCGAGGTGCCAGGAGATCTTTGTAAGTTTTGTAAAATTCGCAAGTGAAGCCGTCCGGGCCAGGGCTCTTGCCGTTGGGCAGAGACTGAATCACTTCTGACACTTCCTCCACTGTGATCGGCAATGATAGATATTGCCTCTGGGAATCAGATAGCCAGGCAATGGCGATGTCGTCTAAATATTGGAGCATTTCTTGTTGTGTCGCTACTGGTCGTGATTGATACAATTCCCCATAGTTCTTAACAAAACATTGTAGAATGGCTGTGGGGTCTGTGTGTACTTGATCATCCTCTCCCCTAATCTGAGTGACAGTATTAGGCAAGCGGCCCATGCATATTTTGTTCGCTAGTACTCGCCCGGGTCGTCCACTCTCTCCATAAACTCTGGCTACATGTCTCTTACTCAGGTACTTAACCTCATACTCCGCAAGGGACTGGTGTTCCGTTAAAGTAGTGTGTATTGCTGCAAGTGTTGCCGGGAGAGGCGATACTTCATACTGACGCTCTAGTGTACTGAGTTTGGCTTCACATCTTGCTAGTTGTGTTCGTATATCTTTTAGTATCCCCGCTGTAGTGCTAATACAAACGCCGCATATGGTTGCTTTGAAAGCCTCCCATAATAGGCCTGCATCTTCCGTTGAGCTTTCATTTAATTGGAAATATTCCCTAATTGCCCTTTCTATTGTATCTGCATAGACTTGGTTGGTCAATGCCGTGGCATTGAACCTCCAACTGTACGGGGGTGGTATATAGTCAGGAAAGTTGAGCGAAAGGTTAATGGGGTTGTGGTCTGACAGGGTTTTGGGCATATGTTTAACCGCCCTTGTCCACAGAAGTAGATCGTCTGTGCCCAGCAAGTAATCTATGCGCGACCAGCTGCCATGTGCCGCTGATGTGTGCGTCGCTTCTTTTGCATCTGGGTGACGGGTTCTCCAAATGTCCGAGATGCGTAGATCTAGCATCATGTCTAGTAGTTTAGAGCGAGCCTGTGTGTAATGCTCCGTTGTGTCTCCCGACCTGTCAAGCTCGTCATCTAGAGCTAGGTTAAGATCTCCACCCCAGAGTATCGTGTGTGTGTGTGTCCTCTGAGTGTAGTAGCTGCCATATCTCATGGTAGAAATCAGGAGCATCAGTGTTTGGGCCGTATGTATTCACCAGTGTTAGTGGATGTCCCCGTAGCCTACTCTTTAGGATGACATATCTACCATACGTATCTAGGTTTGTTGTATCTATCTTGAAATTCGTCCCTTTTTTAACAAGGATGGAAACCCCTCTAGAATATGAAGAATAGCACAAATAGCGAGTAGATTCCGCCCACCGTCTTCCCACCTGAGCAGTCGAGTTTGGAGCTTCATGCGTCTCTTGAAACAGAACAATGTCAATGTGCCATCTGTCTAGACATGTGAATATCTGACGCATTTTTTTTGGATTAGTGTAACCTCTAATGTTCCAGGTAAGGAAATTCAAGGGTTGTGTAGTCAACGGAGTGCTAGCCATCGTGTCGTGCAATGTAGAGTAACAACAAAAGTATGGTGCATGAAGAGAATCTCTTGTCGGCTACAACTGGAAGGACTGATATAGGCACCTCCAAACGAACAATAAGTACATGTCAGACGGGTATAGGCAGTGCATCTCAAGCAGACAGATTCCGAATCGAAAACAATTCCCACAACATTTCCCTTCCCACCCACAACAGCAGCCCAATCCTGCTGATGCCATACCCAAAACGAATCGTCCAAACTCAATAACATTTCGTGGGGGTTTCCCATAGGGGGGTCTACCTGGGCTACACATCTCCATCCGAGATATCGGATGTGGACGGGCTGTGTTAGTCACTGACAACTGGTTGCTCAGAATATCAGTTATCCTAACTAGAGTATAGTGGTACAGTATATTAGAAACAGTTGGGCATGAGTGAGCCAGAACATCATTTGGTGATGATTCTGCACAACCAAGGGCAAACCAATGCTTCCCAGAGGCAGTAATGATAAGTTCTTGCCCGATGCTGGGGCAGGGTATTCTGAGGTATAAAAAGTTTATCAGGTGAATGCTGGTGTCGTCGTCAGTTGTTGGAGCCAACAGTTTAGGACTACAGAATAGCCTCAAAATTACATACGTCCAGCTCAGCTCCAAGCCGCATAGCAATGCACTGTGTGTCAACAACTAAAGAATTTCTCATGGCAATGTACTCAGTGGCCAGGACCTGGTGCTAGTCGTACAGCTGGTATATGGTTAGAGATGGTGATGTCCTGGGCAATAGGTGAAGGAGTATTACCCCATTTTGACTCTGGTTTTCTCCACAGACATCTCAGAAAATCTGTGTATAAGCACCAATCATCATACTTCCATCGCTGCTGTTCCCGTCTGGGAGGAGTGTGTATAAGCGTCTAAGGATGGTATATGTCAAATGTAACTCTCCAAATGGGGTAGATTGGGAGAAAGCTAGCTTATCATGAGGGTTACAGCGTCCTGTCGTAAAGAGGATCCCCATGACACTTGATATCAATTTAACAGTAACTTATCAAAGTATTTTCCCCCCGTCCCCTCGAGGTCAAGTGGATTCCTGTGTGGTATTAGAACGCCGCCCAGGGCTAGAGGTATGTATCAGACAGAATCCGTCCCGACATGTGGTCAGCACTCTGATCGGTGTAGAGGCGTATTAGTCTATGGAACCCTACAGAATGGACTCACCACAGATGAAGGGATCGTCTTCGTCCATAGCAGGCCACACCGTTCCAGGAGGAGTCTCGTCATGGTTGCCTGTGATGTTCTCGAGTCACTACCCCTGTCGCTTATGATACATCTTTAAATCAGCTTATTCCTTGTCGTTGTCTTGCTCTTGCCTGTCTCTGGTCCTCCGAGTGGTCACGATGGTTTTGATGTAATCATTGGCTGCCTTAGGTGTAGACAAAACCGTCGATTTGCCCTCCCAGGTCACCTTTAGTCGCGCAGGGTACAGCATAGCGTAGTCCACCTTTAGATCGCGCAGCTTGGCCTTGGCTGAGTTGAATTCTTTGCGTGCCTGCTGTACCGCTATTGTGTGATCAGGGTAGAACTCTAAGCGATTGTTCTGGAAGACGAGGTCTTTGCGCTCCCGTGCTAGTCGCAGTATCGTATCCCGGTCTCTGTAATTTAAGATGCGTGCCACAATGGGCCGTGGCGGTGTACCTGGCGGAGGTGGCGGCGCCAGGGTACGATGAGCCCTTTCCACAATAAAGATTGGTGATAGTGCTTCCTTGCCAAAGAGTGCCAAGCAGAGCTCTTCAACATAGAGTTCCATTTTGCCTATGTTTGTAGATTCGGGCAATCCCGTGATGCGCACGTTGTTGCGTCTTGATCTAGCTTCCAAATCCTCTGCCTTGGACCGTATGACGTCCAGAATTTTCTCAAAGCCCGTGCATTTGGATGTGCTAGTACGCGCTTCATCTTCCACTGCCGTTATTCTGGTCTCCCCCATATCTAGCCTTTCGTCGTGTTTATCCAGCTTAGCCGCCATATTGTCTACTCGGCAAGTGAGATGGTCTAGTTTCCCGTTTATGTCCTGTAAACTGGACTGGATAGCCTGGAGTATGGATTCCATCCCACGTGTCGCGTCCGCCGCAGCATCCGTCTCTGTATCCAAGTGGGATGTGGGCCCACGTGTTGTTCTGCGCTGTTCAAAACTAAGCTTGGGCTGTTGCCTGTCTGGTTTCCCCATGTCGGAGTACCAGTCTGATCGCTATATAGCAGGAAGGCACACTACGGTCTGGTCCAGCAGCTATGCCAGTGGGCACACTCTTTGCAGGCACACCGTCTCGGGGCAGGAGCCTGAGGTTCGTATATTCAATATGGTTGCCTACCCGATCCTCAGGCAGACCATTTGCGTTGGTGCAGTGAGTTATTCAGTGTCGGTGGTAGGAAGGATGAACGTGTCCCAGGGGTCGTCAACAGGCAGGTACCCTCCGCAGCGTTCTGGTCTCCACGCCGCAAAGCCAGATTTTTGGCGTTTATTCATAGGCGATGTGCAGTCACACGCAAAGGTTTGGACCCGTCCAGGGATCAGTGCCTCGAGGCTGCCGCAGCACTCCCGTCTCTGGCAGGACCTGTGCTCACAGAGATGTATGGCTGGCCTCACGGATCTTCTCCACAGCCGAAGGGGGTGCAGACGTGAGGACATGGGGAACGGGCTCTGCCTCTGAGAATCTCGCCGTGCGAGTCACCGACCATGAGCTGGGTCAGATCTCCATAAGGCAATAGTGAGGGGCTGTGAGACTCGTGCAGCATATGGATGGCTCTGAAATGCCCCAAAGGTAACCGGCGCTGGTAGTCAGGAGACTCCCGGGAGCTCAACCGTTCCGATTCACGCTAATGGGCGCCGCCATTTTGCCGTCGTTTTTCGCGCCGGTCCAAGCGCTCTGTGTTGTCTGTGGGAGCGCGCGTTGCTGACCGCTGTACAATGCTCAGGCTCGCAAACCACCAGGCAGACCTGGAGAGATTTTAGCAATTGCACAGGGTATGCCAGGTCGAACAGTGCGCAGTATAGTGTTACGAGTGGAAGCCGCCATCTCAGCTGCCATGTCGTCCGGAGCCCCTCGCACCAGATTGCTGTATTAATAGGAATTAATCCTTCCGTAGAGGGAGACCTCTGGAAAGAAGCGTGCTCAGAATGTAAGCCCCGATGTCTGTGGCAGCATCTCAGACCATAACTCGCTACGCTGTGGGAGAGCTATGCGCCGGGGAGCGGCGGCCGCCATCTTACCCGATATTCGCCAGTGAGCGCTCGTTGTCCTCCCCGGCCAGCAAAGACGTCCCTCAGGTGTCTGGCATCATCCTCCAGCTGCTTGTGGCTCCTGATATTGGCATTGGTTGTCTTTAACGGGTCATATTTCGTTTTTCGAAACCCGTCCGGTAGAGCTGTCAGTTCAGCCAGCCATCCCGCAGTGCGCCCTCTAGCGCCCCCCGTGTGAGAGACAAATGTTGGGGTGAGGGGGAGGGGGTGGGAGAGAGTGCGCTGCAGAGGAAGAGGCTGAAGGAGGGAGGGCGGGGGAGACAGCGAAAGGGTGAGAGAAGAGGCATTGCTCAGAGGGGGCGGGGGAGAGCATTCCTTTGAAGTGTGAAGCTCTCGGCACAAGCGGGCACCCAGCTTCATGCTTGAGTGCCCAACATGCATTGTAGCAAATCTGCTGGTTTAAGAGACTTTGGTTCAGATGTAATTGGTTCGAGTATAAATACTCGACCTAAAAACAGTGTTGTGCGTGGGAAGATGAGTTACTGGTCTAACACATTAGTGTGTCCATGTGAAAGGTCAACATGTTTCAGCCCCATGTATGTGCCCAAACGGGTCAGGGGGCCTTCTTCAGGACCATGTAAAGTGTGAGATGCAAATTTGTCGGCGAGAGCAGATTCAGTTCACCTTATCTACACGTAGGTCTATGAGTACCTTGTAGTCCTCAATTAGGGACTTCCTCCGAGCGCCGGCGAGTGTTTTGCCTAATTAGTTACACGCATGTCACGACTTGTGCTCGCTCTTCTTACGGTGCTCCGGGTCAAGTGTAGACATAAAATTGCCCTGCTGTAGTAGTGTCACCATGTGGAAATGCTCTGAAAGTATGTAGAGGTCTAGAATAGGTCTAGAATAGATCTAGAATAGGTCTCAAGGAACCATCCTTTTTGGGGATGATAAAGTACAGGGAGTACACGCCTGTCCCTTGATGTTGTAACGGCACAGATTTTATGGCTCCTTTGGACAGGAATGACTGGACCTCTTGCTAAAGTAGATGTAAATGTTCTGGTGACATTTTGTGAGAACGCAGTGGAATGTTTCGAGGATTGTTGGTAAGCTCCAGGCAATAACCATGTTGGATAATTCCTAACACCCATTTGTCTGGGGTGATAGATTGCCAAATGGGGAGGAAGTGTAGAAGACGTCCCCAGACAGGTGTTAAATGATCGGGGGGTTGAGTGTAGGCAAATCAATGCTTGTGGGTAGGGGAAAATTACGTGGTGTAGAACCCCTGCCTCGACCTATGTTGAAGAAGCCCCTTGTAGAGGAAGATTAACGGTTGCCTTTGAAAGAGGAGGCGGCAGTATTGTCTGAGGACATGGTTTTCGACCCTCTACGGTAGAAGGAGCAACGAACAGAGCCCCGATTAGAGGGAGACTGCAGAGCTCCCACAGACTTGGCTACCTCTTCTTTTTTCATTTTTTCTAATGACTTATCTACTTCGGGCCAAAAGAGATGTTCCTTGTCAAAAGGAGTATTTAAAATAGGCTGGGGTACTTTGGGTTTGAAACCAGAAATCCGCAACCATGCATGTCTCCTTACTAAAACACTAGTGTTAATCTCTCTAGCTCTTCAGCATCTAATGCACATCTAATTCAAGAATTGGATATGAGATTCCCTTCCTGGGCTAAACCCTGGGCTTTTGCTTTGTGCTCATCTGGGAGGTGTTGTAGCAACTGCTCCATTACATCCCAGTGTGCCCTATTATATCTGGCTAGCAGAGCCTGGGTGTTTGCAATGAGCCAATGATTTGCTGCCTGGACGGTTACTAGTTTACCGGAGGCGTCTGATAGGTTGATTTTTGTCTGGAAGGGAGTGGTGGGGGGACATCCCCTGTAGTCTGTGAATTGGCCTGTTTATGGGCATTAGAGACCACCAAGGAATCTAGTGGATCTAAGGGAGAAGTCTTATATTTGTTATTAATTCTGGGGTTGAGATTGCAAGCACGCACTGCATCTTTAAAGATATCATCGGCATGTCTCATCATACCTTTAAGCATAGGTAGAGTGTGGCTAGGCCTTTGAAATCTTCCTTTAGAGATTCCTTGTGTAACTGAGCCCCATTATATTCTGCAGCTCTAGCAAGTAATTCTAGATATCCTACATTGTCGTCAGGAGGGGAAGGCTTTGCAAGGTAAATAATCCTTCCAGCGGTCTATCGTTAAAATATTGTCCCACCCCCATCTCCATCATCATCATCCGGGGGTGGAGAGTTAGTTGGTGTAATCAGTAAATGCTGCAAAGGTGGAGAAGTTGGTGAAGGGGAACATAGTGGAGGAGGAGGGGAGGAGTTAGTACCTACATTCTTCCTCTTCAAAGGCATATGGTAAAGGGTGTCCTCTGACTCAGGTTTGCGTTTCTGTGGTGATTTAGTAGGAACACGTCCTGTATCTGGATTTATATAAAGTTCCTTTTGTTTTAGGTCCGAATTGGGTGTTGAGGTGTCGAAAAATCAGATCCTGCAGCTTTGGAGGAACAGTTTTAGGCTTCGGCACCAAGGATTTCGGTGGCAAGGTAAAATTACTTTTCAGCGCAGAAGGTTCGGTGTCGAAGGAGGCTTCGTTTTAGGGGTCAATGATTTTGGCTCTGAAGAAATTTCTGGCTTAGAGCCTGAAGGTTGCGGCTCGGTGCCAGACTTTGGCCGACTCGATCCTGAGCCAGAAGGTTTAATTACGTGTTTTGGTGCTGAGCCGCAGGGTGGGGCGTGATAAACATGTTGTTAGTGCCAACCGTGGCCCGAAGGCAGGGGTGAGACTGCAGCCTTTTGTTTCAGCTGTGTTGGAGTTTAGAGCAAAGGGTGTCCAGTACTCATGGGACGTTGACCTTGTCGCAAGTCTTCTTCCATCTCGGAGTCCGAATCTGGAATGGAGGCAAGTTCTTCTTGTTCTTCCTTGTGTGTCGAATTCGTGTTCGGATCCTTTGCTGAAGATGTACAGCATGTTTTTAACGTTTTGACTCCGCATTTCGTGACGTCGAGCCCGACAATCACAGAGTGTTTTCTTCGATCAGAACGATCTGCACACATCACAGTCCTCTTCGTTGTGCTCCAGAGACAAGCAAAAGTTGCACTCTTTGTGCGAGTCGGTGAGTGGATACTTGGCATGGCACGAAGGGCAGAATTTGAATGAAGTTCGTTCCATCGACTGTAGTAGACAGACACGGTTAGACCTGACGGCCTTCCCGCAGATCTTCAATCGAAATAGAGGTTTTCCTCAACTGATACGATATGCTGAGAAGTGGGATATGGGTTTGAAACAATACCAACGCGGGTAGAGTGGATTGCGCACTGAGGGGAACCCAAAGAAACGGGTTTGAAGCGGAGCGCAGCAATACACATGCAAACCCGATGGCGGAAAAAAACAATCCAACAATGGAATCGATGCCCATGCGCACATTCACCGAAAGGAGGGGTTACCTACCTCGTGACTGGAAATACTTCTTCGAAGAATGGCAGGAGTATGCAAAGCATGTGATCTACAGGTCACATGCCTCTAACAAGTTGTTTAATTTTTGGCCATAGTCACAACCAGTAAAATAACATTTACACTTTTATTCCTTCTTAAATCACTCATTCAATAACTGGTCCTGGTCATTTGTCTTTATTTGGAAACCTGCATTGAACTTTCTGTGTGGATTCAATAACAACTGCTGCGCATGTCTTGTTCACCCTTTCTATCCATTCCTAGCTTAATGTGTCATCGACATTTCACGTCACTCTCAGTAACCAAACCCCTCATTTAATTGGCCGGACCAAGAGGACTTGCATAGGACAAGAAACACCACTGCTAAGTGACAATAAAAACACTTCATAGCAGTAATTGTCCTCATGTGAGGTTGATGCACATGCTTAGACGACAGTAGGCATGGCTCCATTTCATGTGTGCTTTTTTTGGTTGAGTCTAGACAGTGCTTTCCATTTCCTCATGTTTAGGGGTTTGTATAAGCAATGGCCCTATCTCCTTTAAGGAAAGGAGAGCAGGGCAGTTTGCCACTCCACTATACAAGAGGCATCCAGTGCTCTGTGCTGCTTGCATCTCAGCACGATCTGCAAAATAGCACAGTTTCAGTATTGTATTCCCATGTAATTCATTGATGTCTTAACATCGATAAACGGTGGCCATAAACCCTTTACTGTGCTTTAGTGGACCTGCTACGCTTGGAAGTTCGGCAGCAATGCCTACTACAGATGTTGAGTTTGTTGGCCATTTTCCCCACACACTATTATATCTCTTTTGTGCCACTCCCCACCAAACAGGAAAAAAAGAATGGCAAATGTTTAGTTTTTAATCCAGCTCGGAACGTTGAGCATTGGTAACGTAGCCCATGTTTGCACTGCAATCCGTCTTGCAATCGGATTCTCAATGGACCTAAGAGCCAAGTCCATGATTGTAAACACACAAAGTGCTGCCTTGCTAAATCCTTATAAAGTCCCAAAGGTAAGACCAATTGCGGTGTAAATGCTTTTCTTCTCTGGTGTATGATAAATACAAAAAAAAAAAAAATGCATTTAGATGAGATCCTACATGTATGCCCGGTTTGTCCCACCTGTCGGACCTGGGTGCTCACAGAAACATTTTCAAGTATTAAGACTCCGGAGCCCTTTTCTACCGCTAGGGGTATCTGGAACCAAAAAAGCTTGTGTTTTATTTCCAGTGGTAGCTTCTACATTGGCCTCCGTTTTTGGCTCAGCCCTACGGTCTTCCGCTTTAAGATCACCCAGTGGTGGCTGCTGTGGGTGGTCGAAAAAATAATCAGTTATTTGTTTATGGACTAGTGTGGTAGAAGTATTGTTACTGACAAGTGCTGCAGTCCAATGCTGTGGCAATTTGTCAACCATTAGAATAAGTAGCTACCATTATGTCTTGTATCTTTTGGCAAGGAGGATCATAATCTAGTATATATCCTTAATTATTGTCTTGCGGCATGTGCTTTCGAACAAAGCTTGCATTGCAAGTCTATTCGTCTGAGGGATTTTTGTCTTCAATCTTAGGATCCTTAATTTGACCCGCAGTCCGGATTCCCACCACTTATATTCCCAACGTTGTTTCAGTGTTACTCCAAAGCAGCCAACATAGAGAATGCCGCAAAGCATTGTATCAGAAGTGGCATCTACAGCCCAGGCCTCTGCCTCTGCCTACCTCAATCTTGGTACAAGCAGTGCTGACCCACTGCCATGCACCAAGCCCCAACCGCAGGAGACCAAGGCTTTCAAGGGTGCACGCAACTCTTATCCCCTATGTGGCGGGATTGAGGGCGGGTCCCAAGGATTAGTGAGGTTGTGGGGGCCGACAACTATGGAAGCTATTAGAGCAGAGTCTCAGCGGTTGATGTTTCACAGCATATGAGATGCAACATTCAATACACAGCATGTGGTGTACCTGAGCAGAAACAGAACCAGTGTGGCAATACGAGCATGCCCAACCTCTTCTGTAGCAAGTCAACCAACATCCAGGTGCTTAGCCAATAAAAATTTTTTTTACAAGCCAGTAAACTTGAACCCAAAACTTCATAGAATCTCCAAAAAGTAAAAAAAAGTTAAGTTAAAACTTGTATAATTAAAACTCTCAGTTCATAAGCTCAACCCACCTCTGACACACCCAGTGAAAATCAGTCTATGTACTGTCGCCAGCACTAGGTCAAACCAGACCAAGCGAGGCAGACCCCACCACTGTCGCCTTCTCCCACACCTTTCCACACCTCCTGGAACCACAACAGTGACTGAGGAGTTGAAAAATGATTTAGAACATTTTACTGTTTAGCTAAAAAAGAAGAGTGATACAAGAGAAGTGGTTCTGTCGGGAGTGAGGCAATTTCTTAGAACATATACATGAATATGGTCTGTTGCTTCATACAATAAAGGAAAACATTCAATGAACACATTTTTTAAGACACAACACCTTTCTTTGGTTTTCAAGAGTTATTTCTTATTTTGCAAATATTGATACAATTTATGTAGTAGCTGTCCAAAAGCAAGAAGAAAGAATCATACATAAAGTGCAAGGGTTTTAAGTGACTAGAAGTGATGTGAGACATGTGATTTATAGAGGGATCAAAACACATGGCATAAATAATATCGAAAACATAGATAATAATCAGTCCATAAGCGTTACATTGGTTACAACAAAATATATTCTTTTGATTTGCGTTTTGTAACTCTTAACGGACAAATTGATGTAAATAACGTCGACGTTTCGACCCAGAGATGTGGTGCACCCTTAATTGCAACCGGGGCGGGTCTTCATCAGGACAACAAGGGGGGGCGGACAGCCTGAAAGTATAAGGCAGGGTTTTAAAATTGGTTGTGTGTCTTGTGTGGTAAAAAGGGTGACAACCAACCAAAAGGTCTAGCTCACCTGAATGGGATTTTATAGCATGTTCATTGCGCTATCTGGGTAAAAAGTGTCAGCCGACACCAGTCTGTAATTTCTTTGACAGTTCGTTAGGTAATCTAAGGAGGAAGATTTGGAGTAATCAAAAACTGGCTGTACTGATTGACCGTGTTGGGTAAAAATGCGGGAGGTCATGTACATACCGTCCGGTAGGTAAGTATGTTGCACTTCACCAGCCAGTGAAGAGTATAGGGGAGTGCCGCAGCGGCGATCACCTGTCAGGATAAAGTAAATGGACACAGCGAGTCAGAGCCGACCCGTGTGTGTATAACTGTAGTCTTGAATACATAGGCTTAGTGGTGTTTGGTGACTAAGGGCGTGTGGCATGCAGGCCTAGTGTCCAAAGAACTCTTATGTCTCGACACGGTGGACCGCGTGGTTGAGGCGTGTCAGTGTACCTTGTGGTAATCTTGCGCGTTAAACAGTGGTGAGTATCAATTAGTGAGTGGAGATAGAGGCATTTCATGTGCGTGTTACAAGGGAGCCATGTGTCTGGGCATGGCGGTGGCGATTTGGATGTATTGAATGTCAAAACAACTATGAGTTACAGTCGTCGTCCATTCATCATGCGTTACAGTGGGTGTCTAGAATGTTTAGATATTGAGCGGTTCGTGTGTATCTGGGCGTGGTGGTGATTTAGATTGCATCGAATGTCAAACCACCTATGAATTACATTCGTCGTCCATTCATCATGCGGTACAGTGAGTGTCTAAGTTAGTTAAATATTGGGCGGTTCGTGAGTGATCGAATGTCTTAATTGAATGGCTAATTGCGGCTGGATGGTGATTTTACTGGGGTGCGATTCCTATATACACGGAGTGCCCTCGAAGAAGTAGCCCGTATCTGATCGCAGTGCCTAACTATCTAAGCTCAGGATCTCATTGCAAAGTGCGATGGGTCCCGTGTGGGTAATCTGAGCCGGCTTTGGTCGAACAGCAGTGGTATAAACTTACTTATGGGAGCGGAGAAAGACGTCCGAATCCGTCGTCTCGTGTCGATGAATGGCGCCCGGGTGACATACGTGGAGCCTATTTAATATAAGCCGGGACGCTGTCTACGTGTGAGCGTGCATGTGATTAGGGATACTGGTAAAAGACATGTCACGATGAGTTGCAAGGGGTATGCAACTATTTCACCTACAGTTGGTCGGTGGTGCAATTACATATTATAGTTTGATGAGTCGTAATCTGGTATTGATATACCGAAATGTATCCTGGGTCCTAGGTGCCAGACTACCTAGTGGGTGCATCTAAGTTGCCTGTGTACGTTTGGGGGGTGAAAATCATTCATGTAGTATATATAAATGAATAAGAACAAAAACATAGTCCTCTAAAAAAGTGAATTTCGCATGACAATAGTTGTGACATTTAAGTAACCTACATATGTAACCGTCAGTTTACATCATATTATTACAGAAGTAGGATGTCAGATTGGAAAACAATAGCACGCTTGGATAAATATTTTGCGTGGAACATACATATGAAACTGTCAGTATGCATCATATGATTTTTACATAAGTGGGGTGTCAGATTAGAAACCAAACATGCTCGGATGAAGGTGTAAATTTTTATATGTGGGACACCCGGGTTGTCTGACAATTGTAGTGCGGTTCTTTGATTGACCAATTGAGAGCTTGGTACATCAGCATGGTTCATCTGGCTTCTAGGATCTACTCTACTAGCATGTATTGTGGGTGCTAGATAGGTCTCTGTGCACTGTTCGAAAGATAGTCTGGTTGTTGTTGATGGGTTACAGCCTGCTTATCTGCTGGTAGGTCTCTTGCTGTTCATTCAGGCCTTGGTTTACTGTGTCAAGAAAATAGATCCAGCGACATTCCTTGTAGTTGAATGATGTAGACATATTGCCACCTCTCTGGTGGAGTTGTATTTTTTCAACTACCCACCATTCCAGTTGTTCGTGTGTGTGGTTGTTTGTGTTGTAATGTTCTACTAGGGGTGCACCCTGCACCTTACAACGCAGTCTGCATTGATGTTGTAAGATCCGTTTTTTTACTTTTTGGGTGGTTTGACCAATATACATCATCTGGCAAGGGCATTTGATGGCATAAATCACGTTTTGGCTGTTGCAGTTCATGAATTTGTCAAGGGTGTAAGTTCTCCCTCTATGTTGGAAAGTGTTCCCAGTCTTGGTATATTTGCAGACGTAACAGTTGCCACATCTCTGGTGGCCTGTTATTGGTGGTAGGCCTAGTTGGGTTCTGATGTCTGGTGGTCGGTCTCAAGGAACGAGGAAACCACATTGCCTTTGATGTTTCTCGCTCTTTTAAAAGCACACATAGGGACTTCTGGCATCCCTATTTCTGGTCCTACTAGGTTCCAGTACTTCTTGATAACCTTGTTGATTTCATGGCTTCTTGTGGAGAACGTAGTGACGCAGATTAGTTTGTCCATTTCTGTGTCTTTGTCCTGTATTTCTAGCAGAGTTTCACGTGGCCTGTACCAGGCTCTTTTTCTAGCCTTATTCAGTAGGCCTTTAGGGTAACCTCTGTGTTTTAACTTTGCAATGAGGAGATCTGATTCTTCAAAATAGTCTTTGCGTCTGGTACAATTTCTGCGGAGGCGCAGAAATTGACCATAGGGAAGGTTGTCCCTTAGGTTCCTTGGATGGTGAGATTTGTACTGTAGGAGAGTGTTACGATCAGTTGGTTTCTTGTATAGATTCATGACTATCTTATCTTCTTCTACCTCGAATGTAAGGTCCAGAAAGGGTATCGATTCTCGGCTGTAGGATATCGTGAATTGAATGTCGCTGGAGCAATTATTGAGCCAGGAATTAAAGGTTTTAAGTTCTTCTTCTCTTCCTGTCCAGATCATGACGATATCGCAGATATATGGTTTCCATTGAGTTATCTTTTCAGCAAAGGGGTTTTCATTAGCATATATGTGTTGTTCTTCAAAGTTGTTCATGAATAGATTAGCAAAACTGGGAGCAAACCCAGCTCCCATGGCTACTCCTCTGCATTGGAAATAAAAATTGTTCTAAAAGATGAAGTAGTTCTTAGACATAGCTATTTGTAACCATTGGATCAAGAAGTCTGTGGGTATCCAGTGTGGGGATGGGCGAGTGTCTAGGATATTCTTGATGACATTGATAGCTTCATCCTGCGGTATACTCGTGTATAGAGAGCATACGTCTAAGGTAACCAAAAGTTGAGTAGAGGTATTGAAAGGTTGATTTTCGAAGATTTGGATAGTTTGCATGGTGTCCCTGAGGAAGGATCTTGTCTCTACAACGAAGGGTTGTAAGAAGTCGTCCAGGAATTGGTTGACAGGCTTAAGTATCGAACCGCATCCAGATACTATTGGTCTACCTGGTGGTTTATGCAGGTTTTTATGAATCTTGGGGATTGTGTAAATCGTTGGGATCCTGGGGTCTGTTTTGTTTAGAAATTTTGCCTCTGGTTCTGACAGGAAACCCATTTCTAATCCATGTTTGGTTAGGTCTTTTATCTGTTTGGCAATGGCACATGTGGGGTCCCTGGTACCCGTCTGTAACTGTCAACACAGCTGAGTTGTTGGTTGATCTCCGATATGTAGTCTTCCGTGTTCGGAATGACGACTGCTCCTCCTTTGTCCGCCGTTTTTATTACGATGGAATTGTTTTCTTTGAGGTTCCGGAGGGCTAGTCTTTCTTCCTTTGTGATGTTGTGTTTAATGTATTTAGTATCATTGAGTAAGTCCATGACTTCAGTCATGACGATCTTTTCGTATGCCAGTATTCCTTCGTTCATGAGATAATTTGCTGGGGTGAATGTGGATGCTGGACGGAAGTTGGTAGCAGCTGGTTTTCTGGTGTATTCTTCTCGGTTGGCAAAGAAGTATTTCAACCGGATTTTCATGAAAATTTGTTGTAATTCTAGCTTGGTGTTGAAAGAGTTGGGTGGGGAAAACTGATTAAATACCAAATATTTCTAATGGCAAGCTTATACAACTCTTTCCCAGAGGTCTGACTACAGCATGGAAATTGAATTTCTTCAAACGTTTATTAATTTGTAAATACAGGGAAAACATCCAAGTGTACAAGTGGCACTTAATGTTTTCACTTCCACATTGATCATGAAGTGCTTTTTTACAGTTTTACAATACACTTTATTTCAATCTTTGCATAGATTTAACAATTTTCACAGTATAAAAACCCTAATGATATTAACATAATACATGTAAGGTAAAATATTCTTGAAGTGTGCAAAATAATATAGTATAGGACAACATAATTTCCACATACATCCTAATTTTATACTTCTATCAACATAATTTTATAGTCTTGTATAAAGCAGTCAATGATTCTTGCTTACAATTTGGTTAACATTTCATTTAGCTTCCATTTTACACTTTGTACTTTTGAAGATGTCATGTGTAACCAGTGGTGGCTCCTCCGTTAAGTAAATAAGGAAAAATAAAATCATAAAGCAATGTTATTATCATTTTATTCTTCCCTGCTGTGGCAGCATGATGGTGAGGCGGGGCTGCCCTTAAGTGTGCATGATGCTTGGACTAGCCCTTTCGAGCTGGCCAAACATTCATGCACACTTTAGCAAGTACTCCATGCAAGCTGCATTACAGCCTGCATGGAGAACATGCCCAGGCCCCTACTCCCCATCTGAGCGCCAAACAATGGCACTCAGACAAATCTCAACCCTGCATTGCAGCGTTGTGATTAGTTTAGAGCGTTGTGATTGGAGCCCGGCTGCTTCCTGTTTCCAGAGGAGAGACGTGGGACAGAGCGGCAAGGAGGTAAGCAATTTTCTTTTTTTCCCCTCCCAATTATATCTCCTTACACCTGGCAGCAAGAGCCCTCCACCGCACCTCACCACCCGAGATCCATGCTGGCTGCCACTTTGTGCAATTTCCTGCAAAATATTTAATGAAGCACATGGAACAAATACAATGTAGAAGCATAGAATATATAATGAACAAGCTTAGCTCACTTTAACTTGAAGAAATATAACCCCCACTTCTTTTCTTCTTAATTGTGATGTTGAGGAGAAGCTTATGTGGATACAAATTTGGGCCAGTGAAGAGAGTAGTTCTTTTCCCAGCTTCTTTTCTTCCATATACATTTCACATTTCTTTCGTTGAGAAGGGCCACTGGAGAGTCCTGGCCCATTTTTCTTCTTAAACATAACACTCCCAGAGAGTCTCGAGTCAACAGAGCCTCAGGTATGATCACAAACAACAAGTCAAAGTGGGACAGTTTTACTCCTGAGATGCGTAGAGCAGGTCACAGTGGAGTTCAATGTGGTTCTTAGTTAAATATGTACAGAAATGCATACTGCAACTTCGACAAGAACACAGCATATTTTTTGACGTGGGCATATGGCATGCTGTTTTATGTACGTATCCCTAGGACAAGTTGCAAATCATAGCAGGGCCTAATGACTCAAGGACCAGTCAGTAAAAACAGTCAAAGATATAAGCTCAAAGATTGAGATTCTGGTCTTTGCCATTCACTTGACTGTCAGCCACCAAACTGACCAACATTCCCTTCACATTGCTTCTTTAAACTTGGGAGCTAGGTTGCGGGACATGATTAAGCACGGTTTCCATGATTGGGACAGTGGTGGTCTGTCTTTTTTTAATCAACTCCATGAAGTTTGCTTTTGGTTCACCTACTTAGTTGGCTGCCCGATTAAAAGTAAAGATGATTACACTGGTTTGTGAAATGCATAAATTGGAAGTCTGCCTTGACTGGCAAGCGAGAATTGAATTTACGTTCCGGGGATTTAAAAGGATATCCATCTGGTTAAGCCAAAGTTTAACTTGCCTAAAGAGCACCTGCTAGATCACAAACAGATTTCTGGTTTCAGCAAAGCTGGGTACAATTGGCTTCTAAAACTCAATTGTTGGACGTAGTGACAGGCCTAAACAGGATTTTATTTCTTCTTGCCATCTGACTCGCAACAATTTCCACTTTGATTACAGAAATATCAATCTTGCGCGTGCTGCTAATCAGCTTTTTTTAAATCTGTCACTGAAGATAGGCTCTTTACTCAATATTGTGAGGCCTACAGTGTTGGAAGGCAGTGTCTGCTACAGAATTTGCTCAAACAGGTTACATAAATCTAAGTGGGGGATTCATTCCTCTAGAATGTTAATGTAAAATCAAATCCCAAAAGAATAATTTCTTTGGACATTGAAGAAAACACAAACTTAAAATACTAACCTTCACTTACAAGTAAATAACAATCAGCATTTGTCCTGCAACACTAAAAATGGTGGTATATACATCAAATGATCTCGAAAGGAGTTCCAGTCCCTCTGTGATTTGACTCCCAGAAATTCTTTGATGTCTGTAAAACACAGAGAAGGCATATCTTTATGGAATTATACAGTTGCACGGAGGAGTCTTCACTGCTTCCCTCAAACTGTTCACCAAACAGGAAGGATGTGTGGATCCAGAACATCCAAGAAACCTTGGCTGCAGAGTATAATTCAAGAGGTTGTCTTGAATAGACTTGTAAAAAACACAAGATATGAGACATTATAGGCCGTCTTCTCCTGTCTCAGGGAAGGTGCTGTTTATATTTCGCACCCATGAGATCCTGACTTTTTCTGTATTTTTTCTGAAAGGAACCACCTGCAAATAATTATGAAAACAAAATATCAACAACAAAAGACGCCTTTACAAAAATGGATCAGGAATAAAAAAGCAGCTAAATCACAATACAAGATTTTATCCTGATTCTAGAATTGAAAGCCACCAGCATGGTAATCTAACAGCCAAACACCTAACTTACTCTAAGCATCTGTCTCTGCTTACACTTTTGCAGTACTCTTCCGTCATTTAATCACCAACAAACGACACCCTGACCAAACCACAGAGAATTAGCAAGACTCAAATGATAACAGATAGGGCCACTGCAAAGAAGGCAGACTTTAAAAAAAATGAGAACATAAACAAGGAGAACAAGAACCTTGTAAGAACATCGTTGAAAATCAGAAGATATATTGTATCTCTTGAAGGTGGCGGAAAGCTGTCAGGCGTATGAAGAAAGCCAATTCCAGACTTGAGAGGCAGGAAATTAGTCAATGAGGAGCAGCGTAAAAATTGCTAGTTTTCCTGAGGACATGTAACAGGGGAATCTTACAAAATCATACAAAATAGTACCTATGGAGATACCCCCTGGTGAAGTGTTAGGAGGTAAATTGTCCAGAGATATGATTGCATGTTATCAAAAATCCAGTCACTATGGCTACTATGATACAGATTAAGAAATTATTTCTAAAGCTTTAAAGAGCAAATGTGAGCTCTGACCTGGGGGCAGTAATGCTAGAATACTCTTGGTCAAAATAAATCTCTTTAAAAAGCAAAGGAGATGGAATAGAAAAACATCTCTTTTTACAAGCTGTATCCTGCAAACCTAAATGTGGCAGTGAATAGCTTGGCTATCCCTTTGTTATGGTTATTGTTAAATGCATTTGTAGCGCGCGCAGCTACTCCAAAGAGTGTCCCGGCGCGAAACAAATCGTAGCTCTAGGGAATAAAACAGGAATGTTTTCAGCTTTTTCTTGAAGATCCGGGAATCTTGAACACTACATATAGCCAAAGGCAATGCGTTCCAACCAATAGACGCCTTCTGAACTAGGGAGCAACTGCCCGCCTTTGACGGATAAAACGGGGGATCTGAACCAACAGATGGGAGTCGGAACGCAACTGTCTTGATGGTGTATAAAAAGAGAACCTCTTCTGTAAGTAGCTGGATCCCCGACCGTACAAGGCAGAATGGGCAATTGACAAGACCTTAAATTTAATCCGCATCTCCATAGGAAGCCAATGCAGGATGTGCAAATGAAGGCGCACACTACTCCTTCTGGGAAGATCCAGGAGGAGGCGGGCCAGAGAATCCTGCACCACCTGGAGCTTCTTCACCAAATAACCAGGGGTCCCGACATACAGTGCAATAGCATAGCCCAGGCGAGAAAGGATCTGCGCCCGGAACACAGTTTCCCTCGCATCCTTTGAGAAGAGGTAGAAACTTCCTCAAGGTTTTCAAAATGCCAAAACAAGACCCCGCCAGTTTCCTAATCTGGGTGGCAAAGGTTAGGTTCTCCTCAAACCAAACGCCCAGATTTTTTACAGCAGTGTCTGACATACAGGGCAGGGGAAACCCCGCGGGCCATAATAACTCTCTAAAGTTAGGCCGAAATTTACCATAGAGAAGTATTTTGGATTTCTCCTCATTACCCTTCAGCTGAGCCTGAGCCAACCAGTGAAATATCGAGAGCAGGCAGTGCTGGGCAGAGCAAACCTCTGCATCATCGCCCTCCCAGGTAAACAGCAGCTGAGTGTCATCCGATAGGCAATCACCTTAGCCCCAAGCTCCTCCGCTAAATATATCAGCGGGGTGACAGATGTAGAGCAAGGGGCTAAGGGACGACCCCTGCGGGACACCTGTAACTACTGGCTGGGATGCTGAGACACAAGGTGGAAGCCAGACCTGCTGCGACTGGTCGGCCAAGAAAGAAGTGAGCCAGCCTTTGACGATCATCTGCACACTGGGGGGTTGATTTCTCTCTGAATAGGAACAGGAACCATGGATCACTTAAGCAGAACACCATCAACTTTTGCACTAAGTAGAGTGAACAGTTGAGTCACTGGTAGCCTGAAAGAGTTGTGATTATTGCTTCAGTGTATTTGCACAATATTGACAGCTGTCCAATGTATTAGGAACTTTGTTATGTAAACGCCAAATATTTATACTGATGCATTACACAGCTTCCATTTCTCATGCACAAGCTGTTATTTTTTGTACTACTGAACAGTAAAGCTATTTCCTACTGCACCCATTTGTTATACTGCTGGTGTTCATCTGCTTGCCATCCCTGTCTGGAGTCAGTACAAGACATCGCTGGGGTGGGTCCTCAGAGGGGCCACCTCACAGTAGGTGGAAAAGGAAGTAGAGAAGAAGACTGTAGCAGAAGAAACAGCGCTCCGCAATGAGGAGCAGCAGGGCTTCTGGAAACAAATGCTGGCAGCTCATTGGATAGTGATACTTGAATCTGGTTTGGAATCTTCACACGAGAGATCTGGGGTGCTGAAGAGCACATTCACTGGCACACTTTCTCTGTTGTTGAACAGAAAACTAAACAGGGTTTATTCACAGTGTAAGTTAGTCATACTTACCCACATGTGATGGCAGAGTATAGGAGTGTAGACTAGTATATTGCTGAATTTCAAATGTGGGAATGACTGGCCACATTAGTGGAGGGACATGTTTTTGTTCTGTTCGGGGTGAGGATGATTGAACATTAATGTTGAAATATGTACAGCTAATGATCCACTATTATATGTACAATCTCACGGTCTGTGCACTGTGTCACGTGCCGATATGTTGAAACGTATATTATATATCAAAAAGAAAGATGGTCCAGTGTTTCGTTTCTTATACTTCTTTTCCAGTGCAGCTACTGAAGAGGTGTGAAGTGGCAGGCTGCTTCACAGCAGAACCTCAACCCACAGTTGGTTTACTGCTTAACCAGCCTGCGTAGCTCAGCCTGGAAGCTTAAAATGAAACATTTCTTGTTTTTTTAATTAAAAAAAAAAATGTTTTTGGATAATGTGACTACACACTATTAAAATTGTCACTTCATAAGCACTTACAGTTTGTGTTTCACAAAACCGGAAAGAATATGATACGGCTCGACCACTGGGTCAACATCCTCAACTCACACCTCCTAGTCTCCAAAACCACCATCACAGCTCACAGCCGTAAACTAACTATCTCCCTACAGAAAGACCAGACCCTTACCGGCTGCATCTCCATATCCATTTTCGAGAATGGCACCATCCTGACACAAAAACGAGAACCTCGAGTTCTTTAACTCCTTTCTCCTCTCGCTGAAGATGACAACCTCTCGTATCACACCACACGCGCGGACATCCCACCTGGGTAAACACCAACACCCATCAAGACATAGGACCCCGCACGCCCCAAGCCCCAAACCCCTCCCCCGCCTTCCAACGGCATCTACCGCCAACCATCCCCCGCAACAAAGGTTCCATCCGCCACCCAACCCTACCCCACCACCAATCATAGTCAGCACACCAGAGAGGAGCCCCACTCCCATTCACAACGGCTCCACGTCTGCCCCCACAACCACCAATAGCGCAGCCAGGCACCCGGCCAGAGATAGCTCTCCAACTTCCCCGGAACCCCACTAGAAATAACAATACTTGCGGTTCGCCCACCTACATCCAACAGGACGGGACCGCAAACTCCTCCCCAGCACAGAGCACCAGCATTCTTCCCCCTCCCACCCGCACAAATAACCTGTCTCATCGCCTCAGCCTTCTTGAAGCTCAGCGTGAAACCAGAAATAGTGCCCCCGCCTCCACTGAACGCTATTAGAAACAACGATCCATGCGTCTTGCCCACCATCTCCCAACAAGACAGGACCGCACACTCCTCCCCAGCGCAGAGCACCACCCACCTTCCCCCTCCCACCCACTCAAATAACCTGTCGCATCGCGTCAACCTTCTGGAAGCTCAGCTCGAAACCCTGGTCCGAAGCCTGAACGAAACCCTATCCTCCCTAGCTAAAATTAGTTTGCCCACCCAACAGCCCGCAGCCCCCCCTACCCCCACCCTTCCCAGAATGAGCAAATCGCCTCCCCCTAACTTGACCCCCGCTACCCCCAGATCTCTTCCGCCCGTCACTAAACCAGAAACAGAGATGCAAGCAGACAGACCGAGAAGAACTAAACCCACCCTTTCCCCACACGAAGCGACCACACTCGCCTCATCTTATGACCACCCCGCTAACCCCGATCACATCACCGTACAGCCTTCACAGAGAGGGACTCCACTTGCCTTAACACAGGACCCCGTTGAACTGCTCACCAAGTACTCGATTCAAGTAATTACAGGAGTGGGTAGGGAACATCACCCCCCTAGAATCCCTAGACCCCCGGCACACCTAACCTCCCTAACTAGTGCCCAACCCAGCAAGTTGAGGTCCGATGAAGAACCCCTCATCAAATGCATGATCATTAACAGCAGATCTGCTTCCAAACATGCAACAGAATTAGCAGAAACTATCCTCTCCCATTACCTTGATGTAGCTTTCATAACGGAAACCTGGCTCAACACCTTGTCCGACCCAATCATGGACTTGCTGGTGCCGCCCGGATTTTCAATAACCCACAAAGACCGACATAAGCAGAGAGGCGGAGGCTTAGCTATCATTCATAAAAGTATCTTCCCTATCACGGAAAGCTCACCGTGCCTGTATAGCTCAATCAACATCAAATGAAGCGCGAACAGATCAATACTCTGCCATCTCTTGTACCACCCTCCAGGCAATTCCAAGGAATTCGGAGCACAGCTCTCTGACTTAATCACCCACTGCGCGCTCAACAACGCCAACAGCATAATCCTGGGCGATCTCAATATAAGATGGAACAAAACGAATAACCCGCTCACTCAATCTCTCAACAGCCTCCTGCTAGAAAATGATCTGATACAACACTGGTCAGAAGAAACGCACCACAGAGGAGTGATACTGGACGCAATCATTTCGAACAGAAAGACCATCACTATTGACTATATTATTCCAGTAGACTGGTCAGATCACCACATTATTCTTTTCCACATCAACCAACCAGCCCAAACTCAACCCACAAAACAAGCTCCTCCCAAATGGGTCAGGAACGCTACTCAAGTCCCGCGGGCCAACCTTGAGGAAGTTGAAAAAAAGTTTTTTCCTTTTGGGAGATCAAGCGATCTCAAATTCAAACAATCACCTCATTCAGTCAAACTCTCTCACTCAATTCCAAACTGTCAACTTATTGTTTGGGAAATACTCAACAAAAGAAAAAACTTAATTTATAAAAATATACACTTTTATTTTCAATAAAAAGACATGAATCCATATACAATATCATTAAAACCCTACACAAAACGTTTAAAACCACCTAAAGTGGAATGGGAGAAATATAGGACAAGACAATGCACTTTGTGTTTAGTGTTGTTAATTTGGACACTCTGTTGACAACCTTGGGGAGAAATATTTTCCTTATACCCAACTCTTAGCTGACAACTCCAAATTTAACCCTTATGTAGTGCGTCGACGCGTTTCGGAAGCTTATGATGATTATAGCCTCCTTCCTCAGGACAGTGTGTATAGCTTTCTCCACAGTCAGTATTTCACCTAAAGCACATAAAACATTATTTTTAGCAAACTGTTTGATGTTAAACTTTTACATACTATTTAGACAAAAATAAACAGAAACACCAGTCTCTTTCTTGTGCCCTCTACTCTAAATTGTTTGCATGATGAATGACTTTCACCAGTTCACAATATTACAATTCAACTACTGTTATTTTTTCCTTTTGCCGGTTTGTAACATTTCTACAGCATGGTAAAGTGCATTGTCTTGTCCTATATTTCTCCCATTCCACTTTAGGTGGTTTTTAACGTTTTGTGTAGGGTTTTAATGATATTGTATATGGATTCATGTCTTTTTATTGAAAATAAAAGTGTATATTTTTATAAATTAGGTTTTTTCTTTTGTTGAGTATTTCCCAAACAATAAGTTGACAGTTTGGAATTGAGTGAGAGAGTTTGACTGAATGAGGTGATTGTTTGAATTTGAGATCGCTTGATCTCCCAAAAGGAAAATACTTTTTTCAACTTAACGGTATATTGGAGCTCTATTTCCCTTTGGATTACATTGAGCCCCTCTCTTTGGTTTAAGGACAACCTTGAGGAAGAACTAAGCACGCTCCTCCCGAGCACGACGGAGCACCTCTCAACCACAGCGCTCACCTCGCTCTACCATTCCAACATGACGTCCACCTTAGACCGCCTGACGCCCTTGAACCTAAAAAAAACCAGAAGCACCCCCTACAGATCTTGGTTCACCTCTGACATCAATGATGAAAGAAGACATCTTAGATCCCTAGAAAGAATCTGGAGAGCAGTCCCTCCTCCCTCCACCGTGATCAATTCAAGCCAGCACGCAGAAACTACAATAAGCACATCAAGAACAAAAATACATCTTTCTTCTGCTCCGCTCTAGACAATGCAAAAAACCGACCCAAAGAACTCTTTAACATCATCAGAAGCCAAACCGAATACCTCAGAGTTAGTGGCCTCCAAAGAACAATGCGACAACTTTGCCAGCTTTTTCAACAAAAAAATCACCAAGATTGATCTCTCTCTCAGCACAAATCCCTCCTCTCATAGGGAGACCAAGACGCCAGCAATGATGGTCAGCACCCCAGTGAACCCACCCACTCACTGGTCCGTCTTCACTCCCATTCAGGAAACAGAGATAGTCAATCTGTTCGCCAACGCCAAACCGTCATCCCACACCCCAGATCAGCTGCCTATGAACTTGGCCAAAGACTTGAAGCTTATCCTAGCTCCAATTTGGTGCAAGATCATCAACAGCTCTCTAAGCTAGGGAACTATCCCTGACTGCCTCAAGGTCTGCCAAGTCACGCCACTACTAAAAAAACAAGGGCTGGACACAGAGGATATGAACAACTTTAGACCTGTGTCAAACCTACCTCTCTTATCTAACATTCTGGAAAGATGTGTTCTCCCACAGTTAACCAAACACTTGGAGAACATCAAGCTCCTAGACCCGAACCAATCAGGATTCAGAAAGGGATGCAGCACTGAAACCGCAATCCTAAACGTCAGACGATCTACACAAATCACTTGACTCAGACCAATGCTGCCTTCTCATTCTCCTAGACTTATCGGCTGCTTTCGATACAGTTGATCACACCCTGCTCCTCAAAGTCCTTCAAGAAAGAGTGGGCATTGAAATGACGGTCCTAAACTGGTTCTCCTCCTTTCTACACAACCGCTCGCAAAGAATAAAAATTAAAAACTTTGAATCCGACCCACTACCCGTCATCAGAGGAGTCCCACAAGGGTCAGTACTCTCTCCCCAACTCTTCAACATCTACATGGAACCCCTCACCACACTACTCAGGAATTCCAACATCCCCATCCACCTCTATGCGGATGACACGCAGCTTTATCTGGAAACCACCTCCATGGACGACATACACAAACTAAATGGCACGCTCAAAGAGGTCCAACAAAGGCTCTCACTGAACCATCTTAAACTTAATCAAGAGAAAACTGAAGTTCTACTCATCTCCAACAGAGACAAAAAAAAAAAAAATCAAAGAATGGCTTAAAGCGGTCAACGTCCTCAATGGCACCCTCAAGCCAACGGACTCGGTAAAGTCCCTAGGTATCACCCTTGACCCCCAGGGCCAGACTGGGAACCATAACCCGCCCTGGCAAAGTGCTCGCCCCCCCTCACCACCCCCTCATCCTCCCCAACAATTTAGCGTTTTTCAGCCACGATACAAGTTTTTAATAACGCTCAATAGGATTGATACTGCAATTGAATGAGACTCCTCAGTATCGAATGGTTGATTTTGTAACATTTGAAAATACATCTGTTAAACATAATGCAGAAATGAAGTTTTCCCTGTCGGGTTTTAGATTTAATGCAATGTCATTAGCAAAGAGCTTACGTTTTGAAAAATTATTTAGAGGTTAAATCCCAATACTAGCCAGGATCATTATCGCCAATGGTTCGATAATTAAGGCAAACACTATAGGAGACATCAAACTTCTCGTGTGGTGTCTCAACTAATTTAATGGTGCAGACTACAGCACTATAGATCAGGATCTTGGCATGAAAGTTAATATATATAATAGTGATTAAACTTGTCAGCTAGGGTGATGGAGGGTATGCAAATGGGTGTACAATTCTAAATAGTGTTTACCAGTTCACAAGGTTTTTCATGCATCTAGCAGTATTATTTCAGCACTGATCTTTGCTGCTTGAAGGTGTTGATGATACAGAAATGCTCTATGACACCTTTTTGAGAGAAAACGTGTGCAAATTACACGTTACGATAGAATACATAACATGTGAAAATATGTTACTGCATCGTAAAAGCATGCAGAAGGTAGATTAGACATTAATTCAAATAATATAGTTGAGATTTTATTAATGAAAAAATCTCATTTTATTAACATGCTAGAAAAATGCAGTAAATTCTAACGTTATGGAATTATTGCTAATCAACTTGATATTCATATACGAGTGTGAACATTACTAAGACTAAATTGAAATGAAGGTTTATTAACTTGGTTTTGTATAAAAATTTGTGAAAAATGTCATTTCATGTAATGTGTACGCTGAAATGACAAGAAAAGTTGCTGTTGCACTATCAAAAATTAACTATGCTTTCATGAAATCTCTAATGTATTTCATATATCTATTAATTTAGATCACAAACAAAAATGTTTAGACAAAATATTAGTTGTATGTACATGTTGAGATTTTCAAAATGTATGAGTACCTTATACTTACATGTACTAATGTTCACTAGATTGAAATGATTATTAGTGTATCAATGGTGTATTTGAACGTATATGCTTTTGTTTTACTCAAATGTATGATCCACCATTAATATCACTTTGCAGTACATTAGCTTAAATTCATTTAGGCCTCATTCTTCAAGTGAACTAGTGGACTGCTATAATCAAAGCATATGAGAACATTCCACACTATTACCAGTACTGTGCAGAGCACTTGTTACAAATGTTGCTACAATTCAGAACAGCTGCCTGGGAAAGTGCCCTTTTGAACCTACCATGTCTTTTCCTCAATGTGCCATTGTTCGATGTGTCGCATTATTGAATAAATTAAGGAACTGGGTAATTGATCTACCTATTCTTCTCTATGTTGTTCCTTTTTTGCTGTCGCATCACACTCATCCCATACAAACTGATCAATAGACTGAGTAGCCTGAAAAAGTGGTCACCCTGGAGACTGACAGAGTACAATTGCCTATCCTAAGGGAATTTGGGAGAACTTCTGTCGTTCTGCAGTGACCCTTGCTATTACGGTGGCATCCAAAACTGACTTCAGTCTTACCTGGCTCGGCTGGCTACTTGGAACTTTGCTGAACTCTCCTGAAAGTATTTGCTAAAAGATTGCCTGACTACATATCCAGACTGATGCATATGCTGTGTGCACCTGGTGGCCTCCCTCGGCTGAGAGACAGCCTCCTCCGATTCTTTATCTTATCCTGAATCCTGAGCTTTGGTATCCATCAATTCAATGTAATCTTGACTCAATCTGAAAGCTAATTTTTATAATGCCAATCACTTCAATTTAAACTGGATAAACAAAATGAACTAAATTTGATCCGACTCCGCTATTCTGATTTATCAATTTTTGTAATTGTGCATTCATAATTTGATTACCCTATCACTGAATACAACTGCAAAGGGAAAGTTTCTGAACATCAAATCCTGGATGTGAATATTCCTTATTGCTTTAACTGAACTTTTGGTCTGTATGATCCTTGCTCGCATACATATTTAAAAAAAAAAAGAGAAATGAGGTTGCTGTGATCATATTTGAGATCTATGGTATTTTTCTGAGAATTGTCTTTATGAGCTTAATTTCGAGTTTATCGATAGTTATCCTAATCCTTGTACTTGTTGGGTAACTGCCAAATTCCCCAGAATGTCAAACCCCTTTCAGAACAGAGCAAGATCCATTGGAGGACAAATTGATTGAATTGAACGAAAGGTAAAGTAAAAGGACCCAGTAAATGCTGTAGCAGTGCATTGTTCCCAACAGAAGGTAAGTGTTGGTATGAAGTGGTCTTCCAAAAACAAGCACCTGGTAAATCTGTTAGCTGTCAATTTAGTGATTATTTCATAATTGGAATGGGTATGCAGGAGTTATCCAGTGTTTAGCTGTTTAAACAGCGGTGATAATAATCTCTATACAAATGACAGTGGAGAAGCTGCTCCATCCAACACGATTTACTAATTGCTTAATAAAGGTCTAAACAAGTTTAGAAAAATTCTTGTAGAATTTGAAGGGGATTTTATCCTTGTTGCATGCTTTATCATTTGGAAGAGTAGAAATAACTTCCTCAGTCTCCTTGGCTGCTCCATTGAACTATAATACCTTCTGCTTCACTGCAGACATTAAGGAAAGGGGTACCTGTAATATCTAAATATATCCTGCTCCTCAGTGACATGGTCTTTTGTACATATTTGATATAATATCATAGAAATATTTGCTGCACATTCTCTGAAGCTAAAGTTTTAAATCTTGTTGATATCTAGCCAGCCATGCTGATCATTTCCCAGTGTGCTCGTTTTCGTCACACCACTGCTGAGCAAGTGTTATTAAATTCAACTGTAAACCTGTAAAAATGCTCCTATAACTGGTTCTTCGCCACTTCTCATTAATTTTTGTGTTTCACAGATTTGGCATGCAAACAAATCTGTGCATTCTCAATCTTGGACTCTAATCCCAAAGTATGTTCTACCCCTCCCTATTCGCATTAATAGTCTTGGATATGAGGTTTGCTCTCAATTCGACAGATTCAGTGTTGCTTCTATCTACAGAGACCTTACGGAAATTTGTGGATGAAGGTCAAACAGCGGTGTTGATTCGGCTGGATTTAAGTGCCGCATTTGACACTGCAGCTCACCATACGCTGCTGCAGTGTCTAAAAAGGGGATGAGTGGTGGGTAAAGCGTGAGAATGGCTGGAGTCCTTTTTGCAAGACCGCAGTTTCCAAGTGGCACTGGGACCCTATCGGTCGAAAGACATCAGCCTGAAACAGGGGGTGCCACAAGGGTCCAGTCTCAGCCAAACCCTTTTTAATCTCTATGTAGCACCAGTGGCGGAGATCATGGAAAAATTCAGGGTGGAAGTCGTGTCTTATGCAGACGAGACTCAACTGGTTGTGGCTTTGACACAGCCAGAGGAGCAAGTCGCCAGCAATTTCAGTACTTGTCTGTAGGGACTGGCGGTTTGGGTGGCGAATAATTGCCTCAAATTAAATCGAAATAAGACGGAGGTGCTGATTGTGGGGAAGGCTCCTTCGGTGTGGACCTCGGCATGTTGGCCTCAGGCGCTGGGCCCTTTACCCTCACCTAGCAATCAAGTTAGGAATCTGGGGGGGTATGGCTCGATACTAAGATCTTGTTTGAGCACCATACAAGACGGGTGGCAGGCACTTGTTTTGGCATCCTGAGGGGTCTCAGGAAGACATTGGATTTACTGCCAATGACAGCCAGAAAAACCATGGCCCATGCCTTAATAACATCAATGCTGGACTATGGGAATGTTCTCTATCTGGGAGCTAATTCCAAGTGCACTCAGAGGCTGCAGCGCATTCAGAATGCAGCGGCACGTCTGGTTTTGATGTTGCCTGAGAGAGCCCCTTCGAAGAGAGCGCTGAAAACACTACACTGGCTTCCGATTAGGAAACGTGTGCTGTTTAAAGCCCTATGCTTTAGTCACCGAATCATACACGGGAAAGGGCCCACCTATCTCCATAACCTGCAAACCCCATACAATCCTACCCGGCAGTTGAGATCTAGCGGGAAGGGGCAGGTTCAGGTTCCGAACTTCAGAAGAGTAAGGATGGGAGGGCGCTCCTTTCGTATCCTGGCAGCTCAACAGTGGAACAAACTCCCTCTGAGAGTCCTGCTGTAGAGGTCAGAGCCGGTACTCCGTAAAGAGCTGAAAACTCACCTCTTCCCCAAAGAGTAGGCCGGGGCTAGGCAATGAGCGGGTGGGAAGAAATAGTAGCTGAGGTGCTCTGGTTAAAGCCGTCTTGCAGCGCGGGGATACACTAGTCTAGTGTAACCAGGCGTTTTATAAATTCAGTTATTATTAATGTGTCGTTAAAGCTTTGGAGGGCTTTTCTGGGTTTACAGTGCTTAAATAGATGTTAAACAGTTCTTTGATAAACAGATTTGTGAAATCCAATCATTAGTAATTTATACTTTTGCCAGTCTGACTTTCTATTTATGCAGAATCTAGTGTCACCTCTAGGAAAACTATTCCTAGACATTCCTTGCTACAATTACTTTTTGCACAGGTAAAATCAAATTAATACAGAGAGCGGAGTTAAATCTCTTTGACATGTGTACTCCCTTTGTTAGGGACTGTTAATACTTAAAATGTCTTGCAAAAGAAGCTCTGTTTTAAGAGCGTGAATGACAGAATTTTTATTAATTTTAGATTTGTATTTGAGGTATATAATATCAGATCATGAGTTAAAGTGAAATCTCATCCAAATACTAGGTCTCCTTGTAGGCCTGATAAGGAAACTTGGAGGTCATTTAAATGTTGTGAACCATCACCTAACAAGCCATACATGCCAACGGTTTTATTTGCTTTTCCGAATATCTGTCAGTTAGCCCAAACCCATTTACCTTTGCCACTTGTACCGGTAAAATGCACACTAATGTCTATTTGCTTGGAAAACCCCTCTGTGGCGGCACTGTGAATGAATAAAATGAATACTTTTACAGCTGTTAAACATTCAAATTTCATTCAATTTGAATTTCTTCCAGCGAGTTTCTTGTAGCAAGACCAGGGATGGCTAAAGGCTCAATAGTCACGACTCTTGACACTTTTTTCCCTTTGTTGAGGCCATTAGAATTTAATGAAGTCATCCTAAAGGTGTTTTCTTCTTATGTTAATTTTGATGTATTTTGCGACTAGATTTGCTCCTGCTGATTCACAATGGCTTTGCTCGGACTCATCCACCTTTTCCCAACACTTTCTGCCAACAAACTATACATAATCAACATAACTTTGTAAGTGGACGCCAAAGACCCAGTGGCAGTGGGTTCGTGGCAGCTGTTGCTCTCGTGTGGGAATGCCCTGCGAATCTGTTTGTAATTATCTTTGCCTGACTACTGGTTTTTAAAGATTGTAATTTTAAAGACTAGCTTTTTTAATAAAACTGCACTTTACCTGCTTGTTTGCTGATCGCCTCCCTCGCTCTTTCCCGCTCCCCTAGCCCCGGTCCGGCACGGCTGTGTGCTGATTGATCCGGAGGGCTGACGGGGTAGCGGGCGCCATTTTGGGTGAGGCTGCAGGGTTCTCAGGGCAGCGCACTAGTCACCGTGCCTGAAGCTCATAAAACACCGCCCCATGCGAACGTGCAGCGGACGCCAAAGACCCAGTGGCAGTGGGTTCGTGGCAGCTGTTGCTCGGGTGTGGGAATGCCCTGCGAATCTGTTTGTAATTATCTTTGCCTGACTACTGGTTTTTAAAGATTATTATTTTAAAGACTAGCTATTTTAATAAAACTGCACTTTACCTGCTTGTTTGCTGATCACCTCCCTCGCTCTTTTCCGCTCCCCTAGCCCCGGTCCGGCACGGCTGTGTGCCGATTGATCCGGAGGGCTGACGGGGTAGCAGGCGCCATTTTGGGTGAGGCTGCGGGGTTCTCAGGGCAGCGCACTAGTCATCGCGCCTGAGGCTCATAAAACACCGCCCAATGCGAACGCGCAGCGGGCGCGCCGAAGGCGCGTCAAAGGCAAGCCCATCTGCGCCCGTCCGCGGCCGACCGGAGCTAGGGGCCCCCCACTCTGCCCGTTTATATTCATATTCCACTTCACAACTACTGGCAATACAGGTACAGTGGCTCCCTCAAACAGCCATTTGCGCACGGATTAGTGAACTCGGTCTAGCTCGCTCCCCTTCCTCTGTTATTACTCCTGTCATAAATCCCTCCCTTCCTTCTCTTTCTTTGGCCTCCCCCGGGTCCCCTCCTACCCCCTCCTCTGCCACTTGCGTCACCCCTCCTTTCAGCCTTTCTACTTAATACCAGATCGGCTGTCAAACACCACCTAGAATTGTTTGATTTTTTGGACTCCGTTAAGCCGGACTTGCTATTTTTGACTGAGACTTGGTTCCGCACTGACTCTCTCCCCAGTGTGTTATCTGCCCTCCCCCCCTCCTATGTCATTCTCAGGGCTGACCGACCCGAGGGCCGAGCAGGCGGTGGAGTTGCCTTGGTTGTCTGGGCGGACCTCCATTTTCAAATACTTCCTTCCCCTCCTTACCCATGGCGGACTGTCTGATCATTCGCTCCACCTTTTCCCAGGTCCCTCTAACGTGTGTCCTTGTCTATCGCCCCCCTCAGTCTTGCCCTCGTTTCCTTCCTGCTATCTCTGACCTTTTGGGAACCTTGGCAATCAACAATTCCTCGGTCCTGCTTCTCTGGGACTTTAACTTCTGGCCCAACGACCCAGCGGAAGATGTGGTTTCCCGTAACTTCACTGAACTTCTTCTTAGTTTGAACTTTGTCTCTCGTGTCCTTTCCCCCACTCACATCCATGGCCACACTTTAGATCAAATCTGGACTCTTAATACTCTGATATCCACTCTTTCTGTCCAGCCTTGCTCTTGGTCGGATCATTTTTTGATTTCTTTCTCTTTGGATCTTAGTATTTCTCCCACTACTCCATTCTCTAAATATACCTGGGCGAGGAATTGGAACAGAGTTGACATTCCTGTCCTCTGTTCCTCCCTATCAGCTTCTGACCCTGACCTGGCTGATCTCACGCCGTCCAGGCAGCTGGATGCTTTGAACAGCTGGCTCCTGAGGGCTTGCGATCAAGCTGCTCCTTTGAAACGTGTAACTGTCAAACGCGCCCATGACGCGAACAAATGGTTCTCTCCCGCCCTTAAGGTAAAAAAACTGGAGGTACGTCAAGCCGAGAGAGCCTGGAGGCGTGCCTATTGTCCCCTCTTGAAATCCCGTTACACTTTTATCCTCAAAGAATACAAAAAGGACATCCTCCTTGCTAAAACAGCCTATTTTTCAGGGAAAGTCTTAGTTGCAGAAAACCAGTCCAGGGAAATATTTGCTATAGTCCGGGAACTGTCTTCTTCTGACAGAGCTTCTTCAAAAATCCCTTCATCCCAGCTGCTGTGCAACTCTCTCAACGACTTTTTCGTCGAGAAAGTTGACCTTATCAAGGCTGGGATTCCGCCCCCCTCCCCTACCTTTTGTGATCCCCAGCCTCCCCCCCCTACCTCACGCTTGACTCATCTTGACTCATTTTGAGAGAGTTTATGGCAGTAATCTGGTATTGGATAGTTATGAGACCTTACCTAGAGAAATAGTGGGCCCCGTTCAGAATATCACGATCAAAGAGGTACTGTTAGTGATAACTGAAACCTCTGTTAAGAAAGCACCAGGACCAGATGGGGTACCATCTGATTTGTATAAAGCTAACCCCGAGCTCTGGTCCATAATACTTGCAAATGTTTTTAACTTAGCAGTTAACTCTAGCCCCACATCCTTTCCCAAGACTTGGTCCCGATCCATCATAATACCGATATTTAAGAAGGGTCAGAGAGGGGACCCAAAATGTTATCGCCCGATTTCCTTGATCGACACATCGATCAAGATATTAGGAAAAGTAATTTTAACAAGAATAAATGCATGGGTGATGGATAAAGATATTTTATGTGACGCCCAATATGGGTTTAGAACAGGAAGAGGCACGCAAGATCAATGCCTAAACCTACACTTAATAGTGAATAAATACACAATAGCATCAAAGGGCTCACTCTTTTTGGCATTTATGGACTTATCCACAGCTTTTGACCTAGTCAATAGATCAAAGCTGTGGAAAATACTCCTGGAACTAGGTTTAGATCAGGCTCTGGTAAATTTTCTCGCCGAGCTACACAGGGATCTATCAGCCACGATCAGAATGACGCAAGAGGGAAAATGTACCGCCTTATTTAAATCAGGCAGAGGGGTGCGTCAAGGCTGTATATTGGCACCAATTATGTTTACACTTTACATTAACTCTCTAGAGAAAGACCTGGCAAATGTAACAACAGATATCCCGCGTATGGGAGGAAAGTATCTACCAGTACTCCTATACGCGGACGACACAGTACTTATGGCAAGAACACCTAACGCCCTACAAAAATTGCTAGACTCATTCGGAGTGTTCATGGAAAAGTTGGACTTGGTGGTCAACACGGATAAATCCCATGTTATGTCCATAGGGAAATGCAGAAAGCAGTTCAAAACAGTGTCATGTAATGCCAATATAATTACTAAGGTGAAAGTTTTCACCTACTTAGGAGTGGTCTTTGATGACGTAGGCTCCTGGGTCCCCCAATTTCAAAATAAAGTGGCTGCCATAAAGAGATCATCATTTGCTATTCTTGGTTTTGCTAAGAGATTGGGAGGCAAACCAGGAGAAGCAATATTGTCTATCTACAAAGCAAAAACTGTAGCCATAGCAAGGTACGGGGCTGCAATATGGGGCTACAAGGATGTAACCCGTATACAGAGGGAGGAAGATAAATTCTTACGAGCTATGCTGGGCATCCCTCAATCAACTCCCAGCTTTGCTGTTCGAGAGTTAGGGGTGGGTTACATCTCAGATTATTTGAATATGGCCCCTATTCTGCAATGGATTAAAATTTGGATAAGCCCTGCCCTGATTTTTAAATCAAAAGATTATCAGGGCCTGCTTGACATTAGACAAGGCAGCTGAAATAAAATGGTTGTCATATATCAAAGCATCATCTAACTATCTGGGGCGCCCGAAATATTCTTGAACCCTGAAACCCTAGTTAAAGTTGATATTAATTGGGTAAAAACCAATTTTATCAAATTAAGGGAATTGGATCGTGAAGCCAAGGAACTGTGTAAGCCGACAGTAAGGGCTCATTATTTACTGATTTTGACAATGTCTATTCAACCATACCCGAGTTACTAAACCCTACCATAGATGGCTTTTAACTAAATTTCGATTTAATCAATTGCATATGTTATTGGGAAATTACAGGGAGTGGAGTAAACCGGAGGATGCCGCCCCCTGTAATTGTGATTACCACTCATACCAGGACACTATGCATTTTGTGTTCTTTTGTCCATTTTATATGGAAGGAAAGAAAAGGTTTATTTTACCATTATTGAAAAATATGGGTTTTATTCAAGTTAAACCTGCCTTAATTTACCTACAGATGATGGAATCGTCGGTTGTCATGTTTGGGGTAGCAAATTTCATTGTAACATCTATCCGCAACAAAAGACACCTGGAGGAAATTAATTGTGAGTGAGAGCAAAAGTAATTCTTAATGTCGGTAGAGTTTAAAAACATTTAATTGACTAGACAATGGAACCAAAAATGTATTATGTGTATATTTGATAAGATATTCTGGAAATCTGTGCACCTGATGAATTTTAAGATTATTTTATATGAATTGTATCTTTTGTAAATATGACTATCTATATTTTTTAATTGTGATTATAAAATGTAATTGGATAGAATGCTTTTATGATTTTAACTAATCGAATAAAGTGGTTTTGAATTGAAATTGAATTGAATTGACTCATCTACCCCCCCCTGACTAGAGATACCTTTCTCTCCCTACTGATCCGTGTAAAATCTGGATCTCCCGTAGATGTTGCCCCAGCGCATATTCTTCGCAGGCTCTTTACGAGCTGCTACCTTCCCCCCTCACCTTCCTTAATGATTCTCTCGAACAGGGGATTGTTCCAGCCCTTCATAAAACGGCCATCGTCATCCCCCTTTTAAAAAAAACGGGGGCCGACCCTGCCTCCCCCTCTAATTATCGTCCCATCTCCCTCCTCCCCTTTCTGGCCAAGGCCCTGGAGGCCCATGTCACCCAGGTCCTAGGTGCCTTTGTAGAGGAGAGTGGGGGCTTTGCTTCCCGGCAGGCCGGCTTCCGCCCCTGGCACTCCACCGAGAAGGTGGTCATTTCTGTGATGGACGACCTTAGAGAGGGGCTAGATACAAACACTCCCCAGGCCCTCGTCCTTTTAGATCTCTCCGCCGCCTTTGACACGGTTGACCATTCCATCCTCCTCACCCGTGTCAAGGCGGCGGGCATCGAGGGCCCTGCACGGCTTGGATCAGCTCCTTTCTGAGAGATCGCTCCCAGGCCGTCCACCTGGATGAATTCACTGCCCCCCCTCACTCAGTCCGGTGTGGTGTTCCCCATGGCTCCTCTCTCTCTCCTCTATTATTTAATCTTTATATTTTTCCACTTATTCTTGCTCTTCAGCACATGGAGGTCACCGTATATAACTATGCTGATGACCTCCAACTCATTTTTCACCTGTCACACTCCCCTACCAGTATACTCAACTTACAGTCTGTCATGCTGTTCATCAGCAATTGGATGAACGGCAACCACTTGAAATTAAACCCGGACAAGACTGAACTTGTTGTCACTGGTAGCTCTCCCAGTCCCTGGTCCCCTAACTTCTGGCCTCCCTCCCTGGGCACCTCCCCCACTCCTTCTCCCTCTGTAAAAACCCTGGGGATTTCACTCAATAAACACCTCACTCCCCACTCTCAGATTAGTTCCGTTGTCTCTTCTTGTTTCTTTGCCCTCCGCACTATACGGAAAATCTCTCGGTTCTTCTCTGCCCCTGACCTTAAATTAATTCTGATGGCGATGGTCCTGATCCGGCTGGACTACGGGAACATTGTATACAACGGCGCTCCTGCATATGCCTTTCATCGCCTTCAGTTAGTCCAAAATCAGGCCGCCCGCCTGATTTATGGCCTGCCCAGATTTCATCACGTCACTCCCCTACTCCAATCCCTACATTGGCTGCCCATCAAGGAACGGGCCCTCTTTAAATTGGGCTGCACTACATTCCAGGCCTTGGCGGGAACTGCTCCTGATTTCATCTCCTCTGCCATTAGTACTTACTGCCCCAACAGAGAACTGCGTTCCTCCACCAAATTTTTTCTTTCTGTCCCCTGGTCCAAGAAAAAGAAATCTGGGGGCCTGAAATTCACTGTCCTTGCCCCTACTTTCTGGAACTCCCTTCCTCTTCAGATTAGATCTATCCCTTCTTATCTCGAATTCCATAGGGCACTTAAGACTTTTCTTTTCTCTCACGTCTTCCCACCTCAGTAATTCTGCCACCCCAGCCATGGGTTAAGCATCCTCCAAGCGCCAAGAAACCGCGTGGTATACGTGCGCTATATAAATTTCTGTAAATTCAAATTCAAGTGCTTTCTCCACCACTTTCCTCCCTACCTGGCCCTTGCCTTGCTTTACCTACCCAAACCCACCTTCCAGGTGTACAGTGCTGTGGCTTGCTGAGGATGTCTGTTCTTTCTTGGTGGGCGGCATGATCTGCATCCAGATTCTGGGCTACTGCACTCTGCTACCAGCATGGGACTACCTAAAAGTACCACTTTGTTTTTAAGGTAAAAGGGGCCAGTGCAATACTTGGGGAAAACAAAATCATTGCCTTGCCTTTCAAATTGAGTTTTGCATGTTGAAAGAGTGTACCGTATCCACAATTTATGAAAATGGAGTATAACTTGTTTCTGTTCCCATCTTTATTTTCTGGTTGCTACAGACAAGTCTGAAGACTTGAAAGGAAAATGCATTTCATGCTTTAATAGACCTCATCTCAATGGCCTGTTGCAGTATTTTTTTCTTTATTCTGCAATCTGCAAAATGTACTAAAACATTGCATGGGCGGGCAGAGCTGCCGAGTTTTATAGATGGGATCTGGTTAGCTTTGGTTATCTTCAGGTCACTACTAGTGATCCATAAGTATGTAATTTTTGATCAGGCTCTTTACCAGATCCAAAGTGTTTGTGCCAGCTTCACTGTCTTCACGGAATCCCACAAATCTCAAACTTTAACTAACTGACCTATTTTACAAATCCCCATATTTAACCTTTAACATTATTTCACTTGTAAGTGTAGAGACTGCTGTTGACATTCTGTCCTGATGATCTTCCAAGATGGAAACCCTTTACTTCATTTCATTCACCTACTCTGCACCTGAACAAGCTTATCTATCTGCTCAATTTTAGTGCTTGGCAGTGCAGCAGCCTCCGCTTGTACCATTTGAATGTCTTACCTCTTTTACAAGGTTTAGCATTTGATACATATCAATTTTCCCCTGCTGGGAAGGTTTAGAAATACGTCCAAGGTGTTCACTAATGGATCAAGGGAAAAATCAGCTTTTCTAGCTCCCGGTTAGATTAGGTACACAGCTTGTATTCAATTCCACCTCTGGTATTAAGTATAAGTTATCCTTAACCAATTTGATGAAAAGGAGGATAAATTGCATAAAAGTCACCAAATCCCCTGTAAGAAGAAACTAAGGATTATAGGGGCATTAAACGTAAAAGGTTTATTGTTTAAATGATTCACAACCTTTTGATTTCTTACACAAATTAATTCTAAAACAATATAGGATGAATATGAAAAACTAATAAGTACCATCAAATGTATTGCATCTGTAACCATTAATAAAGGCAATAGATCAAAGCAAAAACTACTGTCACAGACAGGGAAAGCTAGAGCACCGCTGATTATGAATAGAAGGGATACTTTTAAAGGTGACCATGATACCAGGGTACATTTAAAAAACAATACAGAAAGGACTTTAGAAAAAAAAAAACTTTTAAAGATACCATAGATGGAGAAAAACAATAGGATAGCAGCAATCATGTGTTTCCGGCAATGTGAATTCACACCCTTTTGCGATATAGTGGGTAAAACATTAGGAGGAATGGAAGAAAATAGAAGCGCCAAAGTTGAGGAGGAGTGGGCCAATTATATCTCAAATTCATATGTAAAGAAAAATAACAATCAACCAATCCCATTGTTAACCATTCAAAGTCTGGAGTCTATTATTGGCAAAATGAGTCTGGATTCCTTAATACCAACAGTTAAGGAAATTCATTACAAATCTAAAACTATCCAGTCCTCAAGGTTCGGATGGCGCAAGTAAAATATATGCTAAACCTATGCTGCAATCCCTAAAAGAATGGGTTGAAAAGCTGGAGGTCCTAACAAAGGCCCAACTGGGTTCTAGAAAGGCTATTAAACAGTAGATGGTTGCTTTGTATTAAAACTACTGGTCGAAGAATATACTGTTAAAAGAAAGCTATTCCTTTATGTGGCATATAATGATCTATCAAAATCGAGACCATCTTTGAAAAAAAAAAAAGTTACATTTGAGAAGCCCACCAGTTTTACTCAAATTAATAATGCAACCACATGAAGGGCAATGGACACGAATTTAACTTGGAAACAACGGATCCCTGATTAGAAACATTTGTGCACGAAATGGGCAAGGATGTATTTTAGCCAATCTCCTCGTTTCTATAGCCATAGGAGATGCTCCTGGAGTTTTAAGAATGGCCCGCTTGTTTTCTGCAAATTTGGGAGGAGAATCATACATGTTTTATGCTGATAACAATTTTAGTTGACCTAACCCCATTAGGCTAACAGAGACAATTACATGTTTTCTCAGAACATTGTCCTTACAATGATTTACCCATAAATGTCTAAGGCAAGAACAATGTATTTTTCAAATACCATGAAAGAGTACAGGTGTTTAGGTCTCCCTTTTAGAGCTAAACTTAATAGGAAATCTCACACTAATCAACAGAAACTGAGAGCAGAAGTTGTTGCAGGATCCTTAAAAAGGATGGACTCTGTATTAACAAGGAGTCAGCTGAAGTTCTTAGGAAGATCTACAATTCAAAAATAACTAACCTATTGTTGCATGGATGTGAGATTTTGGATTCTTTTCTCAACAGGCTTTTACCCCAACAGGCTTTTTCCTTACAGGGTCACGTGTCCCGCTAACAAAAAAGCAACAGCTGATCAAAATCACATGCAACGTCAAGGTAATTACACAGACACCGGATCTTGAGCCTCCTAATCAAGCACCGCATGCCGCCAATTATTCTAATTTTCCCTTGTTTACCAAACACGCGGCACCGCTCACTCCGCCACCAGCGGGGAAGAGGAGAGGACATTTTTAGTATATCATCGAGGGACACACCTTAAGGCAGTAAGGGTGTGGTGTCTGCTTGAGACTCTAGGGTTTCACGTCGCAGAACCCTGTTTTACGTGAATGATGAAAAAACTTGTGTGCAATTTTGTTACTTCATAAACATCTATTTTTATTCCTCCCTTCTCTGTTTTCAGAGTGTGACTACTGGGGTCTCAGTCCCTCTTTGCATGAGGGATTCAAACGCCAATGACTTGGGGTAAGATTGTGAGCTGGTCTCACAGTACTTGTATATTTGTAATATGTATGTGCGCCACGTTTGCAGTGACACGTCTTTCACATCCACATGTGTAATTCTGTTAATATGCATGGTGGGATTTTTCCGATTCTAGACACACGCTTGAGCAAGCCCCCTTTGACACTTTAACCTTTATTTCACAGGTTTCACGGATATCCCAAACTTTAGGTAGAAATTGACAAAGGTCACCCTACATGGTGGTTACATCTAAATCTGAGGAGATTAGATAGGGGCCCTAATATCTCGTCCTGATGAATGCCACGTACCCTCTGGGCCTACACGGCAGAAACATGTTGACGACCCTGATGGAGATGGGGAAGTAACCCCCCCAGTTTTCCACGTTTTTTTTTTTATTAAAGCAAACACCTAACAAATAAATTGTATTTGGCGTTTGCATTTTTTTTAACCTTTCACTTTATTACGGGCCCCCAATTAGTTCTTAGAAGTGCTTCCCTGTCACCAGGTGAAGGCCCACTCTCTACCAAACACAGTTTCTAGAGAACGAGGACTGCCAATGATGAAGTATGACACCTGGTGTTGTGCGAAGACAGTCCTTCACATTTTTTTAGATGCTCTGCACCCCACTTAATCAAGTGTAGTGTGCCTATCTTCACATACAGAATCCGAGATTTATTCAGCGTAGCTTCTTTTGTGTGTACATATTGAACTTGGAGGCCAGCTCACCCTGAAAAACCCCGTAGCCTCTAGTTCCCTCCACAGCGAGCTCTAGGGTTATGCGTGTGTAGAACCCTTATTGGTTCACAGAGGCAAAAAGCGATAACACTTAATGCTCTCTTTTGTTGTAGTGTGGGTGAGCAATTTAGGATTCCTAGAGGGCAGTGCTAAGCATTTGTTGTACTGACAGAGGCAATAAATGAGACACTCCAGAATAAATCCGAGACCAATTTAGCAATGTAACTGGTATTTTTATGTAAATTTCGTTCTCAAGTAAATGCTTTTCAAAATATTAATTTTTACAAGTAAGCAAATAGTTCAATTAAATGCGTCATTACGCAGCACTGCTTCCCTATGGAGGGAGAATGCATATTTTGCATACAGCTATTTGCGATTGGTTTCTAGGTGGGGGGTCTCCTTCGGGACTTAGGGGGTCAATGTCCAAAGTACCACCAGCATTTACTCGTTACCTGCCCTGGGGCACAGAGTGCAGAGGTGCTGGTCGGGTTGGTAGCTGTGTGCGCTACGCTGGTGGAAAGGAGGTAGGGCCATCTAGAAACAGGCTGCAGAGAAGAACTTGGGTACAAGTTCAGGAGCACCCAATGGGGTCTCGGGTCACATGGGTCTTGGAAACAAGGGGGCACATCCAGTTGGGCTGTGCCACGACAGGGGCGCTCGGGTGCAAAGTGAAAAGGTCGGCTGGGCTCGGTCTCTACTAGGGCCTTGCAGTGGTCTGTCTTCGCCGGTTGAGGGTGCAAGATCAGGACAGCTGGACCACTCTGGAAGTGGGTCTCTGTGGTGCAGACAATATTTGACAGCTGCTCATTTTCAGTGCAGTGGGAGTCTGGATTAAACTCTCACAGGCTTGGTTTTCTGTAAGGGGTCTGGTACTCTGGATATTGGTGCTGTGCGGCTCCAGTTGGTCCTAGTGTCTTCCCAGTTGATGGAGGGAAAAGTCTGACCATCAGGACGGCAGGATGCTCTTCCTGGGAGACTGCTACGTCGGGCTGGCCAGGGAGTGGCAACTCAGTAAACCAGACTACGTTTTTGGTGCCGTTGCACTGCAGGGGAGTAGCTCCTCTACTCCAAGGTAGATTGCTGGCAATTTGCGAAGAAGCAAAAGACACACAATTGATGGACGGAATGCAGAATAAATCAAAACATTCACCCCCATTCAAAAGATCTAGGTTAAATCCATCATTCTTTTGCTCACCAATCCACCCCAGTTTAGACCTGGCTATATGCAAATCAGCCTAGAACCTGTGCCTCATGGGAACAGTCCAGCCCGAACTGCCAAGCCAGGTCCTCCCTGGACCGGAAACAAGCAGCCTAGGACCAGGTCAAGACTGATTTGCATATGGCTGGGTCAAAAACTGGGGTGGCGTAGTGGGCAAAAGAACAATGGATTCAAACCAGATCTTTTGACTGGGGGAGAATGTTTGCATTGTCAGCATTCCGTCCGTCATTTGTTTGCTGTAGGCAATCTGCGAAGGGCCGACAGTCTCCTGGAGTTCTGGAAGCTGATCAGCTGCAGGATGAGTCGCTGGTCATGATTGTCGATACTGGTGAAGGCAGGGGTTGGCACCAAACGTGTTCAGCAGTCTTCTTGATCTGTTGAATCTAAGCTCCTGGTGTCATGGGTGCCACCAAAAAACTCAATATTGGGGCATTACAGGGAGTGGCCAATGGGCCACTTATCTTTAGTGTGTTTACACCCTTTATATGACCAATTCCTGAGGAACGTGGGCATAACCCTGACCCAGAGAACCTAATTCTGCCAAAACTAAGAATGGCTACACTGTTCACTTGTAATATCAAAGAATTGACTTAGACATCACAGGGTATATCTGCTCATGCAGATATGTCCACACATGTACTACAGTGCACCCTGCCATTGGGCTGCACGACCTGCAGTAGGGGTGGCTTAACTATAGTGCATGCAGTGGCTGCAGGCACAGCGCACCATGTTGTGGCTTCACTTTTCTCTGTACCACAGCACTCAGCCTGCAATGGCAGTCTTAATGTTGGTGCTGAGGAATCCCTTAGGGTGGTACAATACATGCTGCATTCCTTATGGACCTACTTTAGCTTCCTTGCCCTAGGTACCATTTACTAGGGACTTACAGGGGGTGCTAAAGGTATTGCTAAAGTGGGAGACAATTGTCCAGTTTTAGGGAAAGGTCTGGCATTGGGGACCTGGCTAGCAGGAACCCAATTCACTTCAGTCAAAATTGTAACAGATACCAGGCAAAAAGTGGGAGTGACCATGTCAAAAAGGGACACTTTTCAACAAGCATCTGGTCAAAGAAAGCTCTATTAAAAAGCACAGAGGACTCTGGAAAAAGACCCCAACTATCTCACCTCGTGGTCAGAGATTACAGATTGATTTTACAATACCCATTTAAAAAATATATAAAATGCTATTGGCAAAGGTGGATATTTAAGCTAAGACTGGGCCAAGTGGGGGAGGAGCCAAGCCGGCGACCAAGATGGCCGCCTAGGCTCCCGGCTCCGTCGGCCTCCTTCTCCTCCCGCAAGATCCTGCTAGATATCCTGAGCCTGCGCTGTTCCCCAGTGTGGATGAGCTAGAACGCTGCACGACCGTGTTTCCCCGAGTGCTTTCTCTGTTTCGTGGACGACGCAATGTCGAAGTAAAGATTGCGGCCTGTGGCTGACTTGATGCCGGGGCTTTGCGTGTTAAAGAGCCCGGGGGCGAGTTGAACAACACCGGCCTTGCAATACCAGGAACAGCCAGCCGGACCGGAAGAATGCTGTGTTTGCCAATTCCTATGGTGAGCCCCTCACTCAGACAGCAGCGACAGCGGAATGAAACAGGATTACTTATTATGTCCTGAAAGACTCCTGCAGACTATCCTGACGGTGGGAGATATAGTGCTGAGCTGGATCTCTCCCATTTTGAGTTGGTGTATGAGGGCTCGGTTGCTGGCTATTGACTAGCGTTGCTGCGGGGATCTCGCCTCTGGGCTCGGGCTGCTAAGACCAGACGCAGAACGCGATATGGCCCTTGCGGTCCCTACGAGTGGCACCCGACCGCGTCCCGATATTTGCACAGCAGGGGCTCTACCTAACACGCCGATTTTCGCTATCCTGCCCGAAGTATCCCCGGTGGAAGTGGGTCCGTTTAGTCCTGTAAGAGACGCAATGGGGCAGACGCTGGGAGATGTGATGGCGGCTGTTGTGGACTTTCATTTCTCTATGAGACAGAGAGTGATGGCATTGTACGCTGCGTTGGAGGGTATTACACCGGAGCTCGGACCAACGAGGGCGGACTGTGCATTGAACGTCCCAGACACCAATTCAGCTTTACTAACAGATGTTGGGTGTCCCGTGGAACAAGATGTCCGTGGTTGTCGAGTGGTTCAGGCGGACATGTAAACGTGACGTACTTTTCTCTCTCCCAGAATCTGCGCTCTTCACACAACTGCGATGTCATGACAATTTGGTGGAAAAGTGTAACGGTGGGACACAAAGGGCCCGGTGTTCTTTGCTGTCTCTATCTGACCTCCGGAAGGGACCTCATAAACAAGTACGGTACTCTGCCTCCCTTGGGGTTGCAACTAACGAGCCAGAGACTCTTGGTGCTTCTGATCGGACGGGCCAAGGCTGAGTGATGTATGATGATAATGGGCATTCTGGACTCGGGCTGGGTGCGGGGCTTCATCATCATATGACATTTGTGCGGGGAGCAGTGCGGGCGACTGATGATTCCCCCCCCTTTTCTGTCGTATACTTTGCTTGATGATTGGATTTATTCGCTCGGGGGCTGTCCATTGTGGGGTGGGTGGGGGGGGGGAGGGGCCGGGGGTCTGTTCCAGGGTCCTCCTCCAGTTTCTTTTCGTAGATGTTTTAGTTTGTTTTGTTTTGGGGCGATAGGCACGCTGCTAGTTGGGGACGGGCGAAAGCCAATGCAGGGGTGCAGGGTGGGGGGATGGGGTTTATGTTTTAGTGTAGTTCTTTTAGGCCATGGGGTGTATAGCTTTGTCATTCATCCTGATTTATCTTCGTCTTTATGGGCAATGCACGCTTAGGCCGTTCTTCCTAGAATCTTAGTATGGTTTCTTATCCTTCACTTTTCCTGACGGTGTTTATAATTATGAAAAAACGAACCTTTCATTAATCCTTCTGTATCCTTCGATTCCTTTCTTCTCCTTTTGTATTGTTGCTGGTCCTCTTGATTATCGACTAAATAGCTGAATAACTGTATGAATCTACTTGCTTCACAGTATTGATTTATTATGGGGCCGGCCCGCCGGGTTGTAGGCCAAAGGTTGTAATATGCTGAACTGTACAATAAAGGTTTATTTAAAAAAAAAAAAAAAGACTGGGCCAAGTACCTGCTTTTATTAAATGAAGGACAGACAACTATAATCATGGATTAGAGAACTCAGACTTGACTGTTTGTACCCTTTATCAAACTAGCACAGTCACTTTCTTAGATGCTTGCATTTTGCACAATGTTCAGATCTACCCATTTACAGAACTTCAAATCTGTTGTTTACAGGAAGTAGTTATAACAGTGAAGAAATTTGAAAACAAAAGACTACATTGACTGGGAACATTTGTTTTTAAAGAAACCGGGATGGATCGCATAGTTTAGTTGATACAGGAAAAACACCCTCAGTAATTTATTAAAGAATTGTTGATTTACTCAGCAAGTATGTTGCTGTTGCTAATATTCCAAAGAAAATTAGAATCAATGCCTGTTGGAAAAAGTTTTTAGAATTTGTTATGAAAAGTACAGAGTAACTTTTATATAAAATTAACCATTAGTAATTTGCACTGTGAATTTTATTAGCAGTCTTTTTGTGGCTATTTAATTTCTTATCTAGTCTTTGTCCAATTCTGGATATTTGATATTGACAGATGATACGATAAGTTAAAGTTTCAGAATATTTCACTTTTAAGTGATTTATTTTTTAGGTCACAGCTGCTTGGTATGTCTAAGACATCTTGAGGACATTCAGAAAGTTGACCCAGGAATGCATTCAGCCCGTTGCTTGCCATTGGCTAGGTGGTTAGTAACTCATGTTTTCTTGTTTTCCATTTGCTGGCTTTATTTATTGATTTTAGGCTGTCCATCTTGAGTTAGTAACTTCCCTTGCCCAAACCTTATTTTCAGTATACTGAGTGCAGGCCTGACAATCTTGGTCTTATCTCGTTACGTTTGCTGTGCATTCAAAGACCACGGTCAAATGACAGGAGCGGTCTTCTGAGAGCACCGGTTTACTTTTCGTCCTCCGACTTCAAAGTGAGAGGATTTATGTGACAATCTTGATGGATACTGGGGGTAGGAAAGAGTTTCTTTCTATCACACGACAACATTTAAATGAACTGCGCAAGTATTTCTGAATACATCAAAGAAACAAATGAAGCACATTTTTTATTTCTGAAGTGTTGGAAACAAATAATTTAATATGATCAACACAAATCATTACACTAGGTGATGCAATTTCCACACACTTTCGTCTGTGCACTGTATAGTGCTTTTAGTAAAACTATGTCTGTGCAAATATAATGGTCACTTATATTGAAAATGTGTTGTCTAATGGCAGTGTGCTACCACACCATGTATATTCCACTCTATACCACTCCACTCTACTCTACACCACTCCCCACCACTGCACTCTACACCTGGTCTTCTCTACGCAAATGCACTCTTTGCCTCTCCAGGCTAGGCCACAATGTACTCTGCACATCTGCTCTCTACGCCAATCCACTGTACGCCACTCTGATCTACTCTGCACCACTCCACTCTATGCCACTGCAATTTACACCACTTTACTCTATGTCACTACACTCTATGCCACTTTACGCAACTGCACTCTACCCTGGACCACTTGTCACTTCACTCTACTCTTAACCACTGCTCTCTATGCCAATGCACTCAACACAACTGCACTCTATGCTACTGTACTCAACACCACTGCCCGATACTCCATTTCACACCACTGCACAGAGCTCTCTGCCACTCTACTCTGCACTACTTCACTCAACGCAACTGCACTCTACGGCAATATACTCTGCACCGCTCTATGCTAATCTACACCACCCTAGGCCACTGCACTCTATGCCACTCTACTCAATTCTTCGCCCCTTCACCCTGCTATGCACCATTGCATTCTTTCATGCTGCATTGTACGCTGCAGAATTCAATGCCACCGCACTCTACACCACTGTATTCTGCAATGCTCTATGCCAATGCACTCTACACCAGTCCACTCTACTCTATGTGACTCCACGCCATACCACCGCAATACACAACACACTCTGCTACTCCACAACACTCTACTCCACTCTTCGCTATTCCACTCAACGCCACTCTCCTCTAAGCCACAAACTTTTAGCCATGCCTAACAGCCATGCTGGTGTACAACATGGCTAAAACACATTGGAAAAGCCAATAGCTCTTGCATAGGCGAGACCTATTGGCTTTGCCAATACTTGCTTATGTAGGTGTATAATGGATCACAATAATTTTAAAAGGTGCATTCTATAATACATTTCTTACAGTATCTTTCTGAAGATGTAATGATTTTAATGTTTGCTTTGCCTTGCTGGCATAATATCAAACATAAATAAAGTTGAGCATCTGGTAACTGATGATTGATGCCTTTTTAGGTCTCGGTAATATCCGGTCTGCAGACCAGAAGTCCGAGAATGAATGTTTCTTAGAGTGGCTGCTTTAGCCCGCCTCTCTTTTTGTCTCTCCTCCATTGGCTTGCTTCCTAAATGGAGGCCAGCCATTGGAGGAGAGAGCCGCCCCTCCAAAGAAGCTCCGTCTTTTTCGGATTCGGGGGCGTGATTTTTTGCGTTCTTTAGCCCTGTGACGTCATCTGTCACTCAGGGCGCAAAAAACACGCCCCCGAATCTGAAAATGGCGGCGCTTTTCTTTAGGCCATTTCACAACGACCGTCGCCCCAAGAAGTCGCCGAGTCCTTGCCCCTGCTGCTGCATTACTGCAACAGAGCTCGCAATGGCCTGGAAGTTAGGCGGAGGCAGACAATTACTGGGCTTCTTGGCACCTCTCCGGTAGGCTGCTCTCGCTTTTCTCGTTTGGATAGGACACCCGTATCATGGTGTCAAGGATCGGGCAGGAGTTCGCCGGAGGCGTACGCCACCGCACTTGCCTCGGAACCAATAAGTACAGCCTCGAGGTTGGTCAGCTCGTTCAGAAGTTAGCTCTCTCGCACTGGTAGTGACACCATTACCATGATTAGATTACACATCCGACCTCTTCAGTCAGAGGGAGCCAGCAATAATTTTCTTTGCCATGGCACTTATATTTTTGCACATTTATATAGCGCGAATTCGACCCTAAGGCATCGGAGCGCTTTACATGAACATCAGTCACGTACACAAGGACACATTTATTTTTGGTAGGCACGGGGAGATTAAGAATTTGCCCAGGATTACAGGAAGCTGAGCCGACGCCCAGGCTCGAACCTATTTCCCCCTCTCCAAAGGAGGCAGCTCTGGCCGTGAGGCCACTCTGATTCTTGTGTGTCTGTTATTTGTCTTCAGGTCACAGAAATTGGCTGTTAATATATTTTCTTGACGCCCGTACATGCTTTTTTCCCTGTGACTTACATTAAAAGTGAAAAAGGTATATACACCTGTTATAAGTAAAGTACCCCTACGCGCTGTAAGCACCCGTAGTGTTTTCTTAAAATTATACACCGTGGCTAAATTTTTTTAAATTTAACATTTTCATTGCAAGTGCATGGTCGTCAAGTTTTTCCCCCCAAACATTTTTATTTTCGAGAAACATGCTGGCAGGGAGAAAAAACACACTTTACCATCTTGGTAGGGGGCAGACCCATTGGCTTTGCCAGTGCTTGTTTCCCAAGGCTAGCTGGCAGTGTTACTTACTACCCCCACCACCCTGGTTATCTCCCGCGATCACAGCAGCCCCATCTGCTCGGTAAACAAGCGTCTAAGCGCTGCCGCCTTGGGGCCCGCGAACCTGCTTTTGGTTTCTGGAAGCGTCTGCCTCTTTGGAAAGTGATATCGGCTCTGCGGGATCCGACCCGGCTCTGATTGGACGCTGCAGTCCAGGGGGGGATGGAGGGAGGGTGCTGTGCAGCTAAATATGCTCGTGAAGCGGACGATTTCGACACTACTGTGCCTGGGGATTGATTTGTAGCTGTCGGCAAAACTTGTTTTTAATAAAAGTCTACTTGGATCGTAGTTTGAGGAATGTGCTGTGTAATGCTTGGAACCTTCAAGTCCACTTCCGCAGAACGCGATCAGTCCTACTGTAGAGTTCTTTATTATTTTTTCAAGTTAAGTTTTGGACATAGAAGAAATATACATTTCATCACCTATTTAGTAGGATAATTTTTATGACAGGCGGGAAATGCCCATTGGGCTCAAAGAGTCCCCCTCCCCCCTACTAATTGTGGCACAAGGGATGTCACATACATTCTGTAAAATTCTTCTGGGACTCCTTCTGTTCCCAGAGTTTTTCCAGTGGACATGGCGGTGATGGCAGACTGAATGTCCTCGATTGAAATTGGCATCCATTTCTGCCAGCTCCAGCGCAGTTGAAACAGGGAGGGAGGGTCTGGTCTAGAAATGACTGGGCTGCTATCTCCGAGACCCCTGGGGATGCAAAAATATTTAGAAGGACACAAAGGTCTCGTGTTTTATCGATCTGTGAGAAGTGCAGGGTGTCTTCTGGCTGTCAGATACATGTCAAGAGAGGCTGCTAGGAGTCATTTCTAATCAGCCGGGCCAGTAGGCGACCTGACCTGTCACACTCAGAATGGGATGCGTTGACAGGACAGATCATCCTAACAGCGCAGTCTTCCCAGTAGTTTGGCTATGTCTTCTCGTATCCATACTGGGTGAGACAACCATGTCTGTTCATCCACCACCAGGCATTCCTCCACAATATAGTCCTGCTCCACCTGTGTAAGCCTCTCATGGAGGCCTCTGCATTCGCCTTAGACTGAGCAAATGCAGGATTCTCTAATAATCACCATAAAGGCTTCTCATTCCACCAACAAGTCAGTCGAACCCTCATTGTGCTCAAAGTATTTCACTATCTGGGTAAACAGGGCATCCCTGAACATTGTATATTCGAGAGTCGTGGGCTGGTAATGTAGAATTCGTCATATTAAGAGTTTCTGGAAGCACATGGTCCTTGTTACCTACTAGGGTGGTGTGAGTATTTTTTTTCACTCTAGGTAAGGTGACAATAATGATGCTGATGCTTCTGTGGGTATTCTGGTGGTGCCCTGAATAGCCATTTACCTGTCCTGTGCTAATGTAGGAGGGATACTTTCCATATAATATAGACTCTTCATAATTAGCCGTTGAAAGAAGTGGAGAGCGTTACATGACATGGAGCTGGTTCGAATGATCAGCACTGATTCCAGGTCATTTTGGCAAAAGATCTGCTTATAGCTCTCAAAGTTCTGTTTTTGAAAGAGGCATTTTTTGTTCACATCTGAATTCGCCATTAGAGTACATTGGATAAATTGACATTTTTACAATGGTTGAGGAGTAAAGATGCATCACAATCAAGAACTTTGCTCTCTTATTGCTTTTCGCATACAAGGGTGTGTGAAGACTGGTTCTCAATTGCGGGGTTCTGTATTTTTTTAAGCTATTTAGCTAAACGGCCTCCTAACTTTGCGATTACAATATTCTATTGTGTTTTAGGACTACAGACTCAACTGGGGAACTGGGTGAAGCCTGCTCTTCCCAGAATTTTTGTTGTTGCGCATATCCGACGATTAATTTGAGCCGGGGATGCAGGTGGGTGATGTGAGAGACACAAATCGGTGTTTGGGGCCTCTTCGCCAGTTACGCCCTCTGTTGTTGATATGATAATATAATGAAATATTTCTAATTATGATATGTTTTTCTCTCTGTTTATTTGGTGTTTTTGGAGCATAGAACTAGAAACTCTCTATCAGGTGGTCGTTGATAACCACTGTGTGTGTGCGTGGCTCTGTCTGTGTGTGTGCGTGGCTCTGTCTGTGAGTGTGTGCGTCTCTGTCTGCAAATACTCTACTTCTCTCTAATGCTCACCTATTGCCATTGTAAATGACAATACCATTTATTTATGTTTTTTAAAATAAAAAAAATAAAAAAAAGTCATGAGCAATACCAATAGCTCTACCTTTAATAATGCCGAGACCATTGCATTGTAAATGCTTGTTTTGGCTGTTGCTATATCAGATTAATTACTAACTTTTTGCTTGGGCATCTGGAGAAGTCGATTTACCATAAAGTCTATTGTTAGTTATCACTAGGTGAGTCACTATCAATTACTTCCGAAATGTCTGAAACGTCCAGCTTAAGGTAGATCTTTAATAACTTCCTCATGCATTTGCACAGACTATCTACATGGTTGTTGGTATTAAAGATCAGATTATTCTTGGCTGCTAATATTAGGACAGTTTTTAACTATACCCATACCTTTTGTCTTGGATTACTTCTTAAAGCAGTTTGGGGGACAGATGATTTCTTTAGGCCTTGCTTCTAAGACAAAACTTTCGTTAACAGTGGATAGGAGTGTTAATCTGTAAAACTAAAGGAAGACTATGTCTTATTTAACAAACAGTGGATAGGAGTGTGCAGGATTTATATTGGAATCTTGATTTGCTATCCTGTTCATCTGTTCACCCTTTGGCTTTAATGACAAAATACTCTCCCTCCCTTCCATTGAGTATTTTGTTTTAGCCTTCATTGAATTACGTGAGGTACAAGACATGTTCTTTGTTGATCGCGGTGTCTGGTTAAATTGTAGCGGGTAATGTGATGAAGGAGACTGGTACAATTACTTAATTGAACAATACTGAGTGGGGATTGGATTCAGAACACTTGCTATTTTGCCAATAGTGAAGAAGTTGCACATGCATCCTACGAAGGGCTAAAAGGATGGGTTTGTCGTTTCTCCTAAGCAGTACTTCCCAGAGTTATTGTCACTCCTTCTTGCCTATGAGTTTATCATAGAAAATCAGGGAATCAGATGGAAAAACATTAAGTGGATTTTCCATCTCACTGGTATAAAGAGTTTTTCTGGTTTATGTTTATCAGTTTGGTCCTTATAGCAGATAAAGTTTTAACACTTTTGTTTCTTGCGTTTGTGGTGTGCTTTCTACATGGTTTTTTTATGCCACTGGAGTGTCCTGGAAAAAAATGGGATATGAGGGACTTTAGTCTAAGTTTACAGGTACGAATTAAGCTTGGGTAAAATAGTACATTTAATTTGGGCTCCTGCCACTGATCCTGGAGGGTGTGGTCTGGACTTCCTGGGAGGAGCACATTTTCCTTAATCAGGGGCCAGTATGAGTAGACGCGCCTTTCTCCCACCCACGGACTGAGCCACAGCTCATATTAAGACTGAACGTAATCGCCCAAGACAAGCATTCATGAAACACTGCTTGTATCTCACCATTACGGCCATGTCGATTTTTGTGACATTCTCCATAAGACTATAAACTTTCGCCAACATCCACAGGAGGCTCACTAAGGATGGTTTCTCAGGTTCATATGGTGCAACACCATATTGTCCCTCTCTCTCATCTTCCCTTCCCCTTTGATGAGGTTTGTCTTCCCTCCGACGCTGGATGGATTTTTCCAAGTGTTCTTCCTCTTCTTCGCACCCATCCCCAGGGCTTAGTTGAATGACCTACAACTGGAGGGGTGGAGTGACCCATATTGAGGCTGAGGGACAGGGAGAGGTAGTGTAACTTCCTATAGCGCTATCATAAGAATGGCAAATTGTAAATCTTACAGTTTGAGGTGTGTGAGATCATGAAAAGCCTGTGTTATGACCTTCAAGCAGTCCATGAAGTACTGTGGAATCCAGACTGCTGGAGCATTGGCTTTTCTGGCAGCATTTGTGACGCAAATACTCAGCCCTTGAAGCTGCACAGGAATCTTAGATGGCCAAGAAGGTGATGTAAAGCGGGAGAACTCGTAAATGATGCTTTTTATGTTGTCAAGGAGGTGTGGCTGGTCTGAGGTCCTTGAGGTCAACTGTTGATCTCAGTGTATCCCATGTTGACAGTGCATGCCTCGTTGACTAGACTGATGCCTATTTATCTGTTCACAAAGGGGTGTTAATCAACAGGGATGTGGGTAACCTGGTCCTCAATGGGAAGACTGTTCACTTGTGCTTTTGTTAGAAATGAGTTATTGACAATGCACAGTCAATGAAGTGACCTTTTTCTGGTCAACTGTAATTTTTAATAAGTTTGAAGGCATACCGATTTCCTGAGGCTGCGGTGGTATCAGAGTTTTGTTTGCATTAAGGAAGGAGAGAATTTCTGTTTTTTTGGTCCCTTTCATGGGGTGTGGCAGAAATGGACTGTGCACAGATACCTCGCCAAAGGTATCAGCCCCTTAACACCAAACATCTCTCAAGCTTTTTGTAAAATGGTCTTACAAATGTAGCAGTTAGAGTGAATATGGTCCAGGTGCAAACAAATGCACGAGGCATGAGGTCAGAAGTAAAATCTTTCTTTGCCCCAAATGTCCCGAAGATTGTTTGGCCTTGCTAGAGGTGTCAGCCATATTGAAGAGTAGCTTTACACTGGCTCACCTCTGAGACCTGAAGCGGAGAAGAACGAGAGAGGAAATATCTACCAGGTGCAAATGAAGCAAGAAAGTGTTCATTATCTGGCGCCTTCAAATTAAGTTTATTTTACAGCAGTTTTTTTCTCAGAAGTATATTTTCAAAGAGTAAAGCTCCGACTGCTTCCTTTCAACTAAACATCCAGTAGAAATCTTATGCTCCATTCCCATTATTTGCTTCGAGTGCTAAGCCACTCCCTCCTCCTTGGCTTTGACATGGGTCATACAATAAGATAGATTGGTGTTAAATACACTGGTTTAACTGAATGCGGCTTGTAATTGCTGTATTAACATCTGTAATGCAGTGCTTCATTTGAGCGGGTGGTTTTCAGTGCTCAGCACTGGCACTTAATCATCAACACCACAACTTTTGAGCACCAGTTTAGGACATGTTCATTTATGGTAGGCATGGGGGGATTAAGTGATTTGCCCTGTATCGCAGGATGTTGAGCCCACACAGACTCGAACCTGGTTCCCCTGCTCCGAAGTCTGCAGTTCTGGCCATTAAATCACACCCTCTCCCCACTTTCAGGGTTAGTAGTTGGTTTTGTTTTAAGGGGCGCTAAAAGGAGAACTGGGCTGGTGCAAGCATTCTCCTGACTAGATTCACAGACTGATTAGCATCATACAAGCAGGTAAAACATTGAAAGATCAAATGCTGGAGAAGTAATATTTCTAAGTTGAGGAAGGACAAGGATTTGTTTGAGGAAGAACAATGATTTGCTTGAGGAAGGACAATCATTTGCTTGAGGAAGGACAATGATTTGTTTGTGGAAGTCCAAACCAATTTCTTCTTGGTAGAACCGATTTATGAATTGCGTTAAAAAAAAACAAAAATGAGCTGTAATGTATGCCCATGTAACCAGGGCCCCCTTGCGCGCCCCGCTCCAGGGCGCGAACTAACCTCATGTGCCCCCACCCTTCTTTCTCCACAGCCCCCGTATACTGCAACCTGGTCTGGCCCCGAGAGATACAGTTGCGACGAAGAGGACTGGCCCTTTAACTGGACCGAAGGTGTGCCGGAGGTGGAGCCGGATCCAGGGATAAAGGACGTCACAGAACAGACACAGGTGTGTTATTTCACCGGAGGAGTGGTCAGTGTGAAGGAGAGCGGAGTGGCGGGAAGCAGCGAGGACGAGCGGAGGATGAGGCGGAGAGAGGAAAGCGTGGATCGAGAGCGGACGCTGGATCAGCGAAGTGAGCATTCCGGAGGACGAGGAAGCCCCGACGACAGAACAGAGAAGACAACGGATTACCGGGACTACAGAAGCCGACCCTAAGACGAGGGAAGCCGACTGGAGAGGAGAGGAGAGGAGCAGAAGGACACGCCCGGAGGCCAACACCACGATCCGCCCAGCCGTACGCCAGGAGGGGTACGGCTCACAGAGGTGCGTGACCGCTTCCTGGGGTGGTGCAAGAGGAGAGCTAGTCATTTCACGTAGAAGGGTTGCATAATCTGTCACAACCCTGGGGTACCCTCACCTTCACTACACTCCTTAGATCGGGCTTGAGAGGGGGGGAGGGGTTTGGTAGCACTGGGTGTGTCCTCCACGGTCCCTTCCCTGTAAAGCTTGACAAACAGTAATTCGTGGTATTGATACAAGCCTCTCTTCTGTTTTACCCCCCTGTTGGTGTCGGCGAGGGTGGACAGCACGGAGCCTCCGGGAGCCAGAAGAAGGAGGAGCCCCATCCGGAGGAAAGAGGAGGGAGTCCTCCGAAAGACCCGAGGAGAGAGAAGTCGATCTCCTCGCAAAGTCCCTGTTAGAAAGACTTGTACTGATTCGTTATATGATCGAATAAATACCAGACCTACTAAAACACGACTCCTGCCTATTCCTAGCCCCGCTGCTACAGTGGTGGAGAATGCGGGCATAAGCACCGTCAGTAACCCGACGATGGAAGGAGTCGTTCAAGCCCTGGTACAAGGGCAGGAGAGGCTAGAAAGGCTGGCTGAGCAGCAACTGAGAGCCGCCAAGGCAGACCGAGAGCTGATCAAAACCGCCGTGGCCGCCAGAGCTCTGGATCCCCCGCTGTCCGCGGGACAGGTCCCCCTGAGCAGCGCGCCACACTCCATGAGTTGCGTTTCCTTACAGAAGTACCAACCCGGTGAGGATCCCGACGCCTTCCTCCTTAACTTCGAGAGGGCAGCTCGGGCTTGTGGCTGGCCCGGGGTGAAGTGGCCGTTCTTCTTGGCCCCGTTATTGGTCGGGGAAGCCCAGGCGGCATATCAGGTGGCGAACCCGAGAGGAGACACCCCGTACACAGAAATTAAAAGAATCATCTTGGACCATCTGGGCCTAGACAGAGAAGCCTACCGACTTAGGTTTCGGAGGGAAAGGGGGGTGTCCGGCGAGACACCGAAAACTCTCTTTGTAAGGCTGAAAATGGCTGCAGACAAGTGGCTTATCCCAAATGATAGCACTAAGGAAGAAATCATGGACCGCATTTATCTGGAGCAGTTCTTAGAAGCCTTACCATTCGCCACGCAGAGATGGCTAAAACAGCACCATGACCTGACAACTGCCCAGGCCGTCGAGATGGCCAACACCTTCTCCCGAGTACAACAAAGACCCCTGTTGCCCGTCGAAACCGACAAACAGAAAAATACCTTCAGAACAGAGAAAAGACCCGTGAGGATCCCAGAAACCCCGAGACCTCGGGTGTGGAAGAATGAGCCCCTTCCCCACAGTGGCCCTCAGTGTTTTGAGTGCGGTACATGGGGTCATATAGCGAGACTGTGTCCCAGGAGAAAACCGGCCGAGGAACCCATGGAGGTGGGATACTTACCTCGTACCGTCCTATATTCGGCGGAAATGGGAAACGCATACCGCGTAAGTATAAGGATTAATGGTAACCCTGTGCAAGCTCTACTCGATTCTGGCTGTCGCCAGTCAGTAGTACAGGCCCACCATGTTCATCCCCAGCAGCTCGTCCAGAAAGAGCGGGTGTATATACGTTGCGTCCATGGGGACGTGAAACCCTACCCAGTGGCCGTGATACCACTGAAACCGCAGGAAGGACCTCCATCCCAAGTCAGAGTCGGTGTATTACCCACCCTTCCCGAAGACCTAATCATAGGTACGGACAATCCTGCCTTTTTGACGATGTTCGAACGATGTCTGAACAGGAGGAAAGCGATACGGAATCATATCGCAATAAAAGAGGAGGCCGTTGCACTGGTTTCCCCAGACCCGTGGACCTTGGACCGCAGTTTCCTATTCGCCCAGACCAACGACGCGTCATTGTTCAACGCTTGGGAGACAGCACATCAGAATCAGGGGTTGGTTCCCATTAAGTACCCCCGCCTGTTCATCAAGAACGGACTGCTGTATCGACAAGGAAAGGAGGACGACCCAGAACAATTGGTGGTCCCTGTCTCCTTTAGGGAACAAGTATTGTTTTTTTTCACATTCCCACCTGGTAGCCGGCCATACCGGGGCAGAAAAAACTACACAGAACCTCCTGAAATGTTTCTACTGGCCAGGGATATATAAAGACGCTCTGACCTATTGCCAACAATGCGACATTTGCCAAAAGCGTAACATGACCCGACCACCAGCAGTGCCCTTACAGCCCCTCCCCATCATAGGGGTGCCCTTCGAACGAATAGGGATGGACATCATCGGACCCCTCCCTAAAACCAGGAAAGGACACCTATACGTCCTGGTAATGGTGGACTATGCCACTAGATTCCCGGAGGCTTTCCCACTCACCTCTACAACCACGAAGAACGTCGCGGACAAAATTTTGGAATTATTTTCACGAGTGGGATTCCCAAAAGAGATTCTAACAGACCAAGGGACCCCCTTCGTATCACGTCTTATGGGAGAGGTCTGTAAGTTGTTACATATCCACCAAATACGCACTGCGGTGTACCACCCTCAAACAGACGGCCTCGTAGAGAGGTACAATCGTACGTTGAAAACGACATTGAGGAAGATGTTGGAAGTCAACAGCACTGAGTGGGATCAGATTCTTCCGCTGGCCCTATACGTCATCCGAGGACAAAAACAGAGTAGCTTGGGGTTCTCGGCCTTCGAACTACTGTACGGCCGACAACCCCGCTCACTGCTAGACATGACCAAAGAAGCCTGGGAGCAGGAGACCCCAGAAGAGACCGCAAAAACCCTGGACTATGCACGCAACCTCCGCTCCAAACTGGGCAAATTGCGAGATCTGGCCTTCGCCAATCTCGAAAAGAATCAGCAGAAACAAAAAGACGTATACGACAAAGGAAAAAAATGGCGAAAACTGGAGAGAGGGGACTGGGCGCTAGTGTTGTTGCCCTCTTCAACTCAGAAATTTAAAGCGGAGTGGAGCGGACCGTTCCAAGTAGTGGAGACGATAGGCAACACCAGTTATCGGTTGCTGATCAACGCGAGAAAAAAACAGGTGTACCACATTAACATGTTAAAGAAATGGCTAGGAAAACCACCTACCACCATACACCTGGCAGAGGGGAAGACGGACACGGATTCCTCCACTATACCCCAACTCGTGATTAACGAGGACCTGAGAGACAAAGAAAAACAGGAATTGATGGAAGTCCTTAGGGAACAGGAGCAGGTGTTTTCCGACCTACCGGGGAAAACCACGATGGCTGAACATCGCATTGACACTACTCCAGGAAAGACCGTTAAAATACGTCCCTATCGGATCCCTGAGGCCAGAAGAATAGACATACGGCGAGAAGTGGCAGACATGTTACAACTCGGGGTAATTCGCCCGTCCCATAGCAACTGGTCCAGTCCGATTGTGCTCATTCCGAAACCAGATGGCACTAGACGATTTTGCATGGATTTTCGGGCCCTGAACGAGATATCCAAATGTGATGCCTACCCCATCCGAGAATTGACGAACTAATTGAGAAGTTGGGAGAAGCCGCCTTCATCAGCACAATCGACTTGACAAAAGGATACTGGCAGGTCCCGCTGCGTGAAGAGGACCGCCATAAAACAGCGTTTTCAACAGCAGAGGGCCATTACGAATTTACCGTGCTGCCCTTTGGGCTACACGGAGCACCCGCCACTTTTCAGAGACTGATGAACAATGTTTTACATGACCTCTCAGCGTTCACGTCAGCCTACCTAGACGACATCGTGGTGTTTAGCCCGGACTGGGATTCACATCTGGTGCACTTACGAAAAGTGTTGGAGACCCTTGAGAACGCCGGGTTACGGATTAATGCAAAAAAATCCCGACTGGCCTTTCACAAGGTGAAATACCTCGGATACGTCCTTGGGCATGGTCTCATAGAACCTCAATCAGAAAAGGTGAGGGCCATAGCCGACACCCGGTTTCCCTCCACAAAAAAAGAACTACGCGCCTTTTTGGGCCTTATTGGATATTATAGGAGGTTTATACCCCGGTTTGCGCAGGTGGCAGCACCCCTTACGGACGTTCTCCAAACAGCTGTCAAACAATCGGCATTGACATCCCCTACCCCAGCCATGTTGGACGCCTTTACCGAGCTGAAACGGAGGATCACGTCTACACCGATTCTCAACTCGCCTGACTTTTCGCGGCCCTTTGCGCTGCACGCTGATGCCTCCGATTTCGGCATTGGCGCGGTACTGTCGCAGGAGGGCGGCGACGGGATGGATCATCCCATACTTTTCATCAGCAGAAAACTGTTTCCACGGGAACTAAAATACGCCACGGTGGAGAAGGAGTGTCTGGCTATCCGATGGGCAGTCGAGAAGCTGGCCTATTACTTGGAGGGCCGCTCCTTCTCTCTCTACACGGACCATGCCCCCCTGTTGTGGATGGCTCGGAACAAGTCCTCTAATGCCAGGGTCATGCGCTGGTTCTTGGCTTTACAGCCCTATTCTTTCAGGGTGTGCCACAAAAAGGGGGTGGAGAACACGGGGGCTGACTATTTGTCCAGGAATCGGCTTCCCGATCGGAAGCGTCCAGAGGGGGAGGTGTGTAACCAGGGCCCCCTTGCGCGCCCCGCTCCAGGGCGCAAACTAACCTCATGTGCCCCCCCCCCCCTTCTTTCTCCACAGCCCCCGTATACTGCAACCTGGTCTGGCCCCGAGAGATACAGTTGCGACGAAGAGGACTGGCCCTTTAACTGGACCGAAGGTGTGCCGGAGGTGGAGCCGGATCCAGGGATAAAGGACGTCACAGAACAGACACAGGTGTGTTATTTCACCGGAGGAGTGGTCAGTGTGAAGGAGAGCGGAGTGGCGGGAAGCAGCGAGGACGAGCGGAGGATGAGGCGGAGAGAGGAAGGCGTGGATCGAGAGCGGACGCTGGATCAGCGAAGTGAGCATTCCGGAGGACGAGGAAGCCCCGACAGAACAGAGAAGACAACGGATTACCGGGACTACAGAAGCCGACCCTGAGACGAGGGAAGCCGACTGGAGAGGAGAGGAGCAGAAGGACACGCCCGGAGGCCAACACCACGATCCGCCCAGCCGTACGCCAGGAGGGGCACGGCTCACAGAGGTGCGTGACCGCTTCCTGGGGTGGTGCAAGAGGAGAGCTAGTCATTTCACGTAGAAGGGTTGCATAATCTGTCACAACCCTGGGGTACCCTCACCTTCACTACACTCCTTAGATCGGGCTTGAGAGGGGGGGGAGGGGTTTGGTAGCACTGGGTGTGTCCTCCACGGTCCCTTCCCTGTAAAGCTTGACAAACAGTAATTCGTGGTATTGATACAAGCCTCTCTTCTGTTTTACCCCCCTGTTGGTGTCGGCGAGGGTGGACAGCACGGAGCCTCCGGGAGCCAGAAGAAGGAGGAGCCCCATCCGGAGGAAAGAGGAGGGAGTCCTCCGAAAGACCCGAGGAGAGAGAAGTCGATCTCCTCGCAAAGTCCCTGTTAGAAAGACTTGTACTGATTCGTTATATGATCGAATAAATACCAGACCTACTAAAACACGACTCCTGCCTATTCCTAGCCCCGCTGCTACAGCCCACTAAGAGGTTTGTCGGGCATAGGGTCCGACGAAGAAAATCACAAAGCTTCTTTGGTGGTGGGAACAACCAGTGAGCATGTAGGGATCAGTTGCTAACCTTTCAGAGATAGGTTTGGTTTATAAGTAAAGAGAAGGGTGATTAAGAGAAGTAGGGACTTTTAGGTTTTGTTAAATGTTGCTGAATGTTGTTTGTGATTTCCACGGAGGTTAACACTATTGTCAGATGTTATTAAGTATTTTAGTGGCAGAAGTTTTTGCTTAAATGTTTTTAATATTAAGACCGATGGGTGTAATAATGCAAACAGGAACAGACCCAACAGATGATTAGGTTTGCAACAGTGTGGGAACCTCTGGGAGCCGGCAGCCCCAGGCCCAGCGTCAAGAGCGTGGGAGCCATGCCGTGGAACTCAGCTGCGATGGTGCCGCCAAGCGCCGCTGGACGGAGAGGTGACTGTGCGATCCCTGGGCGAAGGCGGCGGGAGAAGCGATGCTCTCTCCCCCACGGAGCTGAATACAACTACACAAAGACTTCGGTGCCGGCTTTCTGCCTCGGAGGGGAGCGCTGCGAGTGCCCAGATGCACAGTCGGTGCGATCCTTGCAGCTGACACCCGATCCGGCCCGGGCCAGGATTGCATCTCTGCTTTCTCCCCCCCACCCGCCTCCGTGACCCAGCAGCTGACAGCTTGGGGAGCATTGGCCGTGAATCATAGCCCTCTCCCTTCGGTTATGGAGAACTGATCACGGCAGTGGAGCTGCGCAGTGGGCGAAGGGCGGCCTACTGCATATATGGTACTGAAACAGCTATTTGGGGGCGGCAGTAGGCACAAAAACGAGTGAGACATCCAGAGCAATGTTTATAGACCAACTCCCCCGAACTCGGATTCAGACTAGAATCGGCGCTGCCTGACTTCAAAATGGCGCCTGTGGAGGACAAAATGCCTTGTGATAACTCCGGGCCATCTCAAACGGCCAGTCCCTCGCCTGGGTATCCTTACCTATACTGTGTCCCCCCTCTATTGGAATCCTGCTCTCTGTGTTCTTCTAGTTTCATGACTTTGGTGACTTTTGTGCATCCCGCCATTTTTTTTGGGGCGAAATGGTCTCCTTCTATAGCAATGACCCGGACCCGCCATTTTGTCTGACCTTTGTCCCGTTCCTTTTTCCCCTCACGACTCCTCCTGATGACCCTTGATCGTTTCTCTTTTTGCTTGACTGCTATATATATATATATATATATATATATATATATATATATATATATATATATATATATTTTTTTTTTTTATTCCAAATGCCCGAAAGCTTTCGAGAGTGCACACGACAGAGCTCCTGCCATCTGGCATTTCATTGCAGCCTGCTTGAAAGTCCCGATTATTTTTATCTTGTGCCGACGCGTTTCAAGGCTAAATGCCTCTTCTTCTTGGGCTGTTTGTCAAACGTGACATCGAGGGCTCACATAACTTTATTTCCGGCTTTATTTATTGGCGTCATGGCCCCCAGTGGGCGTTGTTCAATGCAATACCTTTTGTTGCATGTTGGGAAATATAGTCCCTTATGTGAGCAGAAGTTTATTTCCTTTAGTGGGATCGATGCACATTAATTATTAAAACAATTATTGTCCTGTAGTAGGCTTCAGAACTGAACTGCAGGCTTACTTCGCATTGGAGCGCTGTGCTGTCATGATGCAGATAAGTTCCACTTCACAGCCTCTTCTCAGTAATTGATGGTGCTTCTCTCCACGGCAGGGCAGCCGTGCAACATCATTTTTATTCCAAATGCCCGAAAGCTTTCGAGAGTGCACACGACAGAGCTCCTGCCATCTGGCATTTCATTGCAGCCTGCTTGAAAGTCCCGATTATTTTTATATGTAAATATGTATTATATAATTGTCCAAGCCTAATTGCTGTTGAAATGTAATCCTGTGTGAATTTACGATTTGTATATATAGAATTCTAACCACTAGTATATGTAGTAGACCATGGACTTATTACCATTCCTATGTGACTTTAGAGTTTTTCTGTTTGTATCTCTTCCTTGAGTGACTTTACAACTTGTACATGTGCAATTTTTTCCTGTTTGTATCTCTCATGCAACTCATGTAATCCAAAGTCCTCATGTAACGCAACTGTTTTTTTGTAAAGCGCTCTGACACTTTCGGGTAATGTTCGCGCTATATAAAGCGCATTAAATAAATACCACAAAATCCTATACACATCAAACAAAGAAATCTGTATTTGTATATCATCCCGGTGAGAACACTCAGATCATTCACCAAGTCCCTTCAAAGTGTCCCCAGGGTACGTACGGCCAGAAACGGCGACAGGGCCTTCAGTAAAACAGCACCCGAGGCCTGGAACTCCTTTCCCCTCCAGATTAGGACGGAACCCGACTACCTGAGATTCCGCAAACAGCTAAAAACATGGCTTTTTTAGATCTGCTTCTGCCATACCTGGGTTTCTGCTAGGAGTTTTCTGCAAGCGCTCTGAGACCTTCGGGTGATTTATGCGCTATACAAATGTAATAATAATAATAATAATCCCAGACCACTTGTAACTCAATGCTCAAACTGACCGTTTGCTGCAATTTACTTGATGTTCTTGTCACTTTGGAAACTTCTGGCACTTCAATTTGCTGAAAAAGAGAAAGGATAGCAAGTTAACATGCCAGACGTCTGTCAGGCACATAACACATTAGACCTTTACATATCCTGTAAGAAACATTAACCAAAATGGTACAGCACCTCGTTCTATGTGAGTAAGTTAGCAAAATCAGATACACTTCAAAGACATGAGTCAACGGAGGGAGAGAAAGCTTATGCTTCATTCCAAAGCAATTCTAATTAAACATGGGAAAGTGTGCTTTTTAATCACTTTTTGCTCAGTTTCCTGAGTGTAATAAGTTTAAGAGAAATAATTCCATCAAGTCACCTGAATTACGCATTTGCATAAAATGAAAAAGAGAAAAAGAAAAATATACGAGAGTTGTTTGAGAAATGGCCAACATTTTCTAATGACAGAGTTCATATATTCTACATATATTACAAAATAAATGCAAGGTTGGTACAGATTTTACTCTAGCTACATCTGTGACGATCATAAGCCACCAAAGCTGTGCACGATCATTATACATACTGCTCTTTACTATGGTCCTCAGAACAGGATAATTAAATAATCATTTCATTTATTTGATGCATTATAAATATAGTATTTATTTTGCGAGACCCTAGTCAAAAGGCAGCAGAGCACTGTACAGGATCAAAGACAAGCATACAGTCAAAAAGTGATGGGAGAAGTGGTTTTAATTGAGAGTGGTTAATGCATTGTGATGTAGTGTTCTTTAAAGAGGCACTCTTCACCTTTCGTAAATTGACACGTTTGGGTGGTTTTGATGGATACAGGGTTGTTCCAGATCCTGGGTGCACAGATTGAAAATGCCTGCCGCTTTGTTTTGCTTTTTAATTTTAATTTTTAGACTGCAGTCTAATGGAGTCCTGGCTGTGGCAAGAACCACCAGAAATAGTGAGCGATACTGGTCGTGATCAATTTGATACAGCCAGTTTTGAAGATGGCATGGTCTGGCAAAAAGAGCCAATGGAGTTCCATCAGGATGGGTGCTGAGATAATAATTCTTCGGGCCCTGGATAAGTCGTGCTGCAGTGTGTAGTATACCCTTTCAGGATGCCAGTCTGGAGTCTGCGCCATGGAGCAGAGCGTTACCACCATCCAAATGAGGGTATGAGGGCTTGAACAGCAGTTTAGATGTCCCTTTCTGGAAGATGCATAGTTCTAAAGACAAGTAGCCAACAAAATGTTGTGTTATGGGAGATGTGGGTTGTCTTTTATCATTGTAAGTATGGTCTTAAAAAACAACTGTATACAAACTGCTTTTGACTGCTGAAAAGTCAGAAGCAGTTGAAGGTACACAGGACAAGTAGTTTCTTTACATTTAACGTCTGTGCAAATTTGCATAAGCCATAGTACTAGTTGTCCCCTTAGAAACTGCACCAGTCAAGGTACATAAATAACCTCAATGCCTGCCGGCAAATTATTTAAACTGCTGTGGATTTGCAACTGTAGTTTTTGTACAAACCTATCTTGATCACGATGTAAAGAGCAGAACCATGGCTGGTCAATGAGTGCATTTTTAATGCACTTTTTAAAAAAACTTAAACTTGTGCCAATTATAGCCTTATAGATGGGAATCGAAGGTGTATTATTTGCTCTGAGTTCTGTTCCTTAGCTAATTTAGGCTAGCAGACTTAAGTGGATCCAATTCTCTGCACCAGAGCCAGGAGGTCCAGGCCCAATAAGTTGTTCAGCAAGCCAGAGATTCCAAATTCCAAATCAATGCAGGGCAAGGGCATTGTTTGGCATCTGCTGTGTAGCCAATCCATAATGTGATATGTCTGCATAACGAAAAGGAGGCCCAAACCCATTAAAATCGCCAGATAAATTGGACAGCAGTCCATTATTACGTGCAATGATACACTAAGTGTGAGCCAGTCCGAGTCCCATCAGGAGATGATTATTTGGCAAGGGGTGGGACGATAAGTAGACTGGCATGGAAGCAACGGGTAAGGAGGCCTAATCCCTTCACTCCACCAGGGTTTGCCCAACCCTTAATGATCTCCACCCGTGCAAACACAACATTTGAGCAGGATCTGTTTCCAAAGTTAGACACCTCACAGATGACAGGGACTTAAGCATTGTACAGGAGATGCCACCCCTGGCAGGGCCAACTGCCCCCGTAACACATTCCAGAACTCCCATCGCTTGGTGCAGATGTCACCAGGCAACAGTCTAAGCGACATCAATGCTAAGAATGCACATTGCAACGGATCTCACAGCCGAAAATGAGGCCCAGGCTCCTAAGGGGTACTCACAGCATAGCACTCAGCAGAGCTCTGCCCCTCCCCCTTGTGGTGAGGGTTTTTACTGTAGTATTTCAGGCTAGAGACCTCACTACTTCACTGCACGCAGCAGAGCTGCATGTGCATATACAACATCTTCTGGTCCGATTACTTCCATTTCAGGTTGCACAAGTCTTACGCAGGATGAGCTAGACTTGAGGATTCGGACTCAAATTGTTTGGAATTTTCCCAGCTACCAGGCTACGAGCTCTGCTCATTTTCACTATCACAGGGAACGCAACCGATAAAGACCGCAGACAGGGTATCTGCACCCTCAGTACTACATACCCAAAGATCTATCGTGCTTTGTCTCATCTGGTTACGAAGAATGCAAGTAAACACACAGAAGTTAATCTTCAACACAATAGCAGTTGGCTAGATGAGAAGCATTGCATTAAGGCAATATTTGAAAAGACAAAACACAAAGATAGCTCACAAGTGTGCTTCAAAAACACTCACCATCTCTAAATTGCTTTTAGTCTGTTTCAATAGCTCTTCCGATAAAGTCTTCTTCAAACAAGTGCTCAGGAGAAATGCCTGCAATGGTAACAGAACAGTTCAATGCTTACATTATACAACACAAGTGGCCTGAAAGTAAACTATACAATTGAATAATTCGATCAGATCAGGGACTTCAGGTCTGTAATTGAAGAGAAAGGATGAGGGAGGATGGGTGGCAAACAAGTTAAAAGGAAGGCATCTTATCTCAGCAGGTGAGTGACTGCAGCCCATTTTTTTCAATAGTCTTAAGTGCTGCGTTTAACAATTAAATTAGCTAAAAATCAACCAAACATTTATAAAGCGTGGCAAATCACCTGTGAAAGTATTGATAAGCTGGTGTTTACAGAAAAATCTGATGGGGTACACGTGAAGTTTCCAATAATTAATGTACTGTAAAGGCGTGTTTACTTAACCAGTCTTTCAGTTATTTCACTCCCAGTCAGGCCCGGATATTTTTGCATACTACAGTGCAAACTGACTAAAACTAAGCAATAAAACTGGCCTAATACGAAGACGTCTGTAACTTCTGGATCGCAAATACAGAAAAGGAGAAGGGGGAAAAGTATTAAACTCAATAAGAACAAGAATTTGCAATGCAAATCTGTCTCGCCTTTGGGACCTTCTATGTGTTTAGCTGTGCAGCACATTATCCTGGGTGCAGAAACATTTACTGTTCTTTAACATGGAGGGAAAGTAAGCACCAAACTACGTGACACACAAGATATTGGAACACATGGAGAGATATATTGCTTTTCAGATGGAAGTGGTATAGCCCAAAGCTCTATTTTTGATATAAAATCAGGGACTTCAGTGGTCATCACTGAAAATACAAGATTTAAAAAAATATATTATTGGCTACGGGTGCTCGTGGAAGACAATTTCTATGGACTGGAATCTAGAGAATGCTAATGCGATTCTGGTATTTTACTGACCTCTGCTTGTCGTTTTTCATCAAGACAGTTAGAGGCAGTTGAACAGGAAAAAAAGTCCCTAAGCGGAAGCAGACAAATCCTAGGGCTAATCTCCAGAGACCACAAAGTACATACACATATAAGTATATACTAAAGCATGTAAGTATATACAAGAGGTTTTGAATGCTCAACCTAAAAAGTAGAGTGCTTTATTTCAGTGCAAGTCAAGTTGTGTGGCTGATCTGCTGCAGACTTCGCTACGATGACTGGTTTGACAAGGAAGTGGCGCTGTATGGCTCGCCATAGGAAACAATGCTGCATTTAGGGACGAGTCCAGGATTTCTAGGGACTGGGGCAGAAAGGAAACGTACAAGGCCCCTATAATTTACATTCAATAGAATACCACAGGAATTAACATAATGAACTATTATTCCGCTGGCATCTTTTTTGAGAATTTGCAAGAACCAATTTACCTTTTGCATATTTCACTAAACCAATAAAAACAAATACCCTTAATAAAATAAGTACATATATTTTAACTTTCTATAAAAGTAGAAATACATTATATTAGTTATACTGGGTGGAAACGTTTGGCCTCAGTCTCTCCAAAAGTTATATCTTCAATTAAATCTTAACAAATTGTTTCTAGATAATTATTTATTTATTATTATTTTTTTAACCTTTTACTTTCCCAGTTTTGCATACAGGAATAGGAAAATCATGGCATTTCAAAGTGCATCACTGATGATATAAACAAAGCAAATACGACAGTTCAATTATAACCATTAACATGTCGACGCAGGGGTGTCACGGATCGCAGATGTACCAATAACAAAGGTCCTGGTTGTTACTACAACATTGATGTACAATACTACAATTCGGTGCGGCTCACCGGGACAAGGACAGGTCATATAACATGGCGGCATCATAGGCATATGCTCAAAAGAAGGGGGAAACCCAAAGGAAAGGACACAGGGGAAAAGGAAAGCAGAATATTACAGACATGCGCACCTGGAGATAAGGATCTAGCCAATCCCCGTAGGGTCAATACCATTAGTACTTTGCGAATGTTGATCAGCACAAACCCAGCTATGTATGCTCTATAAGGGCCCTAAATATCCAAAGGTCGGGAAGAACACTGGATCAGAGTGTCGTATTCTTCGCAGTTAGTATTACAAAATGCAAGACTTCTAAGCCAAGCCTCGAAGGATGGGGATTTCTTACTACCCCTCAGGAAAGCAACCTCTTTTGGCCAAAAGGAAGCCCAATGCCGCAAGTCTTCGTACCGTCTGGGGAACGTTGGATACGTAGCCCAACAGAGCGATTTCAGGGGTGGGAACCAATTGAATGGAAAGTATGTCGCCTAGAGTGGAGTGTACCAGGGACCAATACTGGTGTATTTTAGGGCATGTCCATGGGAGATGGGCAAAACAAGCGTAAGGAGCCCCACATTTCAGACAATGATGTGACCTATTCGGGTCTACCCTGTGTGAACGTGCCGGTGTGTGGTACATCCTACGGAGGAATTTAAAATGAAGAAGTTTGTGCCTACTGTTTAAGGAAACCTCCTTTGTAGCCCTACAGCACTGTTCCCATTAATCATCAGTAATAGGTTTACCCAGATCCACCTCCCACGCAGCACGCACCCTGGAGTCAACTGAGGGGATGATCTTGTTACATGGTCTATACATTTTGGAAACCAAATGTGCACTGGTAGGATGTTGTTTAAGCAACGTCAGTGGGGGGGTTGGTTCCGGCACTACTGGAAAAGAGGGGAAAGCGGCCCGAAGCATAGATAAAATACGTGTTAATACAAATGTGTCCATAAATGAGCGGTCAGAAAATCGCTCGTCTTCCAAAACAGAAAAAGCATGGCCCTCAGGAAACAGGTCTCCCTCTGTGCCAATGTGGAATTTGGACAAGACGTAGTCTCGCAGTTGGCTCTGTATATAATAGCACCACAGTAGAGACGAAGCATTCAGGCATACCCATGCGCCTCATTATGGATAAAAAGAAGGGCCACTCAAGAGAGTCAAACGCCTTTCCCGCGTCTAGAACGGTGGCAGCTGGCGTGGCGGGGTCAAACTGGTGTAGGACATTGAACAGGGTCCTCAAATTCAAAGAGGTGGACCGATGAGGCACGAACCCCGCCGGTGAGATGATGCATTCCATTAATAGGGACAACCGGATCACTATTACCTTGGCAAGGATTTTGTAATCGGTGTTCAATAGAGACAGCGGTCTATAGGAGCCACACATTTTTGGGTCTTTATCCGGTTTGGGGAGAAGAATATTGACCGCTTCTCTAAATGTTGGAGGAAGACGGCCCACCTCCAGGGCTTCAGCATACACCTCTATGAGACGCGGGACCAAAATATCCTTATAAGTTTTATAAAAGTCAGCCAAAAAGCCATCCAGGCCGGCAGCAGAGGAGCTTCGCAATGCATCAATGGCCTCAACTATACGGTCTTTGGAGATGGGAACTGACAGAAATTCCTGCATATGTTTTTCTAAATAGACCATAGCGATCCCAGCCAGGTAAGTACCCTGACCCCTTAGATCAAAAGTAATTCTGGACATATACAGTGTCTTGTAATATGAAAGAAAGGAGTCGCAGATATCCGGGGTACAGTAAAGCAGAGATTCATTTGGGCCGGAGAGTTCAGTGATATAAGAGGAGACTCGTGGGGGGGCGAAGAGTTTGAGCCAAAACTCTGCCCGGACGTTCGCCTTCACCATAGCGACGGGCAGTGATCTGCTTGGTGAGGAATAGTAGTTCACGGTCCGCTGTTTCCCTAAAGTCAAGCATCAGTACGAGACTGTCCAGGGCAGACAGATCAGTTTCAATCCGATTCAATGTGACGCGCAAGCCTCAAAGCACTCCCACATGTTTGGCGATGCAGAACCCTCTGATGTATGCCTTGAATCCCTCCCATAGGACCACCCAGGTGTCCACCGAGCCTGTGTTGATGTCAAAATACTCCTCTATGGATTGCCGGATCTCATCAGTAAAAACCGGATCTAAAACGGCACTGCCCTGAAAACGCCACTGCCGTTCATACCCCCCAGGCCTGGGAACATGGAGTGCAAGTACGACCGGTGAATGGTCTGACAGAGTGCGAGGGAGAGTAAGCAGTCCGCTAATCCATCCCACCACCCCCGGGGAGACTAACCATTAATCTATTCTGGTCCAAGTGTTGTGAAACCCCGAATAGTGTGTGAATTCCGGGAGTTGTGATGCAGTTTTTCCTCAACGTCAACCAGGGAGAAATGAAGACATATGTCGCGAAGGGCCTGACGGGAGCGGGGCTAGAGAGCAGGGGAGGTGGACGTACTGTCCCTGGCTGGATTGAGCAGTAGATTAAAGTCGCCCCCAAGAATCAGCAATCCTGGATCCAGCGTGAGGAGGCGCATCTGTAGGTCATGGAAGAAAGCAGGAGAATCTGTATTCGGACCATAAACCCCAACAAACAAGGTCTTATGTCCCATCAGGGCACCAGTCACCACTAAAATACGACCTTCAGCATCTGTCCAAGTTTTGTGCCATGCAAAGGGAACGCATGCGTCTGTGGATCAATATAGCAACTCCTCTCGAATATCGGCTATAATTAGAGAAATATCTGTGGGAGCCCCAGCTCTTGGCAACGTATGAGGAATCTGAGTCAGAGAGGTGTGTCTCCTGCATATACACGATATCAATGTTGTGTTGAGCAATGTAGTTGAGGACCTGTCGCTTTTTCTTGTTGTTGTTAAGGCTCCTAACGTTCCAAGACATCAGGGAGAGCCCGGAAGGACCTGGTGACCTATCTTAACCATGAGGCATCTGAAGCGGTCAGAACAAAATTAAGTTGTGATGCACATACGTCCAATGCCACAAAGAACTAAACCAAGCAATGATTCTATTGAAAAAAACGAAAGGGAACAAACGTCCCACCCCCCACCCAACCTCCTGCAAATCCCCAGGAGGCCAACCCCAATTCCCTGAATCAAACATGAGTGCAGTGTACACATAGCAAAAATACTAGAAGAAGAGCAAATACTACACAAAAATAACATACCGATCCGAACCTTATTGGTATACACCATGGGGCTCGGCGACGCCACGCCGATCAGGCACTAATCAAGAACATGCTATCAAGCAAGTAGGAAATATTTAAAAAAAACAACAAAAAAAAAGCATAAAGTAAAAGTACAGCAAGACATCATGAGAAATGTAATAATCAGTTAACCAGTTGTAGGCTCAGGAACAAGATCAACGCTGGCCTGCGATCCCTCCCGAGAAGGGGAGGTCGCTCTAGGTGCGGCAGCAGCCCCGAGTTGTTTTTCCTATATAGCCCTGGCAAAACGTTTGCGCCTCTGAGGGGGTATCAAAGATGCGAGTCCTGCCATTCACTTCAACCCTCAATCTTGCAGGATAAAGCATGCCGTACTTGAGGCCGAGATTTTTCAAGGTAGCTTTTACCCCATTGAATTTACGCCTTGCCTCTTGGACCATGATGGTAAAGTCCGGGAAAAAGGCCAGTTTGCTCCTCTGCCACTGGACGTCACCCATGTCCCTGACCGAACGGAGAGCAGCATCCCTGTCGCGGAAGTTCATGAGCCTAGCAATGATCGGACATGGGGGAAGAGCTGGCCGGGGCGAGGCCCCAGCGACCTGTGAGCCCGCTCAACCACAAAGCCTTGAGTAAACGTTTCCCTGCCGAACAGTTCAGTGAGCAAATTCTCCACAAAATCGTCCTTACGCCCAGCGGCAGTCGATTCCGCAGCTGCAACGATGCGAATGTTGTTTCGCCGGCGCCAGGATACTCCTGAGTAGTTGCGCGCGTTACAAATCATATATAACATATAACATACTCTTGCCTCCACCACATCCAGCCTCCGATCATGCGCCTGCACCTTAGACCCCATCTCCGCCAGTTTCCTGTCGAGGTCATCAAAGCGGCCATCCAGCGATTTGAAACCGGCCCTCATTTCATTCAGCATGGCAGTGGAAAGAGAGGTAGGGCTCTCCATGTCGTTCAAGGCTGCGGCCCCCCTAGATGTTGTTGGGGGGGGGGCCTTCCGAGACAGGACCGGGAGGCTTGTCAAAGGTCAACTTGCGTTGTCCGGGATCCTTCTTCACCATTTTGCTCAGAGGGGAGGGCAGTACGTTGTAGGGTGGACAAAGGTGCGCTCAAGAGGGGGCCCAGGGGCAGAGTGTGGCAGACTCCGTGACAGGGGCCGGACTCAGCAAACTGCAAGGCTACAGGACTCGACCCAGACAGGTGTATTGCTGGTTGCTGCTGAAAACCGACAGGTCTGGGCCTAGAAGGGACCGCCCTCGTGAAACAACCGGCCCACCAGCAGGGGCCCCGGACCAGAGCGGGGGGAGGCGCTGAATGATGGCGCAGTGAGGCCTCCGCAGAAGCCCCCAGGCGGGCCAATAATCAAAAGCAGCCCAGGGCAGTTAAGGCCAATCTCAGTCCTCAGAGTGTGGCGGGGTTGACGGGGATCAATAAGTCTTGGTAGGCAGAGCTCCGGGGGGCCGCCGGCCGATGACAGAGGCCGCAGGCATCCAGGGTGGGCGAAAGGTTCCAGAACCCCCACTTCCAAAAAAGGGGCAGAAGCATCAACAAATAAACGCCCCCACGAGGTGACACAAACAGGCAGCACTCCCCCACAGGGCCGGCAGACAAGCACAGGAGGGGGCCCGGGGGTGGAGGGGAGATTGCGCGCCCGGCAGAGCCCGGCGCCACCACCGCCATTGGGGGGCCTCCACGCTAGCCCGCCTCGCGCCGCAGCCCAAAATCGAGGCCCCGGCGCGGGAGCACACACCAGGCCCTAAAAAGACCCGCGTGCGCTCCCCAATGCCAGGATCGAATCGCGGACCGCAGCGGGAGGGGGGGTGGGGGAAGAGCCCAGAAGCGCTGCGGTTAAGGAGAGCCAAATGGTGCCAGCCCCACACCAAAGCCTCACTCACCCCTCCGTGGAGCTGCTGAGTCCACACAGGGGAGAGGCCGCAAGGCTGCTCCCGCCGTCAGCGCAGAGTCCGCCCACGCCGGCCCAGCGCTCCACCGTCCATAATCCCCGGAGCCCCCCGGCCACACATTGGTAGGCAGAGGCTGTCAGGAGGTGTCCACTGTGAGCAGGATAGCCCTACATTGTGGAAAATGGATGGTTTGAAGGGCCGACCGGCGGAGTTTCAAGCCGAGGCGGCCATTTCGTTTGCCTCCTTGGCCACGCCCCCAATTGTTCTAGATTGGTGCATTACTATGTCTGCACTTAGTATTTGAAAAGCGCAAACCTAGCCAATAGGCAGCAGTGCTGTACCGGGTCAGGGCTTAAGATAAAGTTGAAGTGTGATCGGAAGGAAGCTGGCTTGTGGACTGCTACTGTTCCACAATGTAATGTTTTTTAAGAGATTAACTAGATTGGGGCAATCTGGATGGATATGGGGATACTGGTCATGATGCTTGGTGCATAGAAAGGGGGAAGGCCTTTTGCCCTTGTTTTTTATCTACCATTTCAAGGGAATCCTGCTGAGGGTGTGCCAAGATCCACTGGAGTAGCTTGCCATCCAAGTAGGCAGGGGTGCCAGACATGATGGCCTATTAGATGACAAATGCCTTTGAAGGTGGTGCGTGCTGGCAAGGGGAGCCCGTGAAAGTCCATCAGAGTGGGGTTTTGTGGTCATATTCCTCTAGACCCGAATGCGGTGTGCCACAGCCTGCTGGAATCCCTTAAGGGGGAACCAGCGTGCATCAAAATTACAATATCGTTTTCCAGATAACTGGTTGGACTGTGTTAGGAAGAGAAGCTCTGCAGGACTTCTACCTGCGACCAGGAGGGAGGGGTAAGGTCGGCTAGTCTCTCAGATAGGTGAGGGGATATCACCCAAGGAAATTTAAGAACACCTACCCTGGAGAACTAGTGCCTGCCTGCTTGCCAAGACCAGGATAGAGAGGAGAGCGCTGGAGGCAGAGAGGATCAGTGGGGGATCCTGGCAAGGGGATCCCTGTAGCGAGGTGTGAGGAGATGGCTGCTGCCCCGATCAGATCATCGCCTGTGTGCAGGTTGATTTCAGTGACAGCGTATGCCAGAAGGGGCAGCCGTGAAGCAGGTGTGGTTGGCACAGACACCACTGCCATACTGATCGGGCCATAGCCTTTGTGCAGAGTTAAGTTGGCAATCCTGTATGTCATAGGCACCACTGTGAAGATTACTGGTGTAACAATAGGGCCGTACGCCCATTAGTGGAGTAAAGTCAGTGACCCTGCATGCCAGAGGGGGTTGCAGTAAAGAAGTAGCAGTGCCAATTGTGCCCTCGCCTGTGTACAGAGCAAGGGTGGTGACCCCGTATGCCAGAGGAGGCCACCAGAAAGGACAAGTACTGTTGCCTGGTTCAAGCTGTTGTCGAGAGGAAAAGCCACTGTGGTGATGCGTGAGGGCCAGAGCCCCTGACAGAGGATCAGAACTGTATAAGAAAAGAACCCACACCCCCCCGCCCCCAACCAGCACCACCACAACCCCACCTGTGGGAAGATTTAGAGGAACTTACTGATGCACTGGAGGAAGCTCCAGAGGAACTTACAGTCTCACTAGAGGAAGCACCATGATCGCAAAGCTGCTACCCCTACCGAGCCTCGAGTGCTTTTCACCAACAGCAGTTACTGTAGTTCTTCGCAGCCCACAAGCAAAGTGCTTCCATAAACTCCAGTCACGCAATCCCTGAAGGAGCAGGTAAGACTGATCGGAAGGTCCAGGGAGAACTTATTTTACCACATAGGCTTTGGGTGTTGAAACACTTTTGACTTTTAAAAAGATTCAGAGTGACTCCTGAGACTGGCTACTAGTGGGGCTTAACCTCAATGTCAACTATAATGAATGAGGAATAACCACTACTGCTAGCGAGAGGGGAGTGGGACTCAGGGACCTGCATGTTAAAACACTAGAGCCCTGACCTTAGGGGACTGGGTGTATTGTTTGTGGATGCTGTATTTTACTTTACATTTGTATATAAATACTCCTTTTATCAAACATTTGACTGGACAATCATTTATTGCTGCTATTGAACGTATTTTGAGTTGCGAGCCGGTGGACTGCTTGACCCGCACTATCACGGAGTCAAGGGCTGAAGCGCCACTTGTCCTGGTTGCTCAGGACCCGTAGTATGGCCTTGGGACATAAGGAGTAATAGGCATCAGCCCCCATGGTTGCGCCCAGTAGCTCCTGCTTGTCCTGTGTCCCTCTGAAATGGTTTCCGACAAGATCCATGACTGATTTGCATAAGGCTGACCTCTAACAGCAGTTTTACAGTGAATAAAGTAGAGACGTGAACTCCACCCAAGTAATGACCAATGTCAAGGTTACATCAAGCATTCCTCCCATCACATTTTGGTTTTCTCAACATAGCAAGGAAGCAAACAGAACTCATTGGAATTTAACCAGACGTAACAAAAAATTCTTGGCTCACCAACAAAGTAAAATCTCTCAAATTGGGCAGATTTAGAAGAGTATAAAGACAACGGTGTAGAGACTATGATATAAATAAAAGTTTATAACAGATCAACTTACATGCCATCTATAAATGTTAAATCTGTCAAGTCAAGAAAAGCTACTTGTGTCATTGTATCGCTCAAACTACAATCTCTTTCAGATTGCTCAGCTACCTTCGAACACTCCAAACAACCACGTGATAATCGTGCTGAATTTGTCTTCAACAAGATTAAACTAAAACGGGAGAACATAAAGGCAGAAAAAAAATCCTACACCGGATAACCTTTCTATGACAACGTACAAACTAGGATTATTTCAAACTCTTACACATTGATATTGATGCCACTGTTAAACTACTGTCCCGACCAGCTTATGAACAGCAACAGTTATTTAGGACAAGGTATTTTCCACACTATGAAAAAATGGCACTGTGAAATCAGTTTTAAAATAACTGAATTTTGGTTGACAAGCTCAACATGTTTTAGCCATTTTCACTTCTACCATTCCTTAACAAATGTTTGCTGGAGCAGTTTTAAAACCAGTTTTTCCAATCTGTTTAAGACAATCATTAGTATAACTTATTCCAAGCTAGATTCTGGGTAGGAAACAGTACAGAACTGGTGATCCTATTGGTTTTGGATGATCTTCGATACCCGTTTGATAATGGGGTTGTTGGGGCACTGGTACCTTTAGACCGGTCAACGACCTTCAATATCATAAATCATTCCCTCCTGAACGAATTCTAGATGAAGTGGACTAAGCTAAGCGATCAAACAGATTATATTATTTCAGACCGTGAGAAGATCACCAAGTTACCACCTTTTCACTCCACACCTAAGTAATTGAATTGTGGAGTCCCGCAGAAATCACTTCTGTTCCCACTGATATTCATTCCACTCTCCTGGAACACGTAGTGGTCAGTTTCTATATGTATGTGGATGGCACTCAAGCCATATTTCGACTGTCTAATCCAACTACAAATCTGAAGCTTGCTCAATAGGGAAAGACTGACCAACTACGTTACTTTATCATGTTAGCGAACACCTTCACAATTTTCTCAAAATAAATCCAACCAAAACTGGGGTGCTCAAATTACCAAAGCATCTTTTTCCTGGCTCACAGCCTGCTGGCCTGATTTTATGCAACCTTGCTCCTAGAGCTCAACCTAAGGACATATTCAATCTGGGCATCATTCTCAACAGCAATCTATCTTTCAAAACAGAAGTGACAAAAGTGTTGGGTACGTGCTTTGACCAACTCATGATCTTAAACTATTATATATACACACACACACACACACACACACACACACACACACACACATATATATATATACACACAATGATTATTCCTATGTTCTAATTAAGGCAATCCATACAGAATGTATCATATTATAAACAAAATCATGAATTTGAATGATTTAAAATGTTTCAAGATGGCGATTACAATGAACTGTGTCAATGTCACCACTCCTTTGGTTGTTTTTACGTTTTACACCATGTGACACAATATAAGCTGAAAGGAGTAGTTTCTGTCCTGTAACTCCAGTTCTGTAGTGGGGGTATCTCTGTTATAGTCATAATCTAGTGAAAAGTCCCGCCCATGTGCGTGGACCCCGGAGCAATCAAAAATAATCTCTTAAGGTGTCGAAAAATGCAGAACTGCACAGACACTTGAGAGAATTAAAGACAGATAATGCAGCCTATGTCCACAGGCTACACTGTCCAGTACTTCAACTAGAAATTCCACCAAAAATCCACAAACAGCAAAGCCTGTCCAGATTTTCCCTTGCTTTAACAGCAAAAACCCCTCTGGAATGATAGAGAGGAAGACATGGACAGACAAGCCCCATAGGCTGCCATTATGTGGCTCAGAACAGGATACTGTGCCTTTAAGAGAACTTTCCAGAACTTCACAGTATCCCAGAATGCACTGCAGGTCCCTTTTACTTTCAGTTCTTTTTGAAGGCGTAACACGCCAGACCTGTAGCATTCCTTACATGAATATCTCTCTCCACCGGGGAGGAGGGCGGGCGCTTATGACTATAACAAGTTCAAGTTCAAGTTCGAGCATTTGTATAGCGCACTACTCACCCAGAGGGTCTCAAGGCGCTTGGGGAGGGGATCATTATTTGTCGAATAGCCATGTTTTAAGTTCTTTTCTGAAGGAGATGTGGTTTTGAGTAAGGCGGAGGTGAGTGGGGAGTGAGTTCCAGGTCTTGGCAGCAAGGAATGAGAATGATCTGCCACCCATGGTGGATCTTCGGATGCGCGGGACTGCGGCGAGGGCTTGATTGGACGATCTTAGTTGGCGGGTGGGTTTGTAGAATGACAGTCGAGTGTTGAGGCATTCGGGTCCTAGATTGTAGAGGGATTTGTGTGCATGGGTGAGAAGGCGGAAAGTAATTCTTTTGTTGACGGGAAGCCAGTGGAGGTCTTTTAAGTGTCCGGAGATGTGATCTTGGCGAGGGACGTCTAATATGAGTCTTGCTGATGCGTTTTGGATGCGTTGGAGTTTTTTCTGTAATTTTGCTGTGATTCCGGCGTAGAGGGTGTTTCCATAATCCAGTCGACTCGTGACCAGTGCGTGGGTGACAGTCTTTCTTGTCTCGAGGGGGATCCAGCGGAAGATCTTTTTGAGAATGCGAAGTACGTTGAAGCAGGAGGATGAGACTGCGTTGATTTGTCTGGACATCGAGAGAGAGGAGTCTAGGATGAAGCCGAGGTTACGTGCATGGTCTGTGGGAGTGGCTGCTGAGCCCAGTGCGGAGGGCCACCAAGAGTCGTCCCAGGCAGAGGGGGAAGATCCTAGGATGAGCACCTCAGTTTTGTCTGAGTTGAGTTTTAGGCGGCTATGTTTCATCCATTCGGCTACTTCTTTCATGCCTTTGTGAAGATTGGTTTTGGCTGTTTTGTAGTCTTTGGTGAGGGACAGGATTAACTGGGTGTCGTCGGCGTAAGATATGATGTTGAGGTTGTGTTGACGCGCGATGGAGGCGAGAGGACTCATGTAAACGTTGAAGAGGGTGGGACTGAGTGAAGATCCTTGTGGTACGCCACAGATGACTTCAGTGGCCTCTGAGTTGAATGGGGGAAGTCGAACTCTGAGTTCTTCCAGTGAGGAATGAGATGATCCAGTCCAGGGCTTTTCCTTGTATGCCGATGTTGCTGAGACGTTGTATAAGGGTGCTGTGGCAGACTGTGTCGAAAGCGGCGGAGAGGTCGAGTAGAATGAGGGCCACAGTTTCTCCGTTGTCAAGTAGTGTTCGGATGTCGTCAGTCGCTGCGATGAGGGCGGTTTCGGTGCTGTGTTTGGCTCGAAACCCAGATTGAGATGGATCGAGGGAGTTGTTGGATTCAAGGAATGCGGCGAGTTGGCTATTGACGGCTTTCTCAATTACTTTGGCCGGGAATGGGAGGAGGGATATGGGTCGGTAGTTTTTGAGTTCCGAAGGGTCTGCTGTGGGTTTCTTCAGGAGGGCGCTGAGTTCGGCGTGTTTCCAGCTATCTGGAAAGGTGGCAGAGTTGAACGAGCAGTTAATGACGTCACGGAGATGGGGTGCGATGATGGAGTCAGCTTTGTTGAAGATGTAGTGGGGGCAGGGGTCGGTTGGCAAGCCAGAATGGACTGAGTTCATAAGGCGGGTGGTATCTTCAGTGGTGAGTGGGTTCCAATTGCTAAGGATGTTAGTTGGCGTATTAGGATCTGAGGGGGTTGGGGAGGGCTGATCGCTGGGGGTGTTCTCGAAGCTGTTGTGGATGTCGGCTATTTTGTTGTGGAAGGAGGAGGATAGCGCATCGCAGAGGTCTTGGGAGGGAGTGATGTCGTTAGATGCTGCGGTGGGATTGGTGAATTCTTTGACGATGTTGAAGAGTTCCTTGCTGTTGTGAGAGTTGTTATCGAGACGATCCTTGAATGCTGATTTTTTGGCGGCTCGAATCAGTTGGTGGTGTTTGCAGGTGGCTGCCTTGAGGGTGGCCATGTTGCCGGTGGTAGGGTTTTTTTCTCCATGTTTTCTCCAGGGTGCGGCATAGCTTCTTGGATTTTTTAAGGTCATCGTTGAACCAGAGAGCCTTTTTGTTGGCTGATTTGATCTGGTGCTTTTTCAGGGGTGCTAATTCGTCCGCGCTGAGGGTGATCCATTGCTTGAGATTGGTGGCCGCTTGGTTTGGGTCCAGTGAGAGGGTGGGAGGGTTTTGGTTGAGTGATGTGAGGAGTTGGTCGGAGGTGATTTTGTTCCAGTTTCTTCGAGGGATAGGTTGTGGGCGGTTGTGGTTCAGGGTGGTTTTGTAGCTGAAGTGAACACAGCTGTGGTCCGTCCAATGGAGAGCTGTGGTGCGATCGAAGGTGATATGCTTGCTGGAAGTGAAGATAGGGTCGAGTGTGTGTCCGGCAGCATGGGCGGGGGTGTCAACAAGTTGTTTGAGTCCGAGGTTGGTCAGGTTGTCTAGAAGGGTGGTGGTGTTGATGTCGTGTTTGTTTTCAAGGTGGTAGTTGAGGTCTCCTAAAAGAATGTAGTTCTCGGAGGCGAGGGCATGTGGGCTGACTAAGTCCGTGATGTCATCGCAGAATTGAGTGCGGGTGCCTCGAGGCCTGTAGATGAGGGTGCCTCTAAGTGTGGTCATGGGGTTGGTGTGGATCTGGAAGTGGAGATGTTCGGCTGTTGCAAGATTATCGTCGGAGCTGGTCGTGATTTTGATGGTGTTCCTGTGGATGATGGCGATGCCTCCTCCTGTTTTTTTTATTGGTGCGGTCTTTCCGGATAATCTTGTAAGCGTCCGGTATGGCTATGGCGATCTCGGGTGCTGAAGATGTGTTCATCCATGTTTCTGTCAGGAAGGCGATGTCAGGTGATGCAGTGTCGAGTAGGTCCCAGAGTTCAGTGGCGTGTTTGTGGACCGAGCGGGTGTTAAGCAGGATGCACTTCAGGCGGTTGTAGTCGGAGTTGTGTGTGGAGGGAGTGGGTTTGGTGAGGGTCCTGAAGCAGTAGTACTTGCAGGAGAGGCAGGCGAATGGGCCGTGGGTGCGTCCTGGGGTGGCTTGGCAGCATTGTGGTGTGCGTCCGGGGTTGAGGGCGTGGAGAGTTGCGGCATCATATGTGGTTTTAGTGGGTTGGGAATGGCGGGGACCAGGGGGGCAGGCGCTGGGCGCGGTCCAGGCGCGGACGGGCGCAGACGGGCTTACCTTTGGCGCACCTTCGGCGTGCATGGGGCGCGTCCGCTGCGCGCAAAAGCATCTGTCATAAAAAGGATAGTGGAGGGGGAGGGGCGAGGGAGGGGCAGCAGGGAGGTGTGATCGGGGTGGAGGGGCGGGCTGGCAGTCACAACAACAAACAAAATGTCCGCAAAACAGCGCAAACACGACGATATCGGCACAAGTAGGGAATTAATTTAGAAAAGTGGGCATAGGCACATGTAAACTTAGAAGCAGGCAGACCCAACAATAGTGAATAGCGCGGCAGGCAAATTAGTCTTAACTCGCGCTACAGGGAAGAATATCACTCGCGCGATGTGGGCTAAGAGTTCAGCTAAATAGCGCTACAGAAATGCAGAGCTCAAACACTGCTGGTGGCAATTGCAATTAAAGCGCTACGATACCCAGTGTTCAGGGAGCCTGGGGGAGCGACCGATGCTGCACGAGTCAGGCTGGTCACAGAGATACCCCCACTACAGAACTGGAGTTACAGGACAGAAACTACTCCTTCTGTAGTAGGGGATCTCTGTGTATAGTCATAATCTAGTGAATAGAATGGCAAGCCCATCCCCACACCAAAGCGGCGGTGGAGAAAAGAGAAAATAACACCACTACTGTGCGAACAGATTTCGCAGCGAAGCCTGCCCAACCTGAGCGCCTGCTCTGGCATCAGTGTCCAGGCAGTAATGCTTAGCAAAGGTATGGACCGACTTCCAAGTGGCCGCCTTGCAGATTTCTGCAATTGTAACATTACGGAGCAAAGGAGTCGTGGCAGCTTTGCCCCTGGTGGAATGAGCCTTGGGTTTACCCACTAAGGTCTTACCAGCTTTTTGGTAACACAACTGTATACAGGACACAATCCACCTAGAAATGGACTGTTTAGAGGTAGCAAGACCCGTCCTGACTGAACCATAATTGATAAACAATTGGTCTGACCTATGAATATCTTTGGTTTTATCCAGATAAAATTTCAACACCCTCGTGACATCCAGGGATTGCAGGGACCTTTCCGCTGGAGAGGAAGGATTCTGAAAAAACGTAGGTAAAGTTATGGTCTGGTCAACATGAAAGTTAGATATAACTTTAGGAAGAAATTTTGGGTGAGTACGCATAACAACCTTAGCAGCATGAAATACAGTACAAGGTTCTTGGCAGCACAACGCCTGAATTTCACTCACCCTGCGGGCAGACGTAATGGCCACGAGGAACGCTGCCTTCCAGGACAGGTGCTGCAACGAAGCCTTATGAATAGGTTCAAAAGGCTCCTTCATCAATCTGGACAGCACCACATTCAATTCCCATGAAGGTGAAGGAAGCCGGACAGGAGGGAACACTTTCTTCAAGCCTTCCAAAAAATCTTTGATCACAGGGATCTGAAAGAAGGAAGTCTGTGAAGGGCATTTCCTGTAGGCAGTCAATGCAGCCAGATGAACCTTAATGGAATGGACATTAAGGCCAGACTGCGCCAGATGTAGAAGATATGGAAGGATGACATCTTCCTTACATTTCGTCGGGTCATAGTTCTTGGACTTGCACCAGATGCAAAACCTCTTCCACTTGTAAGCATACGAAGTCCTAGTGGAAGGTCGCTTAGCCTCCTTCAGTATGTCCATGCAATCTTCTGGTAGATTCAGATGGTCATATTGCACTATCTCAGGAGCCATGCCACCAAACTCAAAGACGAGAGGTTGGGGTGCAACATCTGCCCCACAAAACTTCGTGAGAAGGTCCGGCCTGCACGGCAACCGTATGTGAGGAAGGAGAGACCGGTGAAGCAGGTCCGTGAACCACCACTGTCTGGGCCATTCCGGGGCAATCAGGATCATCCGCGCCCTGGACTGGGACAGTTTGATGAGCACCGCCGGAATCAGGGGAATGGGTGGAAAAGCGTACAGAAAGCTGTTCGACCAGTTGATCCATAATCATTCCCCAGCGTCCCCGGCTGGAAGTACCTGGAGGCGAAGTCTCGGCATTTGCCGTTTTCGGCGGTGGCGAACAGATCTGCGTTTGGAGTACCCCACCTTGTGAAGACTTCTCCTAGTACTTCGTCGTTTATGACCCATTCGTGGTTTTCCTGAATCAGTCTGCTCAGTGCGTCTGCCTGAACATTCTGCACACCTGGTAGATGGGTGGCCGTTATCGTCAGTCCTTTGGCCAGAAGCCAGTGCCAGATCGCCTGCGCCTCCTGCGACAGAGTGCGCGATCTCGACCCCCCCCTGCTTGTTGAGGTAATACATCGTGGTCGTATTGTCCGTCTGCACAAGCAAAGAGTTGGTCCGGAATGACGGATGAAAGGCCTTCAGTGCCAAGTGAACAGCTCTGAGTTCCAGGAAATTGATGTTGTACGTGGACTCCGTCTGGGACCACGTCCCTTGAATCTGTAAGTCTCCGGAGTGCGCCCCCCAGCCGTGGAGAGACGCATCAGTCACGATAGTCTGCGTGGGAATGTCCTTGTGGAAGGGAACCCCTTTCAGGAGATTCTCCGCCGAACACCACCACTTCAGAGACTGAAGAGCATGCAGAGACAGTCGTATCCTGTCGTCCCAAGATCCTTTCCTCTGATCCCACTGATCCTCCAAGCACTCCTGCAATGGTCTCATGTGCAGCCTTGCGTGTGGCGTGAGGAAGATACAAGAGGCCATCGATCCCAGTAGAGAAGACACCGTCCTCACTGTTGTAGATGGAGTGGTCATAAGAGCCTGAGCCTTCCGAAGGAGTGATAATCGTCGCTCCTCCGAAGGAGACACGCTTGCTGACAGCGTATTGATGGAGGCTCCCAAGTACTGGATGCATTGGACCGGCGTCGGGACAGACTTGGACATGTTGATGTGCAACCCCAGCTTGTTCAAGAGAACGCGCGTCTTCTGGAAGTGTGCTTGAGCTTCCGAGAAGGAGGAAGCCTTGATCAACCAATCGTCCAGGTACGGGTAGACAAACACCTTGTTCTTCCTTAGGTGTGCAGCTACCACTGCCATGCACTTCTGGGTGCAGACTTCAGTCCGAATGGCAGTACTGTGTACTGATAATGATTGGCGCCGACTTGGATTCGCAGGAACTTCCGGTGTTTGTGTGCAATGGGCACATGGAAGTATGCATCCTGTAGGTCTATGGCACACAGCCAGCCTCCCTGTTGCAGCTGAGGATAAATCTGATGCAACGACAGCATGCGAAACTTCTCTCTGCGAATCCACTTGTTTGCCTGTCGCAAATCCAGAATGGGCCTGAACTCGTTCTTGTCCTTTTTGCGAACCAGGAAGAACCGGGAGTACAAACCTCTTCCTCTTTGAGACAGAGGTACGTCTTCTATCGCCCTTTTCCTTAACAGGCTATCGGCCTCCGCCTGGAGCTCGCGCAGCTGAAAATGCGAGCTGACCGGAGGAATTGATGGAGGCGGGCTGGTGAACCAAAGACTGTATCCATTGCAAACAATATTCAGCACCCACTTGTCCCGAGTAATTTTTCTCCACTCTGCCAGAAAAAAATCGAACGCTTCCCCCCACCGGAGCGGGTAACGGATGTAGGGAAAGTAACAGCTCAGGGTTGAGACCCGGCCGCGCCCTTGTTCGCTGTAGAGGACTGCTGACCTCCTGTACCCTTCTGGCGCTTCTGGAAGGGCCTCCGGAACTGCTGCGGTTGTTGCTGCTGCTGTCCCGAAGCCTGTCCTCGCCCTCTGCCCTGCGCCCCAATTCGTCTCTGGAACGGGCGGCAGGCTTTCTTTTCTTTGGGCTTCTCCAAGCCCACAGCCGTCAGAGTCTCGGCCTCCGCCTTCATGCGGGCCATCTCATCATCTGCATGTTTCCTGAACAGGGTCTTCCCCGAGAAGGGCAGATTAGCCACTCGCTGCTGGGACTCTGGCTTGAGCGATGTGAGCCTGAGCCAGGCATGGCGTCGCTGGTTGATCCCATGACAATACCCATGGGCCGCCAAAAGAGAGCCATCAGCGGCCGCGCTGATGACCTGGTTCGAGACCAGCATCCCTTCCTTCTGGATCTCCCAGAAGTCCTCCCTCCTATCTCGTGGCAGGAGTTCCGCGAACTGCTGGAGGGATTCCCACAGGGCACGATCATAACGCCCTAGCAGAGCCGCATCGCTAGCGGCCTTCATGGACGTAGAGGCCGTCCCACAGGCCTTCCTGCCATTCGAGTCGATCCATCGGCTCTCCTTATCCAGAGGCACGGTAGAAGACTGAGAGGTAGAGTGCTGTTTTCTGGCCGCCGTCACTATAACGGAGTCCGGAACAGGGTCAATCCTCAGAAAAGCCGGGTCGGAATCCGGAGCCCTGTACTTCTTAAGAAGACGGGACGGAGCGGCTTTCGTCGTTGCAGGCGTAAGGAACAGCTCCTCCGCTGGCTCTACCAAGCCTGGCACGAGTAGTAGAGGGCGAGACAAATGCTTCTTGTGAAGTGTCTCAAAGATCACGGACGTCGTAGGTGTTGGAGCCGTCACCGTGATTCCTAATTTCGCTGCACCCCTCAGGAGAACATCCTGGAACGTGCTGATGTCATCCACGGGAGACACCCTCGTCCCCGGGGAGTCTGACACGGTCGGGGAGTAGGACCTGGTTCTGGAAGAGTCCATGCGGGACCGTGATCCGCGCCTCCTATGGCGCCGTCTCGACCTCGTAGAGGATCTGTGACGACTGCACGACCTCCCTCTCCGTCCGGAGCGGGAGCGAGACTTCCTTGGCTTCGGTCGCCCTACCGGTTCCACCGGGGCGGGAGACTTTGGCTTGGATGGGGCCCTCGGCCGAGGGGTCCCCTTCGGAGGCTGCGGCTACCTAGGCAGGGACATCGACCTCGGAGGAAGCGGGGGAGGCTTGTCTACTGGTAGCTGAGGTTGAGGCTGAGGCTGAGGCCGAGGTGGTAGAGGAGGCGGGGTAGGGTCCCGCGGAGGAAGACCTCTCGGTAAAGGAGGAGGAGGAGGCGTTACTGTCCTCGGCGGGGTATACACAACAGAGTACACCGAGCCCGGTGACCCGCCCTCCTTATCAGGTTGGGATGTGGGAGAGTCTCTCCTAGGCACTTGATGCCTGCCAGACTGACTCCTGGCGCCCAAACTCCTTCTGCGCCGTTCCTGCGTCGAAGAACGGCGACCCGACGGCGAGCGTCGGCCCCTCGACGTTGAGCTGCGCTTCCTCGACGACGAACGCCTGTCCCTCGACGGCGAATGCTTCCGCCTCGACAGCGACCTCCATCGCCTCGACGTCGATCTACGTCGCCTCGACGGCCTCCTGTGACTCGACAGCGATCTCTTGTGCCTCGACGGCGATCTCTTGTGCCTCGACGGCGATCGCCCCCTCGACGCAGAGGATCCCCTCGATGACGACCTTCTCCTCTTCGCCGATGGCAAACGACAGTATCGCCTCGACGGCGAGCGCCAACGCCGGGCTACCTCTCGACGCAGAGTCCTCGACGAAGACGCTGCCGACGAAATCGTCACCGGTGATCTCGACGGCGGTCTGTTCAGATCCCTCGACGTCGAACGTAGACGCCGCTTCAACCCAGAGCCCTGGGGAGACGGGGAACAGACTGTAGTCATCCCTCTCGACGCAGTCGTTGGTGCAATCGACGCCGACGGAGAATGGGGAGGCTTGCGGGACTTCCTGCCTCTGGGGAGCCCCCCAGAGGCCTCAGCACTGGCAGATGGAGCCTGCCCAGACCCACCTCGTGCTTGCAGTCTTCTCTCCTCCATGCCTTGGAGCCTGATCTTCTTTCTGTCTCTCAGGGTCCTGGTGGTAAATCCCTGGCAAATCTCACACTCCTGAGGGAAGGCAGAGGATACACACTTCGTGTGGGTCAGTCTTGGCCTTCTTACTGGAACACTCCGGGCATTTGTCAAATAATGCAGGCATATTTGACAAAAAGACTGCCCCAAAAGCACACCAAAGAAGAAACAACCAAAGTACTTCGAAAGAAGCACCAAAAAACACTTGAAAAAGTGAGAAAATTCCAAAACAAATCCCAAAAGGGAGAGCTCAATGCTCCAGGGTCCTGCTAGCAGGAGCCGGAAAAAAGAACTGAAAGTAAAAGGGACCTGCAGTGCATTCTGGGATACTGTGAAGTTCTGGAAAGTTCTCTTAAAGGCACAGTATCCTGTTCTGAGCCACATAATGGCAGCCTATGGGGCTTGTCTGTCCATGTCTTCCTCTCTATCATTCCAGAGGGGTTTTTGCTGTTAAGCAAGGGAAAATCTGGACAGGTTTTGCTGTTTGTGGATTTTTGGTGGAATTTAGGCTGCATTATCTGTCTTTAATTCTCTCTTAAGTGTCTGTGCAGTTCTGCATTTTTCGACACCTTAAGAGATTATTTTTTATTGCTCCGGGGTCCACGCACATGGGCGGGACTATTCACTAGATTATGACTATACACAGAGATCCCCTACTACAGAATAGTAATGGCGCTCACTGTCGTGAGCAAGGTTGTTACTGGACAACCGAAACGAGTTGACTTTTTACTCTATCTTGCAAGAAAAATCATTTGGGACCCACGATTTGGAGTGGCGCTCGGTCTTAGAATCCTAAAAACGGGACTTGGGAAAATAAATATATATGTTACACCCACAGCATTTGGCTCATAACAGTAATCAAAGGGTTGATACAATCTAGGTTGGATTACTAGAAGGCCATTTATATAGTCATCCCTTTAAACCCTCCTCATCAACATCAACTCATGGAATATGCTGCTGCCAGTCTCATATTCGTCACCTCAAGACGTAAGGATATCATCATTTGTAAGAATCCTGCACTGGCTACCACATAATCCTCAGTTACCTTGAAAGCCCTTATGATCATACTCAAAATCTTACATCATACATATGAGGGGTAGGTAGAGTTTAATGGTAGAAATAAGTTTAGTGTTCATGGATGGGTGGAGTTTAAGGTAGTAAGGGGTTTAAAGATAAATGGAGTTTAGGGTTGGTGAGGGGATTTAGGGACCAGGGAAGATGTAGTTTAGGGTGGTGAGGGTATATAGGGGTCAGGAATGGGTGGAGAGCACAAGTGATAAGGGAGTTTTGAGTGCCAGGGATGGGGGGAGTTTGAGGGTGGAGAATATTTTCAAAGGTTTAAGGATGGTTGAAGGTTTTGGCTGATAGCTGGTTTTAGTGGTCAGGGAATGTTGCCATTTAGGGTAGTGAGAAGTGTTTAGGGGGTCAAGGATGGGTGGAGTTTTGGGGCAGTAAAGTAAGATTAGTAAGGGATGTGATTTAAGTATCCAAGCAACTGTTTTCAGTTCAGCAGATCTAAATCTGCTGTAATGCCGCCCCGCCACCCTTGAGGAAAATCTCAAAGAAAAAGCATACAATAGAACAATATGACATACAACCTGTGTCGTGAGAGGGCCAGGGGAAGTGGAGCCAGTGGTTTATCAATTGTAAAGTGCAGGCCCTTGTGAAAGCAAGGTAAATTGTCTCCCTTCACCACTTACTGGACAGTAAAATACAAAAATGTTGGTGCATTGGGGCTATAACCTCACAGGGCCATGGTGCCATTGTACTTGCTACACTATTGACAGCTTTACGCCTCCTCGCCTGGTCTGATGCTGCAAGCCCCATGAGAAGAGGCTCCCTCCCTTGGGTCTCACAGCAATGGGCCACAGCTGCTAGGCCCAGAGAATGGTGGGGCTTTCCTGGGCCCCACAGCTCCGAATCATTGATGCGATGCACATGCGATTGGGGACCAATGGAATAGTAATGGTGAAATGGGCTCAGATACAAGCAAAAAATGCAGGACAACCATGATTTAGGTGCATTGGGTCCATAACATCCCTTAGCATCCAGACATGGCACAAGGCATCTTCTGATTGTGGAGGGAACTCTGGCTAGATCTTATCGCCACTGTCAAGAACGAGTGATGTCAAAACTTTTGCACGTCAGTTACTGTGAAAACTCTCTCCAAGAGATAGGTTCTGGCTGGAGTGGAGCACGGGACTCATGTAAGTTTTATCACATGTGCCTCTCCTGTCCAGAGTTTGGAAGAAAATCAAGAGAGTTCAGAACCAAATCATCCTTGTGGCTCCAGTTTGGGCTAGAAGAGTGTAGTACCCGGAACCTCTGGACAGTAGCGCCTGTTCCGGATCAGGTTGCCACTTCATGATTATCACCTGTTGTTGCAGCAGGGCAGGGTTCTTCATCCAAACCATCACAATCTACACATTTGTGTGTGGGATTGAGTGGAGGCAGTTGACAGCATTCAGCCTACCGCCCAAGGTTGTGGATGTAATTGTTTCTGCCGAGCGTCCATCTACAATGTCCATTGATGTGGGGTGCTAGCCTGGTGAGGAGTCCACAAAACAGATCCTTTACAAGCCAAACTGTCAGATGTTATTTGTTTGTTTTGTCTTTGGCCCAGCAAGGTCTTGCATTGGGCGTTATTTAAGGTTATTTATTGCCCCTTTTGGCCTTTTTGCGTTTGCCGGTCTAACCGTCCTTGTTCCAATCAACTGATGGGAGTTGTGATGAGTGTTATTAAAGGTTTAACACATGTTCCCTTCTAAACCATTGGATCACACAGTAGGACCTTCACTCTGTCTTGACATTGCTCATGTTTGCTCCCTTAAGGTTATGCACAGCCGCTTGATGAGTCTAACCTTAAAGACTGTCTACTTCATTGCGATCACTTCAGCATCGTGTGACTGAACGCCTGGCTCTATCGGTACAACTGCCCTATAGTATCTTTTTACTGGACAAACTGGTGCTAAGGTCTTGAGCAATCTTCTTGCTGAAAGTTAGCTCCTTTCCACATTGGGCTATCCATAACTGTATCCGTGTTCTATGCGTGGGCAATCCATAACGCAATTCGTGTTTGAGAACTCAAACAGGCATACGTTTTGACACTGCACATATGACATTAGCAAAAAGATCTAGCCAGGGTATACCCATATTCGAATATGCCCTGTGCCACTTGAAGATTCAGATGCCACTTGTGATCCTCTACACATCGGCTAAACTTGTCTGCCCTGGCATTCAATGGATCTTGCCAGGTGGCTCATGATCGGGATATTCCTTGATGCTCCAGCCAACTTCATAGGGGTAGTGCCTTTTGTCACAGTACCTACAACCTCACACTCCATGCTTTTTGTTGTACCACATTGCCTGCAACTCAAGTAGACATATAGAGCAGGGTTTCCATCGGAGACTAGAGATCTCTAATCTCTACCTCCCCCAGAGGATTTAGCCAACCTAGCAATGACGCATCAATCACCATTGCCAGCTGTGGGTGTGAAATGAAGAGAGGTCTTTCACTAGTCCAACTGTTGTCAAGCAGCCACCACCGACGAGTGCATCTAGTCACCGCCAAAACAAGGTTGGTATTGGAGAGGTTTCCTTGGAGCTGAAACTACTGGGACTTAAGACTCCACTGCAGAATCTGCATAGGCCACCTGGCATAGTCAACAAGCAGGAGGCTACAGGCCAAGTGGCCTCAGAGCCGCTCTCACCGAGACCAGCATTGAGGCTGAGACATCAGGATCATAGCCGGAATGTTCCTGACTTGTTGCAATGAAGGAAAGGCCTTGAACTGCAGCATGACCTAAACAGCTACTATTAAAAGGAAGTCTCTCCAAAAGGAGTCCGGTGTAACTTCGGCTCGTTGAATGAGAACCCAAATATTGTCAGGTTTGCCGTCATCTGAGGAAGGGGCACGATGGACTGCAGCGAGCCTGTCGTCAACAGCCATCATCAAGGTAGAGGAAAACTGGTATCCAGACCTCCAAATATGGGTGGATACCACTGCCATCACTTTTGTGTACACCCAAGGGGCAATTGTGAGGCCGAACAGGCACGGCAAACTGAAAATGCTCCGGGCCTACCTTGAACTGCAGGTACACGTCTGTGGGACTGCAGAACTGGTATATGAAAATATGAGCCCTACATGTCCAAGGCCAACAACCAGTCGCCCAGATCAAAGACAGAAAAAAACAGGGCAAGCATGATCATTCTGAATTTGTCCCCCTGTAGGAAGACATTCAGAGGGTGAACAGCTAAGAAGGGCCAAAACAGTCCATCTTTCTTCGGCACAAGGACTTCGTGAAAGTAACAATTCATCCCTATTTCAGAGTCCGGAAGCCTCTCAATGGTCCCTTTGAAGAGGAAAGTTCACACCTCCTGCATTAGAATTAACAGGTGCTCTTCAGAAACCCAGTCTGGTTTAGGAGAGAGGGTAAATACAGCAGAAAGAAATTGTAGGACATAATCATGCTGAATGATCTGGATGACCCATCTGTCATGTGAAGCATTGCCACCCTGTGAGAAAGTACTGGATTCAGCCTCCCACTGGGAGGCTGTTCGCCGCTAAGGGGAAGATAAATCTGCTTTGAGTCAGTCATAGTAAAGGAGAGGTTCTAGGAGGACTGATGGCCCGGACGACCTGTGAGCTGCCTGCCAGATCCAAGTCCTCAGCCACAAAAGGACTGCTGTGATTTCAGAGTAGCCTCAGAATTTCCTGAACTGGTTAGGAAACTGTCTGAGGAACAGTGTGCTATGGCCATACTCACTTTAAAATGCTCAAAGGCAGAATCAGCTTAGTCGCTGTGTGAGCCATCGATAGGTGTATCCATAAAGGAGGCCTGTATGTCTCCTTAGAACCCTTTGGATCACATCCATATTTGACGATGGAGCACCACACTGATGCCAACCACCTAGCCAACAAAATCAAAAGTACCAAGTCACGCAAAAAACATGTATTTGGTTGCACTCTGACTATCTTGAATTCCTTGAGGCAAGGAGGCCCATGTCCCTCAGAGTATGTGTATATCAGACCAATAAACAAACAGTATTTATGGACCACAATGCTGGGCTAGCCGAGGAGAACTCCTCAATCTTCTTCAACTTCCTATCAGGGGTGTGTGGGAGACCTAATTGGTGTTCACTTTGCTGGTGGAAGCCTGGACCACCAGACTCTCTAGAGCAGGCTGTTGAGTAAGGAAATCAGGGTCGCCAGGAGCCGGGCTATGACATGTGTCTACCTGCCTTTTCAACGGTGGGCGTAAACAGGGCTTTGCTCATGAGCTGAATGGAGTCACTTAGAGGCAATCACAAGTATTTTGATTGGTGTCCGTACCCCTTTCCCTTTACAACCTGAAGGTATTGCATTGTTTTATAATTGCATTTATAAAGCACTTTTTTCCTTTGATGAGGCAATGAAGAGTTTTGTGGACAGTTACTAGATTCTTCCTGGTGAACATGCTCGGTGTTAAGAGTATTGTTAGTACAGTGGCCTTTGTGGTGGGAGGTTTTGTGCCCTGCATGACAGCTAGATATATTTGTGTTGTCAATAACATGCTGTGTGCCCACTCAGTCACCAGAACGATTATGTACAGTGCAAATAGGCTTTCTTATAATGTAGGCAATTCCTCACACATAACAAATCGCCTTGTAATGCACCAGTTGTATCCGCAGTTATTCCCCAAAGTTTTTCCTGTGCTAGCCAGCATCATCGCTGAAGCAGTGAATGCACTAGTTTACTTTCAGGTGTTTGAAACGCTTAAAATGTGACTTAACGTATTCTTTGTATTTGTGTCAAGTAGGTGTGCACATCCCAGATGCCTCTGTTGTGTTCTGGGCTTCTATTAAGGGCAGGTTACATATTTTATGCTATATTTATAAGTGCACCAGTATTCTATACACCTGGGCTTCCATATACTCCGAAAAGATTCACTTCCCTGCCTTCTCTTAGATTTCAACATGTGAGAAACTTGAAAAGGAGTGGAAAGTGTGAATGGGGTCTGTCGAAGTGTACTTTTTCCAAAATATCACAGGGTAGTAAAGATTTTGTAGGCATGAGGCCTTAATTCAGACCCCGCACACATGAGGCTCAGAGACAGGGCTCCACAGACAGGAGTCCTCACTGGGAATAGGTTAAAATGGAAAGTATAGAGACAGCACAAAACTAGAAGTATTTTATTTTTTAGTCAGTATATTCACCGCTGGACAAACTCATAGGTGAAGAGTTTTCTTGATCTGGTTTAGCTTTAGCCTTTTCCTTTTAATAACAAAACACTGTCAGATCTGTAATTAAATTCTAGATCACAATCGCCACGCATAATAGTCAAGTTATGTTACCATCGAGAATGTGGGTTGTACCAGGAGGCTTCAAATCTGCTGTACATCCCTGGATTATTATGCTAGTGTGAAGTGGTACAGAACCAGAGGCAAAAGAAAACGAAATGTGCCAGTTTTGAACATTAGTATTTACCGAAAACAACCAAGCAGATTACTTTTCAGAACCACGCTATGACCAACCTGCTTTGTGTAAATGGTGATCCACTTCCAACTGCCTGCAAGATCGTACTCAAATTTAAGCTCCATTTTCTCGTCATCTGTTCGCTCTCCATGTACAGCTCCCTACGGTGAGGAAGGAACAAAGAAATCATAAATGAGACTTGCACAAGATTACACAATGTGGGCAAGCGAAGGTTAGACTTTGACCAGTCTTACTTGATCCTCATTTGGCCACATAGTCACTCTGTTGCAAGAATACTCTATATTTACATTAACATTTTCTAAAAATCAGCTGAATACTCTACAGTAAGTATACCACAATAATACACTACATACTTCCTCAGATACTATGGTAGGAAGAGAACCCAAGTTACCAGGATAAAGGCATAAGGAATACACTGGAATATAGAGATCCCTACTGTGATGTCCTAACCAAGCTCATATATTAACCCTTGGTTATGGAGACAGTGAGACTATTCAAAGACTTGTCATTAAAACTGTTGTGGTATATTTAGTGGTACAATCAGAAAAGAGGCTAGATCAGATCCTTGCTAATGCATACTGTTAAGTAATACTTGCAACAAAGTACTTTAAGTGATTTATTGGGAAGTAGAAATAGCAACAGCACAGCTCCTGTTACACGTCCTCTCTTCTCCTGCCCAGCTCATTGGTCCGTTCTGTACAATCCAGAACCTTGGACACAGCAGTTGGCCGTACAAATGTAAACAAGGGGAGCACGTGCACGCAATATATAATTAATAAACTAAAAGAGAACAATCCCATCTATTAAATACTAAATCCTACTTATAATACAGTAATACCCAACACATCTTCCCCCCCTAAAACAAAACAAAAAACCCCAAACTAGTATTAATTGGCACACTCAAAATCAGACATCCATTTGGATCTTGTGCGAATTCTTCTATTGCATCCTTCTACCTCATTAGTATTATTCAATACACTGTCACTTACATCTTTCCTCACCAACACTTGAGCTTCATTATTTGGCTCTAACTCAGAATGAAATTCCCAATTTTCTTCAGGAACCACATCACCACTGTTGGACACAAGACTAGCACCTGAATCTCTGCTATCAGTCACAGATTGGAGTGGATCCTGCATTATCTAACACAACAGCATTATCCTTCCTACTAACCAAACCAGACCCATCCGCACACTCCATGTCTTTATCAACCGAGCTCCCAATATCATCAACATCCTCAAAATCCAAATCAGGACTGTCTGAACCACCAACATTTCCGGTATACATATTATGATCTCCCTTGAGAATTACAATTATTTTAAGATTCCATACTTTCCACTCATTAAGACGGACAGCGTTGCGTAAAACATCAAACACTTGTAGAGGTTCTGAAAATTGACTATTGCCCTTCTTAACCAGCCAAGGAAGCTTCACTTTAACCCAATCACCCTTAGCAATCATAACATTTCTAGATTATCTTTTACCATCATAAGCTTCTTTATACTTCCAGTGCTTTTCCACAATTTTCTCCCTCGCTTCTTCAATAGGTACCTTAAACTCTGTACTTTTTAAAAGCCACTCAGGATTGCATTTGGTCCTGGCACTGCTTCCTCTCATGACTTCAATAGAGAATGCCTCCAAAGCCCCATGAAGGATGGTCCTAGAAGTCCTAACCACATTTTGAACCTGAATCTCCCAGTCTACTCCATACTGAGTTGCCATCTGAATAGCAGCTTTCAGTACTCTGTTGACCCTCTCAATCATGCCATTGTCATTGAGATTGTACAGAGAGGTGGTTATGTGTTTGACACCTACTGTTTTTAAATAATCCTTCGCCACATTAGATACAAATTGAACTCCATGATCGCTAACCAATTGGACAGGTAAACTTTCGTCCACAAAGGTCATCAATACATTGCAACACCTCTGCAGAATTAATACTATCTACCACCTTTACAACTAGCCATCTACAAAAAAATATCAATCAGAAATAATATAATTGGATGGAGAACCTACTGGGCCCATAATGTCCACAGCCACAGATTGCCAAGTTTTTTTTTAAATAATCGGCTCGCACATGTTAGGTCTCAAAGGTTTTGAGAGATTTGTCTGCATTAGCACACCACAGACAATTCCTCACTAAACTTTCAGCATGCAAATCCATTTCGGGCCACCAATACCACTTTTCTGCTCCGTTTGGTCTTTACAATCCCTAAATGACCTTTCTGACACTTTTTAATAACATTATCTCTTAAGATAGATGGAGGTATAACTTTCTCACACCTAAAGACCATGCCATAATTCACTTATAATTAATTTCTGATTTCCCAAAAACCTTTTAACTAGTCACCCATACAGCTCCTTTGAGGCCAGCCAAGTTCAATAAGAACAATAATTTGCTGAAGAACATGGTCTTCTGGCTATTCCTTCTTCCACGTCTCTTCCTCAAAACTAGGTGCACCTTGGCCGCGAACAAATGCAATATGTAAATCCTTCCATTCATCCTTACCACACTCCTGTATTTGTGTAGGCATACAGGAAAAAAATCAGTTAACACATTGCTCCTCCCTGGAACATACACCACTGCATAAATAATATCTTGCAAATGCATGGACAACCTCGCAGATGAGTTAAATAGTCCTTCCGTGATGAACAACTTGACCAAGGGTTTGTGGTCACTGCGCATGGTGCATGCTTTACCCCATACAAATGATCGAAAGTGCTCCAAGGTCTACACACATGCCAGAGTATCCTTCTTGATAACTGACAATTTTTTTCTGTTGGAGAGAATGCATGTGACTCACACACAATTATGGACTCTTTTCCATCCCTGTCCACATGCGAAAGACCACCAACCAATTCCTTATTGCTGGCATCAACAGTGACCACAATATCCAGTTCAGGATCAAAACCACAGGAACATTAGAGATAGCATTTTTTATATCTGCAAATTCTTCCTCACATTTCTCAGTCCACAAAAACTTTACTTTGTTTTTTAGAAGTGGTCTAATATTAAATACCTTACTGGAGAACCCTTTAAAAAATGTCACATAAAATTCCACAAGGCCCAAAATTGCATGAGTTCATCCTTATTGGAAGGGTGTGGAGTGTTCTGTACTGCCTCCACTAGCTTAGGTTTAGCGGTAATTCCATCACTGTACAACCCATGACCTAAACAGATTACAGAACGCACTGCAAATTTACACTTCCCATGTTCTGCAGTCAGACCATTATTTTCTAACACACTCCATACTTCTGTTAAAACAGTGTTCCTACCTACCTTTCCCAAAAACAAGGATGTCATCCTGAAAACACTAAATGCAGTGTAAGGCTTACTTTCCTACGCCAACTGGATCGGTGGTATGCACCTGATAAATTATTGGTGGAGAACCATTTAGCACCCTAAACCAGTGCAAGAATTTCAGAAATCTTGGGAAGTGGAAAATTGTCAAGTACGCCGATTCTGGGTTTCCTTTCACCATTATTAATGAAGTGTGGAATTCCAAATCTGTATCTAAAATTGGCAAACCCTTCTTGAACCAGATATTAATACTGATGGGTAGTCCGGAGAGAGAATAGATTTGGTTGGTTTCAGGAATTTGGTTTTTAAATTTAAGAATAGAAGGTCTCTAGGGAAACTATGTAGCTAAAAATGGCCTTCAGTATTAGACCGGAGAGACCAAGGTGATTCACATTTTATTCTAGATCCCAATAGTCCTGATCCAGTTTTAATTGTTGATTAAAGTGCAACCCTAAGTGATAGCATGCTTCACAGATTTCCATAGGTGTTCTGCAGTAAGATTGGCAAGTTGATAGGGTTTGAACATCACATTGTGTTAAAAGAGGGTGTGTGCCCTAAGATACACAAGGCCAGACATATTCCAGTTATTGTGAGAGGAGAGGTGGATAAGGAGTTAGACAAATTAGTCAGTGCAGACATTATAGAACCAATTGAATCATCTGAATGGTTTTCTCCAATTGTAGTCACGAGACGAAGTAATGGGAAAATTTGACTCTGCATTGACAGATAATGCCCGAGCAGCTAAGTTAAAAAAGTAGAAAGCCCTGCACCGTTACATGCATTGACACAACGTTATAGCAACGCACGTTGAGGCAAGTAATATGGCAGCCTTCTTGAAAGTATTCAAACCAAATAAACATTGGTTTTCTATTCTTTTAACATGGTTTGATGTGGATACTAGCTTTATCAATGACTTAACTTCAACAGCATTGACAAAGCAGTTACCACCACGCATCACTAGGGACATCACCAAGGTTATCATTTGGCGCATAGCACACGATGGTGGAGCATGAGGTAGGATAGTGGAAGGGGACATCGAGGACATCACCAAGGACATAATCTGTCAGCTGCTGTGAGCAGCATCAGGAGGAAGGGTGCTGTCCATGATGCCAACAACGGAAAACCTTAGCCCTATAAATGTAAATGTGTAAAAGCTATGCTTCAGGAGAGGGACAAACACAGAAAAGTGAGGAAAACCACTGGTGAAAGCAAGCATTGGCATAGCCAATAGGTCTCGCCTTTGGGAACTTATAAGAGATTAGCCATGCAGCACACTATCGCTTATGCACCAACATAAGCAGCCGTCATCTCCATCACCTCTCTAGCCTGCAGTATACTGAAGCGCCTCTTCTGCTTCAAAGAAAGTGACTATCTGGCAACACATACTGCGTGTAGCATGGGCGGCTCCATTCACTTTACAATTTTTTTCCAATGATTGCCTTCCTTCGTGAACCCTGAAGATGTGATGCTCCAGGAGGACAAGGAGAATAAAATCCAATCTGGCCCATTCCTATCATCTCTGGTGACCGACTAAATAAAAAACTAAAAAACATTTGAATGGGAAGAGAGAAGGAAGCAGGCAAAGAGATGCGAGTCTGGGCTTCTGCGTCTAACTCTATATTTCTGGGTTGGGTGGGTGGTGGGGGGGGGGGGTGATGGGCGGGAGAAAGTACAGTAGTAATCACGCACACCAAGAAGCAAGGGTAAAGCTGGAGACAGTGCAGTATGTGCGAAAGTTGAGGAGAGGGAGCATCTTGAAATTGCTTTGTCTCAGTTTGTCTGCTTCATTATGGGCGCCCCTTTCAAAGGAGTAGAGCTGAAGACTGCTTAAGCTCCCTGTCTCATTCTAAGATCACAATAGTAGTGGGGGGAGCACGTCACATACATATTACTCCTAAATACCGACCACACACTGCTTCTCGTGGGGGCGGGGTCGGTAGCCTCGGAAGTGCGAATACCCTCGTAAAAAAATCCTGTAAACAAAGTGATACAGAGCCCAATCAAGTCCCCATGATATATGAATTGCACTATTAATTAGGCCCTAAAATTAGGCAAGGATATGGATAAAGCAATGTTTTTGAACCCTTAATATGATCATTGCGTTTTAGGCTTCACTGATTTCATTATTTTACTTTTGATGTAACCTAGCACTGTATTTAACAAGTGCGGAGTATTACCCCGGACAGTCTTTTTGTGTGCATTACCCTGCTAAGCTGTTACAGACTGTTTTGATATAATGCGTTGTGCGGCAGGACAACAGTCACAATCCAAAACACCCCATAAACAACAAAGCAAGCCTTCAGGTGTTTCAAATACCCGCCTGGAGTCAGGTATAAAAGGTACACACACCTCTACGGTTTTAATGCACAACAATCACACATCAGTGGAATAGGTCACATCTGAAGCTAAAAATGGAGAGAATAAGGGAGGAAAATATACAAAAAAGAACATTCTGCCTTCAACCTTCCCAGGTCGATAACATAAATGAAAGAATAACAATTATAATGGAAAATTAAAACATGCAAGGAAAGAGACAAGTCGCAAAATGCAAACTGCATGCACTCAGAGAAACGGATTTAGGGTCTGGGACGACATTGATAACGACAGAGAAAGACCTTATGGAATCACGAGAAAACAAGCGGTAAGAGTGAAACTAATTAAATGAGAGATGGCTAAAGTGAGAGAAATAGAGCGAAACTGAATGGAACAGGGTGACACTTCGAGAAACGCATATTATGCACATTTTACAGAATTATGGAGCTGCACATTAGGAAAGTAAGGTAGCCGTAGACCTAAGAGCCATATTGCGAGAAGTAAGACGTGACCGCGTTAGTGGGTGGAAGGAAGTAGAGCTGCAGAGGGCCCAACCGTAAATGTTTGGATGCAGGTGTGTCACATTCTGGAAAAGCGGCAAACTCAGCCTTTCATGCTGGCGGGGAATGGCGCGGAGCTCGGGCCCGGATGAAATCTTCCCACAGTTACAGAGACCCCCTCCCTTTCAGAAAGAAAGCCTCGGGTCCCCCTCCCCCGGGATGATGCGACCAGGAGCAGTAGTTTGTGCAGGGGGGTGGGGGGGGGGAATCAGACTGCTGGATTCACCGGCAGCAGGAAGCAGAACGAGGTTGGCGGCGAAAGTGAAAGCGCTGAAGTGAATGTACAGAAACAGGAATACATTCTGAAGCGCAAACCAGAACTTGTGACAACAAGTTTCACCTTGGGATGGAAAAGAAGAAACCTCCTTCTTGCATTGGAAGCCAAACCACGAGGGTCGAAATGAGATGCGGGGGCTGCTGGTGTGTGTGTGCAGTTGCCCGCGACTTGGCACGATAATTGGAAACAAATGCTGCGCATAACTGCAAGCATTAGGCCATGTTCGTGAACGTGGAAAGAGCCTTTGGTCACTTACGTGCTCTCTTAGTTAAAAAGACGCACGCAAAAGGCCAATAGCCTAGGACAAAACAAAAAGCACATGCACGAGCGTGTGCGGGTGTGAGCATTCTGAAAGCCCTTACATAAAGTCGTGCAGAGCAGCGCGTGGGCGCTGTGCTAGGCTCGACCTAAAAAGGATCTGAGATGGACAAGAAAACCATCTAAACATGAGCAAGGGCTGACTGAGGAGTACTGTATACAATGCAGTCTGCGACAGACGGCAAGAGTGGTCTTTAGAGAGACCATAAAAATGGACACATTTCAAGACAAGAAGGATTTTTAATCTGCTGATGACTAGCATTTACGTAGCAGGAACTCTAACAGGCTGCAAACAAATAACTTTTTTTGGGGGGGGGGGGGGGCATTGTAAATAAACTAAAAGAGTGAAAGACCATAAACATTTTTAGCTAAACCCAATTCTGATCCTTAAGTGAGGATCAGTCACTCACAAGACTGCGCCCATCTCCCTCAGCAGAAAGCTTGAGATCGCAGATCTCACATTGCTTCTAAACATGAGCACACATGCCTCATGAACCTCTTTCTAAAAAAGTCTCACTACAACCACTGCCTAGATTTACCCCAGTAAGTAGAGTGGTACAATATTTCATTACTTGGAGTTATGTGCTATAGAAATGCCAGATAACATAATAGGACATAAAGGGAGGGTGAAAGGATAATAGTACTTAAAGTAGTGGTTCAGACTGTTCACAAGTTATTTACCAATGAATACAAAAATCTTGATACCTACTAGAAATGTGACCTGCCAGCACCGTATCATATTGACTTTAAAGGCAATCTCCTCTGTTGTGTTGTTACCCAGCTTTACGCAGCAATGCATCTCCTGACTGCCAACAGCAATGCGTGCCTCACAGTCTGGCTCTGGGTGGTCAATCGTACAGAGGTCGAGCTGAATACATCCGTACTGCCGCACCTCCTGCATAAGCTCTAAAAACTGAAGAGAGATGGGTTACAGTTAAGGAAACACCCAGAAAAGATACACTTCCTCGTCTTCTCTTTTATTTCAAGACATGACAAACTCTGTATAAGCTTTATTTCGACACGTAATAAAAGCTCAAAAAAAGTGGAGTACAAATGGTAGAAGTGAAAATGAGCGGTACATACAGTACATATTGCTAAAACATACGGGTTCTACCTTCCACAACAATATTAATTCTGTGTCATTGTTCCTATACAGATACAACAGTTGAGCATGTGCAGTGATTTAAGACGCGCAAAGCGGGTACCTAAAACACTTTAGATGGGAGACAATCTAAAATATAAACCAGTGGAGAGAAACCGTGCTATTGCGACAAAAACTGATCGGAAAACAGTTCGGGACCTGGAATTATTTTGCATTAAATGATAACATTCGTTTGCTTTAAAATTACATGACAAACTTGAAAGTGAATGGACAGCATGAATGGGTTCCGTCCAAGTGTACATTCACCAATGTATCACAGGGTAGAAACGCTGTCTGATCTAAACAAAGCTTTTACAGGCATAAGGCTTTAAGTCAGGCATCGCATGCATGAGGCTAAAAGTCTAGGTCCCTCAGGCCGGAGCCTTAGGGTCAGGGCCCACAGACCTGAGACTCAGGATCATGCCCCACATACATATGGATCAGAGTTAGCAGCCCTCAGAGGTGATGGTCTCACCAAATTTGGTAGTACACCATTCTTTCGTAATATATTTGCAACAGTGTACTTTAAAATTCACCATTGGCAATATATATTACACGCACACACACCATTCTTCTGCTGAACAGGTAACTCCTTTGCCATACTTGTTTTTAGTGTTGTGCTTTAATTTTTCACAATCCCTGCGGCTTCATTAATCTAACACCGATACCCTTACCGCAAAAAAAATTCCAACACCTCTAAAGGTGTTAATTGTTCAGTGTTTGAAGTCGAGGATATAGTTGCAAGCACAGCCACATTATCAAATGGTTGGGGAGGTCACAGTCCATGGGCATGTTAGGATTGGTAAACAAAGGAGAGTGAGGAAGGGTGCAATGAGTCTTGGGTGGTGGTGGCTGCCACTCTTGTGTTGAGTAGGATGTTGGCATGGTGGGTAGAAAGGAGAAATAGCTAAGAAACACTTACATGCCATATTCCAGTGATCTTCCATTGTCAAGATGATTTTTTACTGCACTATTTTGGAAGGTGCTAAATTTTGACCTGCCGCACAGCATCTTTGTGTGTTCATGCATTAATCTCGAAGTGGCTACATCAATTAGAAACTGCTAGTGACACAGATAACTAGGTCAATATTGACGCTAGGGAAATCTGCTAAATTGGTTGCTATTAGGATTTACATTATATCAGAATGGATTCTCATACTGGAAGCATGGGAGCAGTGCATATCAGATGACAAAGAATCACATGGTTACAAAAGGTCAGGTGCCAGACAGATGCAGAACCCTTCATCTTAGACATACCTTAACATAATTCCCTGATTTTTCAAGACTATTCAGTTTCACAAGTTGTTCATTTGTTGGCCTTGACCACTGCTGCTCAATTTCCTGAAGTGCCTACTCGGATAATATACAAACAGAATTGTAAACATTTAAATGTGTGCACAGTTTAAAAAAATAAAAAGTATCATCTAGTAGCATCATCTAAAATCCAATACATATTCAAATTGTTGGCCCTCAATTCTAGTTTAATCATTCAGAAACGGATATGTTTATGCAAACGGTTTCTACTTTTATGAACAAATGAAAATTGAATTTATATTCAGTTCCAGAGACTATAGTGCAGCACTACCCAGTGCTTTGCTTTCTAATGACAATGTGGGACTGGCAGTAGGGGGGCACAGGGAAAACCACTGGAGGGCTGTTGAAAAGGGGTTGATTTTAGGGATGATGGAGCAAATGGATCCGCAGCCCACCTTCCCTTGAGCGAGCAACACAAACTCTCAGACCCACATTATTTGCTGCTGTGAAATTGTATTCTTAGATAATGGATTGGAAAATGTAATGAGTTTACTTTCATAATTAGTAATCGCTAAGGCTTTTAAGGCACTGTTTTAAAACGGTCTGCTGTTAAATGATTCAGCCTCATTGTTTATAAATGTTTAGTAGGGGGTCAAAACCGCAACTGCTATGAAGAGGGTTGAATTTTTGGCTGGTAAATGTAGAGCGGGTATTAAAAAAATTCCAGGCATCGTTTTAAGACCCAATCCTGACTGGTGTGTTGAAAAGCAAATGAAGAGGTGCAGGAAAGTTGCACCAATGGAGAATGGTTCGGTTATAGTAAATATACATTTACAATACAATTGCATACTCTATACACGGAATAAGAAAAGAAAAAAGACAGGAAACTTGGATGTGGAACCAGAACCCATTCTCAAGAGACTGCCCCGCATGTGTCACATTTCGTGCAAGACACGCATTTTGAAAAATTTCTCATATAACAGCGAAAGTCAATTTCCGTCGTGGATTACTGCAGGCTGCACAAATCCTGCAAGATTTACAGAACTGCCACATGCATCGATGCAACAAACCAGACCATGATTTGAAGTAGGTCAACCCATTATTGGTGGAGCCTTGGTTTCTATCCCAGTTGACTGGAACTAAATGGGTACCATTCAGCAGCCAGGTAGTCAGTTTGCTTTCATGTGCATGCAAGTGCAGACCAGCCAGGCTATGGTAGTCTGATTGTGATGGGCAAACAAGCAAACGGATAGACCGAACAATGGCACTGAGTTGCGCTCGTGGGTAGGACAGCTTCTGATAAGATCAGTGCAAGAGGAGCCACCAACCTTCAGTTCAATGCAGCTCACTTTTAGAGATGCCCTACCCTGCCCCTGGTGCCAGCAACAGGTTGTGTTTGCCCTCACTGTGAGAGAAAGGGCTGCCAACAGAAAGATAACATTCTGGCCGAGCTGCAGCCACTGCACATCCACTGGCAAGAAGCTGCTGCAAATAATATTCACCCATTAGTCACAGAGGTTGCACACAAAACAATAACCACCTTCTGCTTGCAAATATTGTGAAGTATTCACATAGTTTAATTATGCATGAATGCTATAACTGCTGCTTTGACCGCCCAGATCAACATGTTCCCACTGGTTGCTGTACATTTCTTTGTGGACACCCTTGATACAGGGCTTGAGAAGGTTCTGTGCTACCAGTGTGTATTTCCCAAAACTTAGAAAAACGTTAGCAGCCAGAGGCGGGAAACGTGCATTAAACACCTGTAAAAATGACGATGAGGTATAAATTAAACAGAACAATGATTTAACTACATTAGTAAAGAATCAATGGCGAATGATATAAATTGCCATTGAAGGTACAGCTATGATACAGCCCAGTACACTTGTTACTAAGGTTTTCAAAGGATTTAGAGAAATATTTTTACAAACATATCCAGACATTGGTTCATATGTAAAGAAAGATATCTAGTTGTCACAATCTTGTTTATTTACTTTGCATTATTGTACTTGTAGGTCTGCAGATCTAAGGGTGAACAAATAACATCCTCACCACAGTGCAACGAATAAGACGAGACGGCATAAGCAACATAAAGAAGGGGGAAATCTGAGTGAGACGATCAAGATATCCAGAATATGCGTTTGCCTGAAACACAATTTCCACTCTTCCAAGTTAACGATATAAAAAGCTTCTAAGATGGGAAGAGGGTAGACTGGAGCTCCACAGTAAGCAAATTGTTATTCTCACGTTCTTCGCTCCAGTTCTTTAATACACCTGTACGAATTCTAGAGCAGGCGGCTGCAGTAAACAATACAATGTAAATTCACAAAAGGACGTTCTTAAATGTGGCCTGGGTCAAACAGAACATGGCCTTTAACATGTAGCGCTTTACTGACTGCGTTAATAGGCAAATGCTTCTCTTCCCTTGGAAAAAGACTCCAGACTGCGGACTCGGCAACACTTCAGTACACAGGACATTATTCAGCACTGGAGAACATTTTGATTAGTTTATTTACTTTTGTATCTTCGCCTTTGCATGCTCCTTCTCATGTCGGTATGCCTCTTCACCCCTACGCCTATTCCTATTCCCTTCAACCGTCTTCTCTCCCATCACAAATCTCTTCTTCCCTCTTTTTATCTATATCTCATTATGGTGCTTAACTCATTTACATGCCGGTAGCTTAAAAATCTTATAATAGGTCACCAATATACCATCTAATGCCTCAGGATAGCCAAAGTCCAGGTAAGGTAGGTATC